>NC_133126.1:94564767-95164767 GCF_048418815.1 Hemitrygon akajei
AGAGAGAGTGTGAGTGAGTGATTGAGAGAGACACAGAGAGAGAGAGAGAGAGTGAGAGATGTGTGTGAGATGTGTGAGTGAGTGAGAGAGAGAGAGAGAGATGTGTGAGTGAGTGTGAGGGAGAGAGAGACAGAGTGAGTGTGTGTGTGTGTGAGAGAGATAGTGTGAGTGAGAGATGTGTGAGTGCATAAGAGAGAGAGAGAGTGTGTGAGTGAGTGAGAGAGTGTGTGAGTGAGAGATGTGTGAGTGAGTGAGAGAGAGCGTGTGAGTGAGAGATGTGTGAGTGAGTGAGAGAGAGTGTGAGTGAGTGAGAGAGAGAGACAGAGAGAGAGAGAGAGTGAGAGATGTGTGTGAGATGTGTGAGTGAGTGAGAGAGAGAGAGAGATGTGTGAGTGAGTGTGAGGGAGAGAGAGACAGAGTGAGTGTATGTGTGTGTGAGAGAGAGTGTGAGTGAGAGATGTGTGAGTGCATAAGAGAGAGAGAGAGTGTGTGAGTGAGTGAGAGAGTGTGTGAGTGAGAGATGTGTGAGTGAGTGAGAGAGAGCGTGTGAGTGAGAGATGTGTGAGTGAGTGAGAGAGAGAGACAGAGAGAGAGAGAGTGAGAGATGTGTGTGAGATGTGTGAGTGAGTGAGAGAGAGAGAGAGATGTGTGAGTGAGTGTGAGGGAGAGAGAGACAGAGTGTGTGTGTGTGTGAGAGAGAGAGTGTGAGTGAGAGATGTGTGAGTGCATAAGAGAGAGAGAGTGTGTGAGTGAGAGATGTGTGAGTGAGTGAGAGAGAGCGTGTGAGTGAGAGTGTGTGTGAGTGAGTGAGAGAGTGTGTGAGTGAGAGATGTGTGAGTGAGTGAGAGAGAGAGAGAGTGTGTGAGTGAGTGAGAGATGTGTGAGTGAGTGTGAGAGAGAGAGAGAGTGAGAGTGTGTGTGTGAGAGAGATATGTGAGTGAGTGAGAGACAGAGAGAGAGAGAGAGTGAGTGAGAGATCTGTGAGTGAGTGAGAGAGACAGAGAGAGAGACAGAGAGAGAGAGAGTGTGTGAGTGAGAGATGTGTGAGTGAGTGAGAGAGAGAGTCAGAGAGAGAGTGTGAGTGAGAGATGTGTGAGTGAGTGAGAGAGAGTGCGTGAGTGAGAGAGAGAGAGTGAGATGTGTGAGTGAGTGTGAGGGAGAGAGAGTCAGAGAGAGACAGAGTGAGTGTGTGTGTGTGAGAAAGAGAAAGCGAGAGAGTGAGAGTGTGTGAGTGACTGAGAGAGTGTGTGTGAGTGAGAGATCTGTGAGTGAGTGAGAGAGACAGAGAGAGAGAGTGTGAGAGAGAGAGAGAGTGTGAGTGAGAGATGTGTGAGTGAGTGAGAGAGAGAGAGTCAGAGAGAGAGAGTGTGAGTGAAAGATGTGTGAGTGAGAGAGTGAGAGAGAGACAGAGAGAGAGAGTGTGTGTGAGTGAGAGATGAGTGAGTGAGAGAGAGAGTCAGAGAGAGGGAGAGAGACAGAGAGAGAGAGAGTGTGTGTGAGTGAGAGATATGTGAGTGAGTGAGAGATGTGTGAGTGAGTGAGAGAGAGAGTCACAGAGAGAGAGAGTGTGACTGAGAGAGAGAGTGTGAGTGAGAGAGTCAGAGAGAGAAAGAGAGCGTGTGAGTGAGAGAGAGTGTGAGTGAGAGATGTGTGAGTGAGTGAGAGAGTCAGAGAGAGTGTGTGAGAGATGTGAGTGAGTGAGAGAGTCAGAGTGTGAGTGAGAGATGTGAGTGAGTGAGAGAGAGAGTCAGAGAGAGAAAGAGAGCGTGTGTGAGAGATGTGAGTGAGTGAGAGATGTGTGAGTGAGTGAGTGAGAGAGAGAGTCAGAGAGAGAGAGAGAGTGTGTGTGAGTGAGAGATGTGTGAGTGAGAGAGAGAGTGTGAGTGAGAGATGTGTGAGTGAGAGATGTGTGAGTGAGTGAGAGAGAGAGTCAGAGAGAGAGAGAGCGTGAGTGAGAGAGAGAGCGTGAGTGAGAGAGAGAGAGTGTGAGTGAGAGATGTGTGTGAGTGAGAGAGAGAGTCAGAGAGAGAGAGATTGTGTGAGTGAGAGAGTGTGAGTGAGAGATGAGTGAGTGAGAGAGAGTCAGAGAGAGAATGAGAGCGTGTGAGTGAGAGAGAGTGTGAGTGAGAGATGTGTGAGTGAGTGAGAGTGAGTCAGAGAGAGTGTGAGTGAGAGATGTGAGTGAGTGAGAGAGAGTCAGAGAGAGAAAGAGAGCGTGTGAGTGAGAGATGTGAGTGAGTGAGAGAGTCAGAGAGAGAAAGAGAGCGTGTGAGTGAGAGAGAGAGAGTGTGAGTGAGAGATGTGTGAGTGAGTGAGAGAGAGAGTCAGAGAGAGGGAGAGTGTGAGTGAGAGAGAGTGTGTGAGTGAGAGATGAGTGAGTGAGAGAGTCAGAGAGAGAAAGAGAGCGTGTGAGTGAGAGAGAGAGAGAGTGTGAGTGAGAGATGTGTGAGTGAGTGAGAGTGTGTGTGAGTGAGTGAGAGAGAGAGTGTGTGAGTGAGAGATGTGTGAGTGAGTGAGAGAGAGAGTGTGTGAGTGAGAGATGTGTCAGTGAGTGAGAGAGAGAGTCAGAGAGAGAGAGAGTGTGAGTGAGAGATGTGTGAGTGAGTGAGTGAGTGAGAGAGAGACAGAGAAAGAGTGAGTGGGTGTGTGTGAGAGAAAGCGAGAGAGTGAGAGTGTGTGTCAGTGAGTGAGAGAGTGTGTGTGAGTGAGAGATCTGTGAGTGAGTGAGAGAGACAGAGAGAGAGAGTGTGAGAGAGAGAGTGTGAGTGAGAGATGTGTGAGTGAGTGAGAGAGTCATAGAGAGAGAGCGTGTGAGTGAGAGAGAGAGAGAGTGTGAGTGAGAGAGTGTGTGAGTGAGTGAGAGAGTCAGAGTGTGAGTGAGAGATGTGAGTGAGTGAGAGTCAGAGAGAGAAAGAGAGCGTGTGAGTGAGAGATGTGAGTGAGTGAGAGATGTGTGAGTGAGTGAGAGAGAGAGTTAGAGAGAGAGAGAGAGTGTGAGTGAGTGAGAGAGAGTGTGAGTGAGTGATTGAGAGAGACAGAGAGAGAGAGAGAGTGAGAGATGTGTGTGAGATGTGTGAGTGAGTGAGAGAGAGAGAGAGAGATGTGTGAGTGAGTGTGAGGGAGAGAGAGACAGAGTGAGTGTGTGTGTGTGTGAGAGAGAGAGTGTGAGTGAGAGATGTGTGAGTGCATAAGAGAGAGAGAGAGTGTGTGAGTGAGTGAGAGAGCATGTGAGTGAGAGATGTGTGAGTGAGTGAGAGAGAGAGACAGAGAGAGAGAGAGAGTGAGAGATGTGTGTGAGATGTGTGAGTGAGTGAGAGAGAGAGAGAGATGTGTGAGTGAGTGTGAGGGAGAGAGAGACAGAGTGTGTGTGTGTGTGAGAGAGAGAGTGTGAGTGAGAGATGTGTGAGTGCATAAGAGAGAGAGAGAGTGTGTGAGTGAGAGATGTGTGAGTGTGTGAGAGAGAGCGTGTGAGTGAGAGATGTGTGAGTGAGTGAGAGTGTGTGTGAGTGAGTGAGAGAGTGTGTGAGTGAGAGATGTGTGAGTGAGTGAGAGAGAGAGAGAGTGTGTGAGTGAGTGAGAGATGTGTGAGTGAGTGAGAGAGAGAGAGAGAGTGAGAGTGTGTGTGTGAGAGAGATCTGTGAGTGAGTGAGAGACAGAGAGAGAGAGAGAGAGTGAGTGAGAGATCTGTGAGTGAGTGAGAGAGACAGAGAGAGAGAGTGTGTGAGTGAGAGATGTGTGAGTGAGTGAGAGAGTCAGAGAGAGAGTGTGAGTGAGAGATGTGTGAGTGAGTGAGAGAGAGAGTCAGAGAGAGTGTGAGTGAGAGAGAGTGTGAGTGAGAGATGTGTGAGTGAGTGAGAGAGAGAGCGTGAGTGAGAGAGAGAGAGTGAGAGATGTGTGAGTGAGTGTGAGGGAGAGAGAGTCAGAGAGAGACAGAGTGAGTGTGTGTGTGTGTGAGAGAGAAAGCGAGAGAGTGAGAGTGTGTGAGTGAGTGAGAGAGTGTGTGTGAGTGAGAGATCTGTGAGTGAGTGAGAGAGACAGAGAGAGAGAGTGTGAGAGAGAGAGAGAGTGTGAGTGAGAGATGTGTGAGTGAGTGAGAGAGAGAGAGAGTCAGAGAGAGAGAGTGTGAGTGAAAGATGTGTGAGTGAGTGAGAGAGAGACAGAGAGAGAGAGTGTGTGTGAGTGAGAGATGTGAGTGAGAGAGAGAGTCAGAGAGATGGAGAGAGACAGAGAGAGAGAGAGTGTGTGTGAGTGAGAGATGTGTGAGTGAGTGAGAGATGTGTGAGTGAGTGAGAGAGAGAGTCACAGAGAGAGAGAGTGTGTGAGTGAGAGAGAGAGTGTGAGTGAGAGAGTCAGAGAGAGAAAGAGAGCATGTGAGTGAGAGAGTGTGAGTGAGAGATGTGTGAGTGAGTGAGAGAGAGTCAGAGTGTGTGAGAGATGTGAGTGAGTGAGAGTCAGAGTGTGAGTGAGAGATGTGAGTGAGTGAGAGAGAGAGTCAGAGAGAGAAAGAGAGCGTGTGTGAGAGATGTGAGTGAGTGAGAGATGTGTGAGTGAGTGAGAGTGAGAGTCAGAGAGAGAGAGAGTGTGTGTGAGTGAGAGATGTGTGAGTGAGAGAGAGAGTGTGAGTGAGAGATGTGTGAGTGAGAGATGTGTGTGAGTGAGAGAGAGAGTCAGAGAGAGAGAGATTGTGTGAGTGAGAGAGTGTGAGTGAGAGATGAGTGAGTGAGAGAGAGTCAGAGAGAGAAAGAGAGCGTGTGAGTGAGAGAGAGTGTGAGTGAGAGATGTGTGAGTGAGTGAGAGTGTGTGTGAGTGAGTGAGAGAGAGAGTGTGTGAGTGAGAGATGTGTGAGTGAGTGAGAGAGAGAGTGTGTGAGTGAGAGATGTGTGAGTGAGTGAGAGAGAGTGTCAGAGAGAGAGAGAGTGTGAGTGAGAGATGTGTGAGTGAGTGAGTGAGAGAGAGACAGAGACAGAGTGAGTGTGTGTGTGTGTGTGTGAGAGAAAGCGAGAGAGTGAGAGTGTGTGTCAGTGAGTGAGAGAGTGTGTGTGAGTGAGAGATGTGTGAGTGAGTGAGAGAGAGAGTCAGAGTAGAGAGTGTGAGTGAGAGATGTGTGAGTGAGTGAGAGAGACAGAGAGAGAGAGTGTGAGAGAGAGAGAGTGTGAGTGAGAGATGTGTGAGTGAGTGAGTGAGTGAGAGAGAGACAGAGACAGAGTGAGTGGGTGTGTGTGAGAGAAAGCGAGAGAGTGAGAGTGTGTGTCAGTGAGTGAGAGAGTGTGTGTGAGTGAGAGATCTGTGAGTGAGTGAGAGAGACAGAGAGAGAGAGTGTGAGAGAGAGAGTGTGAGTGAGAGATGTGTGAGTGAGTGAGAGAGAGAGTGTGTGAGTGAGAGTGTGAGAGAGATGAGTGAGTGAGAGAGTCATAGAGAGAGAGCGTGTGAGTGAGAGAGAGAGAGAGTGTGAGTGAGAGAGTGTGTGAGTGAGTGAGAGAGTCAGAGTGTGAGTGAGAGATGTGAGTGAGTGAGAGTCAGAGAGAGAAAGAGAGCGTGTGAGTGAGAGATGTGAGTGAGTGAGAGATGTGTGAGTGAGTGAGAGAGAGAGTTAGAGAGAGAGAGAGTGTGAGTGAGTGAGAGAGAGTGTGAGTGAGTGATTGAGAGAGACAGAGAGAGAGAGAGAGTGAGAGATGTGTGTGAGATGTGTGAGTGAGTGAGAGAGAGAGAGAGAGATGTGTGAGTGAGTGTGAGGGAGAGAGAGACAGAGTGAGTGTGTGTGTGTGTGAGAGAGAGAGTGTGAGTGAGAGATGTGTGAGTGCATAAGAGAGAGAGAGAGTGTGTGAGTGAGTGAGAGAGCATGTGAGTGAGAGATGTGTGAGTGAGTGAGAGAGAGAGACAGAGAGAGAGAGAGAGTGAGAGATGTGTGTGAGATGTGTGAGTGAGTGAGAGAGAGAGAGAGATGTGTGAGTGAGTGTGAGGGAGAGAGAGACAGAGTGTGTGTGTGTGTGAGAGAGAGAGTGTGAGTGAGAGATGTGTGAGTGCATAAGAGAGAGAGAGAGTGTGTGAGTGAGAGATGTGTGAGTGTGTGAGAGAGAGCGTGTGAGTGAGAGATGTGTGAGTGAGTGAGAGTGTGTGTGAGTGAGTGAGAGAGTGTGTGAGTGAGAGATGTGTGAGTGAGTGAGAGAGAGAGAGAGTGTGTGAGTGAGTGAGAGATGTGTGAGTGAGTGAGAGAGAGAGAGAGAGTGAGAGTGTGTGTGTGAGAGAGATCTGTGAGTGAGTGAGAGACAGAGAGAGAGAGAGAGAGTGAGTGAGAGATCTGTGAGTGAGTGAGAGAGACAGAGAGAGAGACAGAGAGAGAGAGAGTGTGTGAGTGAGAGATGTGTGAGTGAGTGAGAGAGTCAGAGAGAGAGTGTGAGTGAGAGATGTGTGAGTGAGTGAGAGAGAGAGTCAGAGAGAGTGTGAGTGAGAGAGAGTGTGAGTGAGAGATGTGTGAGTGAGTGAGAGAGAGAGCGTGAGTGAGAGAGAGAGAGTGAGAGATGTGTGAGTGAGTGTGAGGGAGAGAGAGTCAGAGAGAGACAGAGTGAGTGTGTGTGTGTGTGAGAGAGAAAGCGAGAGAGTGAGAGTGTGTGAGTGAGTGAGAGAGTGTGTGTGAGTGAGAGATCTGTGAGTGAGTGAGAGAGACAGAGAGAGAGAGTGTGAGAGAGAGAGAGAGTGTGAGTGAGAGATGTGTGAGTGAGTGAGAGAGAGAGAATCAGAGAGAGAGAGTGTGAGTGAAAGATGTGTGAGTGAGTGAGAGAGAGACAGAGAGAGAGAGTGTGTGTGAGTGAGAGATGAGTGAGTGAGAGAGAGAGTCAGAGAGATGGAGAGAGACAGAGAGAGAGAGAGTGTGTGTGAGTGAGAGATGTGTGAGTGAGTGAGAGATGTGTGAGTGAGTGAGAGAGAGAGTCACAGAGAGAGAGAGTGTGTGAGTGAGAGAGAGAGTGTGAGTGAGAGAGTCAGAGAGAGAAAGAGAGCGTGTGAGTGAGAGAGTGTGAGTGAGAGATGTGTGAGTGAGTGAGAGAGAGTCAGAGAGAGTGTGTGAGAGATGTGAGTGAGTGAGAGTCAGAGTGTGAGTGAGAGATGTGAGTGAGTGAGAGAGAGAGTCAGAGAGAGAAAGAGAGCGTGTGTGAGAGATGTGAGTGAGTGAGAGATGTGTGAGTGAGTGAGAGTGAGAGTCAGAGAGAGAGAGAGTGTGTGTGAGTGAGAGATGTGTGAGTGAGAGAGAGAGTGTGAGTGAGAGATGTGTGAGTGAGAGATGTGTGTGAGTGAGAGAGAGAGTCAGAGAGAGAGAGATTGTGTGAGTGAGAGAGTGTGAGTGAGAGATGAGTGAGTGAGAGAGAGTCAGAGAGAGAAAGAGAGCGTGTGAGTGAGAGAGAGTGTGAGTGAGAGATGTGTGAGTGAGTGAGAGTGTGTGTGAGTGAGTGAGAGAGAGAGTGTGTGAGTGAGAGATGTGTGAGTGAGTGAGAGAGAGAGTGTGTGAGTGAGAGATGTGTGAGTGAGTGAGAGTGTCAGAGAGAGAGAGAGTGTGAGTGAGAGATGTGTGAGTGAGTGAGTGAGAGAGAGACAGAGACAGAGTGAGTGTGTGTGTGTGTGTGTGAGAGAAAGCGAGAGAGTGAGAGTGTGTGTCAGTGAGTGAGAGAGTGTGTGTGAGTGAGAGATGTGTGAGTGAGTGAGAGAGAGAGTCAGAGTAGAGAGTGTGAGTGAGAGATGTGTGAGTGAGTGAGAGAGACAGAGAGAGAGAGTGTGAGAGAGAGAGAGTGTGAGTGAGAGATGTGTGAGTGAGTGAGAGAGAGAGTCTGAGTAGAGAGTGTGAGTGAGAGATGTGTGAGTGAGTGAGTGAGAGAGAGACAGAGAGAGAGAGAGTGTGTGTGAGTGAGAGATGTGTGAGTGAGTGAGAGAGTCAGAGAGAGAGTGTGAGTGAGAGAGACAGTGTGAGTGAGATATGTGTGAGTGAGTGAGAGAGAGAGTCAGAGAGAGAGAGTGTGTGAGTGAGAGAGAGAGTGTGAGTGAGAGATGTGTGAGTGAGTGAGAGAGAGAGTCAGAGAGAGAGAGAGTGTGAGTGAGAGAGAGTGTGTGTGAGTGAGTGAGAGAGAGAGAGTGTGTGAGTGAGAGATGTGTGAGTGAGTGAGAGAGAGAGTGTGTGAGTGAGAGATGTGTGAGTGAGTGAGAGAGAGACAGAGAGAGAGAGAGTGACAGATGTGTGTGAGATGTGTGAGTGAGTGAGAGAGAGAGAGAGAGATGTGTGAGTGAGTGTGAGGGAGAGAGTGTGTGAGTGAGAGATGTGTGAGTGCATAAGAGAGAGAGAGTGTGTGAGTGAGTGAGAGAGAGAGTGTGTGAGTGAGAGATGTGTGAGTGAGTGAGAGTGTGTGTGAGTGAGTGAGAGAGAGAGTGTGTGAGTGAGAGATGTGTGAGTGAGTGTGAGAGGGAGAGAGTGAGAGTGTGTGTGAGAGAGAGATCTGTGAGTGAGTGAGAGACAGAGAAAGAGAGAGAGTGAGTGAGAGATCTGTGAGTGAGTGAGTGAGAGAGACAGAGAGAGAGACACACAGAGAGAGAGAGAGTGTGTGAGTGAGAGATGTGTGTGAGTGAGAGAGAGAGTCAGAGAGAGAGTGTGAGTGAGAGATGTGTGAGTGAGTGAGAGAGAGAGTCAGAGAGAGTGTGAGTGAGAGAGAGAGTGTGAGTGAGAGATGTGTGAGTGAGAGAGAGTGCGTGAGTGAGATAGAGAGAGATGTGTGAGTGAGTGTGAGGGAGAGAGAGAGAGAGTGAGTGTGTGTGTGTGTGTGAGAGAGAGTGTGTGAGTGAGTGAGAGAGAGAGTGTGTGTGAGAGATGTGTGAGTGCATGAGAGAGAGAGTGTGTGAGTGAGTGAGAGAGAGTGTAAGTGAGAGATGTGTGAGTGAGTGAGAGAGTGTGTGAGTGTGAGATGTGTGAGTGAGTGAGAGTGTGTGTGAGTGAGTGAGAGAGTGTGTGAGTGAGAGATGTGTGAGTGAGTGAGAGAGAGAGAGTGTGTGAGTGAGTGAGAGATGTGTGAGTGTGTGTGAGAGAGAGAGAGTGAGAGTGTGGGTGTGAGAGAGATCTGTGAGTGAGTGAGAGACAGAGAGAGAGAGAGAGTGAGTGAGAGATCTGTGAGTGAGTGAGAGAGACAGAGAGAGAGAGTGTGTGTAAGTGAGAGATGTGTGAGTGAGTGAGAGAGAGAGTCAGAGAGAGAGTGTGAGTGAGAGATGTGTGAGTGAGTGAGAGAGAGAGTCAGAGAGAGTGTGAGTGAGAGAGAGTGTGAGTGAGAGATGTGTGAGTGAGAGAGAGTGCGTGAGTGAGAGAGAGAGTGAGAGATGTGTGTGAGTGTGAGGGAGAGAGAGTCAGAGAGAGACAGAGTGAGTGTGTGTGTGTGTGAGAGAAAGCGAGAGAGTGAGAGTGTGTGTTTGTGAGTGAGAGAGTGTGTGTGAGTGAGAGATCTGTGAGTGAGTGAGAGAGACAGAGAGAGAGAGAGTGTGAGAGAGAGAGAGTGTGAGTGAGAGATGTGTGAGTGAGTGAGAGAGAGAGTCAGAGAGAGAGAGTGTGAGTGAAAGATGTGTGAGTGAGTGAGAGAGAGACAGAGAGAGAGAGTGTGTGTGAGTGAGAGATGAGTGAGTGAGAGAGAGAGTCAGAGAGAGGGAGAGAGACAGAGAGAGAGTGTGTGTGTGAGTGAGAGATGTGTGAGTGAGTGAGAGAGAGAGTCAGAGAGAGAGAGAGTGTGTGAGTGAGAGAGAGAGTGTGAGTGAGAGATGAGTGAGTGAGAGAGTCAGAGAGAGAAAGAGAGCGTGTGAGTGAGAGATGTGTGAGTGAGTGAGAGAGAGTCAGAGAGAGTGTGTGAGAGATGTGAGTGAGAGAGTCAGAGTGTGAGTGAGAGAAGTGAGTGAGAGAGTCAGAGAGAGAAAGAGAGCATGTGAGTGAGAGATGTGTGAGTGAGTGAGAGAGAGAGTCAGAGAGAGAGAGAGTGTGTGTGAGTGAGAGATGTGTGAGTGAGAGAGTCAGAGAGAGAAAGAGAGCGTGTGAGTGAGAGATGTGTGAGTGAGTGAGAGAGAGTCAGAGAGAGTGTGTGAGAGATGTGAGTGAGAGAGTCAGAGTGTGAGTGAGAGAAGTGAGTGAGAGAGTCAGAGAGAGAAAGAGAGCATGTGAGTGAGAGATGTGTGAGTGAGTGAGAGAGAGAGTCAGAGAGAGAGAGAGTGTGTGTGAGTGAGAGATGAGTGAGTGAGAGAGTCAGAGAGAGAAAGAGAGCGTGTGAGTGAGAGATGTGTGAGTGAGTGAGAGAGAGAGTCAGAGAGAGTGTGAGTGAGAGAGAGAGTGTGAGTGAGAGATGTGTGAGTGAGAGAGAGTGCGTGAGTGAGATAGAGAGAGATGTGTGAGTGAGTGTGAGGGAGAGAGAGACAGAGTGAGTGTGTGTGTGTGTGTGAGAGAGAGTGTGTGAGTGAGTGAGAGAGAGAGTGTGTGTGAGAGATGTGTGAGTGCATGAGAGAGAGAGTGTGTGAGTGAGTGAGAGAGAGTGTAAGTGAGAGATGTGTGAGTGAGTGAGAGAGAGTGTGTGAGTGTGAGATGTGTGAGTGAGTGAGAGTGTGTGTGAGTGAGTGAGAGAGTGTGTGAGTGAGAGATGTGTGAGTGAGTGAGAGAGAGAGTGTGTGAGTGAGTGAGAGATGTGTGAGTGAGTGTGAGAGAGAGAGAGTGAGAGTGTGGGTGTGAGAGAGATCTGTGAGTGAGTGAGAGACAGAGAGAGAGAGAGAGTGAGTGAGATATCTGTGAGTGAGTGAGAGAGACAGAGAGAGAGTGTGTAAGTGAGAGATGTGTGAGTGAGTGAGAGAGAGAGTCAGAGAGAGAGTGTGAGTGAGAGATGTGTGAGTGAGTGAGAGAGAGAGTCAGAGAGAGTGTGAGTGAGAGAGAGTGTGAGTGAGAGATGTGTGAGTGAGAGAGAGTGCGTGAGTGAGAGAGAGAGTGAGAGATGTGTGTGAGTGTGAGGGAGAGAGAGTCAGAGAGAGACAGAGTGAGTGTGTGTGTCTGTGAGAGAAAGCGAGAGAGTGAGAGTGTGTGTTTGTGAGTGAGAGAGTGTGTGTGAGTGAGAGATCTGTGAGTGAGTGAGAGAGACAGAGAGAGAGAGAGTGTGAGAGAGAGAGAGTGTGAGTGAGAGATGTGTGAGTGAGTGAGAGAGAGAGTCAGAGAGAGAGAGTGTGAGTGAAAGATGTGTGAGTGAGTGAGAGAGAGACAGAGAGAGAGAGTGTGTGTGAGTGAGAGATGAGTGAGTGAGAGAGAGAGTCAGAGAGAGGGAGAGAGACAGAGAGAGAGTGTGTGTGTGAGTGAGAGATGTGTGAGTGAGTGAGAGAGAGAGTCAGAGAGAGAGAGAGTGTGTGAGTGAGAGAGAGAGTGTGAGTGAGAGATGAGTGAGTGAGAGAGTCAGAGAGAGAAAGAGAGCGTGTGAGTGAGAGATGTGTGAGTGAGTGAGAGATGTGTGAGTGAGTGAGAGTGAGAGTCAGAGAGAGAGAGAGTGTGTGTGAGTGAGAGATGTGTGAGTGAGAGAGAGAGTGTGAGTGAGAGATGTGTGAGTGAGTGAGAGAGAGTCAGAGAGAGTGTGTGAGAGATGTGAGTGAGTGAGAGAGTCAGAGTGTGATTGAGAGATGTGAGTGAGTGAGAGAGAGAGTCAGAGAGAGAAAGAGAGCGTGTGTGAGAGATGTGAGTGAGTGAGAGATGTGTGAGTGAGTGAGAGTGAGAGTCAGAGAGAGAGAGAGAGTGTGTGTGAGTGAGAGATGTGTGAGTGAGAGAGAGAGTGTGAGTGAGAGATGTGTGAGTGAGAGATGTGTGTGAGTGAGAGAGAGAGTCAGAGAGAGAGAGATTGTGTGAGTGAGAGAGTGTGAGTGAGAGATGAGTGAGTGAGAGAGAGTCAGAGAGAGAAAGAGAGCGTGTGAGTGAGAGATGTGTGAGTGAGTGAGAGTGTGTGTGAGTGAGTGAGAGAGAGAGTGTGTGAGTGAGAGATGTGTGAGTGAGTGAGAGAGAGAGTGTGTGAGTGAGAGATGTGTGAGTGAGTGAGAGAGAGAGTCAGAGAGAGAGAGAGTGTGAGTGAGAGATGTGTGAGTGAGTGAGTGAGAGAGAGACAGAGACAGAGTGAGTGTGTGTGTGTGTGTGAGAGAAAGCGAGAGAGTGAGAGTGTGTGTCAGTGAGTGAGAGAGTGTGTGTGAGTGAGAGATCTGTGAGTGAGTGAGAGAGACAGAGAGAGAGAGTGTGAGAGAGAGTGTGAGTGAGAGATGTGTGAGTGAGTGAGAGAGAGAGTCAGAGTAGAGAGTGTGAGTGAGAGATGTGTGAGTGAGTGAGAGAGACAGAGAGAGAGAGTGTGAGAGAGAGAGAGTGTGAGTGAGAGATGTGTGAGTGAGTGAGAGAGAGAGTCAGAGTAGAGAGTGTGAGTGAGAGATGTGTGAGTGAGTGAGTGAGAGAGAGACAGAGAGAGAGAGAGTGTGTGTGAGTGAGAGATGTGTGAGTGAGTGAGTGAGAGAGTCAGAGAGAGAGTGTGAGTGAGAGAGAGAGTGTGAGTGAGAGATGTGTGAGTGAGTGAGAGAGAGAGTCAGAGAGAGAGAGTGTGTGAGTGAGAGAGAGAGTGTGAGTGAGAGATGTGTGAGTGAGTGAGAGAGAGAGTCAGAGAGAGAGAGAGTGTGAGTGAGAGAGAGTGTGTGTGAGTGAGTGAGAGAGAGAGAGTGTGTGAGTGAGAGATGTGTGAGTGAGTGAGAGAGAGAGTGTGTGAGTGAGAGATGTGTGAGTGAGTGAGAGAGAGTCAGAGAGAGAGAGAGTGACAGATGTGTGTGAGATGTGTGAGTGAGTGAGAGAGAGAGAGAGAGATGTGTGAGTGAGTGTGAGGGAGAGAGAGACAGAGTGAGTGTGTGTGTGTGAGAGGGTGTGTGAGTGAGTGAGAGAGAGAGAGTGTGTGAGTGAGAGATGTGTGAGTGCATAAGAGAGAGAGAGAGTGTGTGAGTGAGTGAGAGAGAGAGTGTGAGTGAGAGATGTGTGAGTGAGTGAGAGAGAGTGTGTGAGTGAGAGATGTGTGAGTGAGTGAGAGAGAGTGTGTGAGTGAGAGATGTGTGAGTGAGTGAGAGTGTGTGTGAGTGAGTGAGAGAGAGAGTGTGTGAGTGAGAGATGTGTGAGTGAGTGTGAGAGGGAGAGAGTGAGAGTGTGTGTGAGAGAGAGATCTGTGAGTGAGTGAGAGACAGAGAAAGAGAGAGAGTGAGTGAGAGATCTGTGAGTGAGTGAGTGAGTGAGTGAGAGAGACAGAGAGAGAGAGACACAGAGAGAGAGAGAGTGTGTGAGTGAGAGATGTGTGTGAGTGAGAGAGAGAGTCAGAGAGAGAGTGTGAGTGAGAGATGTGTGAGTGAGTGAGAGAGAGAGTCAGAGAGAGTGTGAGTGAGAGAGAGAGTGTGAGTGAGAGATGTGTGAGTGAGAGAGAGTGCGTGAGTGAGATAGAGAGAGATGTGTGAGTGAGTGAGGGAGAGAGAGACAGAGTGAGTGTGTGTGTGTGTGTGTGAGAGAGAGTGTGTGAGTGAGTGAGAGAGAGAGTGTGTGTGAGAGATGTGTGAGTGCATGAGAGAGAGAGTGTGTGAGTGAGTGAGAGAGAGTGTAAGTGAGAGATGTGTGAGTGAGTGAGAGAGAGTGTGTGAGTGTGAGATGTGTGAGTGAGTGAGAGTGTGTGTGAGTGAGTGAGAGAGTGTGTGAGTGAGAGATGTGTGAGTGAGTGAGAGAGTGAGAGTGTGTGAGTGAGTGAGAGATGTGTGAGTGAGTGTGAGAGAGAGAGAGTGAGAGTGTGGGTGTGAGAGAGATCTGTGAGTGAGTGAGAGAGAGAGAGAGAGAGAGTGAGTGAGAGATCTGTGAGTGAGTGAGAGAGACAGAGAGAGAGAGTGTGTGTAAGTGAGAGATGTGTGAGTGAGTGAGAGAGAGAGTCAGGGAGAGAGTGTGAGTGAGAGATGTGTGAGTGAGTGAGAGAGAGAGTCAGAGAGAGTGTGAGTGAGAGAGAGTGTGAGTGAGAGATGTGTGAGTGAGTGAGAGAGAGTCAGAGAGAGAGAGAGCGTGAGTGAGAGAGAGAGTGTGAGTGAGAGATGTGTGAGTGAGTGAGAGAGAGAGTCAGAGAGAGAGATTGTGTGAGTGAGAGAGTGTGAGTGAGAGATAAGTGAGTGAGAGAGAGAGTCAGAGAGAGAAAGAGAGCGTGTGAGTGAGAGAGAGAGTGTGAGTGAGTGAGAGAGTCAGAGAGAGTGTGAGTGAGAGATGTGAGTGAGTGAGAGAGAGTCAGAGAGAGAAAGAGAGCGTGTGAGTGAGAGAGTGTGAGTGAGAGATGTGTGAGTGAGTGAGAGAGAGTCAGAGAGAGTGTGTGAGAGATGTGAGTGAGTGAGAGTCAGAGTGTGAGTGAGAGATGTGAGTGAGTGAGAGAGAGCGTCAGAGAGAGAAAGAGAGCGTGTGTGAGAGATGTGAGTGAGTGAGAGATGTGTGAGTGAGTGAGAGTGAGAGTCAGAGAGAGAGAGAGAGTGTGTGTGAGTGAGAGATGTGTGAGTGAGAGAGAGAGTGTGAGTGAGAGATGTGTGAGTGAGTGAGAGAGAGTCAGAGAGAGTGTGTGAGAGATGTGAGTGAGTGAGAGAGTCAGAGTGTGATTGAGAGATGTGAGTGAGTGAGAGAGAGAGTCAGAGAGAGAAAGAGAGCGTGTGTGAGAGATGTGAGTGAGTGAGAGATGTGTGAGTGAGTGAGAGTGAGAGTCAGAGAGAGAGAGAGTGTGTGTGAGTGAGAGATGTGTGAGTGAGAGAGAGAGTGTGAGTGAGAGATGTGTGAGTGAGAGATGTGTGTGAGTGAGAGAGAGAGTCAGAGAGAGAGAGATTGTGTGAGTGAGAGAGTGTGAGTGAGAGATGAGTGAGTGAGAGAGAGTCAGAGAGAGAAAGAGAGCGTGTGAGTGAGAGAGAGTGTGAGTGAGAGATGTGTGAGTGAGTGAGAGTGTGTGTGAGTGAGTGAGAGAGAGAGTGTGTGAGTGAGAGATGTGTGAGTGAGTGAGAGAGAGAGTGTCTGAGTGAGAGATGTGTGAGTGAGTGAGAGAGAGAGTCAGAGAGAGAGAGAGTGTGAGTGAGAGATGTGTGAGTGAGTGAGTGAGAGAGAGACAGAGACAGAGTGAGTGTGTGTGTGTGTGTGAGAGAAAGCGAGAGAGTGAGAGTGTGTGTCAGTGAGTGAGAGAGTGTGTGTGAGTGAGAGATCTGTGAGTGAGTGAGAGAGACAGAGAGAGAGAGTGTGAGAGAGAGAGAGTGTGAGTGAGAGATGTGTGAGTGAGTGAGAGAGAGAGTCAGAGTAGAGAGTGTGAGTGAGAGATGTGTGAGTGAGTGAGAGAGAGAGAGAGAGAGTGTGAGAGAGAGAGTGTGAGTGAGAGATGTGTGAGTGAGTGAGAGAGAGAGTCAGAGTAGAGAGTGTGAGTGAGAGATGTGTGAGTGAGTGAGTGAGAGAGAGACAGAGAGAGAGAGAGTGTGTGTGAGTGAGAGATGTGTGAGTGAGAGATGTGTGTGAGTCAGAGAGAGAGTGTGAGTGAGAGATGTGTGAGTGAGTGAGAGAGTCAGAGAGAGAGTGTGAGTGAGAGAGAGAGTGTGAGTGAGAGATGTGTGAGTGAGTGAGAGAGAGAGTCAGAGAGAGAGAGTGTGTGAGTGAGAGAGAGAGTGTGAGTGAGAGATGTGTGAGTGAGTGAGAGAGAGAGTCAGAGAGAGAGAGAGTGTGAGTGAGAGAGAGTGTGTGTGAGTGAGTGAGAGAGAGAGAGTGTGTGAGTGAGAGATGTGTGAGTGAGTGAGAGAGAGAGTGTGTGAGTGAGAGATGTGTGAGTGAGTGAGAGAGAGTCAGAGAGAGAGAGAGTGACAGATGTGTGTGAGATGTGTGAGTGAGTGAGAGAGAGAGAGAGAGAGAGATGTGTGAGTGAGTGTGAGGGAGAGAGTGACAGAGTGAGTGTGTGTGTGTGAGAGGGTGTGTGAGTGAGTGAGAGAGAGAGAGTGTGTGAGTGAGAGATGTGTGAGTGCATAAGAGAGAGAGAGAGTGTGTGAGTGAGTGAGAGAGAGTGTGTGAGTGAGAGATGTGTGAGTGAGTGAGAGAGAGTGTGTGAGTGAGAGATGTGTGAGTGAGTGAGAGAGAGTGTGTGAGTGAGAGATGTGTGAGTGAGTGAGAGTGTGTGTGAGTGAGTGAGAGAGAGAGTGTGTGAGTGAGAGATGTGTGAGTGAGTGTGAGAGGGAGAGAGTGAGAGTGTGTGTGAGAGAGAGATCTGTGAGTGAGTGAGAGACAGAGAAAGAGAGAGAGTGAGTGAGAGATCTGTGAGTGAGTGAGTGAGAGAGACAGAGAGAGAGAGACACAGAGAGAGAGAGAGTGTGTGAGTGAGTGAGAGATGTGTGTGAGTGAGAGAGAGAGTCAGAGAGAGTGTGAGTGAGAGAGAGAGTGTGAGTGAGAGATGTGTGAGTGAGTGTGAGGGAGAGAGAGACAGAGTGAGTGTGTGTGTGTGTGTGTGAGAGAGAGTGTGTGAGTGAGTGAGAGAGAGAGTGTGTGTGAGAGATGTGTGAGTGCATGAGAGAGAGAGTGTGTGAGTGAGTGAGAGAGAGTGTAAGTGAGAGATGTGTGAGTGAGTGAGAGAGAGTGTGTGAGTGTGAGATGTGTGAGTGAGTGAGAGTGTGTGTGAGTGAGTGAGAGAGTGTGTGAGTGAGAGATGTGTGAGTGAGTGAGAGAGAGAGAGTGTGTGAGTGAGTGAGAGATGTGTGAGTGAGTGTGAGAGAGAGAGAGTGAGAGTGTGGGTGTGAGAGAGATCTGTGAGTGAGTGAGAGACAGAGAGAGAGAGAGTGAGTGAGAGATCTGTGAGTGAGTGAGAGAGACAGAGAGAGAGAGTGTGTGTAAGTGAGAGATGTGTGAGTGAGTGAGTGAGAGAGAGAGTCAGAGAGAGAGTGTGAGTGAGAGATGTGTGAGTGAGTGAGAGAGAGAGAGTCAGAGAGAGTGTGAGTGAGAGAGAGTGTGAGTGAGAGATGTGTGAGTGAGAGAGAGTGCGTGAGTGAGAGAGAGAGTGAGAGATGTGTGTGAGTGTGAGGGAGAGAGAGTCAGAGAGAGACAGAGTGAGTGTGTGTGTGTGTGAGAGAAAGCGAGAGAGTGAGAGTGTGTGTTTGTGAGTGAGAGAGTGTGTGTGAGTGAGAGATCTGTGAGTGAGTGAGAGAGACAGAGAGAGAGAGAGTGTGAGAGAGAGAGAGTGTGAGTGAGAGATGTGTGAGTGAGTGAGAGAGAGAGTCAGAGAGAGAGAGAGTGTGAGTGAAAGATGTGTGAGTGAGTGAGAGAGAGACAGAGAGAGAGAGTGTGTGTGAGTGAGAGATGAGTGAGTGAGAGAGAGAGTCAGAGAGAGGGAGAGAGACAGAGAGAGAGTGTGTGTGTGAGTGAGAGATGTGTGAGTGAGTGAGAGAGAGAGTCAGAGAGAGAGAGAGAGAGTGTGTGAGTGAGAGAGAGAGTGTGAGTGAGAGATGAGTGAGTGAGAGAGTCAGAGAGAGAAAGAGAGCGTGTGAGTGAGAGATGTGTGAGTGAGTGAGAGAGAGTCAGAGAGAGTGTGTGAGAGATGTGAGTGAGAGAGTCAGAGTGTGAGTGAGAAAAGTGAGTGAGAGAGTCAGAGAGAGAAAGAGAGCATGTGAGTGAGAGATGTGTGAGTGAGTGAGAGAGAGAGTCAGAGAGAGAGAGAGTGTGTGTGAGTGAGAGATGTGTGAGTGAGAGAGAGAGTGTGAGTGAGAGATGTGTGAGTGAGTGAGAGAGAGTCAGAGAGAGAGAGAGCGTGAGTGAGAGAGAGAGAGTGTGAGTGAGAGATGTGTGAGTGAGTGAGAGAGAGAGTCAGAGAGAGAGATTGTGTGAGTGAGAGAGTGTGAGTGAGAGATGAGTGAGTGAGAGAGAGAGTCAGAGAGAGAAAGAGAGCGTGTGAGTGAGAGAGAGAGTGTGAGTGAGTGAGAGAGTCAGAGAGAGTGTGAGTGAGAGATGTGAGTGAGTGAGAGAGAGTCAGAGAGAGAAAGAGAGCGTGTGAGTGAGAGATGTGAGTGAGTGAGAGAGAGAGAGAGAGTGAGAGTGTGTGTGTGAGAGAGATCTGTGAGTGAGTGAGAGACAGAGAGAGAGAGAGAGTGAGTGAGAGATGTGAGTGAGTGAGAGAGAGTCAGAGAGAGAAAGAGAGCGTGTGAGTGAGAGATGTGAGTGAGTGAGAGAGTCAGAGAGAGAAAGAGAGCGTGTGAGTGAGAGAGCGAGAGTGTGAGTGAGAGATGTCTGAGAGAGAGATCTGTGAGTGAGTGAGAGACAGAGAGTGAGAGAGAGAGTGAGAGATCTGTGAGTGAGTGAGAGAGACAGAGAGAGAGACACAGAGAGAGAGAGTATGTGAGTGAGAGATTTGTGAGTGAGTGAGAGTGAGAGTCAGAGAGAGAGTGTGAGTGAGAGATGTGTGAGTGAGTGAGAGAGAGTGTGAGTGAGAGAGTGTGAGTGAGAGATGTGTGAGTGAGAGAGAGTGTGTGAGTGAGAGAGAGAGGGAGAGAGTGAGAGATGTGTGAGTGAGTGTGAGGGAGAGAGAGTCAGAGAGAGACAGAGTGAGTGTGTGTGTGTGTGAGAGAAAGCGAGAGAGTGAGAGTGTGTGTGAGTGAGAGATCTGTGAGTGAGTGAGAGATGTGTGAGTGAGTGAGAGAGAGAGTGTGTGAGTGAGAGAGTGTGAGAGAGATGAGTGAGTGAGAGAGTCAGAGAGAGAGAGCGTGTGAGTGAGAGAGAGAGAGAGTGTGA
This sequence comes from Hemitrygon akajei, assembly GCF_048418815.1. NCBI lineage: Eukaryota > Metazoa > Chordata > Chondrichthyes > Myliobatiformes > Dasyatidae > Hemitrygon > Hemitrygon akajei. The sequence goes on from NC_133126.1 coordinate 94,583,561, forward strand.
GTGAGAGATGTGTGAGTGAGTGAGAGAGAGTCAGAGAGAGTGTGTGTGAGATGTGAGTGAGTGAGAGAGTCAGAGTGTGAGTGAGAGATGTGTGAGTGAGTGAGTGAGACAGAGAGAGTGTGAGTGAGAGATGTGTGAGTGAGTGAGAGAGAGAGTCAGAGTAGAGAGTGTGAGTGAGAGATGTGTGAGTGAGTGAGTGAGAGAGAGACAGAGAGAGAGAGAGTGTGTGTGAGTGAGAGATGTGTGAGTGAGTGAGAGAGTCAGAGAGAGAGTGTGAGTGAGAGAGAGAGTGTGAGTGAGAGATGTGTGAGTGAGTGAGAGAGAGAGTCAGAGAGAGATTGTGTGAGTGAGAGAGAGAGTGTGAGTGAGAGATGTGTGAGTGAGTGAGAGTGTGTGTGAGTGAGTGAGAGAGAGAGAGTGTGTGAGTGAGAGATGTGTGAGTGAGTGAGAGAGAGAGTGTGTGAGTGAGAGATGTGTGAGTGAGTGAGAGAGAGACAGAGAGAGAGAGAGTGACAGATGTGTGTGAGATGTGTGAGTGAGTGAGAGAGAGAGAGAGAGAGAGATGTGTGAGTGAGTGTGAGGGAGAGAGAGACAGAGTGAGTGTGTGTGTGTGAGAGGGTGTGTGAGTGAGTGAGAGAGAGAGAGTGTGTGAGTGAGAGATGTGTGAGTGCATAAGAGAGAGAGAGAGTGTGTGAGTGAGTGAGAGAGAGAGTGTGTGAGTGAGAGATGTGTGAGTGAGTGAGAGAGAGTGTGTGAGTGAGAGATGTGTGAGTGAGTGAGAGTGTGTGTGAGTGAGTGAGAGAGAGAGTGTGTGAGTGAGAGATGTGTGAGTGAGTGTGAGAGGGAGAGAGTGAGAGTGTGTGTGAGAGAGAGATCTGTGAGTGAGTGAGAGACAGAGAAAGAGAGAGAGTGAGTGAGAGATCTGTGAGTGAGTGAGTGAGAGAGACAGAGAAAGAGAGACACAGAGAGAGAGAGAGAGTGTGTGAGTGAGAGATGTGTGTGAGTGAGAGAGAGAGTCAGAGAGAGAGTGTGAGTGAGAGATGTGTGAGTGAGTGAGAGAGAGAGTCAGAGAGAGTGTGAGTGAGAGAGAGAGTGTGAGTGAGAGATGTGTGAGTGAGAGAGAGTGCGTGAGTGAGATAGAGAGAGATGTGTGAGTGAGTGTGAGGGAGAGAGAGACAGAGTGAGTGTGTGTGTGTGTGTGAGAGAGAGTGTGTGAGTGAGTGAGAGAGAGAGTGTGTGTGAGAGATGTGTGAGTGCATGAGAGAGAGTGTGTGTGAGTGAGTGAAAGAGAGTGTAAGTGAGAGATGTGTGAGTGAGTGAGAGAGAGTGTGTGAGTGTGAGATGTGTGAGTGAGTGAGAGTGTGTGTGAGTGAGTGAGAGAGTGTGTGAGTGAGAGATGTGTGAGTGAGTGAGAGACAGAGAGAGAGAGAGAGTGAGTGGGAGATCTGTGAGTGAGTGAGAGAGACAGAGAGAGAGAGTGTGTGTAAGTGAGAGATGTGTGAGTGAGTGAGAGAGAGAGTCAGAGAGAGAGTGTGAGTAAGAGATGTGTGAGTGAGTGAGAGAGAGAGTCAGAGAGAGTGTGAGTGAGAGAGAGTGTGAGTGAGAGATGTGTGAGTGAGAGAGAGTGCGTGAGTGAGCGAGAGAGTGAGAGATGTGTGTGAGTGTGAGGGAGAGAGAGTCAGAGAGAGACAGAGTGAGTGTGTGTGTGTGTGTGTGTGAGAGAAAGCGAGAGAGTGAGAGTGTGTGTTTGTGAGTGAGAGAGTGTGTGTGAGTGAGAGATCTGTGAGTGAGTGAGAGAGACAGAGAGAGAGAGTGTGAGTGAGAGATGTGTGAGTGAGTGAGAGAGAGAGTCAGAGAGAGAGAGTGTGAGTGAAAGATGTGTGAGTGAGTGAGAGAGAGACAGAGAGAGAGAGAGTGTGTGTGAGTGAGAGATGAGTGAGTGAGAGAGAGAGTCAGAGAGAGGGAGAGAGACAGAGAGAGAGTGTGTGTGTGAGTGAGAGATGTGTGAGTGAGTGAGTGAGAGAGTCAGAGAGTGAAAGAGAGCGTGTGAGTGAGAGATGTGTGAGTGAGTGAGAGAGAGTCAGAGAGAGTGTGTGAGAGATGTGAGTGAGAGAGTCAGAGTGTGAGTGAGAGAAGTGAGTGAGAGAGTCAGAGAGAGAGAGAGTGTGTGTGAGTGAGAGATGTGTGAGTGAGAGAGAGAGTGTGAGTGAGAGATGTGTGAGTGAGTGAGAGAGAGTCAGAGAGAGAGAGAGCGTGAGTGAGAGAGAGAGAGTGTGAGTGAGAGATGTGTGAGTGAGTGAGAGAGAGAGTCAGAGAGAGAGATTGTGTGAGTGAGAGAGTGTGAGTGAGAGATGAGTGAGTGAGAGAGAGTCAGAGAGAGAAAGAGAGCGTGTGAGTGAGAGAGAGAGTGTGAGTGAGTGAGAGAGTCAGAGAGAGTGTGAGTGAGAGATGTGAGTGAGTGAGAGAGAGTCAGAGAGAGAAAGAGAACGTGTGAGTGAGAGATGTGAGTGAGTGAGAGAGAGAGAGAGAGTGAGAGTGTGTGTGTGAGAGAGATCTGTGAGTGAGTGAGAGACAGAGAGAGAGAGTGAGTGAGAGATGTGAGTGAGTGAGAGAGAGTCAGAGAGAGAAAGAGAGCGTCTGAGTGAGAGATGTGAGTGAGTGAGAGATGTGAGTGAGTGAGAGAGTCAGAGAGAGAAAGAGAGCGTGTGAGTGAGAGAGAGAGAGTGTGAGTGAGAGATGTCTGAGAGAGAGATCTGTGAGTGAGTGAGAGACAGAGAGTGAGAGAGAGAGTGAGAGATCTGTGAGTGAGTGAGAGAGACAGAGAGAGAGACACAGAGAGAGAGAGTATGTGAGTGAGAGATTTGTGAGTGAGTGAGAGTGAGAGTCAGAGAGAGAGTGTGAGTGAGAGATGTGTGAGTGAGTGAGAGAGAGTGTGAGTGAGAGAGTGTGAGTGAGAGATGTGTGAGTGAGAGAGAGTGTGTGAGTGAGAGAGAGAGGGAGAGAGTGAGAGATGTGTGAGTGAGTGTGAGGGAGAGAGAGTCAGAGAGAGACAGAGTGAGTGTGTGTGTGTGTGAGAGAAAGCGAGAGAGTGAGAGTGTGTGTGAGTGAGAGATCTGTGAGTGAGTGAGAGATGTGTGAGTGAGTGAGAGAGAGAGTGTGTGAGTGAGAGAGTGTGAGAGAGATGAGTGAGTGAGAGAGTCAGAGAGAGAGAGCGTGTGAGTGAGAGAGAGAGAGAGTGTGAGTGAGAGATGTGTGAGTGAGTGAGAGAGAGTCAGAGAGAGTGTGTGTGAGATGTGAGTGAGTGAGAGAGTCAGAGTGTGAGTGAGAGATGTGTGAGTGAGTGAGTGAGACAGAGAGAGTGTGAGTGAGAGATGTGTGAGTGAGTGAGAGAGAGAGTCAGAGTAGAGAGTGTGAGTGAGAGATGTGTGAGTGAGTGAGTGAGAGAGAGACAGAGAGAGAGAGAGTGTGTGTGAGTGAGAGATGTGTGAGTGAGTGAGAGAGTCAGAGAGAGAGTGTGAGTGAGAGAGAGAGTGTGAGTGAGAGATGTGTGAGTGAGTGAGAGAGAGAGTCAGAGAGAGATTGTGTGAGTGAGAGAGAGAGTGTGAGTGAGAGATGTGTGAGTGAGTGAGAGTGTGTGTGAGTGAGTGAGAGAGAGAGAGTGTGTGAGTGAGAGATGTGTGAGTGAGTGAGAGAGAGAGTGTGTGAGTGAGAGATGTGTGAGTGAGTGAGAGAGAGACAGAGAGAGAGAGAGTGACAGATGTGTGTGAGATGTGTGAGTGAGTGAGAGAGAGAGAGAGAGAGAGATGTGTGTGTGAGTGTGAGGGAGAGAGAGACAGAGTGAGTGTGTGTGTGTGAGAGGGTGTGTGAGTGAGTGAGAGAGAGAGAGTGTGTGAGTGAGAGATGTGTGAGTGCATAAGAGAGAGAGAGAGTGTGTGAGTGAGTGAGAGAGAGAGTGTGTGAGTGAGAGATGTGTGAGTGAGTGAGAGAGAGTGTGTGAGTGAGAGATGTGTGAGTGAGTGAGAGTGTGTGTGAGTGAGTGAGAGAGAGAGTGTGTGAGTGAGAGATGTGTGAGTGAGTGTGAGAGGGAGAGAGTGAGAGTGTGTGTGAGAGAGAGATCTGTGAGTGAGTGAGAGACAGAGAAAGAGAGAGAGTGAGTGAGAGATCTGTGAGTGAGTGAGTGAGAGAGACAGAGAGAGAGAGACACAGAGAGAGAGAGAGAGTGTGTGAGTGAGAGATGTGTGTGAGTGAGAGAGAGAGTCAGAGAGAGAGTGTGAGTGAGAGATGTGTGAGTGAGTGAGAGAGAGAGTCAGAGAGAGTGTGAGTGAGAGAGAGAGTGTGAGTGAGAGATGTGTGAGTGAGAGAGAGTGCGTGAGTGAGATAGAGAGAGATGTGTGAGTGAGTGTGAGGGAGAGAGAGACAGAGTGAGTGTGTGTGTGTGTGTGAGAGAGAGTGTGTGAGTGAGTGAGAGAGAGAGTGTGTGTGAGAGATGTGTGAGTGCATGAGAGAGAGTGTGTGTGAGTGAGTGAAAGAGAGTGTAAGTGAGAGATGTGTGAGTGAGTGAGAGAGAGTGTGTGAGTGTGAGATGTGTGAGTGAGTGAGAGTGTGTGTGAGTGAGTGAGAGAGTGTGTGAGTGAGAGATGTGTGAGTGAGTGAGAGACAGAGAGAGAGAGAGAGTGAGTGGGAGATCTGTGAGTGAGTGAGAGAGACAGAGAGAGAGAGTGTGTGTAAGTGAGAGATGTGTGAGTGAGTGAGAGAGAGAGTCAGAGAGAGAGTGTGAGTAAGAGATGTGTGAGTGAGTGAGAGAGAGAGTCAGAGAGAGTGTGAGTGAGAGAGAGTGTGAGTGAGAGATGTGTGAGTGAGAGAGAGTGCGTGAGTGAGCGAGAGAGTGAGAGATGTGTGTGAGTGTGAGGGAGAGAGAGTCAGAGAGAGACAGAGTGAGTGTGTGTGTGTGTGTGTGTGAGAGAAAGCGAGAGAGTGAGAGTGTGTGTTTGTGAGTGAGAGAGTGTGTGTGAGTGAGAGATCTGTGAGTGAGTGAGAGAGACAGAGAGAGAGAGTGTGAGTGAGAGATGTGTGAGTGAGTGAGAGAGAGAGTCAGAGAGAGAGAGTGTGAGTGAAAGATGTGTGAGTGAGTGAGAGAGAGACAGAGAGAGAGAGAGTGTGTGTGAGTGAGAGATGAGTGAGTGAGAGAGAGAGTCAGAGAGAGGGAGAGAGACAGAGAGAGAGTGTGTGTGTGAGTGAGAGATGTGTGAGTGAGTGAGTGAGAGAGTCAGAGAGTGAAAGAGAGCGTGTGAGTGAGAGATGTGTGAGTGAGTGAGAGAGAGTCAGAGAGAGTGTGTGAGAGATGTGAGTGAGAGAGTCAGAGTGTGAGTGAGAGAAGTGAGTGAGAGAGTCAGAGAGAGAGAGAGTGTGTGTGAGTGAGAGATGTGTGAGTGAGAGAGAGAGTGTGAGTGAGAGATGTGTGAGTGAGTGAGAGAGAGTCAGAGAGAGAGAGAGCGTGAGTGAGAGAGAGAGAGTGTGAGTGAGAGATGTGTGAGTGAGTGAGAGAGAGAGTCAGAGAGAGAGATTGTGTGAGTGAGAGAGTGTGAGTGAGAGATGAGTGAGTGAGAGAGAGTCAGAGAGAGAAAGAGAGCGTGTGAGTGAGAGAGAGAGTGTGAGTGAGTGAGAGAGTCAGAGAGAGTGTGAGTGAGAGATGTGAGTGAGTGAGAGAGAGTCAGAGAGAGAAAGAGAGCGTGTGAGTGAGAGATGTGAGTGAGTGAGAGAGAGAGAGAGAGTGAGAGTGTGTGTGTGAGAGAGATCTGTGAGTGAGTGAGAGACAGAGAGAGAGAGTGAGTGAGAGATGTGAGTGAGTGAGAGAGAGTCAGAGAGAGAAAGAGAGCGTCTGAGTGAGAGATGTGAGTGAGTGAGAGATGTGAGTGAGAGATGTGAGTGAGTGAGAGAGTCAGAGAGAGAAAGAGAGCGTGTGAGTGAGAGAGAGAGAGTGTGAGTGAGAGATGTCTGAGAGAGAGATCTGTGAGTGAGTGAGAGACAGAGAGTGAGAGAGAGAGTGAGTGAGAGATCTGTGAGTGAGTGAGAGAGACAGAGAGAGAGACACAGAGAGAGAGAGTGTGTGAGTGAGAGATGTGTGAGTGAGTGAGAGAGAGAGTCAGAGAGAGAGTGTGAGTGAGAGATGTGTGAGTGAGTGAGAGAGAGTGTGAGTGAGAGAGTGTGAGTGAGAGATGTCTGAGTGAGAGAGAGTGCGTGAGTGAGAGAGAGAGGGAGAGAGTGAGAGATGTGTGAGTGAGTGTGAGGGAGAGAGAGTCAGAGAGAGACAGAGTGAGTGTGTGTGTGTGTGAGAGAAAGCGAGAGAGTGAGAGTGTGTGTGAGTGAGAGATCTGTGAGTGAGTGAGAGATGTGTGAGTGAGTGAGAGAGAGAGTGTGTGAGTGAGAGAGTGTGAGAGAGATGAGTGAGTGAGAGAGTCAGAGAGAGAGAGCGTGTGAGTGAGAGAGAGAGAGTGTGAGTGAGAGATGTGTGAGTGAGTGAGAGAGAGTCAGAGAGAGTGTGTGAGAGATGTGAGTGAGTGAGAGAGTCAGAGTGTGAGTGAGAGATGTGTGAGTGAGTGAGAGAGACAGAGAGAGAGAGTGTGAGAGAGAGAGAGTGTGAGTGAGAGATGTGTGAGTGAGTGAGAGAGAGAGTCAGAGTAGAGAGTGTGAGTGAGAGATGTGTGAGTGAGTGAGTGAGAGAGAGACAGAGAGAGAGAGAGTGTGTGTGAGTGAGAGATGTGTGAGTGAGTGAGAGAGAGTGCGTGAGTGAGAGAGAGAGAGTGAGAGATGTGTGAGTGAGTGTGAGGGAGAGAGAGTCAGAGAGAGACAGAGTGAGTGTGTGTGTGTGTGAGAGAAAGCGAGAGAGTGAGAGTGTGTGAGTGAGTGAGAGAGTGTGTGTGAGTGAGAGATCTGTGAGTGAGTGAGAGAGACAGAGAGAGATAGTGTGAGTGAGAGAGAGAGAGAGTGTGAGTGAGAGATGTGTGAGTGAGTGAGAGAGAGAGAGTCAGAGAGAGAGAGTGTGAGTGAAAGATGTGTGAGTGAGTGAGTGAGAGAGAGACAGAGAGAGAGAGTGTGTGTGAGTGAGAGATGAGTGAGTGAGAGAGAGAGTCAGAGAGAGGGAGAGAGACAGAGAGAGAGAGTATGTGTGAGTGAGAGATGTGTGAGTGAGTGAGAGATGTGTGAGTGAGTGAGAGAGAGAGAGTGTGTGAGTGAGAGAGAGAGTGTGAGTGAGAGATGAGTGAGTGAGAGAGTCAGAGAGAGAAAGAGAGCATGTGAGTGAGAGAGAGTGTGAGTGGGAGATGTGAGTGAGTGAGAGAGAGTCAGAGAGATTGTGTGAGAGATGTGAGTGAGTGAGAGAGTCAGAGTGTGAGTGAGAGATGTGAGTGAGTGAGAGAGAGAGTCAGAGAGAGAGAGAGTGTGTGTGAGTGAGAGATGTGTGAGTGAGTGAGAGAGAGAGTCAGAGAGAGAGAGAGCGTGAGTGAGAGAGAGAGAGTGTGAGTGAGAGATGTGTGTGAGTGAGAGAGTCAGAGAGAGAGAGATTGTGTGAGTGAGAGAGTGTGAGTGAGAGATGAGTGAGTGAGAGAGAGTCAGAGAGAGAAAGAGAGCGTGTGAGTGAGAGAGAGAGTGTGAGTGAGAGATGTGTGAGTGAGTGAGAGTCAGAGAGAGTGTGAGTGAGAGATGTGAGTGAGTGAGAGAGAGTCAGAGAGAGAAAGAGAGCGTGTGTGAGAGATGTGAGTGAGTGAGAGAGAGAGTCAGAGAGAGAGAGAGTGTGTGTGAGTGAGAGATGTGTGAGTGAGTGAGAGAGAGAGTCAGAGAGAGAGAGAGCGTGAGTGAGAGAGAGAGAGTGTGAGTGAGAGATGTGTGTGAGTGAGAGAGTCAGAGAGAGAGAGATTGTGTGAGTGAGAGAGTGTGAGTGAGAGATGAGTGAGTGAGAGAGAGTCAGAGAGAGAAAGAGAGCGTGTGAGTGAGAGAGAGAGTGTGAGTGAGAGATGTGTGAGTGAGTGAGAGTCAGAGAGAGTGTGAGTGAGAGATGTGAGTGAGTGAGAGAGAGTCAGAGAGAGAAAGAGAGCGTGTGAGTGAGAGAGAGAGAGTGTGAGTGAGAGATGTGTGAGTGAGTGAGAGAGAGTGTGTGTGAGTGAGAGATGTGTGAGTGAGTGAGAGAGAGAGTGTGAGTGAGAGATGTGTGAGTGAGTGAGAGAGAGAGTCAGAGAGAGGGAGTGTGAGTGAGAGAGAGTGTGTGAGTGAGAGATGAGTGAGTGAGAGAGTCAGAGAGAGAAAGAGAGCGTGTGAGTGAGAGAGAGAGAGTGTGAGTGAGAGATGGGTGAGTGAGTGAGAGTGTGTGTGAGTGAGTGAGAGAGAGAGTGTGTGAGTGAGAGATGTGTGAGTGAGTGAGAGAGAGAGTGTGTGAGTGAGAGATGTGTGAGTGAGAGAGAGAGTCAGAGAGAGAAAGAGTGTGAGTGAGAGATGTGTGAGTGAGTGAGTGAGAGAGAGACAGAGACAGAGTGAGTGTGTGTGTGTGTGAGAGAAAGCGAGAGAGTGAGAGTGTGTGTCAGTGAGTGAGAGAGTGTGTGTGAGTGAGAGATCTGTGAGTGAGTGAGAGAGACAGAGAGAGAGAGTGTGAGAGAGAGAGAGAGTGTGAGTGAGAGATGTGTGAGTGAGTGAGAGAGAGAGTCAGAGTAGAGAGTGTGAGTGAGAGATGTGTGAGTGAGTGAGTGAGAGAGAGACAGAGAGAGAGAGAGTGTGTGTGAGTGAGAGATGTGTGAGTGAGTGAGAGAGAGAGTCAGAGAGAGAGAGTGTGTGAGTGAGAGAGAGAGTGTGAGTGAGAGATGTGTGAGTGAGTGAGAGAGTCAGAGAGAGAGAGTGTGTGAGTGAGAGAGAGAGTGTGAGTGAGAGATGTGTGAGTGAGTGAGAGAGAGAGTCAGAGGGAGAGAGAGTGTGAGTGAGAGAGAGAGTGTGTGAGTGAGAGATGTGTGAGTGAGTGAGAGTGTGTGTGAGTGAGTGAGAGAGAGAGTGTGTGAGTGAGAGATGTGTGAGTGAGTGAGAGAGAGAGTGTGTGAGTGAGAGATGTGTGAGTGAGTGAGAGAGAGAGTGTGTGAGTGAGTGAGAGATGTGTGAGTGAGTGTGAGAGAGAGAGAGAGTGAGAGTGTGTGTGTGAGAGAGATCTGTGAGTGAGTGAGAGAGACAGAGAGAGAGACACAGAGAGAGAGTGTGTGTGAGTGAGAGATGTGTGAGTGAGTGAGAGAGAGTCAGAGAGAGAGAGAGTGTGAGTGAGAGATGTGTGAGTGAGTGAGAGAGAGACAGAGACAGAGTGAGTGTGTGTGTGTGTGAGAGAATGCGAGAGAGTGAGAGTGTGTGTGAGTGAGAGATCTGTGAGTGAGTGAGAGAGACAGAGAGAGTGAGAGTGTGAGAGAGAGTGTGAGTGAGAGATGTGTGAGTGAGTGAGAGAGAGAGTCAGAGAGAGAGAGTGTGAGTGAGAGATGTGTGAGTGAGTGAGAGAGAGACAGAGAGAGAGAGAGTGTGTGTGAGTGAGAGATGAGTGAGTGAGAGAGAGAGTCAGAGAGGGAGAGAGACAGAGAGAGAGAGTGTGTGTGTGAGTGAGAGATGTGTGAGTGAGTGAGAGATGTGTGAGTGAGTGAGAGAGAGAGTCAGAGAGAGAGAGAGAGAGAGAGTGTGAGTGAGAGAGAGTGTGAGTGAGAGATGAGTGAGTGAGTGAGTGAGTGAGAGAGAGTCAGAGAGAGTGTGTGAGAGATGTGAGTGAGTGAGAGAGTCAGAGTGTGAGTGAGAGATGTGAGTGAGTGAGAGAGAGAGTCAGAGAGAGAAAGAGAGCGTGTGAGTGAGAGATGTGAGTGAGTGAGAGATGTGTGAGTGAGTGAGAGAGTCAGAGAGAGAGAGTGTGTGTGAGTGAGAGAGTGTGAGTGAGAGATGTGTGAGTGAGAGATGTGTGAGTGAGTGAGAGAGAGAGTCAGAGAGAGAGAGAGCGTGAGAGAGAGAGAGAGTGTGAGTGAGAGATGTGTGAGTGAGTGAGAGAGAGAGTCAGAGAGAGAGAGAGTGAGAGAGTGTGAGTGAGAGATGAGTGAGTGAGAGAGAGAGTCTGAGAGAGAAAGAGAGCGTGTGAGTGAGAGAGAGAGTGTGAGTGAGAGATGTGTGAGTGAGTGAGAGAGAGTCAGAGAGAGTGTGAGTGAGAGATGTGAGTGAGTGAGAGAGAGAAAGAGAGCGTGTGAGTGAGAGAGAGTGTGTGTGAGAGATGTGTGAGTGAGTGAGAGAGAGAGTGTGTGTGAGTGAGAGATGTGTGAGTGAGTGAGAGAGAGAGTCAGAGAGAGAGTGTGAGTGAGAGAGAGAGAGTGTGAGTGAGAGATGAGTGAGTGAGAGAGAGAGAGAGAGAGTCAGAGAGAGAGAGTGTGTGAGTGAGAGATGAGTGAGTGAGTGAGAGAGAGAGAGTCAGAGAGAGAGAGTGTGTGTATGTAAGACATAGTGTTCGTGTTTATTAGCAGAGGGGAAATTACTACTTTGCAAGCAATCTCTCTACAACAGACAAGCTTTAAAGAAAAACCAGAACCTAACCATACGGAACTATGCTTCCCAGCACAGCCCCATTACCTGTTTGAATTGAGCTGGATTTTGGAGGGTTTCAGTCATGCAGACTGAGGTCCAGCCTAAGAGTGACAGACAAGTTCAAGACGAGCTCCAACTTAACTGCACATTTGGCTGTGTAAAAGTAATGGGCCCTTTTTGTTTTTTTTTAGAAAACATACAGCGTAATACAGGTCCTTCAACCTACAAAGCTGTGCCGAACATGTTCTTACCTTCAAAATTACCTAGGGTTACCTATAGCCCTCTATTCTTCTAAGCTCCATGTACCTATCCAGGAGTCTCTTAAAAGACCCTATCGTTTCCGGCTCCACCACCGTTGCCGGCAGCCCATTCCACGCACTCACCACTCTCTGTGTAAAAAACTTACCCTGACATCTCCTCTGTACCTACTTCCAAGCACCTTAAAACTGTGCCTTCTCGTGCTGGCCATTTCAGCCCTGGGGAAAAGCCTCTGACTATCTACACAATCAATACCTCTCATCATCTTGTACACCTCTATCGGTTCACCTCTCATCCCCTGTCGCTCCAAGGAGAAAAGGCCGAGTCCACACAACCTATTCTCATAAGGCATTCTCCCCAATTGAGGGAACATCCTTGTAAATCTCCTCTGCACCCTTTCTATGGTTTCCACATCCTTCCTTTGGTGAGGCGACCAAAATCGAGCATAGTACTCCAAGTGGGGTCTGACCAGGGTCCTATATAGCTGCAACATTACCTCTCGGCTCTTAAACTCAATCCCATGGTTGATGAAGGCCAATGCACTGCATGCCTTCTTAACCACAGAGTCAACCTGCGCAGCAGCTTTGAGTGTCCTATGGACTCTGACCCCAAGATCCCTCTGATCCTCCACACTGCCAAGAGTCTTACTATATTCCACCATCATATTTGACCTACCAATATGAACCATCTCACACCTAACTGAGCTGAACTCCATCTGCAACTTCTCAGTCCAGTTTTACATCCCATCGATGTCCCACTGTAACCTCTGGCAGCCCTCCACACTATCCACAACACCCCCAACTTTTGAGTCATCACCAAATTTACTAACCCATCCCTCCACTTCCTCATCCAGGTCATTTATAAAAATCACAAAGAGTAGGGGTTCCAGAACAGATCCCTGAGGCACACCACTGATCACCGGCCTCCATGCAGAATATGACCCATCTACAACCACTCTTTGCCTTCTGTGGGCAAGCCAGTTCTGGATCCACAAAGCAATGTCCCCTTGGATCCCATGCCTCCTTACTTTCTCAATAAGCCTTGCATGGGGTACCTTATCAATGCCTTGCTGAAATCCATATACACTACATCAATTGCTCCACCTTCATCAATATGCTTAGTCACATCCTCAAAAAAATTCAATCAGGCTCATAAGACACGACCTGCCTTTGACAAAGCCATGCTGACTATTCCTTATCATATTATGCCTCTCCAAATGTTCATAAATCCTGCCTCTCAGGATCTTCCTCCATCAACTTACCAGCCACTGAAGTAAGACTCACTGGTCTATAATTTCCTGGGCTATCCCTGCTCCCTTTCTTGAATAAGGGAACAACATCTGTAACCCTCCAATCCTCCGGAACTTCTCCCATCCTCATTGATGATGCAAAGATCATCGCCAGAGGCTCAGCAATCTCCTCCCTTGCTTCCCACAGTAGCCTGGGGTACATCCCAGCTGGTCCTGGTGACTTATCAACTTGATGCTTTCCAAAAGCTCCAGTACATCCTCTTTCTTAATATCTACATTCTCAAATTTTCAGTCCGCTGCAAGTCATCACTACAATCGCCAAGATCCTTTTCTGTAGTGAATACTGAAGCAAAGTATTCATTAATTACCTCTGCCATCTCTTCTGGTTCCATACACACTTTTCCACTCTCACACTTGATTGGTCCTATTTTCTCACATCTTATCCTTCTGCTCTTCACATACTTGTAGAATGCCTTGGGGTTTTCCTTAATCCTGCTCACCAAGGCCTTCTCATGGCCCCTTCTGGCTCCCCTAATTTCATTCTTAAACACCTTCCTGCTAGACTTATAATCTTCTAGATCTCTATCATTACCTAGTTTTTTAATCTTTCATAAGCTCTTCTTTTCTTCTTGACTAGATTTACAACAGCCTTTGTACATCACGGTTCCTGTACCCTACCATCCTTTCCCTGTCTCATTGGAATGTACCTACTCAGAACCCCAAGCAAATATCCCCTGAATATTTGCCTCATTTCTTCGGTACGTTTCCCTGAGAACATCTATTTCCAATTTATGCTTCCATGTTCCTGTCTGAAAGTCTCATGTTTCCCCTTACTCCAATTAAGCGTTTCCCTGACTTGTCTGTTCCTATCCCTCTCCAATGCTATGGTAAAGGAGATAAAATTCTGATCACTATCTCCAAAATGCTCTCCCACAGAGAGACCTGACACCTGACCGGGTTCATTTCCCAACACCAGATCAAGTACAACCTCTCCTCTTGTAGGCTTATCTACATATTGTGTCAGGAAACCTTCCTGAGCACACCTAACAAACTCCACCCCATCTAAACCCCTCAACTCTTGGGAAACACCAATCAATATTTGGGAAATTTAAATCTTCCACCGCAATAACCCTGTTATCAATACTCTTTTCCAGAATCTGCTCCTCAATGTCCCTGTTACTATTAGGTTGTCTATAAAAAACACCCAGTAGAATTATTGACCCCTTCCTCTTCCTAACTTCCACCCACAGAGACTCCGTAGACAATCCCTCCAAGACTTCCTCCTTTTCTGCAGCCGTGAGACTATCTCTGATCAACAGTGTCACACCCCCACCTCTTCTGCCTCCCTCCCTGTTCTTTCTGAAACATCTAAAGCCTGGCAATTGAAGTAGCCATTCCTGCCCCTGCACCATCCAATTCTCTGTAATAGCCACAACATCATAGCTCCAAGTGCTGTTCCACGTTTTAAGCTCATCTGCTTTATTCATAATACTCCTCGCATTGAAATAGACACATCTCAATCCATTGGTCTGAGTGCGTCCCTTCTCTATCACCTGCCTATCCTCCCGTTCGCACTGTCTCCAAACTTTCTCTATTTGTGAGCCAACCTCCTTTTTCTCTGTCGCTTCAGTTCGGTTCCCACCCACCAGCAATTCTAGTTTAAACTCTCCCCAATAGCCTTTGCAAACCTCCCCACCAGGATATTTGGTCCTCCTGGGATTCAAGTGCAACCCGTCCTTTTTGTTAAGGTCACACCTGCCCCAGAAGAGGTCTTTTATTTAATAACTGTTTGCTTAATTTGTGTGTCATGCTTCTTACATTTGAATTTGATGATTAAATTGCATTTGTGTGGTCCACTTTCTGGTAGATTTTTCCAGCTGTCTTGTTGAGCCCATTATTGAGGGAGTGGGGTAATATATAATCACACATGGAGTAAGGATATGGTTTTCCTTCCCTAAAAAGCACTAGCAAACCAGTTAACAATGTTAGCGACCTCAAAGCTTAATCCCTGACTTTGTACAAAAATGTGAAGGGGATGAGAATCGAGAATGAAGGGGATACTCAGCAGATGTGGAGAGAGAAAAACAATTCATGTTTTTGGTCAAAGACTCTGATAGAAGAAATGATCAATGGCATCAAAATGTCTGTAACTGTCCCCTGTCAGCGATACTCACTTTGCTGTGCCCAATCCCTCTGCTGCTGAAAACTTATTTTCACAAAGGTCATGAAGTATTAACCCTTTCTCTCTCTCCACAAATACTACCTGATCTGCTGAAGGCATTTCATTTTTATTTTGGATGCCCATTTAAAAAAATCAGAAACTTACTCCTTGTTTTAACAACTGGTTTTATAAGTTCTTTGCACCTACACTACTTTTAGAACCATAGAACATTACAGCACAGAAACAGGCCTTTTGGCCCTTCTTGGCTGTGCCGAACCATTTTTCTGCCTAGTCCCACTGACCTGCACCTGGCCCATATCCCTCCATACACCCCTCATCCATGTACCTGTCCAAGTTTTTCTTAAATGTTAAAAGTGAGCCCGCATTCACCACTTCATCTGGCATTTTTTACATTTTTATGCTAAAAATGCAACCTGGGGTTAAAATCTTTCCATTTAAAGTCTCAAAGAACAAATTCTTAGTTCAAAATTGCAAATCTGTTTATGTAGTGCCCCGGTTAAGATTTTTACTGCTATGCAGTAGGTATTTCACTTTAGCAGTCTGTTCTGCTTTCAGACTGTTTGGGTTTGAGCTAAGAGGCTTGTTATTCGATTTAGGAATGTGCTTTCAGCCAATGGGGATAGTGGAATATGGAGCAGGCTCTGGAGAATGCAGGGTTGAAGGTCTTTGTTGGCAGGAGTTGGGGTAAGACAGGAGGGAAGTGGCTGAGGATGCTGTACTTGTTGGACAAGGTGCTTTGTGCTCCCTACATGACTCCCTTGTCCATTCATTCCCCCCCACCCCCATCCCTTCCCACTGATCTCCCTCCTGGCACTTATCCTTGTAAGCGGAACAAGTGCTACACCTGCCCTTACACTTCCTCCCTCACCACCATTCAGGGCCCCAGACAGTCCTTCCAGGTGAGGCGACCCTTCACCTGTGAGTCGGCTGGTGTGGTATACTGCATCCGGTGCTCCCGGTGTGGCCTTTTATATATCGGTGAGACCCGACGCAGACTGGGAGACCGTTTCGCTGAACACCTACGCTCTGTCTGCCAGAGAAAGCAGGATCTTCCAGTGGCCACACATTTTAATTCCACGCCCCATTCCCATTCTGATATGTCTATCCATGGCCTCCTCTACTGTCAAGATGAAGCCACACTCAGGTTGGAGGAACACCTTATATTCCGGCTGGGTTGCCTCCAACCTGATGGCATGAACATTGACTTCTCTAACTTCCGTTAATGCCCCTCCTCCCCCATCCCTGATATTTAATTTTTTTCTCTGCTCCCCCCTTTTTTTCCTCTCTGCCTGTTCTCCATCATCCTCTGGTTCTCCCCTCCGCCTTTCTTTCTCCCTAGGCATCCCGTCCCATGATCCTTTCTCTTCTCCAGATCTGTATCCCTTTTGCCAATCACCTCTCTGGCTCTCAGCTTCACCCTACCCCCCTCGTCTTCTCCTATCATTTCGGATTTCTCCCTCCCCCTTTCAAATCTCTTACTATCTTTCCTTTCAGTTAGTCCTGACGAAGGGTCTCAGCCTGAAATGTCAACAGTGCTTCTTCCAATAGATGCTGCCTGGGCTGCTGTGTTCCACCAGCATTTTGTGTGTGTTGCTTGAATTTCTAGCATCTGCAGATTTCCTCGTGTTTGCTGTGTGCAGATGAATGGCTTCAGGAACGAAGAACCAATACTCTCATGGGAGACCCATCTGTTCGAGATGGATTGCGAGCGACGTTTGGAAGGTGGTGTGTGCTTTCACGCAGACCTAGGGTCCAACACATGAGTGACAGACAAATTCAAGATGAGCTCCAGCTTAAGTGCACATTTGGCTGTTTAAGAGTAATGGCCCGTTTTGTTTCTTGTTCTTTCTTTTATTTAATAACTGTTTGCTTAAATTAACATTCTTAAATATACCTTATAAATTGTATGCAGTGTACGATGTTATTTCTTGCCAGGGGCAGTAACTCTTCACACAAACCAGGGTTTGGGGGGCAAGACACCCAACCTCATGGATTTGGTGGGGCCAAAGTTGTATACACCCTAGATGTACGAAGCCGGAGAAAGGTGAGTTTAATCACTGCAGAATCTAGTGGCTGTGTGCGAAGGGGTAACGAGCTGGTTTTCCAGAGACGCCCAGAAAAGGGGGTGGGGGTTTCATTTAATACAAATATTTTTGTTATGTCTCGTGATTCAAATTACAGTGTTAATAGAATGTCAATTATCTTAATATAGAACAGTATTTAACAGAGATTTATCCACCGTGGTCACACTATCTGGACTCTGCTTCACCGTGTTCCTCTGTCACCTCTGGACCTTGAATCTTGCAGCACACAGGAATTTGAGGACAGTCTCCAGCTGCAGTTGAGAACTGTTCCTATGTGTGTCCCAGGAGAAAAGCCTTTACAGAACACACCTCAACTAATATCTGTGTCCCTTCTCAGACCTGCGTGTCCTCTACAAGGAGATGGGTCACTACTTCATATCCAGTGTAGCCATCACAAGGGTGTTATTTACCCATTCTGCTCTGACCATATGTAAGAGATCAGCAGGCTGGCCCCTCCTCTCTACAAGGCAAGGTCTCATTGCTCATTTGAAAGTTCTTCTGATGGAGCATTCTGTCAGGATGTGTAACTTCTACCACTAAATCCCACCTTGTGATAAAATTATTTATAGCAGCAGCAACTTGGAAAACTCCACCCTACTGATAGCCTCGCAACCTTGCTTTTACCCAGAATATTCGACACATCAACTCCCAGAACCTTTTTATTTCAGCACACGTTCCATTGGATAGCTTCGTACCTACATATACTGGTCTTTGTTTGCACTCTGGTAAAAGGATTACTGGTTTGGAATTCTATTGTTGACCACCTACCAATGATGCCCACCAGGGTTAACTGTACCTGTGAAAACTGGATGTGACCAACAATATTCTCAGTAACATCCTGAGTAACATCAACGTAGCATGCCCAGAGTTTGAATCTTCCCATTTATTTTGGGGATTTAGGATGTCATTCTCAAGGCCAGCAGAGATTATTACCATCCCTATTCAACCTGGGACAGTACTGACAAGACACATTCTGGAACTGGCAGAGTAGTAACAGTGGTACAACTGAGAGGCTTCAGAGCTCCAGCCTGGGAAAGGAAACCAACCAGAAAATGCTGTAAACACTTAGCATCTACAGAGTTAAAACCTCAGATTTCTCCCCACACTTCCCAAACTATTTGGCAGGTCTTCAACAAAAGTATTCACCTCCCCTGGAAAGTTTTCAGTTTTACAACATTGAATCACAATGGATTTAATTTGGCTTTTTTGACACTGATCAACAGAAAAAGACTCCTTTGTGTCAAAGTGGGAAAAAAAGATCTTTTAAGGTGATCTAAATTAATTTCCAATATAAAACACAAATTAATTGATTGTGTAAGTATTCACCCCCCCCCCCCCCCCCAGTATGACACACCAAGTCATCATTTGCCGACTGGTTTTAGAAGTCACATAATTATATGGAAATCACCGTGTACAGTCAAGGTGTTTCAATTGATTGTGGTAAAAATACACCTGTATCTGGAAGATCCAACTGCTGGTGAGTCAGTATCCTGACAAAAACTACACCACAAAGACAAAAGAACACTCTCAGCAACTCCACCAAAATGTTATTGAAAAGCACAAGTCAGAAGATGGATACAAGAACATTTCCAAGTCGCTGACTATCCCTTAGTACAGTTAACTCAATCATCAACAAATGGAAAGAATATGGCACAGCTGTAAATCTGCCTAGAGCAAGCCATACTCAAAAACTGAGTGACCGTGCAAGAAGGGGACTAGTGAGGGAGGTCACCATGAGATCTATGACAACCCTGTAGGAGTTACAAGTTTCAGTGGCTGAGATGGAAGAGACTGTGCATACAACTGTTGCCTGCGTGCTTCACCAGTCGCAGCTTTATGGGAGAGTGACAGAGAGAAAACCACTGTTGAAAAAAACTGACTTGAAATCTCAGCTAGAATTTGCCAGCAGGCATGTGGGAGATTCTGATGTCAGCTGGAAGAAGGTTCTATGGTCTGATGAAACCAAAATTGAGCTTTCTGACCATCAGACTAAACAGTATGTTTGGCGTAACCCAAACATATGCACATCATCAAAAACACACCATCACTACCCTAACCCTACCGTGAAGCATGGTGGTGGCTGCATCACGCTGTGGGGATGCTTCACTGCAGCAGGCCCTGGAAGGCTTGTGAAGGTAGAGGGTAAAATGAATGCAGTAAAATACAGGGAAATCCTGATGCAGTCTGCAAGAGAACTGCAACTTGGGAGAAGTTTGTTTTCCAAGCATAAAGCTAGACAGGAATAGCTTACAAGCAACAAAGTTAACATCCTGGAGTGCCCAAGTCAGAGTCCAGACCTCAATCCAATTGAGAATTTGTGACTGGACTTGAAAAGGGCTATTCACCAACAATCCTCATGCAATCTGACACAGCTTGAACAGTTTTGTAAAAAAAAAAAATGGGGAAAAATTGCAGTTTGTAAATGTGCAAAGCTGATAAGAGACCTATCCACACAGACTCCAGGCTGTAATTGCTGCCAAAGGTGCATCTAGTAAATACTGACTTGAAGGGGAATGAATACTTATGCAATCAATTATTTTGTATTTTATATTTGTAATTAATTTAGATCACTTTGCAGAGATCCATTTTCTCTTTGACACAAAAGTCCTTTTCTGTTGATCAGTGTCAAAAAAGCCAAGTTAAATCCACTGTGAGTCAATGTTGTAGAACATGGGGGGGGGGGGGTGAATACTTTTTGTAGACACTGTACCTCCATTCCCTTTGCCACAGATACTGCCTGAACTACTGAGTGTTTCCAGCTATTCCCATTTTATTTCAGATTTTCAACATCTGCCTCTTTGATTATTCACATACAAAAGGCAATGTCTGGTTTGGACTGATTTCACAAGTGGAGATGTGACACTCAGGGATCAGCCCTCTATTCTCAAGTCAGATCGGGTTCAATCCATGAGGAAACTATTGCAGATCCATGGAATTTCACCTGTTGGTGCAGGAACACACAATCTGAGGTTCCCCGTGTCAAGATTAGCTTGTTAAATGTCAGTGAATTTTGAGTGTGAGTCCTACTCTAGAGGTCTGAGCTGGAAGACTTTGGCAGACCCAGCGTGGGCCTGAGGGAATGCTGCATAATTGGGGTTGCGGCTATTTTCCCTGTTTCTGCACTTTCCAGTAGAGGTAAAAGACATAAAACAGAGCAGGGAGTTAACCCCAACCTCTCAAACATTTATAATAGTCCGGTACCTCCTTTGTGTTCAGGATGTCTTCCAAGGAAGGGGTGCATGGCTGGACTTCGAGTTGAAAAGGTGATTGTGAAGGTGTGTTCCTGACCCTACCACAATACTGGCAACGTGCTTTACACACACCTAGCTTCCCCGTCCCAGTTCAGGGGCTGGCTCTGGGTTTAGAGCTCATCACCAAAGAGAAATGTCTAAGCTGGCAGCGAAACAAAGTGGGAAAGTCAGCAGCTTCCATTTCATCTAGCAGCTGCTGAGAGAGACCAGGTAGCTTATCAAACACAGAGCTGCCTATCAATGGCCAGCTCTCTCTGAGCCAGCTGAGGTACTGCCCTGAGTGCCAGGTCTCAGTGATGAACAGCCTCACTGCTCTTCCCAGCCAACACAGGCAGATTGTCCACACTAAGCCATGGGGCTGACTCACTGAGGGGAAGGATCAGAGAGTATGGACTCCAGCACACCACCACTTGGACCAAGCTTGTTATAGCATCAGAAGGAAAGGTGCAGTGAGTGTTCAGAGAGAAAGCCAAGAGCCTCCCAAGCACCAAGCTGATACGAGCCTTTGGGCCAGCTGGTCCCCACTGACCAAGATGCCCTACCCAAACTGGTCTTAGTTGCCAGCATTTGACCCATAACTTCCTAAATCTCTATGCACACAAGTGTCAGACAACGACCACATCATGGCTGAGTTCCCTACATTGAACCCAGGAGATCTCCACTGACCAGATAACCAAATAAGCCAGTATCATCAACAGTAGCAGCGGCTGGGTACCGTGGAGTAGTCTACCACTCTGACTATCCACAGCCCCGGCCTGGGTTTCCTACAAAGCACAAGAGTACTGAACTGTGGCCTAGTTAGAGAAGTTGTGTGTCGAAAGTAGATTATCACCACGCTTTAGGAATCCCTCTCATTTCACCAAACAACCCCCACTACTTCTGATCCCCCCCTTTCCTCCACCACCCATACAGCTGTGGTTAATAACCTTGTGGTTGTTAACTAGGGGTATTTGTGGGAATGGATCTGTCATCAGTCAGACAGGAGTAGGAATTAGATCTGGAGGCTGCAGTGTTAATGCAGTGCTATTGCCAAGTTAGTCTGGCAATAGGAGGGTCAGAGAGATGAGCAAAATGCAGGTCTAACAGCAGTGGGAGAGAACAATGAGTGATGTCCCTCTGCTCCATAAGAGGCCCATTCAAGAGTACAGTAAGGATGAACACTTGATCTCTCAGTCAACCTCACTGTGCCCTTGTCTGTCTTTCTGCACTTTATTTACTGTGTAATTACATTATATTTTGCTTTCATCAGCAAGGAAGTACGGAAGCCTGAAGACACACACTCAACAATTCAGGAACAGCTTCTTCTCTTCTGCCATCAGATTTCTGAATGGAAATAGAACCCATAAACTCTACCCACTATCTCACTCCTTTTCACCCTCTTTTTCCACTACTTATTTAACTTTTTAATATACTGTAATTTGCAGTTTTAAAATTATGTTTTGCTCTGTACTACTGCCACAAAACAACAAATTTCACAACATATGCTGGTGATATTAAAACTGATGCTGTAGGCTGATTTTTTCCTCCCCTTTTGTACTACCCTGATGTACTTGCATACGCCACGATCTCTCCAGATGTACTTGTCTATGCTACGATCTCTCTGGATGTACTTGTCTATGCTACGATCTCTCTGGATGTACTTGTCTACGCTACGATCTCTCTGGATGTACTTGTCTATGCTATGATCTCTCTGGATGTACTTGTCTATGCTACGATCTCTCCGGATGTACTTGTCTATGCTACGATCTCTCCGGATGTACTTGTCTATGCTACGATCTCTCTGGATGTACTTGTCTATGCTACGATCTCTCCGGATGTACTTGTCTACACTACGATCTCTCCGGACGTACTTGCGTATGCTACAATCTCTCCGGACGTACTTGCGTATGCTACAATCTCTCTGGATGGCACGCTACGATCTCCCTGGGTGTCACGCATACAAATGTCTTTCAATATAAATCAGTACATGCAACCTGTTGGAAAACCAAGAACATCACCTCACAGTCAGAAGGCCTGGGTGTGTGAGCAGCTCTTGGCTTCTCGACCCTGTGTAAGTGACGATTCTGTAAACCAACCACCTTTCTCCTTCTACTTTGTCATCGCTGGAATCACTTTGACACCACAGCCCAGGGTTTTCTTGACATTACTCTATTTTACCTTTACAGATCGTGTAGCCAAAAACAAGGAGTAACAACAAATACACGAAATACTGTGGAACCATCAGTCTCAGCAGCTAATAGGCATCAGGGATACCGCATCAGATCCACCCGACCAGTAAAGCTGTAGGAATGATTGGAGAAGGTGTTGAGCTCGTCATTCCCCTGCTCCTAGCAGCAGTACAGGGATCTAGGATGCTGGCTGGGTCCACTCCATCAGTTCCACAGTCCAGTAAGTGAGTGATTCCACTGCAAAATGCATCAGTACTGAGCCCATTCCTTCCTGGCCAGATTCCCAAGCAGGGGTACCTCTCGCCCGGACCACCAATCTCAGGCTCGTGGCCACGGTAACACCATCAGCCACCGAGACAGAGCACGGCCACAAAACAACCTCCTGCAGTGCAGGGAAAGCCGCCGTAAGCAGTCGCTCACACGAGGCAGCCTGACGCCTCATGGTATAACACTCCCGCACAGGCGCACATACAGACCAGCAGTGGGCCAATATTGTTCAGTTCTGGTCCCAGTCTGCTGCAGCCCAGGCGGGCAGCGGGGAGGAATACTCCCAATCTGGCCCCGTGTACCGTAGCGCGTGCAGATACATGACCAGGTCCTCGGGAGAGGGGTCTTTCCTGACCAGCCGACACTCTCCACATAGATTGTCCTTCACTGACCCCGGCAGCTGTGTGGGGTCTCCACCCCCGCCAGTGATCCCCTCCACGCCGCTGCTGGCCCCGGGCCGCTGTTCATCCGGGAGATCCAGCAGGTCGAGGCTCTCCCGCTGCCGGTGAAGCTCCACCAGGTCCCTCAGCAACTCCTCATCTGTCTTGTCCAGCCTCCCCCCTCTGGCACGGTGGGAGCCCCAGGCCTCAGTGTTGTACACGGGGTCGTTGACAATGGGGTGGCCCAGGTACTGGAGGTGGACGCGAATCTGGTGGGTGCGGCCAGTGTAGGGCCGGCAGCAAACTACACTGGACCGCCCGTTGTAGCTCAGCCTCTGGAAGGCAGTGCGGCAGGGCTTGCCCGCGGGGTGCACCCGGCATACGCCCACCTTGTAGGACACCACCAGGATGGGCTCCTCACATATCACGTTGCCATCAGGAAACTCCCCCTCCACTCGGCACACGTACTCCTTCTGCACCTGCAACGACAGCAACAGCTCAGTGAGTTGGTGAGGTGACCAGCAGCAACCCCCCCCCACCCCCACCCCTCCTTCCTTCACAGTGTCCTCCCAGGATCACAGGGAAATGCAGAGTTCTGGGCACAGCTCAGTACACTGGGAAAACCAGTCTCCCCGTGTACTCTGCACTGGTAAAGCAGCCAACATAATTAATAACCCCACCACCCCAGACATTGTCCCTTCTCCCCCCCCCATCAGATTTAAAATACCAAACCATCTACTATCATCAGGCTGAAGCACAGCTTCTGTCTCAATGTTATAGGACTATTGTATGACCCCCGAGTATGATAAGAAGGACTCTTGAGGGCAATCTGAAGTGAGAGGAATGATTTGAGGTGGACAGGGGTTACACTTGGGAAAAGGCACCCAGTGGTGTGGGAATACCAGCACACCTTATTGAACCGAAGCCCCAGGAAGCCTGCCACGTCCCAAACAGACACAATGGATGGTGGTCAGCTCCCTATTATCCCAGCCGGATGCTCACTGCCTGGGCAGAGGCTATGCGAAGGTCTGAGAGTCACTGAGCACAGCTGCAGACTCCTTAGCCCAAATCGTCGATGCTGACAAAGATACCTTCCTGAGCCAGTGCCATTGCACATGTTTGGCCAGCTCTCTCCACACCTTTCTATCCAAGTACCTGCCCAAATGGTGTAAATGTCTATAGCTCATTCGACACACACACCACCCTGTGAGGAAAATCTTGCTCCTCAGACCTCCATTTAGATCTTCCCTCTCACACTAAACCCATGCCCTCTAGTTTCGGAATCCCCTAACCTGCGGAAAAGACTGTGACCATCCACTGATCAAGACCCTTGTGATTTTATACACGAGAGGCATTTGATTGAGAAGAGATGTGATGGAATAACCGTGTTGAGACCAAGACTGGATCTTTTATTGAATGGCGAAGCAAGCTCGAGGGGCTCCTGATTATGTTCTTGCAATGCATGCTTTTCAACAACAAAAGGCAGCATAATAAATCCCAATTCTTTCCAAACCAATACAATTTCCAGCAGCAGGCAGCGCTGTCTAAGTGAATAAGCATGCACGGACACCCAGGGGTATACAGATACACAGTCCCCTGAAAGGGGTAACACAAGTAGGGCGAAGAAAGCATTTGGCACACTGGCCTTCACTGGTAAGGCCACAGAGTACAGGGATTGGGATGTCCTATTAAGATGAGCCACATTTACAGAAATATGGGTAGTTCTAATCTCTACATTACAGTAATGTATAGACTGGGTCTGATTTTCCTGAAGCAAAGAATACTGATGGGTGACGTAATAGACACAGTGTATAAAATTGTGAGAGATGTTAATAGGATATACAGCCAGAGTCTGAACAAAGAGGGAGTAGCTTTAATGTGAGAGCGAGGAAGTTTAAGGTGGTTGAGAGTAATTGGTATCAGGAAGGAGATGCCAGGAGGTGGTAGAAACCCAACAACAGTAAAGCAGCATCTGGTCCAGTGTTTTCATGAGAAGGACATAGAGGGATTACTATTTGATGCAGGCCACAGGGATTAGACACACGATGGTCAGTAGTGATGCTAAGG
Organism: Hemitrygon akajei; assembly: GCF_048418815.1. Lineage (NCBI taxonomy): Eukaryota > Metazoa > Chordata > Chondrichthyes > Myliobatiformes > Dasyatidae > Hemitrygon > Hemitrygon akajei. Next base: position 94,608,039 of record NC_133126.1, read on the forward strand.
GCCACAGGGATTAGTATAGACACACGATGGTCAGCGATGCCGGGGGTCACAAGGATTAGTATAGACACACGATGGTCAGTCGTGATGCCGAGGGTCACAGGGATTAGTATAGACACACGATGGTCAGTGATGCCGGGGGTCACAGGGATTAGTATAGACACACGATGGTCAGTAGTGATGTCGAGGGTCACAGGGATTAGTATAGACACACGATGGTCAGTGATGCCGAGGGTCACAGGGATTAGTATAGACACACGATGGTCAGTGATGCCGAGGGTCACAGGGATTAGTATAGACACACGATGGTCAGTGAAGCCGAGGGTCACAGGGATTAGTATAGACACACGATGGTCAGTGATGCCGAGGGTCACAGGGATTAGTATAGACACACGATGGTCAGTGATGCCGAGGGTCACAGGGATTAGTATAGACACACGATGGTCAGTGATGCCGAGGGTCACAGGGATTAGTATAGACACACGATGGTCAGTGATGCCGAGGGTCACAGGGATTAGTATAGACACACGATGGTCAGTGATGCCGAGGGTCACAGGGATTAGTATAGACACACGATGGTCAGTGATGCCGAGGGTCACAGGGATTAGTATAGACACACGATGGTCAGTGATGCCGATGGTCACAGGGATTAGTATAGACACACGATGGTCAGTGAAGCCGGGGGTCACAGGGATTAGTGTAGACACACGATGGTCAGTAGCGATGCCGAGGGTCACAGGGATTAGTGTAGACACACGATGGTCAGTCGTGATGCCGAGGGTCACAGGGATTAGTATAGACATACGATGGTCAGTCGTGATGCCGAGGGTCACAGGGATTAGTATAGACATACGATGGTCAGTCGTGATGCCGAGGGTCACAGGGATTAGTATAGACATACGATGGTCAGTCGTGATGCCGAGGGTCACAGGGATTAGTATAGACACACGATGGTCAGTGATGCCGAGGGTCACAGGGATTAGTATAGACACACGATGGTCAGTGATGCCGAGGGTCACAGGGATTAGTATAGACACACGATGGTCAGTGATGCCGAGGGTCACAGGGATTAGTATAGACACACGATGGTCAGTGAAGCCGAGGGTCACAGGGATTAGTATAGACACACGATGGTCAGTGATGCCGAGGGTCACAGGGATTAGTATAGACACACGATGGTCAGTGATGCCGAGGGTCACAGGGATTAGTATAGACACACGATGGTCAGTCGTGATGCCGAGGGTCACAGGGATTAGTATAGACACACGATGGTCAGTGATGCCGAGGGTCACAGGGATTAGTATAGACACACGATGGTCAGTGATGCCGAGGGTCACAGGGATTAGTATAGACACACGATGGTCAGTCGTGATGCCGAGGGTCACAGGGATTAGTATAGACACACGATGGTCAGTGATGCCGAGGGTCACAGGGATTAGTATAGACACACGATGGTCAGTGAAGCCGAGGGTCACAGGGATTAGTATAGACACACGATGGTCAGTGATGCCGAGGGTCACAGGGATTAGTATAGACACACGATGGTCAGTAGTGATGCCGAGGGTCACAGGGATTAGTATAGACACACGATGGTCAGTGATGCCGGGGGTCACAAGGATTAGTATAGACACACGATGGTCAGTGATGCCGAGGGTCACAGGGATTAGTGTAGACACACGATGGTCAGTCGTGATGCCGAGGGTCACAGGGATTAGTATAGACATACGATGGTCAGTCGTGATGCCGAGGGTCACAGGGATTAGTATAGACATACGATGGTCAGTCGTGATGCCGAGGGTCACAGGGATTAGTATAGACACACGATGGTCAGTGATGCCGAGGGTCACAGGGATTAGTATAGACACACGATGGTCAGTGATGCCGGGGGTCACAGGGATTAGTATAGACACACGATGGTCAGTGATGCCGAAGGTCACAGGGATTAGTATAGACACACGATGGTCAGTGATGCCGAGGGTCACAGGGATTAGTATAGACACACGATGGTCAGTAGTGATGCCGAGGGTCACAGGGATTAGTATAGACACACGATGGTCAGTGATGCCGGGGGTCACAGGGATTAGTATAGACACACGATGGTCAGTGATGCCGAGGGTCACAGGGATTAGTATAGACACACGATGGTCAGTCGTGATGCCGAGGGTCACAGGGATTAGTATAGACACACGATGGTCAGTGATGCCGAGGGTCACAGGGATTAGTATAGACACACGATGGTCAGTGATGCCGAGGGTCACAGGGATTAGTATAGACACACGATGGTCAGTGATGCCGAGGGTCACAGGGATTAGTATAGACACACGATGGTCAGTGAAGCCGAGGGTCACAGGGATTAGTATAGACACACAATGGTCAGTGAAGCCGAGGGTCACAGGGATTAGTATAGACACACGATGGTCAGTGATGCCGAGGGTCACAAGGATTAGTATAGACACACGATGGTCAGTGATGACGAGGGTCACAGGGATTAGTATAGACACACGATGGTCAGTAGTGATGTCGAGGGTCCACAGGGATTAGTATAGACACACAATGGTCAGTAGTGATGCCGGGGGTCACAGGGATTAGTATAGACACACGATGGTCAGTGATGCCGAGGGTCACAGGGATTAGTATAGACACACGATGGTCAGTGAAGCCGAGGGTCACAGGAATTAGTATAGACACACGATGGTCAGTGATGCCGAGGGTCACAGGGATTAGTATAGACACACAATGGTCAGTAGTGATGCCGGGGGTCACAGGGATTAGTATAGACACACGATGGTCAGTGAAGCCGAGGGTCACAGGAATTAGTATAGACACACGATGGTCAGTGATGCCGAGGGTCACAGGGATTAGTATAGACATACGATGGTCAGTAGTGATGCCGAGGGTCACAGGGATTAGTATAGACACACGATGGTCAGTAGTGATGCCGAGGGTCACAGGGATTAGTATAGACACACGATGGTCAGTGATGCCGAGGGTCACAGGGATTAGTATAGACACACGATGGTCAGTGATGCCGGGGGTCACAGGGATTAGTATAGACACACGATGGTCAGTAGTGATGCCGAGGGTCACAGGGATTAGTATAGACACATGATGGTCAGTAGTGATGCCGGGGGTCACAGGGATTAGTATAGACACACGATGGTCAGTAGTGATGCCGAGGGTCACAGGGATTAGTATAGACACACGATGGTCAGTAGTGATGCCGAGGGTCACAGGGATTAGTATAGACACACGATGGTCAGTAGTGATGCCGAGGGTCACAGGGATTAGTATAGACACACGATGGTCAGTAGTGATGCCGAGGGTCACAGGGATTAGTATAGACACACGATGGTCAGTAGTGATGCCGAGGGTCACAGGAATTAGTATAGACACACGATGGTCAGTAGTGATGCCGAGGGTCACAGGGATTAGTATAGACACACGATGGTCAGTGATGCCGAGGGTCACAGGGATTAGTATAGACACACGATGGTCAGTAGTGATGCCGAGGGTCACAGGGATTAGTATAGACATACGATGGTCAGTGATGCCGAGGGTCACAGGGATTAGTATAGACACACGATGGTCAGTCGTGATGCCGAGGGTCACAGGGATTAGTATAGACACACGATGGTCAGTAGTGATGCCGAGGGTCACAGGGATTAGTATAGACACACGATGGTCAGTAGTGATGCCGAGGGTCACAGGGATTAGTATAGACACACGATGGTCAGTAGTGATGCCGAGGGTCACAGGATTAGTATAGACACACGATGGTCAGTAGTGATGCCGAGGGTCACAGGGATTAGTATAGACACACGATGGTCAGTGATGCCGAGGGTCACAGGGATTAGTATAGACACACGATGGTCAGTAGTGATGCCGAGGGTCACAGGGATTAGTATAGACATACGATGGTCAGTGATGCCGAGGGTCACAGGGATTAGTATAGACACACGATGGTCAGTCGTGATGCCGAGGGTCACAGGGATTAGTATAGACACACGATGGTCAGTAGTGATGCCGAGGGTCACAGGGATTAGTATAGACACACGATGGTCAGTAGTGATGCCGAGGGTCACAGGGATTAGTATAGACACACGATGGTCAGTGATGCCGAGGGTCACAGGGATTAGTATAGACATACGATGGTCAGTCGTGATGCCGAGGGTCACAGGGATTAGTATAGACACACGATGTTCAGTGATGCCGAGGGTCACAGGGATTAGTATAGACACACGATGGTCAGTAGTGATGCCGAGGGTCACAGGGATTAGTATAGACACACGATGGTCAGTAGTGATGCCGAGGGTCACAGGGATTAGTATAGACACACGATGGTCAGTAGTGATGCCGAGGGGCACAGGGATTAGTATAGACACACGATGGTCAGTAGTGATGCCGAGGGTCACAGGGATTAGTATAGACACACGATGGTCAGTAGTGATGCCGAGGGTCACAGGGATTAGTATAGACACACGATGGTCAGTGATGCCGAGGGTCACAGGGATTAGTATAGACACACGATGGTCAGTGATGCCGAGGGTCACAGGGATTAGTATAGACACACAATGGTCAGTAGTGATGCCGAGGGTCACAGGGATTAGTATAGACACACGATGGTCAGTAGTGATGCCGAGGGTCACAGGGATTAGTATAGACACACGATGGTCAGTGATGCCGAGGGTCACAGGGATTAGTATAGACATACGATGGTCAGTCGTGATGCCGAGGGTCACAGGGATTAGTATAGACACACGATGGTCAGTCGTGATGCCGAGGGGTCACAGGGATTAGTATAGACACACGATGGTCAGTAGTGATGCCGAGGGTCACAGGGATTAGTATAGACACACGATGGTCAGTGATGCCGAGGGTCACAGGGATTAGTATAGACATACGATGGTCAGTCGTGATGCCGAGGGTCACAGGGATTAGTATAGACACACGATGGTCAGTCGTGATGCCGAGGGTCACAGGGATTAGTATAGACACACGATGGTCAGTAGTGATGCCGAGGGTCACAGGGATTAGTATAGACACACGATGGTCAGTAGTGATGTCGAGGGGTCACAGGGATTAGTATAGACACACAATGGTCAGTGATGCCGAGGGTCACAGGGATTAGTATAGACACACGATGGTCAGTAGTGATGCCGAGGGTCACAGGGATTAGTATAGACACACGATGGTCAGTGATGCCGAGGGTCACAGGGATTAGTATAGACACACGATGGTCAGTGATGCCGAGGGGTCACAGGGATTAGTATAGACACACGATGGTCAGTGATGCCGAGGGTCACAGGGATTAGTATAGACACACGATGGTCAGTGAAGCCGAGGGTCACAGGGATTAGTATAGACACACGATGGTCAGTAGTGATGCCGAGGGTCACAAGGATTAGTATAGACACACGATGGTCAGTGATGCCGAGGGTCACAGGGATGAGTATAGACACACGATGGTCAGTAGTGATGCCGAGGGTCACAAGGATTAGTATAGACACACGATGGTCAGTAGTGATGCCGAGGGTCACAGGGATTAGTATAGACACAATACGGTCAGTGAAGCCGAGGGTCACAGGGTCAGTGATGCCGAGGGTCACAGGGATTAGTATAGACACACGATGGTCAGTGATGCCGAGGGTCACAAGGATTAGTATAGACACACGATGGTCAGTGATGCCGAGGGGTCACAGGGATTAGTATAGACACACGATGGTCAGTAGTGATGCCGAGGGTCACAGGGATTAGTATAGACCACACGATGGTCCAGTAGTGATGTCGAGGGTCACAGGGATTAGTATAGACACACGATGGTCAGTGATGCGGGGGTCACAAGGATTAGTATAGACACACGATGGTCAGTGATGCCGAGGGTCACAGGGATTAGTATAGACACACGATGGTCAGTGATGCCGAGGGTCACAGGGATTAGCTATAGTACACACGATGGTCCAGTGATGCCGAGGGTCACAGGGATTAGTATAGACCACACGATTGTCAGTGATGCCGAGGGTCCACAGGGATTAGTATAGACACACGATGGTCAGTGATGCCGAGGGTCACAGGGGATTAGTATAGACACACGATGGTCAGTGATGCCGAGGGTCACAAGGATTAGTATAGACACACGATGGTCAGTGATGCCGGGGGTCACAGGGATTAGTATAGACACACGATGGTCAGTGATGCCGAGGGTCACAGGGATTAGTATAGACACACGATGGTCAGTGATGCCGAGGGTCACAGGGATTAGTATAGACACACGATGCTCAGTGATGCCGAGGGGTCACAGGGATTAGTATAGACACACGATGGTCAGTGATGCCGGGGGTCACAGGATTAGTATAGACACACGATGGTCAGTGATGCCGAGGGTCACAGGGATTAGTATAGACACACGATGGTCAGTGATGCCGAAGGTCACAGGGATTAGTATAGACACACGATGGTCAGTGATGCCGGGGGTCACAGGGATTAGTATAGACACACGATGGTCAGTGATGCCGAGGGTCACAGGGATTAGTATAGACACACCGATGGTCAGTGATGCCGAGGGTCACAGGGATTAGTATAGACACACGATGGTCAGTGATGCCGAGGGTCACAGGGATTAGTATAGACACACGATGGTCAGTGATGCCGGGGGTCACAGGGATTAGTATAGACACACGATGGGTCAGTGATGCCGAGGGTCACAGGGATTAGTATAGACACACGATGGTCAGTGATGCCGAAGGTCACAGGGATTAGTATAGACACACGATGGTCAGTGATGCCGAGGGTCACAGGGATTAGTATAGACACACGATGGTCAGTAGTGATGTCGAGGGTCACAGGGATTAGTATAGACACACGATGGTCAGTGATGCCGAAGGTCACAGGGATTAGTATAGACACACGATGGTCAGTAGTGATGTCGAGGGTCACAGGGATTAGTATAGACACACGATGGTCAGTGATTGCCGAGGGTCACAGGGATTAGTATAGACACACGATGGTCAGTAGTGATGTCGAGGGTCACAGGGATTAGTATAGACACACGATGGTCAGTGATGCCGAAGGTCACAGGGATTAGTATAGACACACGATGGTCAGTGATGCCGAGGGTCACAGGGATTAGTATAGACACACGATGGTCAGTAGTGATGTCGAGGGTCACAGGGATTAGTATAGACACACGATGGTCAGTGATGCCGAAGGTAACAGGGATTAGTATAGACACACGATGGTCAGTAGTGATGTCGAGGGTCACAGGATTAGTATAGACACACGATGGTCAGTGATGCCGAGGGTCACAGGGATTAGTATAGACACACGATGGTCAGTGATGCCGAGGGTCACAGGGATTAGTATAGACACATGATGGTCAGTGATGCCGAGGGTCACAGGGATTAGTATAGACACACGATTGTCAGTGATGCCGAGGGTCACAGGGATTAGTATAGACACACAATGGTCAGTGATGCCGGGGGTCACAGGGATTAGTATAGACACACGATCGTCAGTGATGCCGAGGGTCACAGGGATTAGTATAGGACACACGATGGTCAGTAGTGATGCCGAGGGTCACAGGGATTAGTATAGACACACGATGGTCAGTAGTGATGCCGAGGGTCACAGGGATTAGTATAGGACACACATGATGGTCAGTGATGCCGGGGGTCACAGGGATTAGTATAGACACACGATCGTCAGTGATGCCGAGGGTCACAGGGATTAGTATAGACACACGATGGTCAGTAGTGATGCCGAGGGTCACAGGGATTAGTATAGACACACAATGGTCAGTAGTGATGCCGAGGGTCACAGGGATTAGTATAGACACACGATGGTCAGTGATGCCGAGGGTCACAGGGATTAGTATAGACACACGATGGTCAGTGATGCCGAGGGTCACAGGGATTAGTATAGACACACGATTGTCAGTGATGCCGAGGGTCACAGGGATTAGTATAGACACACGATGGTCAGTAGTGATGTCGAGGGTCACAGGGATTAGTATAGACACACGATGGTCAGTGATGCCGGGGGTCACAGGGATTAGTATAGGACACACGATGGTCAGTGATGCCGGGGGTCACACGGATTAGTATAGACACACACGATGGTCAGTGATGCCGGGGGTCACAAGGATTAGTATAGACACACGATGGTCAGTAGTGATGCCGAGGGTCACAGGGATTAGTATAGACACACGATGGTCAGTAGTGATGCTGAGGGTCACAGGGATTAGTATAGACACACGATGGTCAGTAGTGATGTCGAGGGTCACAGGGATTAGTATAGACACACGATGGTCAGTGATGCCGGGGGTCACAAGGATTAGTATAGACACACGATGGTCAGTGATGCCCGAGGGTCACAGGGATTAGTATAGACACACGATGGTCAGTAGTGATGCCGAGGGTCACAGGGATTAGTATAGACACACGATGGTCAGTAGTGATGCGAGGGTCACAGGGATTAGTATAGACACAACGATGGTCAGTAGTGCTGCCGAGGGTCACAGGGATTAGTATAGACACACGATGGTCAGTAGTGATGCCGGGGGTCACAAGGATTAGTATAGGACACACGATGGTCAGTCGTGATGCCGAGGGTCACAGGGATTAGTATAGACACACGATGGTCAGTCGTGATGCCGAGGGTCACAGGGATTAGTATAGACACATGATGGTCAGTGATGCCGAGGGTCACAGGGATTAGTATAGACACACGATGGTCAGTGATGCCGAGGGGTCACAGGGATTAGTATAGACACACGATGGTCAGTGATGCCGAGGGTCACAGGGATTAGTATAGACACACGATGGTCAGTAGTGATGCCGGGGGTCACAAGGATTAGTATAGACACACGATGGTCAGTCGTGATGCCGAGGGTCACAGGGATTAGTATAGATATACGATGGTCAGTCGTGATGCCGAGGGTCACAGGGATTAGTATAGACACACGATGGTCAGTGATGCCGGGGGTCACAGGGATTAGTATAGACACACGATGGTCAGTGATGCCGAGGGTCACAGGGATTAGTATAGACACACGATGGTCAGTGATGCCGAAGGTCACAGGGATTAGTATAGGACACACGATGGTCAGTGATGCCGAGGGTCACAGGGATTAGTATAGACACATGATGGTCAGTGATGCCGAGGGTCACAGGGATTAGTATAGACACACGATGGTCAGTGATGCCGAGGGTCACAGGGATTAGTATAGACACACGATGGTCAGTGATGCCGAAGGTCACAGGGATTAGTATAGACACATGATGGTCAGTGATGCCGAGGGTCACAGGGATTAGTATAGACACACGATGGTCAGTGATGCCGAGGGTCACAGGATTAGTATAGACACACGATGGTCAGTGATGCCGAGGGTCACAGGGATTAGTATAGGACATACGATGGTCAGTCGTGATGCCGAGGGTCACAGGGATTAGTATAGACACACGATGGTCAGTGATGCCGAGGGTCACAGGATTAGTATAGACACACGATGGTCAGTGATGCCGAGGGTCACAGGGATTAGTATAGACACACGATGGTCAGTGATGCCGAGGGTCACAGGGATTAGTATAGACACACGATGGTCAGTCGTGATGCCGAGGGTCACAAGGATTAGTATAGACACACGATGGTCAGTGATGCCGAGGGTCACAGGGATTAGTATAGACACACGATGGTCAGTGATGCCGAGGGGTCACAGGGATTAGTATAGACACACCGATGGTCCAGTGATGCCGGGGGTCACAAGGATTAGTATAGACACACGATGGTCAGTGATGCCGAGGGTCACAGGGATTAGTATAGACACACGATGGTCAGTGATGCTGGGGGTCACAGGGATTAGTATAGACACACGATGGTCAGTGATGCCGAGGGTCACAGGGATTAGTATAGACACACGATGGTCAGTGATGCCGAGGGTCACAGGGATTAGTATAGACACACGATGGTCAGTCGTGATGCCGAGGGTCACAAGGATTAGTATAGACACACACGATGGTCAGTGATGCCGAGGGTCACAGGGATTAGTATAGACACACGATGGTCAGTGATGCCGGGGTCACACGGATTAAGTATAGACACACGATGGTCAGTGATGCCGGGGGTCACAAGGATTAGTATAGACACACGATGGTCAGTAGTGATGCCGAGGGTCACAGGGATTAGTATAGACACACGATGGTCAGTAGTGATGCTGAGGGTCACAGGGATTAGTATAGACACACGATGGTCAGTAGTGATGTCGAGGGTCACAGGGATTAGTATAGACACACGATGGTCAGTGATGCCGGGGGTCACAAGGATTAGTATAGACACACGATGGTCAGTGATGCCGAGGGTCACAGGGATTAGTATAGACACACGATGGTCAGTAGTGATGCCGAGGGTCACAGGGATTAGTATAGACACACGATGGTCAGTAGTGATGCCGAGGGTCACAGGGATTAGTATAGACACACGATGGTCAGTAGTGCTGCCGAGGGTCACAGGGATTAGTATAGACACACGATGGTCAGTAGTGATGCGGGGGTCACAAGGATTAGTATAGACACACGATGGTCAGTCGTGATGCCGAGGGTCACAGGGATTAGTATAGACACACGATGGTCAGTCGTGATGCCGAGGGTCACAGGGATTAGTACAGACACACGATGGTCAGTAGTGATGCCGAGGGTCACAGGGATTAGTATAGACACATGATGGTCAGTGATGCCGAGGGTCACAGGGATTAGTATAGACACACGATGGTCAGTGATGCCGAGGGTCACAGGGATTAGTATAGGACACACGATGGTCAGTAGTGATGCCGGGGGTCACAAGGATTAGTATAGACACACGATGGTCAGTCGTGATGCCGAGGGTCACAGGGATTAGTATAGATATACGATGGTCAGTCGTGATGCCGAGGGTCACAGGGATTAGTATAGACACACGATGGTCAGTGATGCCGGGGGTCACAGGGATTAGTATAGACACACGATGGTCAGTGATGCCGAGGGTCACAGGGATTAGTATAGACACACGATGGTCAGTGATGCCGAAGGTCACAGGGATTAGTATAGACACACGATGGTCAGTGATGCCGAGGGTCACAGGGATTAGTATAGACACATGATGGTCAGTGATGCCGAGGGTCACAGGGATTAGTATAGACACACGATGGTCAGTGATGCCGAGGGTCACAGGGATTAGTATAGACACACGATGGTCAGTGATGCCGAAGGTCACAGGGGATTAGTATAGACACATGATGGTCAGTGATGCCGAGGGTCACAGGGATTAGTATAGACACACGATGGTCAGTGATGCCGAGGGTCACAGGGATTAGTATAGACACACGATGGTCAGTGATGCCGAGGGTCACAGGGATTAGTATAGACATAACGATGGTCAGTCGTGATGCCGAGGGTCACAGGGATTAGTATAGACACACGATGGTCAGTGATGCCGAGGGTCACAGGGATTAGTATAGACACACGATGGTCAGTGATGCCGAGGGTCACAGGGATTAGTATAGACACACGATGGTCAGTGATGCCGAGGGTCACAGGGATCACAGGGATTAGTATAGACACACGATGGTCAGTGATGCCGAGGGTCACAGGGATTAGTATAGACACACGATGGTCAGTGATGCCGAGGGTCACAGGGATTAGTATAGACACACGATGGTCAGTCGATGCCGAGGGTCACAGGGATTAGTATAGACACACGATGGTCAGTGATGCCGAGGGTCACAGGGATTAGTATAGACACACGATGGTCAGTGAAGCCGAGGGTCACAGGGATTAGTATAGACACACGATGGTCAGTGATGCCGAGGGTCACAGGGATTAGTATAGACACACGATGGTCAGTGATGCCGAGGGTCACAGGGATTAGTATAGACACACCGATGGTCAGTAGTGATGCCGAGGGTCACAGGGATTAGTATAGACACACGATGGTCAGTGATGCCGAGGGTCACAGGGATTAGTATAGACACACGATGGTCAGTGATGCCGAGGGTCACAGGGATTAGTATAGACACACGATGGTCAGTCGTGATGCCGAGGGTCACAGGGATTAGTATAGACACACGATGGTCAGTCGTGATGCCGAGGGTCACAGGGATTAGTATAGACATACGATGGTCAGTCGTGATGCCGAGGGTCACAGGGATTAGTATAGACACACGATGGTCAGTGATGCCGAGGGTCACAGGGATTAGTATAGACACACGATGGTCAGTGATGCCGAGGGTCACAGGGATTAGTATAGACACACGATGGTCAGTTGATGCCGAGGGTCACAGGGATTAGTATAGACACACGATGGTCAGTGATGCCGAGGGTCACAGGGATTAGTATAGACACACGATGGTCAGTCGTGATGCCGAGGGTCACAGGGATTAGTATAGGACACACGATGGTCAGTGATGCCGAGGGTCACAGGGATTAGTATAGACACACGATGGTCAGTGATGCCGAGGGTCACAGGGATTAGTATAGACACACGATGGTCAGTGATGCCGAGGGTCACAGGGATTAGTATAGACACACGATGGTCAGTGATGCCGAGGGTCACAGGGATTAGTATAGACACACGATGGTCAGTGATGCCGAGGGTCACAGGGATTAGTATAGACACACGATGGTCAGTGATGCCGAGGGTCACAGGGATTAGTATAGACACACGATGGTCAGTGATGCCGAGGGTCACAGGGATTAGTATAGACACACGATGGTCAGTGAAGCCGAGGGTCACAGGGATTAGTATAGACACACGATGGTCAGTGATGCCGAGGGTCACAAGGGATTAGTATAGACACACGATGGTCAGTGATGACGAGGGTCACAGGGATTAGTATAGACACACGATGGTCAGTAGTGATGTCGAGGGTCACAGGGATTAGTATAGACACACAATGGTCAGTAGTGATGCCGGGGGTCACAGGGATTAGTATAGACATACGATGGTCAGTGATGCCGAGGGTCACAGGGAATTAGTATAGACACACGATGGTCAGTGATGCCGAGGGTCACAGGGATTAGTATAGACACACGATGGTCAGTGATGCCGAGGGTCACAGGGATTAGTATAGACACACGATGGTCAGTGAAGCCGAGGGTCACAGGAATTAGTATAGACACACGATGGTCAGTGATGCCGAGGGTCACAGGGATTAGTATAGACATACGATGGTCAGTAGTGATGCCGAGGGTCACAGGGATTAGTATAGACACACGATGGTCAGTGATGCCGAGGGTCACAGGGATTAGTATAGACATACGATGGTCAGTCGTGATGCCGAGGGTCACAGGGATTAGTATAGACACACGATGGTCAGTGATGCCGAGGGTCACAGGGATTAGTATAGACACACGATGGTCAGTGATGCCGGGGGTCACAGGGATTAGTATAGACACACGATGGTCAGTGATGCCGAGGGTCACAGGGATTAGTATAGACACACGATGGTCAGTGATGCCGAGGGTCACAAGGATTAGTATAGACACACGATTGTCAGTGATGCCGAGGGTCACAGGGATTAGTATAGACATACGATGGTCAGTGATGCCGAGGGTCACAGGGATTAGTATAGACACACGATGGTCAGTGATGCCGAGGGTCACAGGGATTAATATAGACATACGATGGTCAGTCGTGATGCCGAGGGTCACAGGGATTAGTATAGACACACGATGGTCAGTGATGCCGAGGGTCACAGGGATTAGTATAGACACACGATGGTCAGTGATGCCGAGGGTCACAGGGATTAGTATAGACACACGATTGTCAGTGATGCCGAGGGTCACAGGGATTAGTATAGACACACGATGGTCAGTAGTGATGCCGAGGGTCACAGGGATTAGTATAGACACACGATGGTCAGTAGTGATGTCGAGGGTCACAGGGATTAGTATAGACACACGATGGTCAGTGATGCCGGGGGTCACAGGGATTAGTATAGACACACGATGGTCAGTGATGCCGGGGGTCACAGGGATTAGTATAGACACACGATGGTCAGTGATGCGGGGGTCACAAGGATTAGTATAGACACACGATGGTCAGTAGTGATGCCGAGGGTCACAGGGATTAGTATAGACACACGATGGTCAGTAGTGATGCCGAGGGTCACAGGGATTAGTATAGACACACGATGGTCAGTAGTGATGTCGAGGGTCACAGGGATTAGTATAGACACACGATGGTCAGTGATGCCGGGGGTCACAAGGATTAGTATAGACACACGATGGTCAGTGATGCCGAAGGTCACAGGGATTAGTATAGACACACGATGGTCAGTGATGCCGAGGGTCACAGGGATTAGTATAGACACACGATGGTCAGTGATGCCGAGGGTCACAGGGATTAGTATAGACACACACGATGGTCAGTGATGCCGAGGGTCACAGGGATTAGTATAGACACACGATGGTCAGTGATGCCGAGGGTCACAGGGATTAGTATAGACACACGATGGTCAGTGATGCCGAGGGTCACAGGGATTAGTATAGACACACGATGGTCAGTGATGCCGAGGGTCACAGGGATTAGTATAGACACACGATGGTCAGTGATGCCGAGGGTCACAAGGATTAGTATAGACACACCGATTGTCAGTGATGCCGAGGGTCACAGGGATTAGTATAGACATACGATGGTCAGTGATGCCGAGGGTCACAGGGATTAGTATAGACACACGATGGTCAGTGATGCCGAGGGTCACAGGGATTAGTATAGACATACGATGGTCAGATCGTGATGCCGAGGGTCACAGGGATTAGTATAGACACACGATGGTCAGTGATGCCGAGGGTCACAGGGATTAGTATAGACACACGATGGTCAGTGATGCCGAGGGTCACAGGGATTAGTATAGACACACGATTGTCAGTGATGCCGAGGGTCACAGGGATTAGTATAGACACACGATGGTCAGTAGTGATGCCGAGGGTCACAGGGATTAGTATAGACACACGATGGTCAGTAGTGATGTCGAGGGTCACAGGGATTAGTATAGACACACGATGGTCAGTGATGCCGGGGGTCACAGGGATTAGTATAGACACACGATGGTCAGTGATGCCGGGGGTCACAGGGATTAGTATAGACACACGATGGTCAGTGATGCCGGGGGTCACAAGGATTAGTATAGACACACGATGGTCAGTAGTGATGCCGAGGGTCACAGGGATTAGTATAGACACACGATGGTCAGTAGTGATGCCGAGGGTCACAGGGATTAGTATAGACACACGATGGTCAGTAGTGATGTCGAGGGTCACAGGGATTAGTATAGACACACGATGGTCAGTGATGCCGGGGGTCACAAGGATTAGTATAGACACACGATGGTCAGTGATGCCGAGGGTCACAGGGATTAGTATAGACACACGATGGTCAGTGATGCCGAGGGTCACAGGGATTAGTATAGACACACGATGGTCAGTGATGCCGAGGGTCACAGGGATTAGTATAGACACACGATGGTCAGTGATGCCGAGGGTCACAGGGATTAGTATAGACACACGATGGTCAGTGATGCCGAGGGTCACAGGGATTAGTATAGACACACGATGGTCAGTGATGCCGAGGGTCACAGGGATTAGTATAGACACACGATGGTCAGTGATGCCGAGGGTCACAGGGATTAGTATAGACACACGATGGTCAGTGATGCCGAGGGTCACAGGGATTAGTATAGACACACGATTGTCAGTGATGCCGAGGGTCACAGGGATTAGTATAGACACACGATGGTCAGTAGTGATGCCGAGGGTCACAGGGATTAGTATAGACACACGATGGTCAGTAGTGATGTCGAGGGTCACAGGGATTAGTATAGACACACGATGGTCAGTGATGCCGGGGGTCACAGGGATTAGTATAGACACACGATGGTCAGTGATGCCGGGGGTCACAGGGATTAGTATAGACACACGATGGTCAGTGATGCCGAGGGTCACAGGGATTAGTATAGACACACGATGGTCAGTGATGCCGAAGGTCACAGGGATTAGTATAGACACACGATGGTCAGTAGTGATGCCGAGGGTCACAGGGATTAGTATAGACACACGATGGTCAGTGATGCCGAGGGTCACAGGGATTAGTATAGACACACGATTGTCAGTGATGCCGAGGGTCACAGGGATTAGTATAGACACACGATGGTCAGTAGTGATGTCGAGGGTCACAGGGATTAGTATAGACACACGATGGTCAGTGATGCCGAGGGTCACAGGGATTAGTATAGACACACGATTGTCAGTGATGCCGAGGGTCACAGGGATTAGTATAGACACACGATGGTCAGTAGTGATACCGAGGGTCACAGGGATTAGTATAGACACACGATGGTCAGTAGTGATGTCGAGGGTCACAGGGATTAGTATAGACACACGATGGTCAGTGATGCCGGGGGTCACAGGGATTAGTATAGACACACGATGGTCAGTGATGCCGGGGGTCACAGGGATTAGTATAGACACACGATGGTCAGTGATGCCGAGGGTCACAGGGATTAGTATAGACACACGATGGTCAGTGATGCCGAGGGTCACAGGGATTAGTATAGACACACGATGGTCAGTAGTGATGCCGAGGGTCACAGGGATTAGTATAGACACACGATGGTCAGTAGTGATGTCGAGGGTCACAGGGATTAGTATAGACACACGATGGTCAGTGATGCCGGGGGTCACAGGGATTAGTATAGACACACGATGGTCAGTGATGCCGGGGGTCACAGGGATTAGTATAGACACACGATGGTCAGTAGTGATGTCGAGGGTCACAGGGATTAGTATAGACACACGATGGTCAGTAGTGATGTCGAGGGTCACAGGGATTAGTATAGACACACGATGGTCAGTGATGCCGGGGGTCACAAGGATTAGTATAGACACACGATGGTCAGTGATGCCGAGGGTCACAGGGATTAGTATAGACACACGATGGTCAGTAGTGATGCCGAGGGTCACAGGGATTAGTATAGACACACGATGGTCAGTGAAGCCGAGGGTCACAGGGATTAGTATAGACACACGATGGTCAGTAGTGATGCCGAGGGTCACAGGGATTAGTATAGACACACGATGGTCAGTAGTGATGCCGAGGGTCACAGGGATTAGTATAGACACACGATGGTCAGTAGTGCTGCCGAGGGTCACAGGGATTAGTATAGACACACGATGGTCAGTAGTGATGCCGGGGGTCACAAGGATTAGTATAGACACACGATGGTCAGTCGTGATGCCGAGGGTCACAGGGATTAGTATAGATATATGATGGTCAGTCGTGATGCCGAGGGTCACAGGGATTAGTATAGACACACGATGGTCAGTAGTGATGTCGAGGGTCACAGGGATTAGTATAGACACACAATGGTCAGTAGTGATGTCGAGGGTCACAGGGATTAGTATAGACACACGATGGTCAGTGATGCCGAGGGTCACAGGGATTAGTATAGACACATGATGGTCAGTGATGCCGAGGGTCACAGGGATTAGTATAGACACACGATGGTCAGTGATGCCGAGGGTCACAGGGATTAGTATAGACACACGATTGTCAGTGATGCCGAGGGTCACAGGGATTAGTATAGACACACGATGGTCAGTAGTGATGCCGAGGGTCACAGGGATTAGTATAGACACACGATGGTCAGTAGTGATGTCGAGGGTCACAGGGATTAGTATAGACACACGATGGTCAGTGATGCCGGGGGTCACAGGGATTAGTATAGACACACGATGGTCAGTGATGCCGGGGGTCACAGGGATTAGTATAGACACACGATGGTCAGTGATGCCGAGGGTCACAGGAATTAGTATAGACACACGATGGTCAGTAGTGATGTCGAGGGTCACAGGGATTAGTATAGACACACGATGGTCAGTGATGCCGGGGGTCACAGGGATTAGTATAGACACACGATGGTCAGTGATGCTGGGGGTCACAGGGATTAGTATAGACACACGATGGTCAGTGATGCCGAAGGTCACAGGGATTAGTATAGACACACGATGGTCAGTGATGCCGAAGGTCACAGGGATTAGTATAGACACACGATGGTCAGTGATGCCGAGGGTCACAGGGATTAGTATAGACACACGATGGTCAGTGATGCCGAGGGTCACAGGGATTAGTATAGACACACGATGGTCAGTGATGCCGAGGGTCACAGGGATTAGTATAGACACACGATGGTCAGTGATGCCGAGGGTCACAGGGATTAGTATAGACACACGATGGTCAGTGATGCCGAGGGTCACAGGGATTAGTATAGACACACGATGGTCAGTGATGCTGGGGGTCACAGGGATTAGTATAGACACACGATGGTCAGTGATGCTGGGGGTCACAGGGATTAGTATAGACACACGATGGTCAGTGATGCCGAAGGTCACAGGGATTAGTATAGACACACGATGGTCAGTGATGCCGAGGGTCACAGGGATTAGTATAGACACACGATGGTCAGTGATGCCGAAGGTCACAGGGATTAGTATAGACACACGATGGTCAGTGATGCCGGGGGTCACAGGGATTAGTATAGACACACGATGGTCAGTGATGCTGGGGGTCACAGGGATTAGTATAGACACACGATGGTCAGTGATGCCGAAGGTCACAGGGATTAGTATAGACACACGATGGTCAGTGATGCCGAGGGTCACAGGGATTAGTATAGACACACGATGGTCAGTCGTGATGCCGAGGGTCACAGGGATTAGTATAGACACACGATGGTCAGTGATGCCGAGGGTCACAGGGATTAGTATAGACACACGATGGTCAGTGATGCCGAGGGTCACAGGGATTAGTATAGACACACGATGGTCAGTGATGCCGAGGGTCACAGGGATTAGTATAGACACACGATGGTCAGTGATGCCGAAGGTCACAGGGATTAGTATAGACACACGATGGTCAGTGATGCCGAAGGTCACAGGGATTAGTATAGACACACGATGGTCAGTGATGCCGAGGGTCACAGGGATTAGTATAGACACACGATGGTCAGTGATGCCGAGGGTCACAGGGATTAGTATAGACACACGATGGTCAGTCGTGATGCCGAGGGTCACAGGGATTAGTATAGACACACGATGGTCAGTGATGCCGGGGGTCACAAGGATTAGTATAGACACACGATGGTCAGTGATGCCGAGGGTCACAGGGATTAGTATAGACACACGATGGTCAGTGATGCCGAGGGTCACAGGGATTAGTATAGACACACGATGGTCAGTGATGCCGAGGGTCACAGGGATTAGTATAGACACACGATGGTCAGTGATGCCGAAGGTCACAGGGATTAGTATAGACACACGATGGTCAGTGATGCCGAGGGTCACAGGGATTAGTATAGACACACGATGGTCAGTGATGCCGAAGGTCACAGGGATTAGTATAGACACACGATGGTCAGTGATGCCGAGGGTCACAGGGATTAGTATAGACACACGATTGTCAGTGATGCCGAGGGTCACAGGGATTAGTATAGACACACGATGGTCAGTAGTGATGCCGAGGGTCACAGGGATTAGTATAGACACACGATGGTCAGTAGTGATGTCGAGGGTCACAGGGATTAGTATAGACACACGATGGTCAGTGATGCCGGGGGTCACAGGGATTAGTATAGACACACGATGGTCAGTGATGCTGGGGGTCACAGGGATTAGTATAGACACACGATGGTCAGTGATGCCGGGGGTCACAAGGATTAGTATAGACACACGATGGTCAGTAGTGATGCCGAGGGTCACAGGGATTAGTATAGACACACGATGGTCAGTAGTGATGCCGAGGGTCACAGGGATTAGTATAGACACACGATGGTCAGTAGTGATGTCGAGGGTCACAGGGATTAGTATAGACACACGATGGTCAGTGATGCCGGGGGTCACAAGGATTAGTATAGACACACGATGGTCAGTGATGCCGAGGGTCACAGGGATTAGTATAGACACACGATGGTCAGTAGTGATGCCGAGGGTCACAGGGATTAGTATAGACACACGATGGTCAGTGAAGCCGAGGGTCACAGGGATTAGTATAGACACACGATGGTCAGTAGTGCTGCCGAGGGTCACAGGGATTAGTATAGACACACGATGGTCAGTAGTGATGCCGGGGGTCACAAGGATTAGTATAGACACACGATGGTCAGTAGTGCTGCCGAGGGTCACAGGGATTAGTATAGACACACGATGGTCAGTAGTGATGCCGGGGGTCACAAGGATTAGTATAGACACACGATGGTCAGTAGTGATGCCGAGGGTCACAGGGATTAGTATAGACACACGATGGTCAGTAGTGATGCCGAGGGTCACAGGGATTAGTATAGACACACGATGGTCAGTAGTGCCGCCGAGGGTCACAGGGATTAGTATAGACACACGATGGTCAGTAGTGATGCCGGGGGTCACAAGGATTAGTATAGACACACGATGGTCAGTCGTGATGCCGAGGGTCACAGGGATTAGTATAGATATACGATGGTCAGTCGTGATGCCGAGGGTCACAGGGATTAGTATAGACACATGATGGTCAGTGATGCCGAGGGTCACAGGGATTAGTATAGACACACGATCGTCAGTGATGCCGAGGGTCACAGGGATTAGTATAGACACACGATGGTCAGTAGTGATGCCGAGGGTCACAGGGATTAGTATAGACACACAATGGTCAGTAGTGATGCCGAGGGTCACAGGGATTAGTATAGATATACGATGGTCAGTCGTGATGCCGAGGGTCACAGGGATTAGTATAGATATACGATGGTCAGTCGTGATGCCGAGGGTCACAGGGATTAGTATAGATATACGATGGTCAGTCGTGATGCCGAGGGTCACAGGGATTAGTATAGATATACGATGGTCAGTCGTGATGCCGAGGGTCACAGGGATTAGTATAGACACATGATGGTCAGTGATGCCGAGGGTCACAGGGATTAGTATAGACACACGATCGTCAGTGATGCCGAGGGTCACAGGGATTAGTATAGACACACGATGGTCAGTAGTGATGCCGAGGGTCACAGGGATTAGTATAGACACACAATGGTCAGTAGTGATGCCGAGGGTCACAGGGATTAGTATAGACATACGATGGTCAGTCGTGATGCCGAGGGTCACAGGGATTAGTATAGACACACGATGGTCAGTGATGCCGAGGGTCACAGGGATTAGTATAGACACACGATTGTCAGTGATGCCGAGGGTCAGAGGGATTAGTATAGACACACGATGGTCAGTAGTGATGCCGAGGGTCACAGGGATTAGTATAGACACACGATGGTCAGTAGTGATGCCGAGGGTCACAGGGATTAGTATAGACACATGATGGTCAGTGATGCCGAGGGTCACAGGGATTAGTATAGACACACGATGGTCAGTAGTGATGCCGAGGGTCACAGGGATTAGTATAGACATACGATGGTCAGTCGTGATGCCGAGGGTCACAGGGATTAGTATAGACACACGATGGTCAGTGATGCCGAGGGTCACAGGGATTAGTATAGACACACGATGGTCAGTGATGCCGAGGGTCACAGGGATTAGTATAGACACACGATGGTCAGTGATGCCGAGGGTCACAGGGATTAGTATAGACACACGATGGTCAGTGATGCCGAGGGTCACAGGGATTAGTATAGACACACGATGGTCAGTGATGCCGAGGGTCACAGGGATTAGTATAGACACACGATGGTCAGTGATGCCGAGGGTCACAGGGATTAGTATAGACACACGATTGTCAGTGATGCCGAGGGTCACAGGGATTAGTATAGACACACGATGGTCAGTAGTGATGCCGAGGGTCACAGGGATTAGTATAGACACACGATGGTCAGTAGTGATGTCGAGGGTCACAGGGATTAGTATAGACACACGATGGTCAGTGATGCCGGGGGTCACAGGGATTAGTATAGACACACGATGGTCAGTGATGCCGGGGGTCACAGGGATTAGTATAGACACACGATGGTCAGTGATGCCGAGGGTCACAGGGATTAGTATAGACACACGATGGTCAGTGATGCCGAAGGTCACAGGGATTAGTATAGACACACGATGGTCAGTAGTGATGCCGAGGGTCACAGGGATTAGTATAGACACACGATGGTCAGTGATGCCGAGGGTCACAGGGATTAGTATAGACACACGATTGTCAGTGATGCCGAGGGTCACAGGGATTAGTATAGACACACGATGGTCAGTAGTGATGTCGAGGGTCACAGGGATTAGTATAGACACACGATGGTCAGTGATGCCGAGGGTCACAGGGATTAGTATAGACACACGATTGTCAGTGATGCCGAGGGTCACAGGGATTAGTATAGACACACGATGGTCAGTAGTGATACCGAGGGTCACAGGGATTAGTATAGACACACGATGGTCAGTAGTGATGTCGAGGGTCACAGGGATTAGTATAGACACACGATGGTCAGTGATGCCGGGGGTCACAGGGATTAGTATAGACACACGATGGTCAGTGATGCCGGGGGTCACAGGGATTAGTATAGACACACGATGGTCAGTGATGCCGAGGGTCACAGGGATTAGTATAGACACACGATGGTCAGTGATGCCGAGGGTCACAGGGATTAGTATAGACACACGATGGTCAGTAGTGATGCCGAGGGTCACAGGGATTAGTATAGACACACGATGGTCAGTAGTGATGTCGAGGGTCACAGGGATTAGTATAGACACACGATGGTCAGTGATGCCGGGGGTCACAGGGATTAGTATAGACACACGATGGTCAGTGATGCCGGGGGTCACAGGGATTAGTATAGACACACGATGGTCAGTAGTGATGTCGAGGGTCACAGGGATTAGTATAGACACACGATGGTCAGTAGTGATGTCGAGGGTCACAGGGATTAGTATAGACACACGATGGTCAGTGATGCCGGGGGTCACAAGGATTAGTATAGACACACGATGGTCAGTGATGCCGAGGGTCACAGGGATTAGTATAGACACACGATGGTCAGTAGTGATGCCGAGGGTCACAGGGATTAGTATAGACACACGATGGTCAGTGAAGCCGAGGGTCACAGGGATTAGTATAGACACACGATGGTCAGTAGTGATGCCGAGGGTCACAGGGATTAGTATAGACACACGATGGTCAGTAGTGATGCCGAGGGTCACAGGGATTAGTATAGACACACGATGGTCAGTAGTGCTGCCGAGGGTCACAGGGATTAGTATAGACACACGATGGTCAGTAGTGATGCCGGGGGTCACAAGGATTAGTATAGACACACGATGGTCAGTCGTGATGCCGAGGGTCACAGGGATTAGTATAGATATATGATGGTCAGTCGTGATGCCGAGGGTCACAGGGATTAGTATAGACACACGATGGTCAGTAGTGATGTCGAGGGTCACAGGGATTAGTATAGACACACAATGGTCAGTAGTGATGTCGAGGGTCACAGGGATTAGTATAGACACACGATGGTCAGTGATGCCGAGGGTCACAGGGATTAGTATAGACACATGATGGTCAGTGATGCCGAGGGTCACAGGGATTAGTATAGACACACGATGGTCAGTGATGCCGAGGGTCACAGGGATTAGTATAGACACACGATTGTCAGTGATGCCGAGGGTCACAGGGATTAGTATAGACACACGATGGTCAGTAGTGATGCCGAGGGTCACAGGGATTAGTATAGACACACGATGGTCAGTAGTGATGTCGAGGGTCACAGGGATTAGTATAGACACACGATGGTCAGTGATGCCGGGGGTCACAGGGATTAGTATAGACACACGATGGTCAGTGATGCCGGGGGTCACAGGGATTAGTATAGACACACGATGGTCAGTGATGCCGAGGGTCACAGGAATTAGTATAGACACACGATGGTCAGTAGTGATGTCGAGGGTCACAGGGATTAGTATAGACACACGATGGTCAGTGATGCCGGGGGTCACAGGGATTAGTATAGACACACGATGGTCAGTGATGCTGGGGGTCACAGGGATTAGTATAGACACACGATGGTCAGTGATGCCGAAGGTCACAGGGATTAGTATAGACACACGATGGTCAGTGATGCCGAAGGTCACAGGGATTAGTATAGACACACGATGGTCAGTGATGCCGAGGGTCACAGGGATTAGTATAGACACACGATGGTCAGTGATGCTGGGGGTCACAGGGATTAGTATAGACACACGATGGTCAGTGATGCTGGGGGTCACAGGGATTAGTATAGACACACGATGGTCAGTGATGCCGAAGGTCACAGGGATTAGTATAGACACACGATGGTCAGTGATGCCGAGGGTCACAGGGATTAGTATAGACACACGATGGTCAGTGATGCCGAAGGTCACAGGGATTAGTATAGACACACGATGGTCAGTGATGCCGGGGGTCACAGGGATTAGTATAGACACACGATGGTCAGTGATGCTGGGGGTCACAGGGATTAGTATAGACACACGATGGTCAGTGATGCCGAAGGTCACAGGGATTAGTATAGACACACGATGGTCAGTGATGCCGAGGGTCACAGGGATTAGTATAGACACACGATGGTCAGTCGTGATGCCGAGGGTCACAGGGATTAGTATAGACACACGATGGTCAGTGATGCCGAGGGTCACAGGGATTAGTATAGACACACGATTGTCAGTGATGCCGAGGGTCACAGGGATTAGTATAGACACACGATGGTCAGTGATGCCGAAGGTCACAGGGATTAGTATAGACACACGATGGTCAGTGATGCCGAAGGTCACAGGGATTAGTATAGACACACGATGGTCAGTGATGCCGAGGGTCACAGGGATTAGTATAGACACACGATGGTCAGTGATGCCGAGGGTCACAGGGATTAGTATAGACACACGATGGTCAGTGATGCCGAGGGTCACAGGGATTAGTATAGACACATGATGGTCAGTGATGCCGAGGGTCACAGGGATTAGTATAGACACACGATGGTCAGTGATGCCGAGGGTCACAGGGATTAGTATAGACACACGATGGTCAGTGATGCCGAGGGTCACAGGGATTAGTATAGACACATGATGGTCAGTGATGCCGAGGGTCACAGGGATTAGTATAGACACACAATGGTCAGTAGTGATGCCGATGGTCACAGGGATTAGTATAGACACACGATGGTCAGTAGTGATGCCGATGGTCACAGGGATTAGTATAGACACATGATGGTCAGTGATGCCGAGGGTCACAGGGATTAGTATAGACACACGATGGTCAGTAGTGATGCCGATGGTCACAGGGATTAGTATAGACACATGATGGTCAGTGATGCCGAGGGTCACAGGGATTAGTATAGACACACGATGGTCAGTGATGCCGAGGGTCACAGGGATTAGTATAGACACACGATGGTCAGTGATGCCGAGGGTCACAGGGATTAGTATAGACACATGATGGTCAGTGATGCCGAGGGTCACAGGGATTAGTATAGACACACAATGGTCAGTAGTGATGCCGATGGTCACAGGGATTAGTATAGACACACGATGGTCAGTAGTGATGCCGATGGTCACAGGGATTAGTATAGACACACGATGGTCAGTGATGCCGAGGGTCACAGGGATTAGTATAGACACACGATGGTCAGTGATGCCGAGGGTCACAGGGATTAGTATAGACACACGATTGTCAGTGATGCCGAGGGTCACAGGGATTAGTATAGACACACGATGGTCAGTGATGCCGAAGGTCACAGGGATTAGTATAGACACACGATGGTCAGTGATGCCGAAGGTCACAGGGATTAGTATAGACACACGATGGTCAGTGATGCCGAGGGTCACAGGGATTAGTATAGACACACGATGGTCAGTGATGCCGAGGGTCACAGGGATTAGTATAGACACACGATGGTCAGTCGTGATGCCGAGGGTCACAGGGATTAGTATAGACACACGATGGTCAGTGATGCCGGGGGTCACAAGGATTAGTATAGACACACGATGGTCAGTGATGCCGAGGGTCACAGGGATTAGTATAGACACACGATGGTCAGTGATGCCGAGGGTCACAGGGATTAGTATAGACACACGATGGTCAGTGATGCCGAGGGTCACAGGGATTAGTATAGACACACGATGGTCAGTGATGCCGAAGGTCACAGGGATTAGTATAGACACACGATGGTCAGTGATGCCGAGGGTCACAGGGATTAGTATAGACACACGATGGTCAGTGATGCCGAAGGTCACAGGGATTAGTATAGACACACGATGGTCAGTGATGCCGAGGGTCACAGGGATTAGTATAGACACACGATTGTCAGTGATGCCGAGGGTCACAGGGATTAGTATAGACACACGATGGTCAGTAGTGATGCCGAGGGTCACAGGGATTAGTATAGACACACGATGGTCAGTAGTGATGTCGAGGGTCACAGGGATTAGTATAGACACACGATTGTCAGTGATGCCGAGGGTCACAGGGATTAGTATAGACACACGATGGTCAGTAGTGATGCCGAGGGTCACAGGGATTAGTATAGACACACGATGGTCAGTGATGCCGGGGGTCACAGGGATTAGTATAGACACACGATGGTCAGTGATGCTGGGGGTCACAGGGATTAGTATAGACACACGATGGTCAGTGATGCCGGGGGTCACAAGGATTAGTATAGACACACGATGGTCAGTAGTGATGCCGAGGGTCACAGGGATTAGTATAGACACACGATGGTCAGTAGTGATGCCGAGGGTCACAGGGATTAGTATAGACACACGATGGTCAGTAGTGATGTCGAGGGTCACAGGGATTAGTATAGACACACGATGGTCAGTGATGCCGGGGGTCACAAGGATTAGTATAGACACACGATGGTCAGTGATGCCGAGGGTCACAGGGATTAGTATAGACACACGATGGTCAGTAGTGATGCCGAGGGTCACAGGGATTAGTATAGACACACGATGGTCAGTGAAGCCGAGGGTCACAGGGATTAGTATAGACACACGATGGTCAGTAGTGCTGCCGAGGGTCACAGGGATTAGTATAGACACACGATGGTCAGTAGTGATGCCGGGGGTCACAAGGATTAGTATAGACACACGATGGTCAGTAGTGCTGCCGAGGGTCACAGGGATTAGTATAGACACACGATGGTCAGTAGTGATGCCGGGGGTCACAAGGATTAGTATAGACACACGATGGTCAGTAGTGATGCCGAGGGTCACAGGGATTAGTATAGACACACGATGGTCAGTAGTGATGCCGAGGGTCACAGGGATTAGTATAGACACACGATGGTCAGTAGTGCCGCCGAGGGTCACAGGGATTAGTATAGACACACGATGGTCAGTAGTGATGCCGGGGGTCACAAGGATTAGTATAGACACACGATGGTCAGTCGTGATGCCGAGGGTCACAGGGATTAGTATAGATATACGATGGTCAGTCGTGATGCCGAGGGTCACAGGGATTAGTATAGACACATGATGGTCAGTGATGCCGAGGGTCACAGGGATTAGTATAGACACACGATCGTCAGTGATGCCGAGGGTCACAGGGATTAGTATAGACACACGATGGTCAGTAGTGATGCCGAGGGTCACAGGGATTAGTATAGACACACAATGGTCAGTAGTGATGCCGAGGGTCACAGGGATTAGTATAGACATACGATGGTCAGTCGTGATGCCGAGGGTCACAGGGATTAGTATAGACACACGATGGTCAGTGATGCCGAGGGTCACAGGGATTAGTATAGACACACGATTGTCAGTGATGCCGAGGGTCACAGGGATTAGTATAGACACACGATGGTCAGTAGTGATGCCGAGGGTCACAGGGATTAGTATAGACACACGATGGTCAGTAGTGATGCCGAGGGTCACAGGGATTAGTATAGACACATGATGGTCAGTGATGCCGAGGGTCACAGGGATTAGTATAGACACACGATGGTCAGTAGTGATGCCGAGGGTCACAGGGATTAGTATAGACATACGATGGTCAGTCGTGATGCCGAGGGTCACAGGGATTAGTATAGACACACGATGGTCAGTGATGCCGAGGGTCACAGGGATTAGTATAGACACATGATGGTCAGTGATGCCGAGGGTCACAGGGATTAGTATAGACATACGATGGTCAGTCGTGATGCCGAGGGTCACAGGGATTAGTATAGACACACGATGGTCAGTAGTGATGCCGAGGGTCACAGGGATTAGTATAGACATACGATGGTCAGTCGTGATGCCGAGGGTCACAGGGATTAGTATAGACACACGATGGTCAGTGATGCCGAGGGTCACAGGGATTAGTATAGACACACGATGGTCAGTGAAGCCGAGGGTCACAGGGATTAGTATAGACACACGATGGTCAGTGATGCCGAGGGTCACAGGGATTAGTATAGACACACAATGGTCAGTAGTGATGCCGAGGGTCACAGGGATTAGTATAGACATACGATGGTCAGTCGTGATGCCGAGGGTCACAGGGATTAGTATAGACACACGATGGTCAGTGATGCCGAGGGTCACAGGGATTAGTATAGACACACGATGGTCAGTGAAGCCGAGGGTCACAGGGATTAGTATAGACACACGATGGTCAGTGATGCCGAGGGTCACAGGGATTAGTATAGACACACAATGGTCAGTAGTGATGCCGAGGGTCACAGGGATTAGTATAGACATACGATGGTCAGTCGTGATGCCGAGGGTCACAGGGATTAGTATAGACACACGATGGTCAGTGATGCCGAGGGTCACAGGGATTAGTATAGACACACGATGGTCAGTGATGCCGAGGGTCACAGGGATTAGTATAGACACACGATTGTCAGTGATGCCGGGGGTCACAGGGATTAGTATAGACACACAATGGTCAGTAGTGATGCCGAGGGTCACAGGGATTAGTATAGACACATGATGGTCAGTGATGCCGAGGGTCACAAGGATTAGTATAGACATACGATGGTCAGTCGTGATGCCGAGGGTCACAGGGATTAGTATAGACACACAATGGTCAGTAGTGATGCCGAGGGTCACAGGGATTAGTATAGACACACGATGGTCAGTGATGCCGAGGGTCACAGGGATTAGTATAGACACACAATGGTCA
Organism: Hemitrygon akajei; assembly: GCF_048418815.1. Lineage (NCBI taxonomy): Eukaryota > Metazoa > Chordata > Chondrichthyes > Myliobatiformes > Dasyatidae > Hemitrygon > Hemitrygon akajei. Next base: position 94,637,154 of record NC_133126.1, read on the forward strand.
GTAGTGATGCCGAGGGTCACAGGGATTAGTATAGACATACGATGGTCAGTGATGCCGAGGGTCACAGGGATTAGTATAGACATACGATGGTCAGTCGTGATGCCGAGGGTCACAGGGATTAGTATAGACACACGATGGTCAGTGATGCCGAGGGTCACAGGGATTAGTATAGACACACAATGGTCAGTAGTGATGCCGAGGGTCACAGGGATTAGTATAGACATACGATGGTCAGTGATGCCGAGGGTCACAGGGATTAGTATAGACACACGATGGTCAGTGATGCCGAGGGTCACAGGGATTAGTATAGACACACGATGGTCAGTGATGCCGAGGGTCACAGGGATTAGTATAGACACACAATGGTCAGTAGTGATGCCGAGGGTCACAGGGATTAGTATAGACATACGATGGTCAGTGATGCCGAGGGTCACAGGGATTAGTATAGACATACGATGGTCAGTGATGCCGAGGGTCACAGGGATTAGTATAGACACACAATGGTCAGTAGTGATGCCGAGGGTCACAGGGATTAGTATAGACATACGATGGTCAGTGATGCCGAGGGTCACAGGGATTAGTATAGACACACGATGGTCAGTGATGCCGAGGGTCACAGGGATTAGTATAGACATACGATGGTCAGTGATGCCGAGGGTCACAGGGATTAGTATAGACACACAATGGTCAGTAGTGATGCCGAGGGTCACAGGGATTAGTATAGACACACAATGGTCAGTAGTGATGCCGAGGGTCACAGGGATTAGTATAGACACACAATGGTCAGTAGTGATGCCGAGGGTCACAGGGATTAGTATAGACATACGATGGTCAGTGATGCCGAGGGTCACAGGGATTAGTATAGACACACAATGGTCAGTAGTGATGCCGAGGGTCACAGGGATTAGTATAGACATACGATGGTCAGTGATGCCGAGGGTCACAGGGATTAGTATAGACACACGATGGTCAGTGATGCCGAGGGTCACAGGGATTAGTATAGACACACGATGGTCAGTGATGCCGAGGGTCACAGGGATTAGTATAGACACACAATGGTCAGTAGTGATGCCGAGGGTCACAGGGATTAGTATAGACATACGATGGTCAGTGATGCCGAGGGTCACAGGGATTAGTATAGACATACGATGGTCAGTCGTGATGCCGAGGGTCACAGGGATTAGTATAGACATACGATGGTCAGTGATGCCGAGGGTCACAGGGATTAGTATAGACACACAATGGTCAGTAGTGATGCCGAGGGTCACAGGGATTAGTATAGACACACAATGGTCAGTAGTGATGCCGAGGGTCACAGGGATTAGTATAGACATACGATGGTCAGTGATGCCGAGGGTCACAGGGATTAGTATAGACACACGATGGTCAGTGATGCCGAGGGTCACAGGGATTAGTATAGACATACGATGGTCAGTGATGCCGAGGGTCACAGGGATTAGTATAGACACACAATGGTCAGTGATGCCGAGGGTCACAGGGATTAGTATAGACACACAATGGTCAGTCGTGATGCCGAGGGTCACAGGGATTAGTATAGACATACGATGGTCAGTGATGCCGAGGGTCACAGGGATTAGTATAGACACACGATGGTCAGTGATGCCGAGGGTCACAGGGATTAGTATAGACATACGATGGTCAGTGATGCCGAGGGTCACAGGGATTAGTATAGACACACAATGGTCAGTAGTGATGCCGAGGGTCACAGGGATTAGTATAGACACACAATGGTCAGTAGTGATGCCGAGGGTCACAGGGATTAGTATAGACACACAATGGTCAGTAGTGATGCCGAGGGTCACAGGGATTAGTATAGACATACGATGGTCAGTGATGCCGAGGGTCACAGGGATTAGTATAGACACACAATGGTCAGTAGTGATGCCGAGGGTCACAGGGATTAGTATAGACATACGATGGTCAGTGATGCCGAGGGTCACAGGGATTAGTATAGACACACGATGGTCAGTGATGCCGAGGGTCACAGGGATTAGTATAGACACACGATGGTCAGTGATGCCGAGGGTCACAGGGATTAGTATAGACACACAATGGTCAGTAGTGATGCCGAGGGTCACAGGGATTAGTATAGACATACGATGGTCAGTGATGCCGAGGGTCACAGGGATTAGTATAGACATACGATGGTCAGTCGTGATGCCGAGGGTCACAGGGATTAGTATAGACACACGATGGTCAGTGATGCCGAGGGTCACAGGGATTAGTATAGACACACGATGGTCAGTAGTGATGCCGAGGGTCACAGGGATTAGTATAGACACACGATGGTCAGTGATGCCGAGGGTCACAGGGATTAGTATAGACATACGATGGTCAGTCGTGATGCCGAGGGTCACAGGGATTAGTATAGACACACAATGGTCAGTAGTGATGCCGAGGGTCACAGGGATTAGTATAGACACACAATGGTCAGTGATGCCGAGGGTCACAGGGATTAGTATAGACACACGATGGTCAGTGATGCCGAGGGTCACAGGGATTAGTGTAGACACACGATGGTCAGTGATGCCGAGGGTCACAGGGATTAGTATAGACACACGATGGTCAGTGATGCCGAGGGTCACAGGGATTAGTATAGACACACAATGGTCAGTAGTGATGCCGAGGGTCACAGGGATTAGTATAGACACACGATGGTCAGTGATGCCGAGGGTCACAGGGATTAGTATAGACACACGATGGTCAGTGATGCCGGGGGTCACAGGGATTAGTATAGACACATGATGGTCAGTGATGCCGGGGGTCACAGGGATTAGTATAGACACACGATGGTCAGTGATGCCGAGGGTCACAGGGATTAGTATAGACACATGATGGTCAGTGATGCCGAGGGTCACAGGGATTAGTATAGACACACGATGGTCAGTGATGCCGAGGGTCACAGGGATTAGTATAGACACATGATGGTCAGTGATGCCGAGGGTCACAGGGATTAGTATAGACACACGATGGTCAGTAGTGATGCCGAGGGTCACAGGGATTAGTATAGACACACGATGGTCAGTGATGCCGAGGGTCACAGGGATTAGTATAGACACACGATGGTCAGTAGTGATGCCGAGGGTCACAGGGATTAGTATAGACACACGATGGTCAGTGATGCCGAGGGTCACAGGGATTAGTATAGACACACGATGGTCAGTGATGCCGAGGGTCACAGGGATTAGTATAGACACACGATGGTCAGTGATGCCGAGGGTCACAGGGATTAGTATAGACACACGATGGTCAGTGATGCCGAGGGTCACAAGGATTAGTATAGACACACGATGGTCAGTGAAGCCGAGGGTCACAAGGATTAGTATAGACACACGATGGTCAGTAGTGATGCCGAGGGTCACAAGGATTAGTATAGACACACGATGGTCAGTGATGCCGAGGGTCACAAGGATTAGTATAGACACACGATGGTCAGTGATGCCGAGGGTCACAGGGATTAGTATAGACACACGATGGTCAGTGAAGCCGAGGGTCACAGGGATTAGTATAGACACACGATGGTCAGTAGTGATGCCGAGGGTCACAGGGATTAGTATAGACACACGATGGTCAGTAGTGATGTCGAGGGTCACAGGGATTAGTATAGACACACGATGGTCAGTGATGCCGGGGGTCACAGGGATTAGTATAGACATACGATGGTCAGTAGTGATGCCGAGGGTCACAGGGATTAGTATAGACACACGATGGTCAGTGATGCCGAGGGTCACAGGGATTAGTATAGACACACGATGGTCAGTGATGCCGAGGGTCACAGGGATTAGTATAGACACACGATGGTCAGTGATGCCGAGGGTCACAAGGATTAGTGTAGAGACAGCAGTGATGTCAAGGGCCACAAGGCCTGTATCTATGATTTTTAGATTCTTTCAGACTCCGTAAGGGGAGGACCTGGGCCGAGAGATGGGCTTGGCGCCCATTCTAAAGGGCAGAACACAATTCTGGTACTACGGGAATTGAAACAGCAACTGTGGGATGACGTACTTCACTGTTCAAGATGCCAGGGCTATGAAAGTCCCTGGCTCAACAGGAGTTTACTGGTTCCTGTATAATCTAGTACAGTGTGGTATAATCCTAGTCTCATGGCTGCTTGTGAGATTCATCCTGAACCAAGCCTGCCCTTGTATGCACGTACCTGTCTCTCTCGGACCTGTTGATCAATTTTCTTGGAGACCTCCAATGTCCGGGCAAACATCAGGACTCCGGATGTGAGCCGGTCCAACCGGTGAATGGTGTGAAGCTCGATCAGATTGTACTCCTTGCCCAGGATGAAGATAACAGTGTTGTGTCGAAATCGGCCACAGGGGTGGACGGGGATTGAAGCCGGCTTATCCACCACAACCAGGTCCTCGTTCTGGCTCAGAATCGTGATTGGCTGGGCAGTGACTGGCGGCTCGTGCCTGTGCACTGTGTTCCGCATGAAGTCGTTGTCCTGGAAGAAGGCAAAGAGCGTGCTTTAATCTAAGCAAGCAAACGTCAACCCCACTGCTTCCACCCAAGGTCCAGGATCACAAGCAGCAAAAGGACTGTCTATAAGGGAGTCTTCTGGGCCCTTGAGTGGAAGTGTTGCACAGAACAGTGCCAAACAAGTCTTTATAGTTCATGGACTCCCAGGCTGTCTGTCATTTCTATGGTCTGGAAGAGTCTGCGTTCCAGCTATATATTCAACGTGAGATGTTAGAGCCCTCTTCCAGCATTTGAAGGGGCTGCTCCTCACATTCTGATTTCACTTCAGCCCACTCTGATCTTCAGACATCCGGTGGGGGTAGTTGGGACTGAAGATCATCTTGTACATAAATAAACTAGCCTAGAAAATCCCATAAGATCCACAGCAAGCTGGTAGGTTAAACTGAAAACTGGCTTAGAGAAGAGAGAGGGTAGTGGTGGTGAAGTGTTCTCTAATTGGAGGTCCACGACTGCGATGATCAGTGCTGTGACCTCACATTGGTCATAGATAGTAATGATACAGATTAAAGTGTCAGTGGCCCGGTTAGAAGGCTGAAGTCAAAGCTGAGTTCAACATTTGTAGATGACGTGAAGATTGTGGAACTGTGGATAGTGAGGCAGGTTGTCAAAGGATATAGATCAGCTGGAAATTTGAGTGGAGAAATACAGTCAAGTGTGAGGTGATAGATTTTGGGAGGTCGTGCAAGAGGACGGCATACAGTAAACAGCAGGGCCCGGGGGAATATGATGTACAGAGATCTTGGGGTGCAAGTTTCAGCTCGCTGAAAGTAGATAGTGAAAATGTGGTGTGGGGCATACTTACCTTCGTCAGTGGGGGCACTGAGCTGAGATGTCAGCAAGGCACATTACAACTGTATAAACATATTGGTGCGGCCACACTTGGAGTATTGTGTACACTGATCGTCACATTACAGGAAGCACGTGGAATCTTTGGAGAGGGCGGTCACCAGAACGTTGCCTGGATTGGAGAGGCTGGATGAATTTACATTGACTTCCCTGGATTTTCAGAGGCTGAAGAGTAGCCCGATACAAGTTCATGAAATTGTGAGAGGCATAGATATGATAGGCATTACCTCCCCCCCTGCCCCCCCGTGGATAGATGTCAACTACTAGAGGACATAATTTTTGAATGAGAGGGGTGAAGTTTAAAGGAGATGTACAGAGTAGAATTAATTTTTAAGAGAGTGTCAGGTGTCTCAAAAGTGCTGCCAGGGAAGTGGTGACAGCAGATAAGAGAGCAATTTAGACAGATGTGAACATATTGGGAGCAGAGGGATATCGACCACGTACATGCAGGCATGGTTAGATTAGTTTCATGGTGAGCACAGATGTGGTAGGCCAAAAGGCCTGTTGATGTTCATTCTGTTCTGAGTTCTAAACCTTCTTCAAAATCAAGGAGATAAAATGGTAGTGGGCCGGTCTGGGTTAGTGAGGGACTCACCTGTGGTAGATTGAGGGAGGGACCCACACAGCATTCACAAACATAAACACAGTGTCTGGGTTCCTGCCTCAATCTACCACAGTTGAGCTCCTCACCAGCCTAGTCACGCCCACTGCCTTTCTGGTATCCTTAGTGCCCTGGAGAGATTGTGGCACCAATCACTCGCAGCCCAGGTCGTCTGCCACCTGAGGGTTACAGGGCAGGGAAGCCTTCACCCGGTGACAGAGAGAAAACTAAATGGGCCCGAGAGAATGATCAGACACCGCTCACAACAGTGGTATGATTATCTAGCAGTACTTAACATACGTTGCTATTAACATGGCATTCATTCAGACACAGCAGCCCCTCTGGAGCAACAGCTCAATCTTGTATCTTTTCACCATCTAAGACTACAGATACAGCCGACTGAGAGTCACTGGATAACAGTGAGCACATCATGTTGCAGCAGTGCACATTCCAACATGACGAGTCTTGACATTTTGGTGTGATCACAAGACCCTGTTGGACCGTACACTGCACGTCTGATTCACTGGTTCATTGGCAAGACCAATGGCGGGGGCAGCATTGCTTCGGTTGTTGAGTGGATGAGGCCCTCATCCCTCAGGGTCGCCTGTTGCGGCCGCTGTGAAAGGGATCGCCGGAGCTGGCTGTGTGCCACTGGATTCCGTGCTTTGGTGGGGAGGGGGCGAAGGTGGCTCCTCCCGTTGGTGCTGCCCTCCAGTGTTCACTCGTTGAAGACAAGCTGGATTATGTTAATCTCTGGCTGCATATGCGTGATGACCAATGGCTGTGGGCTCGCAAAGAAGTGACTCTAGACAACATCTATGCACCATCAATCTGCAGGCCAGGACACTCAGACTCCGGCTGTGTTATTATTTATATAATATTACTTTCTATAATTGTGTGTTTTTCTTCTGTCATACTGATATGTGCTTTGTGCTGTGTGTAACGATTGATACTGTGTCTTGCACCTTGGCCCTGGAGGAAAGCTGCTTTGTTTAGCTGTATGATTGTATGACAATTAAACTTGAACATCCGGACGATTTGCACTCATGGGAGCAAGTCCCCCAGACAAGGAAAGGTATCGGCACAACTCCCAATGACAAGATACAGGTACTCCCCCCCCACTGACAGGGGAAAGCGCGGGCACGCCCCTCACCAATGAGGTATAGGCACATCCGTCACTGACAAATGCATATGACCTACTGCAAACATTGAACACAGTCACGCACGACTGCTGTAAAATATAAAGGGTTTCCCGTTGACCTTGACCGGCCACTGAGAGGTGACGTGAGCTGCACTGAACAGCTGACCGTTGTCGTACCTTTAAGATGGTGTCGAGGTTGGCGGGTTGCTCGTTGAGCCGGATTCTGCCCGCTTTGGCTGCCTCTGTATAGTACTCGATGGGCTCCACCCGAAACTCCGTACTGAAGACATCGCGCAGGGTCTTCCCCACCCAGCGGCCCTTGCAGTAGGTCTGGAAGTCAAAGTAGTAAGGAAGGACCTTCCTCAGTCCATTCTCGAAGTAATACTCCGTCTCTGAGGGAGAAGCGGGAAGCAGTGTCACCAAGCAGACAGACCCCAGCACACACCACCTTGATACCCAGTCTAGACACTCACAGATCCTGGATGGACTGGGTCTGCATCCGGAAGAGCAACCAGCTGGGGTCCAGGGTTTGGAGTGTTGCCACTTCAGGTGGAGGAAGCGCAGGAGCCCCAGCTTTTGCTGCCAATCCCTCACTCGGAGAGCAGATGGGAATGAGACCGAGGGAGGGCAGGTAGCTGTTTACCAGATGGGTAAACCCACCCCAAGCCAGTGGGAGAATCAAGATTGGAAATGAAGTCATTGGGCATTTGGAGGCCAGGGGGAGCATGGAATTAGCATGAGCCATTTTGGGTAAACGGCCTCTTCCTCTGACACAGGCTAAGAGGATGAGAAAAATGGGTCCCTTCAAGATGAAGGAAAAGCTTGTGCTTCAGCAACAAGTAGCAAGCACAAAAGATGGACTGACAGGGAAGGTCTGGTAAACCACTACCATCCAGAGCTCAGACAGCACCCTCACCAGGCTCAGTTCCCATGAGGGGTGGCAGTGTGTCGAAACCCAGAAGGACTGAGAGGAAGAGCTGTTGAAGCATGTAAGGTGCCCTGGAGGGCTCAACCACCACGAACAGGGCAAAGTGACAACCCCGTCCCACCCAGCGCTTTAAACTGCAGTGCCGTCCACTGGGGCTGGCTGTGGTCCCAAACCGTGTGAAGTACTGCGAAAGGCTCAAGGAGGGAGCAGTAAACTGATGGTGTCACATCGCATGGTGGGATCTGCTAGGACCGGGCGGGGAGGCGAGCAGACTTCTTTGGTCTCAGGCCTGGCTGGGCTCCTGACCACACAGTGGAGCATCAGGGCAAGGGGAGTGGAGTGGGGCAAAGTGAGATGGAAGGGGCTCAGGAAGTGAAGGGCAGGAGCGATCAAGGTAATGAACCGGGGAGCGGGGTAGGTAGTCCGGGCTGGGAGGGTGACAGGCCTCGATGTGTGTAGGAAGATCGCAGTTGGGAAAGAAGTGCATTCAAAACCATGAAATTAGAGGGATCAGATTAAAATAAATAAAGGAGACGTTTAAAATTAATTTGCATTCGGTGCGGAGCTGCCGAAGCCCACCCGCACTCTCGTAATGAAACCATTTACTGTACTCAGTTTCGGCCCTCTCTCACCACTACAGAGGGCACCGTGAAACAACGAGACGATTTATGGTGCTCCACTGGGGCCCGCCCGCACTCACCGCTGAAGTGCTGATGACTGAAGCTGACACCCAGATTCTTCTTGCTGGGCGGGGGCACGTAGCGTTCGCCCGGCCGGCCGTTCTTGCCCTTCTTGCTCCGCTGCTTTTTGGTCGGGGGTTGCCTGACTCCCGGCTCTTCCTCCAGCCCTTTCCGTTTATCGCCGCCGACCGCCCCGCTCATCCTGGCGGCAACCATGCGATAAGCAGGCAGGCGGCAACGCGACCACCACATAGACTTCCGGTTGGATACGAAGGACCCGCGCTGCGTCCCGAAATATGCCTGATCCACTGACTCTTGCACTTTAAATGCGAGGTGTGAATCTGCGGGCCAGAGCACGCACACAGGCGGTGGGTGTCACTCACCATGTCAACACTACAATAATCCCATTTATCCGCATTGGCATTCAAGTATTTGTACCGATGTTCCCTAACCTGCTGTGACAGTATCTACCACGACCATTTCTTTCAGACCCCCAATCATCCTCTGTGGAGTAAAATACCCACTCATTTAGAGGGGAACTAGAGCTACACCTCGATGACCTTCATCTCATACGGACGAATGAGGAGATGTGTAGGAGCTGCAGAGAGGTAGTCGGTCACCCTTAAGTTGCAGGAGGCAGATACCTGGGTGACTGTCAGGAGAGGGAAAGAGAGTAGGCAGCCAATGCAGAGAAGCCCTCCAGCCCTCAATAATAAGTATACCGCTTTGGATACTGTTGAGGACTATGACCTAACAGGGGGAAGCCACAATAACTGGGTCTCTGGCACCGAGACTATGGCTCAGAAGGGAAGGGGGAGAACAGAGCTACAGTAGTGATAGGAGATTCTGTGGACGTCAAAGAGACTCCTAAATGGTATGTTGCCTCACAGGTGCCTGGGTCAGGGAAGTCTCAGATCGAGTCCACAGTATTCTAAAGAGGGAGAATGGGCAGCTGGAAGTTGTACACGTTAGCACCAACGACATAGATAGGAAACGGGATGAGGTTCTGAAGAGAGATTTTAAGGAACTAGGTAGAAAGTTGAAAAACAGGACCTCCAAGACAGTAATCTCTGGATTGGTGCCTGTGTCAGTTGCAGTGAGGTTAAGAATAGGATGATTTGGCAGATGAATGTGTGGCTGAGAAACTGGTGTAGGGGGCAGGGTTTCTGATTTCTGGGTCATTGCGATCTCTTCTAGGTGTACGAAGAGGATGGGTTACACCTGATTCTGAGGGGAACAAATATCCTTGTGGACTGGTTTGCTGGACCTGTTGAGATGGAGTTATAGGGCTGAGGATGGTGCAGTTGGTATATAAGTATATACAGAGTGTAGTGATACTATGAGGAAGGACAAGCAGGAGATAGGGCAAAATTAAAAGGAGTGATTCATACAGGACTGAAGGTGTTGCATTTGAATGCACGCCGTATATGGTGCAAGGTAGATGATGTTCAGTGCAGTTAGAGATTGGCAGGTATGACATCGTGGGCATCACTGAGACGTTACTGAAAAAGATTATAGTTGGGAGCTTAACATCCAAGAATACACATTGTATTGAAAAGAAAGGGCAGGTAGGCAGAGGGGATTGCTCTGTTGGTATAAAATTAAATGAAATCTTTAGAGGTGATGTAGGATTGGAAAGTGTAGAATTCTTGTGGGTAGAGTTAAGAAACTGCAAGAGTTAAGAACACTGATGGGACTCCAAACCATAGCCAGGATGTTGGTTACAAATTACAACAGGAGATAGGAAAGATATGTAAAAAGTGCAATGTTACGATAGTCATGGGGGGGGGGGAGGAGGGATTTCAATGTGCAGATAGATTGAGAAAATCAGGTTGGTGCTGGATCCCAAGTGAGGGAATTTGTAGATGCCTATGAGATGGCTTTTTAAAACAACTTGTGGTTGAGCCCACTAGGGGATCAGCTATTCCAAACTGGATGTTGTGTAATAAACTAGATTTGATTAGGGAGCTTAAGATAAAAGAACACTGAGGAGGCAGTGATAATAATATAATAGAATTCACCCTGCAGTTTGAGGAGGAGAGGCTAAAGTCAGATGTATCAGTATTACAGTGGAGTGAAAGGAATTAAAGAGGCTTGAGAGAGGAGCTGGCCAACGTTGATTGGAAGGGGACACTCTCAGGGATGGCTGGAGATTCTGGGAGTAATTCGGAAGGCACAAGACAGATACATCACAAAGATGAAGAAGTATTCTAATAAGTGGATGATGCAACTGTGGCTGACAATAAAGGTCAGACATAACAGGGCATATAAAAGAGCAAAAATTAGTGGGAAGTTAGAGGATTGGGAAACTTTTAAAAACCAACAGAAGGCAACTCATATACACAATATGCTGGAGGAACTCAGCAGCATCTATGGAAGAGTACAGATGACGTTTTGGGCTGAGACCCTTCATTAGGACTGGAGAAAAAAAGCTGAGGAGTAGATTTAAAAGGTGGAGGAGGGAAGAGAGAAACACAAGGTGATAGGTGAAACTGGGAGGGGATGGGATGAAGCAATGAGCTGGGAAGTTGATTGATGAAAGAGATAAAGGGCTGGAGAGGGGGGGAGTCTGATGGAAGAGGACAGAAGACCATGGAAGAAAGAAAAGGGGGAGGAGCACCAGAGGGAGGTGATGGACAGGCAAGGAGATAAGGTGAGAGAGGGAAAAGGGATGGGGAATGGTTTGAGTAATCGATGTTCATGCTCTCAGGTTGGAGACTACCCAGGTGGAATACAAGGTGTTGTTCCTCCAACCTGAGTGTGGCCTCATTGCAACAGTGGAGGAGGACATGGATGGACATATCCGAATGGGAATGGGAAGAGGAATTAAAATGGGTGGGCACTGGGAGATCCCACTTTTTCTGGCAGAAGCTGTCTCCCAATCTACGTCGGATCTCACTAATATACAGGAGGCCACACTAGGAGCACCAGACACAGTATATGACCCCAACAGACTTACAGGTGAAGTGTTGCCTCACCTGGAAGAACTGTTTATGGCCCTGAATGGTAGTGAGGGAGGAGGTGTAGCACTTGTTACGTTTGCAAGGATAAGTGCCAGGAGGGAGATCAGTGGAGAGGGATGAATGGACGAGGGAGTCGCTTAGGGAGCGATCCCTGTGGAAAGCAGGAAGTGGGGGCGGAGGGAAAGATGTGCTTGATGATGGGATCCCGCTGGAGATGGCGAAAGTTGCGGCGCAATTATGAGCTGGACTGCAAGGCTGGCGGAGACAAGAGGAACCCTGTCCCTGGTAGGGTGGCAAGAGGATGGGGGTAAGAGCAGACGTGTGTGAAATGGAAGAGGGCAGCGTTGACAGTGGAAGAAGGGAAGCTCCTTTCTTTGAAAAAACAGGACATCTCCTTCATTCTGGAATGAAAAGCACCCTGCGGCACAGATGGAGGAATTGAGAGAAGGGGATGGCGCTTCTACAAGTAATACAGTGGGAGAACAGAAAGCAACTGAAAACCCATGAGGAGAGAAAAGATGAAATATGAAGGTCAATAATATGAAAGAGGATACCAAAGGTATTTTCTAAAGAGTAAAAGAGAGGCAAGAGTGGATATCGGACCACTAGAAAATGACACTGGAGAAGTAGTAATGGGGGACAAAGAAATGGCAGACTAATTTAATTAGTATTTTGCGTCAGTCGTACCTGTGGAAGACATAGCAGTATACCAGAAGTTCTGGAGTTTCAGGGTTCAGAAGTGAGTGCAGTTGCTATTACTAAAACAAAGGTGCTTGGAAAGCTGAAAGATCTTAACATTCTGAAGGAGGCAGCTGAAGAGATTGAGGAGGCATTAGTAATGATCTTTCAAGAATCACTAGGTTCTGGAGGACTGGAAAATTGCAAATGTCACTCCGTTCTTTAAGAAGGGAGGGAGGCAAAAGACAGGAAATTATAGACCAGTTATAATTTCAGTGGTTGGGAAGCTGTTGGAGTCCATGTTTAAGGATGAGGTTTCGGGGTACTTGATAGGCCAAAGTCAGCACGGGGAGAATCTTGCCTGAGAAGTCTGTTGGAATTCCTTGAGGAAATAATCAGCAGGGTAGACAAAGGAGAGTCAGTGGATGTTGTTTACTTGGGTTTTCAGAAGGCCTTGACTAGGTAATGCACATAAAGCTGCTTAACAAGAAAGACAATAGCGTAGATAGAAGACTGGCTGACTGGCGGGAGACAAAAAGTGGGAATAAATGGGGCATTTTCTGGTTGGCTGCCGGTGACTAGTGGTGTTCTGCAGATGTCCCTGTTGGGATCACTTCTTTTCTCTTATACTTCAATGATTTGGGTGACTGAATTAATGGCTTTGTGGCCAAATTTGCAGACAAGGTGGAGGGGCAGGTAGTGTTGAGGAAGCAGGGAGTCTGCAGAAAGTCTTGGACAGATTGATAGAATGGAAAAAGAAGTGGCAGATAGAAAATAGTTTAGGGATGTGTATGGTCATGCACTATGGTAGAAGGGATATTTTCTAAACGGTGAAAATTACACAATCAGGGGTGCAAAGGGAGCCCTTGTGCAGGATTTCCTATAGGCCAGCTTGCAGATTGTGCTGGTGGAAGCAAAGCAAAGACAATGTTAGCATTCACTACAAGGGAACTAAAATATAAAAGCAAGGATGTAATGCTGAGGCTTTATAAGGCACCAATAAGACCTCACGTGGAGTATTGTGAGCAGTTTTGGGCTCCTTATCAAGGAAAAGATGTGCTGACATTGGAGAGGGTTCAGACCAGACTCTCAAGTGTGATACTGGGGATGAAAGGGTTAACATATGGGGGACATTTGATGGTTCTGCACCTGTATTTGCTGGAGTTTAGGAGAATGGAAGGAGGGGATCTCATTAAAACCTATAGAATATTGAAAAGCCTAGAGAGAGTGGATGTTTCCTATAATGGGGGAGTATAAAACAAGAGGGCAGAGCTTCAGAGCAGAGTGAACAGAGATGAGGAGGAATTTCTTCAGCCAGAGAGTGATGAATCTGTGGTTCCTACATGTGATTGCGGAGGCTAAGTCATTGGGTATATTTAAAGTGGAGGCTGATCGGTCTTTGATTTGTCAGGATGTCAAAGGTTAGGGGGAGAAGGCAGGAGAATGGAACTGAGAGGCCTAATATATCAGCCATGATGGAAAGGCAGAGTAGACTTGATCGGGCAAATGGCCTAATTCTGCTTCTATATGTTCTAAGTACTCCCTCAGATCCCCTCTAAACCGCTAACCTATGCCCTCTTAGACACCACCAAGAGAAAAAGGTATTCTACTATCTATCCTATTTATCCCCACATCATTTTAGATACTTCTATCAGGTCACCTCTCAGCCTTCTCTGCTCCACATCAAAATTAAGCCAGCCTATCTGATCTCTCCTTATAGCTGAAATCCTCTAATCCAGGCAACATCCTGATGAATCCACATCACCTCCCCTCCAAAAGGAAGGTATATCAATTATGGCACACCAAGATTATTAATTACGGTTTTAATTTCCTTGCCTAATAAAAAGATGTTCTTGATGCAGAGAGCAGTGAAGATGCTCAGGACTCGGTCCTGGGACGATTAATCTAGATGTGAAACTGGATATCTAAACAGGGAAGTTGTAGGTGGGATCATTCGTTGGAATCTAGAGTTAGGGCCACAGTTCAAAATAAAGGATACACCTTTATTATGGAAACAGGCAGATTTGGAATTCTGTGCCCCTGAAGGATGTGGGTCCGAGCCAAGAAAGTAGAAACTTACGAATTTCTAGATTTATCGGGAAAAGTCTGGCATGAGGGGTTGAGGCAGAAGATCAGCTATAACTGTGTTGAATTTTCATGTTTGAGGGCCTCAAACAATCTGCAGAGAAACTCAGTAGGCCATGCGGCATCTGTGGAAGGGAAGTTTAACATTGAGTTGAAATCATACATCGGAGGGGATGGTGTTTTCCTCCAACAGATTGTCTGTTGCTCCAGATTTCAGCATTTGAGGGGTTTGATGGTCTGTTCCTGATTCTATTTATGTAATGATTTGATCTGTATAAGCTTTTCACTGTATCTTGGTACATGATAACAATAAACCTATACCAATCTGTGAATGTTGTATATTTAAGATTCTATGACTGCTGGCAAATCCTGCAGCAGCTGCACCCCCTAGCCTGGAAATCTGTTCCCAAGAGATCAGAGGGAGATGGATTCAGAACAAAAGTGGAGAATAGATCTTCTAAATCCACTCCCCACTATCGAACTCCTTTGCTGAGACTCAAGATCAGGAACCAAATCAAGACCAAAGAACAAGAGACACTGGATCAGGCTTAAAAATAAATAATTGTTCAGTCTTTCTTTTGTTACAAATGAGGAGTAACTCTGATGGGCAGAAGGGTGCAAAGTGCCCCCCCCCCCTTTTTGAGAATCGCAAAATCGCTACTATTTCTACTGAGGTAGAAATTCAGCCGGGAGCTAGTGGTAAAAGTAAGGAGGAAGAAAGGCAGGCTGGCAGGAGGGTTCCTAGCTTGACCTGTTTTAATTGTGGAAAGGTTGGTCATATTGCATCTAAGTGCTTTGCTCCAAGGAAGGAGACAGGAAAAGCGAACGCGGCAGTCCCTACAGGGTGTATTGTGTCGATCAGCAAATTGACGAGTAAGCCCCAGGTAGATAGAATACGAGAGGGGCGTGAGAAATTTATTTCAGAAGGGACCGTGTCTGTGAAAGAGGGAGAAACACCAGTTCCAGTGAGGATCTGGAGAGATACTGGAGCTGAGCAGTCATTGATTCTCGGTAAAGTACTAGATTTTGGTCCTGAGACGGGAGAGGTAGTTTTGAGAGGCATAGGAAAAGGGACAGAAGCTGTACCTTTGCATGGGATCATTATAAATTGTGATCTGGTATCTGGACCAGTTGAAATAGGGGTACGGTCAGAATTACCGAGAGAAGGCGTGGACGTCCTTCTTGGTAATGATTTAGCAGGTGGTGACGTTTGGTCAGAAATGAAGCTGACGAGCAAGACTGTAAGTGTTGAGGACCCGCCCCTAGATTCCAAGATCTATCCCGCATGCGCGATCACTCGCAGCATGTCGAGAAAGGCAGCTGAGAAAGAGACCAGTTTAAATCAGTCCCGTGTCGATTTGGCTGAGACGTTTTTACCGACCCTGTACCAAGAGGGGTTAGGGGATGGAAAAACGAAGAATAGGGAGGTGAAAGAGAGTAACGGAGTGGAGGTAGACCTACCCTTAGCCAGGAGGAAATGTATAGAGGCACGGAGTAAAAATGAGAAACAGATAAGGCTGTTAGAAGGTCCAGGGTTGGACATGGATGATCTGTCTGGCTTGACAGAACTGTTTGAAGAAGTTGAAAATTTTAAATGTGTTCCCGATAACGAAATAAGGGCAGTCCTAGATGAAAAGGACACCATTACCTTGAAGGAGTCTGCTGGGTTAGCAAATGAGGTTGTTTTAACCCGCAGGGTTGAGTTTACTCCGGATGGGAGTTGCCCAGAGAGTAGCTGGGAGGATCAGGGGGAACTTAGAATTTGAAAAGGGGATGGGTATTGAAAGCCTGGAAGAGGCAGATGTCCCGTTTGAGTGTGTTCAAGATGTGGATGCACATGGTACTGAACCTAGTAATGAAACTCAGGAAAAGTCTGAGGTATCTGATTTAGTTGAAAAGGAATGCAGTCCTTTCGGGTCAGATGGACTTGGTTCAGTGAAGAAAGGGTTAACCTTGGTACCAGAGGGAAGTGAGAATTCCCAGTTGTTTGTGTTAGAAGGTGTGTTAAAAGTTAGTGAGGAGATAAAAGGTGGTGATGTGAATATTATTGAAGGAGAAGGGAAAAGTGTAGTTCCTAAATTGAATTAAAAAAATGTAAAGTCTGGATTGGTGTCAGAAGCAGTTACCAGGCTGAAGGAACAATGGCTTGTTAACAAGGTGCCTGTGAATCAATTACAGGTTGATTTGAAATGTAAAGGTACCCCACTCGCTAATGTTATTCAAAGGTGTGCTGTGAAGAGGCAGAATTTGAAATGTTGTTTGGACAAAGAGGGATCACTTGCAGATGTTAAACTGAAAACTAATAGAATGAAGGGTCCTGAAGATAAAAATAACGACTTGCTTAAAAATAAAGAATTGTGTGGAAGTTCAGAAAATGGGCCAAGTTTGAAAAACATTGTTGATAAAATAACTGCTATGAAAGGAGTATGCGAAAGCCTATTCCACACTGGTGAGCAAGCTAACCACGTGAGAGTTAAGTGGAAAAGAGGCGAAGGTTGACAAAATGCCACTTTAAATAACAGGATCTGGTTTTGAGGGATTTCGACAAAGCATGTAAATAATAAAGACAACACCATGGAAGATTGACTGTTAAGTTTAAAAGTAAAATAAAGATTAGTATTTGCATAAACTTTTGTAATGTACTACAGAATAATCACACATGTATTGGTTCACATTTTGTAATATATACTTAAGATCACAACTCTTTAAGTTTTGTTTTTGCTGAAGAAAAGGAATAAAAATAGGTGGTTATTAAATTGGAGTCTGATGCTACAGGAATTTTATTAGGTACAAGATATTAAGATATTAAAGGAAGTGACAATGTAATCGCTAAATGTTTAGATGCTAAGTTGAATGTATAACTATTACTCTGTAGTGGAAAAACTCTTTTGTATTGTGTTAAGATTCTGAAATTCTGGAAGACTCTGTATTAGATAATTTTCCCCTTCGGTGAAAATTCTTAGAAGGATGGGGGTGTTACGAATGAGGAGCAACTCTAATGGGCAGAAGGGTGCAAAGTCGCCCCCCCCCCCTTTTTGAGAATTGCAAAATCGCTAATATTTCGGGTCTGATACCAAGGAAATGAGAGAGATAACAGCAAAAGATAGTTGTTATTGATAAACAGCTCATGTCAGTTAATGAGAGAGAGACAACGCAGGGATACACAAAGTGGAATGTCTCCTCCTAACAAAAGCAGAACGGAACCACTGATTACTGCTATTGTCTCTTGGAGAAGGATTGTGTATTGAGTACTGTTCTATTCATTGAAACCCCTCAGGGGGCAACCAGAGGGGGCGGGTTTGATGGGTTGCATCATCCCAACCTGATTGACACCTGAGACCCCGTGAGTGGGGATAAAAGTAAGGTCTGGGGAACACCCCTCAGACGCACCAGGAGAGACGCTACCAGACCGGTGGGGGCTTGTGTGTGTGTCCACCCTTGCCTGGGTGACGAGTCCACCACGTAACGGCCTAGCTAAAGGACGGAGGGGTCATACGTGAATGGCCACAACAACAACGCATCGACGGATCAAGATTGTAAAGGAAAGTCAGCAAGTCAATAGCTGTTACTCTCTCTCTCCAACAATTGCAACACAGCGACCGACAACTACCGCAGCCTGCGTGAACTGAACTTTATACTCACATATGACAATTCATTATCCCCTAGACAACGATAGAGCTTATTTCTTATTATTATTATACCCGCACTTTTAGGTTTAGTATTGATGACATATATTATCTGTATATTTGCATTGATATTATTTTTGTGTATTTTTACTAATAAATACTGTTAAAAATAGTATCACCAGACTCCAACGGATACTCCTATCTTTGCTAGTAAGATACCCAGTTACGGGGTTCGTAACACTTTTTAAAGAATTTTGTCCTAGTTTCCAACTGCCTATAAAGTAAATTTTGTTAAGACATCGGAATCAGTTTCTCTGTGGTACCAGCAAAGCTAGTTGAAATTGTTCTACTGTATTCCCATCAGGAAGAGATTGTAATAGTAACACTGTTAAGGGTCATAAATTGTAATGGGAAGTTCTCCATTAATTTTAATCTGTAATAAATGGTTCATCAAGACACCAGCTCATGGTTTACAATTCATAGCATTCTAAAATTGCTGAGCTCGGCTGTGGTGAAAGTGGGTTGGGGTTGCTCAGTTTTGAGGCTAACAACCTCCCAAATGTAATTGACAATACACAGGATAACTATAATGCATCTTCCATACGATAAAATTAATCCTCTATTTGTAAGGCATTGGAGAATTCATCTGGCTACAAACACTTATCTGCAAAGAAACAGACAAAAATACAGCAAATAAACACTGGTGCACCCTTGGAACACGGGTCTTTTATTGCTGTTAGTTCTGTACAGAGGTGAAATTAGAGCAATTAAACTGCTCCAGGGATCATTCTACATATGAGCGATTCATGCAATTCTTATCCCTTCTCTCTGAAATGCATAGTTTAATGCAAGCTGCCTCATGCATCTAGAAAACATAAAGCACTGGTATTCCATTAAAAAAAATCAAATAACAAATTTAGACAGCAGAATGTTTTATAAACCCAGTGAAACACAGCGTTTATTGAACAGACACATTTGAGGACTGAGGCAGCGTGCTCCAATATAGCACTTAATCACACCAGCTTGAATCAGGCACTACACATGACTTGTACAAAGGGAAACCTGGGACTGAATGTAGTCAGCTGGCTGCGCTTTAAGCTTTATATGGACAGCTGCATCAAGCACCAGGTTACCGTCAGTGAAGCTTCCCATCCCGACTTTCGAACAGGTCAACCTGTAGCAGACATCGCTGATGGGCATTTGAAAACACACCAGCAATTACCTCAGAAGGGATGTTTAAAAAAATAATAAAATACATTGTTTCTAACAAAATCTCAATCTGGACAGATTACACATGTCCTAAAATATGGAAGAGGCACTTCTAAATACATTGAGTAATTTCTTTAAAAAAAAGTAAAAACAGAAGCTAATGCAGCACTGATAAAGACTGAGAGCACCCAGGGAACTACAGACTAATTGGATTACAAGTGCAGAGTAATGATTCACACTAAAGGAGAAACCAAAAATTGAATTGTCAGTGAATTAAAAAAATTGGAAATTTAAAATGGAGAGAAAACACTGGAAATACGCGACATCTATGGGAAAATGTTAACTTTTTGTCTCTTCCCATGTGGCTGAACCTGCCGAGTATTTCCAGCCTTTTCTGTTTCCATAATGAAGTCAGCACAAATTCAACCTGAAACCTTCTTCAACCAACTTTGAAAAAGTATCGAAGTGAACAAGGAATATACATTAGTAATTGATTTAATTTCAGTAGATAGCTGTAATGGATTAATAAGAAAGATAGAATCAATAAGCAGCTGCTTCCAGGTGTGGATGACTGCAGATCAGAGTCAGTCCTTGGGAATGGTTGTGCATAATGAGTTATAGTTTGGACTTGAAAACAATTTGCAAATTTTCCGATGACACTGAATAAACTGCCAATTTTTGAAGAAAAACAAAAAAAATTATAATAATGGAAGGAGTCCTGAAAATGATGAAGGATTTTATTGTAGGGAAAGGAATGGCTTCTCTGGGGAGGAAGGCCAGATGAGTCAGCCAATGAGCACTGAGCCCTCACTAAAGGGAAGAACCAGAGCCTAATGAACTGGGACAGCAATGCAAGAAAGCCTCCACATACTGCTGTCTCTATCAGTGGCTACGGTGAGTGTTGGAAACGTACCAGATTTTACCCAATTTCACCAGCTTGGAAACCAGGAAACAGGGAGGGAGAGATTCCCTCCACTGGAAAAATGGAACCCAAGCTCATCCCGCTCCTCGGAGTGAAGAGGGGGGAATGGAACATTACTATTCACCACTTGGGAAAGCAGAACATCTTTAAATTGCCAGTTAGGGAGAACAGATACACTATCTACAGTCTGAGAAAAAGACACAACATACACCTCTCAGAGTGAGCAGAAGTGTTCTCAACCTTGCCACTACATGGACCTGGGCTGACTTAGAAAAATTCTTCAGTATAGATCCACGGCTCCTGATCAGCGAGAATGGACAGGGTAGAAGTTGTTGGTGCACGACTGAGAGGGAGAGCTGGATAAAGACACAAACAGCTTGTGAGGCAAACAAACCAGCAGCTGAATGACCATGGACTGGAGGAAGCTGCTGGTAAAATGATACTAAACACAGAACCAGTGCCTGAGTCAGAGCTGGTGCCTCAGCCCCATACAATCACTGTCCTGCCAGCTCAATACCTCGCCCTCTCTGTCTCCTGAAACACAATCAGCTTTGCTGGCTGGACAGCAAACAGGATGGTACATCTGCCATACATTTTAATTCCTATTGCTGTGTGTTATGCAGTGGACAGATTTTGTTACAGACTTGGCTATTGTATACTGTACACTTGTGAACATGCATTTTTGAAGATGTGGCCCTCTTTTTCCCAGGTTCTTATGATCAGTCCAAGGTTCTGCCAGCATCTAGCAGAGACTTTCCACTCGGGCTCCAGCTGCCTGCACTTAAATGGATGTGGCGACGAGCCTCAAACATAATGGCAGCAACCCTTGCTATACTGGGCAAACACCTGGCTCATGAAGGAGGAGCATTTAGAGTCTGAAAAGTGTGCTGTACTCAGGACTGAACTTCTTGGGATTGATTGCTCTGGGTCATATCCGTTAAGACCGTTGTCTCGCATTTGTCCTTTTTCCAGAAGTACTCGAGTGCTGCAGTTCTGAGACAGGCTCCTCCTGGTGTTGGAGCGATGACTGCAAGAACCAGCCAAGCATTCAGATCCTTGTCAGCCACAGATATTGCTGCTGGACTTGTACCAGCCAAATACAGAGATATCCCAGTCCCTTTGAAGTCAAGGTTTCCAGGATTAGATGATAGCCTGTACCAGAATAACTGAGTTGAGGTCCGTTTGGTCATTCTACAGCCAGTTCGTTCCGAGGTCTTCCTCTCTTATACCGTACAGCATTACTAACACACATACAACAGTTATTGCTTCTAATGGCAGATACTCTAAAATCATATGGCTTTATTTGCATTTTAGTGTGACTACAATTTGTGCTAAGAGTTTCATTTGCAGTTGAAACCCAGGAGGTATTTAATAATCTTATCCAAAGCAGAATTGTTTTGCAAAGCACTATTTTTAAAAAAGAAAAGGGACCTTAGTATTAATCTGACCTTTGTGAAGTTAGTCTCAGTTAGCGTGAAGGATGTTTCAAGACAGGGTTGTGCGATTAACTGCTTCAAAGCCTCCAGATGCTCAATAAATGGCACTAAAATCCACCCTCATCACAACAAAGGATCAAGAACAAGCAAAGTAAATTATGACAAATCAGCATTCTGTGCACATACGCTGCCACTCTGTATTAGAGAACCAGCGTTAAAAGCACTACCAACCAGCCAGCTCCAGGCTCAGCTCTCAAAAATGTTCAACGTAAAAGGCTGTTCAAGAAACCCTCTGTAAGATCCCCTCATGTGGCAGATTCACCGACATGGGCAGCTTTCATCTTTTCCTCATTCCAAACTTACTTTAAAAAAAATCAAAGGCCCATTTCCGAGCAAAGGTCCTTCCCAGTGTCAGGCTGCAAGGTGGTAGGAAACCACTCTGAACCAATGACAGAGCTGCATAGTAGATGGATGTACTGCTGGACACAGTACTGTGAACTCTACACATGGTGGGACTCCTAACAACAAGATGTGTGGACAAAGGATAATGTGGTGCCTAAACTTCCCTCATCAGTCACATACCCCTCTCCTCCTTGCACAAACAAGTCACCAAGAGGATGTAATTTCTAGATTTCTTACGCATAAAGCTTTGAAATGTTACTGGTAGTATATTCAGAAGCTAATTGTTCATATCTGTGTTACATATCACTTTGTTCGTGGAATGGGAAACTGGATGTTCACTTGCTCCAGGTGTTGGGACAGACACTCCCACCAGCAAGATCACCCCTCCCCCTTCACTCCCAACTCACTAGGTTTTCTGAAGATCCATAAAAGGAATCATTGCCTTCCCCAAAGCAAGCAGTGGCCTATCTGAAGCATCAACATCTCATTGCAAAGCCAAAGCTCAAGAGATGGAGAGACTGAAAGAATGGGTATGAGGTCATCCTGAATCCCTCAAACCAGTCTGCTGTTTAAACCTGAATTCTGGTTAGTTCATTAAGCTAAACCCCACTTTAAAAAAAAAAAATTTTTCGGTTAAACTGCTCATGGCAAGCTCCGCTAACCTCATGCACTGCCTCTAACGTTTGGCACTACAGCTGCTACTGAAGCACTAAAGTGGCGTGGAACTATACATCTCCAAATGGAAGACATTGGTGATTTTGTTGTTCTGTTTTTTTCTCTTAAAAAAACTCGTCGTGACACATCTTTTCACGTTATAATATTGCACAGCCCGAACTTTTACCTAAATGAATACTAAAAATTAAAAAATAAATGCAAGACTAAAAGATCTAAAAAAATAGGGTTTGGGAGGGGAAAGGGGAGCAGTCTACTCTACCAATACTGCACTATATACAACAGCCCACATCCTCTCCGGCCCCAATGCCACTATTATAGCTATCAAAATCAACACAGACCAGACCAGTTCCAGGAAAGCTCTTTTAAAGAAGCAGACTACCCAGACAACCCGCTGTTTGAACCTGACACCCTGCCCTCACAGTACAGAGCTTGCTTCAAACTGGAGCATGTGACTGAAGAAAGTTTATCTATATATTTATGCATTTCACCCCCCCGCCCCCTCCCCACTGTGGATTAGGGCTGACGTGGTGTTTGGGCGTCTAGTGGGAATCAAAGTTGCTTGCAGTGTTTTCTCAAACACTGATCTCCAAGATGGTGCAAACTGGTCCCGGCAGATATCCCGCACTGCTCAGTCTGATAGCAGAATCAGAACCTACAACTCATGAAACTGAACAGATCTCTTGACCTTGGATGCTAGAATATAGGGAGAACAACTCAAATGGAAGGCACAGATTTCCCTCAAGAATTCAGAAAAGTCTTCACAGATATCATGTCTTGGTTAGGAATGACCATTTTTACTTCTTTCACACACTCATGGCTTTGCCTAACCCACTCTTACAATGTCACCTTTCCCAGCTCTCATTTTGACTTACATACCAAGCAACAATTGCAGTGTGCCAAAAAGTGTGTGTGAGGAGGGGGGAGGGGGTAAACACAGTGCTCCATAATGTACCAACCAGTCTTTTCCCTTGGCACCCGACTGCCTGTCAACTGAGAGACTACAAGCAGAAAAAGCTGCAAACACACAGTCCAAAGGAGAAGAGCCTGCATCTGGGGCAAGAGCACTGATAAAAACTTGCAGTATTTTGAACTACAGCTCTGAAGGGTTTGGGGGGAATGGGGGGGGGGGGGGGGTTAATCGACATTCTTACGCTTAAACAAGAGTGATGGGCATTTCAAAGGGCGGAGGGAGGTTAAGTCCCATCTTATTACCACAGGACCTTCTCTTTGATCTCAAGGGCTAACCTGAACTTGGTGCAATCCTAGACACTCAACTCACAAAGTGAAACAGCGTCAAATGGCTGCACACCTGGGAGCTGGAGCTTTCCCAAAACGGAAGGGAAGTCACCACTGCGAATTTAGCAACAGACAGCCTGTGACTAAATACAAGGGAGACATTGTTTCAGATGCTCGTTGCCCAACTGTCTCCGAAGAAAACTGTGCCACGGTACACGATGATGCAAAGCTGCAGCAGGCCGGCCGCTGACCACTGCCTCTGGTGACCAGGAATGTACACTGAACCTGCCACATGCCAAGACGGGAACATAATGGTGGGATTTTAAATGACCATTCACAACATGAAGATCAGTAACTTGAATTTCAGCAGTACTGTAAAAGGGCACCTCGAGAACAATTAAATTCAGCCAGACAAGGTCACTCCACAGCACAGGGTGTGGCGGCGTGGCTTGGAACTTTGATTTGCCACCTTCTTGCATGAAGCTAATCATTGGCATGAAATCTGGGCAGTTCTGAGTTGCAGGAAAAGGAATTCAACAACTAGTACAACTGCTGGATCTCTTCACGAAGTACACCGGAGTGATTCCAAACAGCAGCACCTTTTGTTTGAATGGTAATGTTGGGGCGGGGGGTGGAATGGCGGGGTGCTAGCAGGTCTTCGTGTGGCTCAGAGTCAATGGTGAATCAGAGATGGTAATCGTGGAGAGAAAGCTGAAGCCAAACGTGGACAGCTGTTATTAAATCCAGGCCTCTTCAGATCGCGTTGTTTCTTACAACCAAAAGAGGAAGAGAGAGGGTGTGTTGATGCAGTGTCTGTCTTGTGACAGCAAATCTGACATGGTTGTTTCAGCCATGAATGGAGTGCAGATCTCAAACTTCTGGTCTAACAACAGCAAGGAGTCACCAACCTGAATTTGAAAACAAAAAAAATGCAGGCAACAATCAGTAATGGATTCTGCAACACTTCCGTCCCTCTGACCTCCACAGAAACATAAAAGGTAAGTAAGGGGAGTGCAATGGCTTCCGGGAGACTGAAGTGTTTGCATAAGGATCCAGCGAGAAGGAAATCAGGGTGAGGTGAGCAAGCAATTAGATGGGGTGGGGTAGTCAGTAAGGGCTAGAAGCTGACAGGATCAGGATGTCGGGGTTAGGAAGCGTATGAGTCAGTAGACACTAGGACAGAATATTGGAGCTCAGATAGTGGGTGGCTTACCAGGTTCAGGAGGAAATGGTCTGGATCAGGGGCTAGGAATGGGGAGCAGATGGGGGTCAAAGGTGGGAATGAGGATAGTAGCAGTTAAGGAGAGGTTGCGAATGAGGGAGTGGCGGTAGGGAGATCAGGAGGAGGGGGAGAGGGGTCTGGGAGGTGCGGGATCTAAAGGAGGCGGCCCAGGTCAGCAGCCTGGTGGTGGTAGGGAGGGAATCCGGAGGAAGGGGTTTAGGTCAGGGGTCGCGAAGTGGGGGAGTCGGCAGTTCGCCACTCGGTCACATGATCATCTCCACTCCCAGAATGCCACGCGTCGCGAACGTGCCGCCGACCCTTACCGGCCGCCCCGGGGTCGCTCTCCCGCCGCCGTCCCGAAAGCACTTGGCCATTCCTGCACCATTCCTCCGCCACAGTTCAGCTTCATGCTCCGCTTGCAGCTTCCCATTTCTTCACCGCTACCCTTTCGCCGCCATCTTCACCTCCGCTCAACCCGCCCGCCCCCGGATGGGGCGCACGCCCGGAGCGTCTGCGCGCTGCCACCTTCACTCCCATTGGCTGGAGTCCATATAAATCACTCTCTTTCTTCAGCCATGTCTTGCTCCCATTGGTTGTGACGGCCTGCAGTATCTGATTGGACAAAGCTGTTGGCAAAGGCTCGAGCGGGGAACCGCGATTACGCCAACCGCCAGCGGCCGCTCGCTCCTACCGGCCTGAGGCCCACACCCAGACCGGGAGTGTCCGTCCGCCCCTACCGGCCCGAGGCCCACACCCAGACTGGGAGTGTCCGTCCGCCCGCTCCTACCGGCCTGAGGCCCACACCCAGACCGGGAGTGTCCGTCCGCCCCTACCGGCCTGAGGCCCACACCCAGACCGGGAGTGTCCGTCCGCCCCTACCGGCCTGAGGCCCACACCCAGACCGGGAGTGTCTGTCCGCCCCTACCGGCCTGAGGCCCACACCCAGACCGGGAGTGTCCGTCCGCCCCTACCGGCCTGAGGCTCACACCCAGACCGGGAGTGTCCGTCCGCCCCTACCGGCCTGAGGCCCACACCCAGACCGGGAGTGTCCGTCCGCCCCTACCGGCCTGAGGCCCACACCCAGACCGGGAGTGTCCGTCCGCCCCTACCGGCCTGAGGCCCACACCCAGACCGGGAGTGTCTGTCCGCCCCTACCGGCCTGAGGCCCACACCCAGACCGGGAGTGTCCGTCCGCCCCTACCGGCCTGAGGCCCACACCCAGACCGGGAGTGTCCGCCCGTCCGCTCCTATCGGCCTGAGGCCCACACCCAGACCGGGAGTGTCCGCCCGTCCGCTCCTACCGGCCTGAGGCCCACACCCAGACCGGGAGTGTCCGTCCGCCCCTACCGGCCTGAGGCCCACACCCAGACCGGGAGTGTCCGCCCGCCCCTACCGGCCTGAGGCCCACACCCAGACCGGGAGTGTCCGTCCGCCCCTACCGGCCTGAGGCCCACACCCAGACCGGGAGTGTCCGCCCGTCCGCTCCTACCGGCCTGAGGCCCACACCCAGACCGGGAGTGTCCGCCCGTCCGCCCCTACCGGCCCGAGGCCCACACCCAGACCGGGAGTGTCCGTCCGCCCGCCCGCCCCTACCGGCCTGGGGCCCACACCCAGACCGGGAGTGTCCGTCCGCCCGCCCCTAATGGCCTGAGGCCCACACCCAGACCGGGAGTGTCCGTCCGCCCGCCCCTACCGGCCTGAGGCCCACACCCAGACCGGGAGTGTCCGCCCGTCCGCCCCTACCGGCCTGAGGCCCACACCCAGACCGGGAGTGCCCGCCCGCCCCTACCGGCCCGAGGCCCACACCCAGACCGGGAGTGTCCGTCCGCCCCTACCGGCCTGAGGCCCACACCCAGACCGGGAGTGTCCGTCCGCCCGCCCGCCCCTACCGGCCTGAGGCCCACACCCAGACCGGGAGTGTCCGTCCGCCCGCCCGCCCCTACCGGCCTGGGGCCCACACCCAGACCGGGAGTGTCCGTCCGTCCGCCCGCCCCTACCGGCCTGAGGCCCACACCCAGACCGGGAGTGTCCGCCCGCCCGCCCCTACCGGCCTGAGGCCCACACCCAGACCGGGAGTGTCCGCCCGTCCGCCCCTACCGGCCTGAGGCCCACACCCAGACCGGGAGTGTCCGCCCGTCCGCCCCTACCGGCCTGAGGCCCACACCCAGACCGGGAGTGTCCGTCCGCCCGCCCCCTACCGGCCTGAGGCCCACACCCAGACCGGGAGTGTCCGTCCGCCCGCCCCTACCGGCCTGAGGCCCACACCCAGACCGGGAGTGCCCGCCCGCCCCTACCGGCCCGAGGCCCACACCCAGACCGGGAGTGTCCGTCCGCCCGCCCCTACCGGCCTGAGGCCCACACCCAGACCGGGAGTGTCCGCCCCGCCCGCCCCTACCGGCCTGAGGCCCACACCCAGACCGGGAGTGTCCGTCCGCCCGCCCGCCCCTACCGGCCTGAGGCCCACACCCAGACCGGGAGTGTCCGCCCGTCCGCCCCTACCGGCCTGAGGCCCACACCCAGACCGGGAGTGTCCGCTCGCCCCTACCGGCCCGAGGCCCACACCCAGACCGGGAGTGTCTGCCCGCCCCTACCGGCCTGAGGCCCACACCCAGACCTGGAGTGTCCGCTCGCCCCTACCGGCCTGAGGCCCACACCCAGACCGGGAGTGTCCGCCCGCCCGCCCCTACCGGCCCGAGGCCCACACCCAGACCGGGAGTGTCCGCCCGTTCCTACCGGTCGGAGGCCCACACCCAGACCGGGAGTGTCCGCCCGCCCCTACCGGCCTGAGGCCCACACACAGACCCGAGAGCCGATCTTTAGAGAAGAGATTTAACCGGATACGTACACTGCCGGCTGTATCCTAATGCTACCTCATCTACCGACGTGGACCTTGTTTCTGACCACGACTGCCAAGTTCTCACTAAACAGTTTATTCCAGTATAATCCTTAACCCAACCAGTGTGAGCCAGGCTGCAGATTGGTTTCATCTTTATTTTGTTTTTATCTGGAAACAAGTGGCCGAGACTGTTACTGAGTTATATAGATTCGGAGTTAGACGGCATGGAAATAGGCCCTTTGATAGCACCGGCTGAGATTTCTATCTGAGCTAGTCTCATTCAGCCCGTTATCATTAAACCTTTCTCGATCTCGCTGTCTCCATCTCTGGAGACAAACTGTCAACTGATGTCTTTTATAAACTTACCCACTACCACGGTTATCTTGACGATATCTCTTCCCAACCTATCTTTTCTCATTTCCTTAGCCTCCACCGCATCTGTTCCCAGCATGAGGCATCAGACATGTTGTCCTGCTTCAGAGAATAGTGTTTCCTTTCCTCTGCTATTGATGCTGCCCTCACCTACATCTCCATTTCTTGAACATCCATGGCCACCCTTTGCCTTAACAGTGCTAGACTTCCTCTTGTCCTCACCAACCACCCCATCAGCCTCTGCATCCAACACATCATCCTCCCCAACTTCTGCCACCTCCAAAAGTATCCAGCAATAAACATTTTACCCCTGTCCCCGCTTTCCACGGGGATTCCCTTGTCCATTCATCCCTCCACATTTAGCTCCTTCCTGGCACTTAACCGTGCAAGTGGCTTCACCTGCATATTTACCTCCTCCCTCACGTCCATTCAAGGCCACTTCACCTGCAAATCTGCATTTGCTGGGGTAGTCTGTATTGCGGCCTTCTCTGCATTGGTCTGACCTGTCGTAAATTGGGGGACCGCTTAATCGAGCACCTTCCACCCCCCCCCCCCCCCCATACGCCAAAAACAGAACTTCCCAGTGGCCAAACTTTTTAATTCCAATTCCCATTCCTGTTCCTGTTCTGGCATGTCAGTCCATGTCCTCCTGTTGTGCCAAGATGAGGCTGTCCTCACAGTGGAGAAGCAACACTTTATTTCCCATCTGGTAGACTCAAACCTTATAGCATGAATATCAATTTCTCCTTCTGGTAAAAAAAATTCCCCCACTCTCTCTTCTGCTATTCCCCGTTCTGGTCTCATCTCTCTTTTCATCTGCTCATCACCTTCCCCTGGGTTTCCCCTCTTCCCTTTCTCCTATGGTCCGTCCTCCTATCAGATTCCTTCTCTCCAGCCCTTTATCTTTCCCACCCACCTTTCACCTTTCCAACTAGCCACATTCTCCTCCTGCCACCTTTTTATTCTGGTGTCTTTCCCTTACCTTTCCAGCCCTGAAGAAGGGTATCAGCCTGAAATGTCGACTATTTATTTGTTTCCATAGATGCTGCCTGACCTGCTGAGTTCCTCCAGCATTTTATGTACTTTGCTCTTCATTTTTCATGTTATTTGTAACCCTTTCCTATTTATATAACTGTCCAAATGTCTTTCATTGTAATGTATTCGCCTCAACCACTTTCTCTGGTAGCTCTTTCCAGAAATCTGTCATCTGAGTAGCAGAAGTTGCTTCTCAGGTTCTGTGTAAATGTGTCCCCTTTCACCTTAAAACTACGCCCTCCAGTTTTAGATCTCCTAACTTGGGAAAAGGACAGTGAGCATCCTACACCCTTTGTGATTTTATAAACCTTTATAAAAGCTGTGACCTTCAGGGAAAACTCCCAGCTATTCATGTAATACATGCTCTCCAGTCCTGATAACATCATGGAACATAGTGTGAGTGTCATTGTGAATCTGAACCTAAAAATGGCCTTGCAAATATTTTCTGCACTCTTTTCAGGTTAATGACATGAGCTAAGGACAGGGTGGCCCTAAGCAAAACAAAAGATGATAACATTTTGTTCCTCAATTTATATTTGTTGCAGGGTGAGAATGGTGTTGACTGTTCCCACTGGTCCCAAACTCTGCCACTATTGGAAACATCCTCTCTATGTCCACTCTTTCCAGGCCTTTCAATAATTAGTTTGAATGAGATCTCTCCTCATTCTTCTAAACTCCTGTGAGTACATGTCCAGAGCTACAAATGCTCCTTAGAAAGTAACACTTCCATTCTTGGGATAATTCTCATGAATTTCTTTGGACCCTCTCCAATGTCAGCACATCCTTCCTTAGATTTGAGGCCCAAAACTACTCACAGTACTCCCAAATGTAATCTGCAGCCACAGCCTTGTTTCTTTCCTTTTATATTCTAGTCCTCTGGAAATGAATGCTAACTTTGCATTTGCCTCCTTTACTGCCAATTTAACCTCTAGGGAAGCCTGCATTCTGAATCCCAATTTCTTTTGCACCTCCAATTTCTGAATTCACTCCTCATTTAGAAAATAGTCTGTCTCCATTCCTTTTACCAAAGTGCATGACCAGATACTGTATTCTACCTGCCACGTCTTTGACCATTCGTCTAATCTGTCCAAGTCCTTCTGCTGACTTCCTGCTTCCTCAACACTACCTACTCCTCCACCTATCTGTATCATCCGCAAACTTGGCCACAAAACCATCACTTATGTCATCCAGATCATTAGCATATAACATGAAAAGCAGTGGACCTAATACCGACCCCTATGGAACACCACTAATCACTGAGGGCCAACCAGTAAAGGCCTTCTTCATTCCCACTCTGCTCTCTGCCAGTCAGCCAATCTTCTATCCATGCTGGTATTTTTCTTGTAATACCATGGGCCCT
The DNA here is from genome assembly GCF_048418815.1 of Hemitrygon akajei. Taxonomy (NCBI): domain Eukaryota; kingdom Metazoa; phylum Chordata; class Chondrichthyes; order Myliobatiformes; family Dasyatidae; genus Hemitrygon; species Hemitrygon akajei. Next base: position 94,667,916 of record NC_133126.1, read on the forward strand.
TGTCAGGTTTAGCAGCCTTATGTGCGACATCTTGTCAAAGGTCTTCTGAATATCCAAGTACACAACATCCACTGACTCTCTTTTGTCTGTCTTGCTTGTTATTTCTTCAAAGAATTCCAACAGATCTGTCAGGCAACATTTCCCCTTAAGGATACCATACTGACTTCGGCCTATTTTATCATGTGTCTTTAAGTACCCCAAAACCTTGGACTCCAATATCCTACCTACCACTGATACCTGCCTTTTTCCTCTCTCCCTTCTTCAAAGACTGGAGTGACATTTGCGATTCAAGAAACACTTAAGAATCTAGTGACACTTGAAAGATCAATACTAATAGCTCCATAATCTTTTCAGCTACATCTTTCAGAACCCTGGTGTAGTCTATCTGGTCCAGGTGACTTATCTACCTTCAGACCTATCAGCTTCCCAAGCACCTTCTCTTTAGGCATAATCACTTCTGCCCCTTCTCTTGGATTTTTGGCATGTTGCTTATGCCTTCCATTGTGAAGATTTATGCAAAATACTTGTGTATTCATTTCCTCCACTATTTCTTTGTTCCCCATTACTACCTCTTTTCATTTTCCAGCAGTCTGGTATCCACTTTGCCTCTTTTACTCTTTATATATCTGAAAAACTTTTGATATCCTCTTTTATATCACCGGCTTACTGACCTTTTTATTTCATCTTTACTCTCCATATTGTTTCTGGCTTGCCTACTCAATCCTCTAGCTTCCCACTTTTTTTTTTGTTATGTTGCATACCATTCCTTTTGCTTCTGTCTGTTTTTAAAAGCTTTCCAAACCTCTAGCTTCTCACTGATTGTTGCTATGGTTGCCTCATCCTCCTTTGAGAATGCTTCTTCTTTGGGATGTACCAATCTTGTGTCTTCCAAATTATTCCCAGAAACTCCAGCCATGACTACTCTACCATCATCTCTGCTAGTGTCCTCTTTCAATTAATTATAGCCAGCTTGTCACGCAAATGTCATATAATTTTAGCTTCTCCTTCTCAAACTGCAGAGTGTTTGCATCATATTGCTCCTAAGGGTTCCTTTAAGTTCTAATCAAATCTGGTTTATTGCGCAACACCCAATCAAAAATTGCCTTTTCCCAAGTGGGCTCAATCACAAACTGCTCTAAAAAAACTTTTTTGTTGGCAACTAACAAATTCCTTTTCTTGGGATCCAGTACCAACCTGTTTTCCCCAATACCTGCATATTGAAATTCTCCATGATCATTATAACATCATTCTTTTGACATGCCTTTTCTATCTCCCATTGTCATTTGTACCCCTCATACTGGCTACTATTCAGAGGCCTTGAAATAACTCCTATCAGGAAGTGTATTCTTGGATGTTCAGCTCTCATCAGTAATCTGTCAACCATGACTGATGCCCACAATGTCATACCTGCCAATTTCTAAGTGTGCCGTAAGCTGTTACTTTTTGTATGACACCTTGTTCTGTATTAACCACCCTTCCCAATTCTGTCTCCGTGTTGTATTGCTGGGTCGTTCCAAGATATACATTCAATGGCACTGTAGGAATAATTGGGGGTAGGACACCTTTAAAAATGTTAAGTTGAATTTAACCCTAGTAGTACCTGATAAGATAAAAATGTTAATACAGGCCTCATTCTGACTTGTATCTAGAGTGGCTTTAGTGATAAGATTGAATAAATTTTCCTGTGTTTTAAAAAAACTTAGAAACATAGAAAACCTATAGCACAATACAGGCCTTTCGGCCCACAATGCTGTGCTGAACATGTACTTACTTTAGAAATTACCTAGGGTTACCCATAGCCCTCTAGTTTTCTAAGCTCCATATACCAATCCAGGAGTCTCTTAAAAGACCCTATCATATCCACCTCCACCACCGCCGTCACTGGCAGCCTATTCCACACACTCACCACTCAGCGTTAAAAAAGACTTAACCCTGACATCTCCTCTGTATCTACTTCCAAGCACCTTAAAACTGTGCCCTCTCATGTTAGCTATTTCAATCCTTGGAAAAAGCCTCTGACTATCCATAACGATCAATGCCTCTTGTCATCTTATACACCTCTATTAGGTCATCTCTCATCCCCTGCCACTCCAAGGAGAAAAGGCCAAGTTCACTCAACCTATTCTCATAAGGCATGCTCTCCAATCCAGGCAACATCCTTGTAAATCTCCTCTGCATCCTTTCTATGGTTTCCACATTCTTCTTGTAGTGAGGTGACCAGAACTGAGCACAGTTCTCCAAGTGGGGTCGGACCAGGATCCTATATAGCTGCAACATTACCTCTCAGCTCCTAAACTCAATCCCACAGTTGATGAAGGCCAATGCACCATATGCCTTCTTTACCACAGAGTCAACCTGCGCAGCAGCTTTGAGTGCCCTATGGACTCAGACCCCAAATCCCTCTGATCCTCCACACTGCCGAGAGTCTTACCATTAATACTATATTCTGCCATTATATTTGACCTACCAAAATGAACTACCTCACGCTTATCTGGGTTGAACTCCCATCTGCCACTTTTTTCCATCAGCCCAGTTTTGCATCCTATCAATGTCCTGCTGTAACCTCTGACAGCCCTCCACACTATCCATAACACCCCCAACCTTTGTGTCATCAGCAAACTTACTAACCTATCCTTCAACTTCCTCATCCAGGTCATTTATAAAAATCAGGAAGAGAAGGGGTCCCAGAACAGATCCCTGAGGCACACCACTGGTCACCGACCCCCATGCAGAATATGACCCGTCTACAACCACTCTTTGCCTTCTGTGGGTTAGCCAATTCTGGATCCATAAAACAAGGTCCCCATGGATCCCATGCCTCCTTACTTACTCAATAGGCCTTGCATGGGGTACCTTATCAAATGCCTTGCTGAAATCCATATGCAGTACTTCTACTGCTCTACCTTCATGAATGTTCTTAGTCACATCCTCAAAAAATTCAATCAGGCTCATAAGGCACAACCTGCCTTTGACAAAGCCATGTTGACTATTCCTAATCATATTATGCCTCTCCAAATGTTCATAAATCCTGCCTTTCAAAATCTTTTCCATCAACCTACTAACCACTGAAGTAAGACTCACTGGTCTATAATTTCCTGAGCTATCTTCTTTCTTGAATAAGGGAACAACATCTCCAACCCTCCAGTCCTCCGGAAACCGTCCCATCCCCATTGATGATGCAAAGTTCATTGCCAGAGGCTCAGCAATCTCATCCTCACCTTCCACGGTAGCTTGGGGTACATCTCATCTGGTCCCGGAGACTTAACCAACTTGATGCTTTTCCAAAAGCTCCAGAATTCCAAAATCCTCTTTCTTAATGTCTATATGCTCAAGCTTTTCAATCCATTGTAAGTCATCCCTACAATCGCCAAGATCCTTTTCCATAGTGAATACTGAAGCAAAGTATTCATTAAGTACCTCTGCTATCTCCTCCGGTTCCATAACACTTTCCCACTGTCACACTTGATTGGTCCTATTCTCTCATGTCTTATCCTCTTGCTCTGTACATACTTGTAGAATACCTTGGAGTTTTCTTTAGTCCTGCTTGCCAAGGACTTCTCATGGCCCCTTCTTGCTCTCCTAATTTCATTCTTAAGCTCCTTCCTACTTGCCTTATAATCTTCTAGATCTCTATCATTACCTAGTTTTTTGACCCTTTCGTAAGCTTTTCTTCTTGACTAGATTTCCTACAGCCTTTGTACACCACAATTCCTGTACCCTACCATCTTTTCCCTGTCTCATTGGAATGTACCAGTGCAGAATACCACTCAAATATCTCCTGAACATTTGCCATATTTCTGTCATACATTTCCCTGAGAACATCTGTTCCCAATTTATGCTTCCAAGTTCCTGCCCGATAGCTTCTTATTCCAATAAATGCTTTCCTAACTTGTCTGTTCCTTTCCCTCTCCAATGCTATGGTAAAGGAGATAGAATTGTGATCACTTTCTCCAAAATGCTCTCCCACTGAGAGACCCGACACCTGACCAGGTTCATTTCCCAATACCAGATCAAGTACAGCCTCTCCTCTTGTAGGCTTATCTACATATTGTGTCAGGAAACCTTCCTGAACACACCTAACAAACTTCACCCCATCAAAGCCCCTTGCTCCAGGAAGATGCCAATCAATATTTAGGAAATTAAAATCTTCCACCACGACAACTCTTATTATTACACCTTTCCAGAATCTGTCTCCATATCTGCTCTTCGATATCCCTGTTACTATTGGGTGGTCTATAAAAACACCCAGTAAAGTTACTGACCGCTTCCTGATTCTAACGTCCACCCACAGAGACTCAGTAGACAATCCCTCCATGACTTCCTCTTTTTCTGCAACCATGATACTATCTCTGATCAACAGTGCTACGCCCCCACCTCTTGCCTCCCTCCCTGTCCTTTCTGAAACATTTAAAGCTTTGCACTCTTAAGGAACCATTCCTGCCCCTGAGCCATCCAAGTCTCTGTAATGGCCACAGCATCATAGCTCCAAGTGCTGATCCACACTCTAAGCTCATCCACTTTGTTTATGATGCTTCTTGCATTTTACTTGGGTTATATTGGTGATGGTTTCAAGTTCAAAACTCAAGTTCATTATAATCGTAGACATACATGCACAGGGTAAAAATGCCATGGAAAATAGCTTTTTTTGCTACAGAAGCACAATACAAGATGATTACAAATACAAGATAACATTCTTACATGAACATTATACCGTAATAACTTGCAATGTTTGCTTACTGGTTGTACTTGTTTCAAAAGGATTTGACAGAGGATGCTTTACTCGATCAAACCAGTGTTCTATGTACCTAGGGTGTGTTTGTATTTGTTATACATCTTCACAACATAATTAAATGAATAATAGTTGGAAACTGAAATCTCATGAAAAGGTGTTATGTTTAGGTCAACTATACTGCAAATCACATGTCCAGGAACATACTGGGGAGTTAGTCAGCACTAAACAGTAGCAATGACACTGGTAAACTGTTCCTAAAATGTTGTTTTGTTTCTCTTTGAGGTGACAGTATTGAAAGATGCTTGCTGTTTGAGGGAATTTGATTCATTAGCGGGATGGGGAGCCTACTACATAATTATTCAAGGATATACAGTACGTCTCATCTAGGGAAGCAAAGTTGTCGCTTCTCAACTGGGACATAGGGACAGGGCTCAGTGCCCCATTACGTTAACTGGGATATCAGGTAGATTTTTTTTTGCCTTATTTCGCTATATACTCTTTTCTAAAGAGTATGCACTGATGTCAGATGAGTAAACTCTTATTTAGTGTATATTTCAGTCGCTGGACAACCCCCAGAGTCAGAAGTATTATCTCTGGCTTGTATGCATGAAATTAACTTCAAGATCACTTCAAGGTGCTGGATGGGTAAAGGGTTCGGTATCCTGCCAAGTATGAGATTGCAGAGACAGCTCCTTGTGGAGTTTATGTGCTAGCTTTAAGTAAGCGGAGCCTTTCAGGACTTGTCTGCTGAGTGGGAGATTGCTTTTGGGTGATTAGTAACTTAGCAAGGGCTGATAATAAGAAGCAAGATGTAAGTGGAGCGGCTATTGTGGGAGTGACCATTGTTGGAGTGGTTAGACTTTGGCTCAAGAGGTTACATGAATACAGGCAGAGATTCTAAGTTTCTAGTAACTTTGTTTTCTCTCTTTGTTCATTAGTATATAATTAGTGCATTGAGAATGAGTCCAGAGTTACTGGTATGATCTTTGTGTAAGATGTTGCAACTTTGGCACACCTCCAGGCTCCCTGATACTACATCTGCATGAAGTGCATCAAGTTACAACCCCTTAGAGACCATGTTAAGGACTGGAGCTGCAGCTTGATCACCTTTGGCTCATACAGGAGAAAGAGGAGGTGATAGACAGGAGCTACAGGAAGGTGGTTACCCCTAAGTTGCAGGAAACATGTTGTCAGGAGAGGGAAAGGGAATAGGTTGTCAGTGCAGAGTAGCAAGTGTACAGCTATGGATACTGTCATTAGTAAGTATACCACTTTGGATACTGTTGGGAGGGAGTGACTGACCAGGAGAAGATGCAAAACCAGATCTCTGGTACTGTGTCTGGCTCTATGGCTCAGAAAGGAAGGGGGGAAGAAGAGGAATACAGTAGTGATAGGGGTTTCCATAGTTAGTGAAGCAGACTGGAGATTCTGTGGACGTGAATGAGAGACCTGGATGGAATGTTGCCTCCCAGGTGTCAGGGTCAGGGATGTCTTTCTTTGATTTGAGTCCACAGCATCCTAAAGAGGTATGGTGAACAGCTGGAAAATGTGGTACCTATTAGTACTAACAACATGGGTAGGAAAAGGGATGAGGTTCTGAAGAGAGAATATAGGCAGTTAGGTAGAAAGCTGAAAAGAGGACCTCTAGGGTAGTAATCTCTGGATTGTGGTCTGTGCCATGTGCCAGTGAGGGTAAGAATGGGATGATTTAGCAGATGACTGTGTGGCTGAGGAATCAGTGCAAGGGGCAGGGTTTCGGATTTCTGGATCATTGGGTATCTTCTGTGGAAGGTATGATCTGTACAAAAAAGGACAGGCTGCACCTCAACTCCAGAGGGTCCAATATTCTTGTGGGCAAGTCTGCTAGAGCTGCTGGTGAGGGTTTTAACGAACTTGGCAGGGGGATGAGAACCAGGATGATAAGGCTGAGAATAGGCTAGTTGGTTTACAAGTCAATGCAGTGCGTAGTGAATTCGAGAAAGGACAGGCAGATGATAGGGAAAAATTTCAGAGGGATGAGTTGAAGTGTAACATGGGGCAAAATCAAAAAGGGTGATGAATACAGTAGTAAAGGTTTTATATTTGAATATACGCAGTCATTAAGGTAGATGATCTTGTAGCAGTTACAGATTGGCAGATGTGACGTTGTGGACATCACTGAGTCATGGCTGAGAAAAGATCATAATAACTTATCATCTAAGGATACATAGTGTATCAAAAGCACAAGCAGACTGATAGGGTGGTGGCATGGATCAAGGTAACAAATAAAATCATACCCTCAGGAATGGAATATGAGCGTAGAGTTAAGGGTAAAAACACCCTGATGGGAGTTATACACAGACCCTGGTGTGAGTTATATACAGACCCTGATGGGAGTTATATACAGACCCTGATGGGAGTTATTTACAGACCCTGATGGGAGTTATGTACAGACCCTAATGGCAGTTATGTACAGACCCTGATGGGAATTATATACAGTCTCTGATGGGAGTTATATACAGACCCTGATGGCAGTTATATACAGACCCTGATGGCAGTTATGTACAGACCCTGATGGCAGTTATGTACAGATCCTGATGGGAATTATATACAGTCTCTGATGGGAGTTATATACAGACCCTGATGGGAGTTATACACAGACCCTGGTGTGAGTTATATACAGACCCTGATGGCAGTTATGTACAGACCCTGATGGGAATTATATACAGTCTCTGATGGGAGTTATATACAGACCCTGATGGCAGTTATATACAGACCCTGATGGCAGTTATATACAGACCCTGATGGGAATTATATACAGTCTCTGATGGGAGTTATATACAGACCCTGCTGGGAGTTATATACAGACCCTGATGGCAGTTATATACAAACTCTGGTGTGAGTTATATACACTCTCTGATGGGAGTTATATACAGTATCTGATGGGAGTTATGTACAGACCTCTTGTGAGTTATATAGAGACCCTGATGGCAGTTATGTACAGACCTCTTGTAAGTTATATACAGACCCTGATGGCAGTTATGTACAGACCCTGATGGGAATTATATACAGTCTCTGATGGGAGTTATATACAGACCCTGATGGCAGTTATATACAGACCCTGATGGCAGTTATATACAGACCCTGATGGGAATTATATACAGTCTCTGATGGGAGTTATATACAGACCCTGCTGGGAGTTATATACAGACCCTGATGGCAGTTATATACAAACTCTGGTGTGAGTTATATACACTCTCTGATGGGAGTTATATACAGTATCTGATGGGAGTTATGTACAGACCTCTTGTGAGTTATATAGAGACCCTGATGGCAGTTATGTACAGACCTCTTGTAAGTTATATACAGACCCTGATGGGAGTTATTTACAGTCTCTGATAGGAGTTATATACAGTCCCAGAGAGGAGCTATATACAGACCTTGATGGGAGTTGTATACAGACCCTGATGGGAGTTATGTACAGACCCTGATGGGAGTTATATACAGACCCTGATGGGAGTTATGTACAGACCCTGATGGGAGTTATATACAGACCCTGATGGGAGTTATGTACAGACCCTGATGGGAGTTATATACAGACCCTGATGGGAGTTACCTACAGACCCTGAGGCAAGTTACGTACAGACCTTGATGGAAGTTATATACAGACCCTGATGGGAGTTATGTACAGACCTTGATGGAAGTTATATACAGACCCAGATGGGAGTTATATACAGACCCTGAGGGGAGTTATTTACAGACCCTGATGGGAGTTATGTACAGACCTCTTGTGAGTTATATAGAGACCCTGATGGCAGTTATGTACAGACCTCTTGTAAGTTATATACAGACCCTGAGGGGAGTTATGTACAGTCTCTGATAGGAGTTATATACAGTCCCACAGAGGAGCTATATACAGACCCTGATGGGAGTTATTTACAGTCTCTGATAGGAGTTATATACAGTCCCAGAGAGGAGCTATATACAGACCTTGATGGAAGTTATATACAGACCCTGATGGGAGTTATGTACAGACCCTGATGGGAGTTATTTACAGTCTCTGATAGGAGTTATATACAGTCCCAGAGAGGAGCTATATACAGACCCTGAGGGGAGTTATTTACAGTCTCTGATAGGAGTTATATACAGTCCCAGAGAGGAGCTATATACAGACCTTGATGGGAGTTGTATACAGACCCTGATGGGAGTTATATACAGACCCTGATGGGAGTTATATACAGACCCTGATGGGAGTTATGTACAGACCCTGATGGGAGTTATATACAGACCCTGATGGGAGTTATGTACAGACCCTGATGGGAGTTATGTACAGACCCTGATGGGAGTTATATACAGACCCTGATGGGAGTTATGTACAGACCCTGATGGGAGTTATATACAGACCCTGATGGGAGTTACCTACAGACCCTGAGGCAAGTTACGTACAGACCTTGATGGAAGTTATATACAGACCCTGATGGGAGTTATGTACAGACCTTGATGGAAGTTATATACAGACCCAGATGGGAGTTATATACAGACCCTGAGGGGAGTTATTTACAGACCCTGATGGGAGTTATATACAGACCCAGATGGGAGTTATGTACAGACCCTGATGGGAGTTATATACAGTTCCTGAGGGGAGTTATATGCAGACCCTGAGGGGAGTTATATACAGACCCTGATGGGAGGTATTACAGTCCCTGAGGGGAGCTATATACAGTTCCTGAGGGGAGTTATATGCAGTCCCTGAGGGGAGTTATATACAGACCCTGATGGGAGGTATTACAGTCCCTGAGGGGAGTTATATACAGTTCCTGAGGGGAGTTATATGCAGACCCTGAGGGGAGTTATATACAGACCCCGATGGGAGGTATTACAGTCCCTGAGAGGAGTTATATGCAGACCCTGATGGGAGGTATTACAGTCCCTGATGGGAGCTATATACAGACCCTGATGGGTGTTCTGTACAGTCCCTGAGGGGAGTTATATACAGACCCTGATGGGTGTTCTGTACAGACCCTGAGGGGAGTTATATGCAGACCCTGAGGGGAGTTATATACAGACCCTGATGGGTGGTATTACAGTCCCTGAGGGGAGTTATATACAGACCCTGATGGGAGTTATCTACAGATCCCGATGGGAGTTATGTACAGACCCTGATGGGTGTTATTTACGGTCTCTGATGGGAGTTATGTACAGTCTCTGAGGGGAGTTATATTCAGACACTGATGCGAGTTATATACAGACCCTGATAGGAGTTATATACTGTCCCTGATGGGTGTGTTTACACACCTCTGATGGGAGTTATACAGTCGCATGCAGAGTTTTGGGCAGTCCTAGTCAAAATTTCTGTTACTGTGAATAGTTAACTGTGTAGAAGTTGAACTGATCTCCAAAAGTCATAAAGTTAAAGATGAAACATTCTTTTCAACATTTTATACATGATTAGTGTTTTATTTTTGTTTTGTACAATCTTAGAGAGGAAATAAAGGAAAGGAGCACCATGCAAAAGTTTGGGCACTCCAAGAGTTTTGAGTTCTCAGATAACTTTTACCAAGGTCTCAGACCTTAATTAGCTTGTTAGGGCTATGGTTTGTTCACAGTCATTGTTAGGAAAGGCCAGATGATGCAAATTTCAAAGCTTTATAAATATCCTGACTCCTTAAACCTTGTCCCAACAATCAGCAGCCATGGGCTCCTCTAAGCAGCTGCCTAGCACTCTGAAAATTAATATAAATGATGCCCACAAAGCAGGTGAAGGCTATAAGAAGATAGCAAAGCATTTTCAGGTAGCCGTTTCCTCTGTTCGTAATGTAATTAAGAAATGGCAGTTAACATGAACTGTGGAGGTCAAGCTGAGGTCTGGAAGACCAAGAAATTTTTCCAAGAGAACTACTCGTAGGATTGCTAGAAAGGCAAATCAAAACCCCCGTCTGACTGCAAAAGACCTTCAGGAAGATTTAGCAGACTCTGGAGTGGTGGTGCACTGTTCTACTGTGCAGCAACACCTGCACAAATATGACCTTCATGGAAGAGTCATCAGAAGAAAATCTTTCCTGCATCCTCACCACAAAATACAGCGTCAGAAGTTTGCAAAGGAACATCTAAACAAGCCGGATGCATTTTGTATATAAGTCCTGTGTCATGGTCCGGATTGGGTTCTCTTTAAATTTACCTTGTTTGTGTTACGATGTGGACCATTGTCTCCTTGTTTCCCTTTAATTCCCTGTTTTCCCGTGTCCCTGGGTCTTGGTGATTAAATGCAATTTACTCTCGACCGAACCGGCAGTTTATAAGTCTCTGGCTTCAGCCGTTTGGGGCGAGAGCGTTATGGAGCATTAACTAAAGCTAGTGCGAGCCAAAGTCATCTAGCCAGAGTCAACTAAGCTTCTTGCTGGAGCAAGCCAGGTCTCCTCCCGGAGCAAGTGCCAACAGAGCTTTCTGGCAAGGTTAACCCGCCAGGGAGAGTCAAGAGCACACGGCTGCTTGGAGCAAACTTGTGCCCAGTTATAGTACTGTCTGTCATTGTGTGGTCTCCGTATCATGTCCTGTGTTTAAAAGGAGTCCCGGCCCTGTAGCCTAGAAGGGTCCTGACCCTGTGTCCAGAAGAGTCCCGACTCTGTTTAAGAAGGATTCCCGGCTCAGTGGTTTATGTCCTGTGTCTGAGTCTGTCCCATGAATAAGAAGGGTCCCGGCTTCATGCCCTGTGTGTGAGGAGGTGTCCCAGCTCAGTGTTCTATGTCCTGTGTTCAAGTATCAAGTCCATGCTCCGAGGTTCAAGAATCAAGTCCTGGCTCCAAGGTCCATGTTCTGAGTCCTGGCTCTGATCCCCAAGCTTCAAGTCCTAGCCCAGACCCTGAGTCCCGGCCTAGTCCAGGGCCTGAGTCCTTGTCCATTAGGCCTACTCCCACTTCCACTTTGCTCGCCTTGATTTCTCTCTGTTCTATCCTTGCATCACGGCTCTCCTTGTAACTAGTAATAAACTCTATTTAGTTAACCCTACAAAACAGTGTTTTGTGTCCTGCATTTGAGTCCTCCACCCCCCCAGCACCCTTGCCCCCACATTGTGACACCCTGTGAACTGATGAAGTTAAAATAGAACTTCTTGTCTGCAATGAGCAAAGGTATGTTTGGAGAAAAAAGGGTGCAGAGTTTCATGAAAAGAACACCTCTCCAATTGTTAAGCACGGGGGTGGATCGATCATGCTTTGGGCTTGTGTTGCAGCCAGTGGCACGGGGAACATTTCACTGGTAGAGGGAAGAAAAAATTCAATTAAATACCAGCAGATTCTGGAAGCAAACATCACACCATCTGTAAAAAAAAGCTGAAGATGAAAAGAGGATGGCTTCTACAACAGGATAATGATCCGAAACACACCTCAAAATCCACAATGGAATACCTCAAGAGGCGCAAGCTGTAGGTTCTGCCATGACCCTCACGTTCCCCTGACCTAAACATCATCGAGAATCTGTGGATAGACCTCAAAAGAGCAGTGCATGCAAGACAGCCCAAAAATCTCACAGAACTAGAAGCCTTTTGCAAGGAAGAATGGGCGAAATTCCCCCAAACAAGAATTGAAAGACTCTTAGCTAGCTACAGAAAGCTGTGATACTTGCCAAAGGGGGTTTTACTAAGTACTGACCATGCAGGGCACCCAAATGTTTGCTTCAGGCCCTTTTTCTTTTTTGTTATTTTGAAACTGTAAAAGATGGAAATAAAAAAGTAATCTTGCTTAAAATATTAAAGAAATGTGTCATCTTTAACTTTATGCCTTTTGGAAATCAGGTCATCTTTTACTCGCTTAGCTATTCACAGTAACAGAAATTTTGACCAGGAGTGCTCAAACTTCTGCATGCCACTGTAAACATATCAACTCATACCTGAGAAGAGACCTAGATCCACTCCAATTTGCCTACTGTCACAACAGGTCCACAGCAGATGCCATTTCATTGGCTCTTTGCTAAATCCTGGAACACCTGGACAGCAAAGATCCAAGCATCTTCATTGACTACAGCTCAGTCTTTAGAGTCAGTGGATGTTGTTTACTTCTATTTTCAGAGGCATTTGACAAGACTATAAGACATAGGAGCAGAATTAGGCCATTTGGCCCATCGATTCTGCTCTGCTGTTCAATCATGGCTGATCCTTTTTTTCCCTCCTAAGCCCCACTCACCTTAACCTTCTGATCAAGAACCTGTCAAGCTCTGCCTTAAATTCACCCAATGACCTGGCCTCCACAGCTCCTGTGGTAACAAATTCCACAAATTTACCACCCTCTGGCTAAACCACACCTCTGTTTTAAATGGATGACTCTCTATCCTGATGCTGCGCCCTCTTGTCCCAGATTCCCCCACCATGGGAAACACCTTTTTCAAATCTACTCTGTCTAGGCCTTTCAACATTCAAAAGGTTTCAAATGAGATCCCCCCCCCCCCCCCCATTCTTCTAAATTCCTGTGAGTACAGACTGTTGTCGCGTGAATAATATCACGGGAGAGAGTTACTGGTAGATTCAAAGCAGCTTCTTTATTTGACACAACAAGGTACAGCAGGCATCATATGGAGACGCTTTCGGTGGAAAGGTCTGCTGGTCCAATGTGAGGCTTGATATTTATTTGCCAAACACAAAGGACAATTCCGTATTTACAAAGTATAGACAATGCTTTCTTTTGAAGCTGCATACAAACTTCACACCTTCTGATTCGCGTCCATCCCACAGGCACCAGCAGCGTCTGGACTGGGCTTTCAGGAATCCATTGTTCCAAACTGAATCCACAATACATTGTCAAGGAACAGAAGGCTGGTAGCCAAAGCCATTTGCTGAATGTAAATGACCTAAAGCCAAAGATTACTCTAGCAGTCCCTCCTGGACAAAAATAAATTTGTACCAGGAAAGGCCAACCTAGGAGGATCGACTCAGCTAGGGAGACAAAAATGCCCTGTCTTGAAATTCCCCCTCAATTTTGTGTGCCTCAATATCTGTCCCTGGCATTCCCTAATCACTACCTACCAAATGTTAAGCAGAGGGGCTATCCCAGAAATTTGAACAAGTCTTTAGAAATGCAGCTTCTTTCATGTGCCTGTTGGCTCTTTCCCTGCAGGCTGATTACAGCTTAATCACATTCTTTTGTCTTCACCCCTTCATTCCCTGGTCACTAGGAGCATCTACAGGCCCTCTCATTGATGGCCTCTATGTAAATGTCTGCAAGGACCTCTCCCTGGTGGCACCCCCTTCCGAGCTGTCCAGTCGATCACTGGCCCGACTGCTGAAAGGGCCCGGTTCCTCATTCAGACTGAGGGTGACTGCCTTCAGATGCCGTGTACAGTCTGAAATGCCGAAACTGTGGACTTGCTGTCTCTGCTTTAACTTAAAAATCCCTCCCCATCTTTTCTATTCTATGCTAGGAAACTAATCATCTACCTTCAGCAACGAGGCTTCATTACAGAGTCCCATCATCACCACACTTCAGCAGGCTGTTCGTGGTTTTCCAACACACTCTCAGTGTTTTCTGCCTTTGCATTCACTCCGGGTTTGTTCTCATCAGCTGTGGTCAGGTCTGGTGTGGCCGGCTGGTGTTCCTCTCTTAGGTTCCCTGTAACTACATAGTTACTGGGTACACTTGATCCTCTGCTCTGTCTGTGGGAGCAACAAGAGGGTGAGTCCAATGCTTAAACCTGAGTCCAGTGTTTCCACTGGCTGCCTCGCCGAGACTGCACACAAACACACGTATCATTGGTTAAGAGTACCGCCTGTGGTCCTATCCACCCAGGGGCAAACCCCGGCCTTTCCGGCAGCACCCTCACCATGACTCAGTCACTCGGCTGAGGGAGGACTATCTCCTTTCCCTCAGGCTCTCTCCGATCAGCGATTCGCTGCTGTTGTTTCGCTCGGTCCTTCAACACTTTAAGTTGGTTACAAAGGTCTTTCACGTATTGGGTCATTCTATCCCTGTAAGCTCCAGGCTCCCCGCAACCCGTAATTACCCCATGATATAACTTCTGTAGTGTCTGCCTAATACTTGGTGGGGCCATCACGACTCCTTCCTCCCCGTGTGTCCAGCGCCCGTCTGGACCCTCCTTTGCGCCCTTTCTCCGCCACTTCTCCTCTTCTGCCTCCACCCATTCACATAATTTTACTAAACTGGCTTCTCTCGTTTGTTCCAGCACACTTGCAATTTCAATTGCCTCGTGTTCCCCTGCTGCGTCATTCACAGTGATGTGTGCCCTCGGAGCGACTGGAGTGGCCGCAGTCTCTCTGAGCACCCCCTGCTGTTTTTGTTCCTTGGCTATACCCTGGACAGCTATACGGTCCTGCTTATGGTGTTTATACAGACCCTCCTCTATTTTAGCTGGGTTTATCTTTACTCAACTGCAATCTTGCTTGTGTGTAGCCCACACTGCTGACACAGTAACCCATAGACACCATCCTGGCTCCAGTCTCTGGTGATAGAAACGTAGAAACATAGAAAATAGGTGCAGGAGTAGGCCATTCGGCCCTTCGAGCCTGCACCACCATTCAGTATGATCATGGCTGATCATCCAACTCAGAACCCTGTACCTGCTTTCTTGGGGAAGCTGCCACTATGCAGCCAGGTTGTGTATTCTGTTGGCTGTACACGTTCGCTGCCCCTGACTTGTCCATGTTATTTCTCCCTTTCCCGAATCCATAACAGCTCCTGTTTCCAAGGATGGTGCCCTCGATATTTGGACGCACCCAGAAATACATTGGAAGCTGCACTCCCCGATTTCCAGTATTCGCGACTCGCTTCTTTCCGCTTTTACTGCTTTTCCTCCTACTCCCGTAATATAAATAGCCTGTCCGGTTGTTGGCAAGGGTAGGTCAGTTATTGATACCGATGCCCCTGTGTCCACTAACATACTGCATTGCCATCTCCCTAACAGTGCTGGCGGTGGGGCCCACCGCCACATCCTTTTCTGACCTAGGAACCGTCCCCACTGGCTCTGTGATCTGATCGACGGTCAGACTGGGCACCGATTGCGCGTCTGCTGTGATGTTCCCCTGTTTTTCTTCCCTCTGTTTTGGACACTGCCTCCAACCGTGTCCCAATAGGCCGCACCTGTAGCATATCATCCTATACCCTTCCACGTCTATTCCAGCAATTCCTTGCTTTGTGCCCTGGCTGTCGGCAAGCAAAACAAACTCTCTGGGACATCACAACAGCAGCATCCACTATCGCCACTTTACAACTCCTCTTGCACTTCCTTTGGTCTATCTCACTGGGCCAGGAAACTATCACAGAGTAGGTCTTCTTCTTGTTTTATGGCAGTTGGCACTCAGCTTAGTGGTTCATTAACGCCACCTCCTGCCGGTCCAGAGTGTGGATAGACTTACATTCTAAATCCCTTCACATATATATACACACACACACACACAAATCTACACTTTATCCTTCCTTCTTTGGCTATCCTAGTACCTGCTTATCCATCATATCCTATAGAAAAACCCCTGTATCCCTTAAGAAAGCCAGAAGTACCCTGACCTGTGCTCTCTCACCCATGCCCAGTAACCTTTTTAATGTGAATTCCTGCACCCCCAATTCCCTTAGATTAATTCTCATCATCTCTCTCTGTATCCCATACTTCCTGCAACTCAGAACTACATGTTCTACTGACTCCTCTTCCTGACATTCCTCACACAGTCCCGTCTGGTGTTTCCCTATCATTTTCCATGTTTTGTTTAATGCACAGTGCCTCAGCCTTAACCTAGTCCACACACTTTCCTCTCTTCTGTATCCACTGCCTACCCTACCCTAGTACCTGTATCGTAGAGAGGGTCGACCCCACCATTCTGCCTAAATCTAAAACTTCCTGGTGGGCTGAGCAGGAAGATTCATCATTTTCAGGAAGACTGGGTCGTCCCTCCCTGGATTATCCAACCCTGAATACTCTTCATATGCTCGATATTTACGTTCTGCATAATCCATGGCCGTCTCATCAGCCTTTTGAATCACTGCCGTTATTGTTCCCCAGTTACTCTCAGCTCCCCCACCCCAGTCACTGCCTCACTTTTCCTTTAAAAAAGCGGTATCTTCTTTACTGCTGGCGTTCCCGGTAGTTGCCCAGGTACCATCCCGCACCCCCGGGCCATCCTGTCCCACATATTCCTTGGGCGCTTCGCTTTTACCAACACGTGTACATCTGGTGAATTTCAACCATTTCTGCCAGAATTCTGAATTCCAGGTGACTTTAAGTGAGGGCAACTCTGACAAAATGCCCTGTTTCTCCCTGTGGGTGAAAGGTTTATGAATGGTCGTGAACAGGGTCAAGGGCTGGCTCGGATCATCAGGATTCTCAACCTGGTGTTGCTTGACCTCAATACATGCCATTCTGGTAGATCTATCTGGGTAAAACCTCTCCCTGAGATACCCCACACTACACAAAATATAAATGATGAGTACCAGCTAAACAGTACATACCGGTACTTAAAACCACAGAGTATGGACTCCGCTATCTGCCACTTTTGAGCACCTGATCTCATGATGCCGGCTGTATTCCTTTGCATCACACTTGCAAAACGTACACTAAAGTGCACTAATATCCCCGAACGAGTATACACGTCCCCACTCTAGTGTCCCGAACCGTCGGTAACCACCCTTCGCAACTGGTGGCTCTGTCTCACCGTTAACACGCGGTTTCCTCACTTACATAAACACACGTGCACATGCACACACCACTTTTATATCTACTAGTTCAGCTCTCCGTGTTTGTGATACCTCGTGTTCCCGTGTACCACCGACCCAAACAGATCCAAGTGTGAGTGCTATTTTAGAAAATACTCAGCAACTTAGAGTGCTAGGATCGCAGGCCACACGATGGGTCACAAAGGTATCCCACTTCTGACACCGAATGCTGTTGCGTGAATGAAATCACGGGAGAGAGTTACTGGTAGATTCAAAGCAGCTTCTTTATTTGACACAACAAGGTACAGCAGGCATCATATGGAGACGCTTTCGGTGGAAGGGTCTGCTGGTCCAATGTGAGGCTTGATATTTATTTGCCAAACACAAAGGACAATTCCGTATTTACAAAGTACAGACAATGCTTTCTTTTGAAGCTGCATACAAACTTCACACCTTCTGATTCGCGTCCATCCCATAGGCACCAGCAGCATCTGGACTGGGCTTTCAGGAATCCATTGTTCCAAATTAAATCCACAATACATTGTCAAGGAACAGAAGGCTGGTAGCCAAAGCCATTTGCTAAATGTAACTGACCTAAACCCAAAAATCACTCAACACAGACCCAGAGATATTAAATGTTCCTTGTATGATAACCCTTTCATTCCCAGAATCATCCTTCTCTGGACCCTCTCCAATGCCAGCACATCTTTTCTTAGATGAGGAGCCCAAAACAGCTCACCATACTCAGCTGAGGCCTCATCAGTGCCTTATAAAGTCTCAGCATCACATCCCTGCTCTTTTATTCTAGACTTCTTGAAATGAATGCTATCATTGCATCTGCCTTCCTCACTACTGACTCTACCTGCAAATTAACCTTTAGGGTGTTGTGCACAAGGACTCCTAAGACCCTTTGTATCTCAGATTTTTGGATTTTCTCCTCATTTAGAAAATATTCTGCACATTTATTTCTACTACCAAAGTGCATGACCATGTATTTTCCAACATTGAATTTCATTTGCCACTCTCTTGTCCATACTCCTAATCTGTCTAAATCGTTCTGCAGCCTACCTTTTCCCTCAGCAGTAGGGGGCCACCAATCTTCATATCATCTGCAAACGTGGCAGCAAAGGTATCTATTCTATCACCTAAATCACTGATATACAGCATAAAAAGCAGTCCCAACACCGACCCCTGTGGAACACCACTTGTCACTGGCAACTAACCAGAAAAGGTTCCACTCACTGCCTCCTACCAATCAGCCAATGTTCTAAACATGCCAGTAACTTTCCTGTAATACCATGGGCTCTTCACTTGGTTACCAGCTTCATGTGTGGCACCTTGTTTAAGGCCTTCTTAAAATCCAAATATAGAACATCCACTGCATACCCTTTATCTATCCTGCTTGTTATCTCCTCAAAGAAATACAGTTCATTTAGTTCAGGTGACTTATGTACCCTTAGGTCTTTCAAATTTTGGAGCACCTTCTCCCTTGTAATAGTGACTGCACTCACTTCTCTTCCCTCACACCCTTCAACATCTGGCACACCACTAGTGTCTTCCACAGTGAAGACATGCAAAATACTCATTCACTTCAGTGCCATCTCCTTGCCCCCATTATTATCTGTCTGGCCTCATTTTCTGGTGGTCCTATATCTAGTCTCTTCTTGTGGCAACCATTTCAGCCCTGGGACCTTCTTAACCACAGAGTCAACTTGCACAGCTGCCTCGAGCATCCTATGGACTCAGACCCCAAGATCCCTCTGATCCTCCACACTGCCAAGAGTCTTGTCATTAATACTATATTCTGCCACATATCGGACCTACCAAAATGAACCACTTCACACCTATCTGGGTTGAACTCCACCTGCCACTTCTCAGTCCAGTTACAGATGTCCCACTGTAACCTCTGACAGCCCTCCACACTATCCATAACACCCCCAACCTTTGTGTCATCAGCAAATTTACTAACCCATCCCTCCACTTCCTCATCCAGGTCATTTATAAAAATCACTACGAGTAAGAGTCCCAGAACAGATCCCCGAGGCACTCCCACTGGTGACCAACCATGCACTTTGTTAGAAGGAATAAAGCTATAGACTGTTTTCTAAACAGGGAGAAAATTCAAAAATCAGAGGTGCAAAGGGGCTTGGGAGTCCTCGTTTAGGATGCCCTTAAGGTTAGCTTGCAGGTTGAGCTGGTGACAATGGAGGCAAATGCAATGTAAACATTCATTTTGAGAGGACTAGAATATAAAAACAAGGGTGTAATGCTGTGGCTTTATAAGGCATTGATTGGTTAGACTGCACTTGGGAGCATTGTGAGAAGTTTTGGGGTCCCTTAACTAAGATATGCTGACATTGGAGAAGGTCCAGAGGAGGCTCACGAGAATGATTTTGGGAATGAGGAGCCTTTGATGGCTTTGGGTCTGTACTCACTGGAGTTTAGAATAATGGGCGGGATGGGGAAGAGAGAGAATTCAATTGAAACCTTTCAAATATTGAAGGGCCTAGATCGAGAAGATGCCTATAGTGGGGCTCTGGGACCTCACCTCACCATACAAGGTAGGTCCATTTAATAGAGTTGAAGAGGAAGTTCTTTAGCCAGAGGGTGGTGAATCTGTAGGACAAGAAGAATGTGGAAACCAAGTATATTTAAAGCAGAGGTTGGTAAGTTCTTGGGAGTCAAAGGTTAGTGAGAGGTGCAGAAGCATGGGGTTAAGAGGGTCAATAAATCAGTCATGATGGATGGCAGAGCAAACTCAAAAGGCCAAATTCTGCTCCTATGTCTTATGGTTGACACTTCACTTTTTTAGTCATGTTTCTGTTCATACTAAATTCTAAACCATTCTAATACCTCCCCAAGCTCCAGCTCTTCCCAGTGTTCTGTTCCAAGAGAAAGTTTTGTCTTATTTCCTAGTCCCTTCTCTCCACCCTTAAAAACTATCCCTTCAACTAAGCCTTCTGTTATATTTTTAATCACTGCATGACTCAGCACTGACATATAACATCTAGAATTATTTTTAGTAATGTTCTCCACAAGCCAAGCTGCAACAAAATGTACATGCTTATAGAAAAAGTTATAATAGTCTTTTTCAAACTTTCTTTAAATGATGGCAAGACCGTCCTGGAAATTAAAAAACTGCAGATCTATCCCATCAGCGAGTTGCTCATTGGAGAAACTGAAGGAACTGGACTTGATACTGACCACGATGCTGCCTGCGACAGAGGAGGTGTCGAATCTAACAGCAAGTGGTTGTCTTTTTGGATACCAATGGTGTGGACTGTTGCAAGTCACTCTTTTATTGGCAAACAGCGGCGTTGGCCAATTGCAGCTGCGCAGGGGGAGGCGTTGGAGCCATGCGCTCCACCAGTGATCCTCCAGCGGTGTGGCATAGCGCAGCGTCCATACTGGAGTTGGTGCTGCCCCCCAGTGTTTGCTTGACAGAAGGCAAACTATTGTGTTCAACTGCAGACTGTTGTAACATTCATGGACTAAGGGACTTAAGACCTTTTTTGCGTGACTATATTTTACTGCTGTCTTATATATGCTACACGTGCTTTGTATAATTGTTGGTATTGTGTTTTACATCTTGGTTCCAGAGTAATGATGTATTCATGTTTGGTTGAATGAGAATTAAACTTGAAATTGATCTTATGTGACCTCAGCAATGATGGTTTCCAAAACATTATCAACAAGTTACCAAAGTTCAAGGTCCCCTGACCTTCAGATGAGCTCAGCTCAGGTTTCTGTTACTTAGTATCACAAGGTGGGCTCTTAATAGTAGGAAAATAATCCAGTGTTATTTGAGATGAATGATAATCAGTGCCAAAATAAATAAGGTAGAAGTGAGGGAACGATTAAATGTTTTATTTATGAAATGTAGATAGTCTTCTCATAGGGAAGAAAGTGATGGCACAATTCAGGAAAGGACAATGTGAATCTATCCAGTACTTGAGAGCAAGTCACACCCACTCACACAATATGTTCAGTTCAACCAGAACAGAAATTCCCCATCAATCTTTGTAAGGAGGACTTGCGTAATCATCACCTTCCTACGTGCCTCTGAGGGAACACAGAACATGATGCAAGTGAAGGTACCCGGGCCAGTCATTCTGCATGCAGTCTTTAGTGACAGGAGCTTCACATGCTACATCAGTCGCTGTAGTGGAGCATACAAGGACAGACTCAAAAATACCCAAATAAAAGAAATTCAAATGGGATGGAACATCTTGACTCAAAGAACAAGAGTGAACCCCAGAAGCAGGGCAGGTCTGAGAAACAGATCAAATGATTGAACCCTGTTCTGAAGATCAGATCCTAAGTTAAATACTGGAGTTTGTCCCTTGGTTCTGCAGCAGGCTCTTGGAATCTATAGTGTACTGCTTGGCAAAATTAGGGTCGAGTTGTCTGAGCATTCTGAAGTAAAATAAACCAAATCTGGTTTAAGTTCCAGAATGCTGGGCAGTCCCAGCCCTGCCTCCCAGTTAGTGTTGCAGTGAAGGAATCCGTACCACAGTGATTAACGTGAAGGTTGTTGCAAGGTACTGAGTTATCAGGATGGATGCATGCACGAGAGTTAAATATAAACAGAGTGCAATGTAGCAACTGGTTCATTAATGATGTTACTAGTACCGGCCTGGAGGCTAGAGGTGCAGAGGGACAGCCTCACTATAATTCTATACTGCACATTAAAGTACTGGTTTCACAGAGTCAACTTTAGTGTTCACTGAGAAACCCAGTTACTGAGAATAGGGCAAGCTCTTCATAGGCA
The DNA here is from genome assembly GCF_048418815.1 of Hemitrygon akajei. Lineage (NCBI taxonomy): Eukaryota > Metazoa > Chordata > Chondrichthyes > Myliobatiformes > Dasyatidae > Hemitrygon > Hemitrygon akajei. Next base: position 94,690,042 of record NC_133126.1, read on the forward strand.
ATACTAAAAGAACAAAACTGATGTAGAGGAACATTGAAGCTGAGCAGGCTGCAGCAGCTATAAACACAGGCAGGGATTTCACCAGCATCCAGCAAATGTGGAAAAGTGGGGAAGGGTTCAAGGTGTGCTGGTATTTGTGGGGATGGTGAGTGGGAAGGAGGGCGGAAAGGTGGAGGCAACACCCAGAGGAGCCCGAAACTGATTAAGGTTGCATGGAGAAATAAGAGGCCTCATCTGAAAGGATCAATAGTGTCGCATTTCCCATCACCTGGACAAGCCCTGATCTTGTGCTAGGGAATGGACACTGTCAGAGAAAAATGACGAGAATGGACAGAGCAAGACAGCTGACTAAAGGGCCTATAATGTGAATATTTTAAAAACAACTTATACAACAATGGACTAATAAATACCCCATAATCAATAACCCCAATCAGAAAAACCAGCAAATACAATTTAAAAGCACCTAATTGCCACCCATTCGGTCTTACAATCAGAGAATAGTCTGTTCCAGGGAGCACGAGAACAGTACAAGTCCATGAGAGTCATGGACCCCCTCAGGCTGGACATCTCCCGAAGGTATAGCACTGTCCCACCAGCAAGTTATTCAGTTTGTTTGTCCTGCATCTCACTGCTCAGTGGTAGCCAGGTGAAATGTGCCACACTGAAAGGTAACTGGTGGGACCCAGGAATTGCCACACTGAGTAACAATTCCCACCACTGCCCAGGATTGGGGAAACCAATTAAATGGATGGCAGTCTCCTGTGTGATTGACAAACTTCTCTACATGATCAGGTAACATGGTGAGGTCCGAGGCTGACAGAGCCTGACTGGAGAGATCTGCTGCTGAGTCACAACGAAGAGGATTCAGTGAAGGAAACGAATGCTCATCTTCTGCTCAACATCAACCTTCTCCAGCACCTGCAAGGGAGAAAAGGAACAGTGAACCAAAGGAGTGACAAACAGCAAGGAACAGGCTGAGAAAAACAAGTGGGCCACAGATATAATAGAGAGGGAAGAGTATTGCTGGATACAGGCCTTTCTGCAGAACACTGGAGGGCAGGTTACTGAATTTACCTTCTGAAACTCCATGAAGGAGATTGAACTATCACCGTCCTGATCTGCCTCTTGAATTGTCCGGTCTGCAATGCTCCCCAGCTGCTCGTCAGATATGTTAACTCCCACCATCATGCGAAGGACCTGAATGGAAGAGAGAGGAAGATGACGAATGTGTCAATAAAGGAGAGAATGAACTGTTTGAACTCCTCAAATTACCAGCTTCTTCTAAAACCAGATACTCTCATTATCATCAAACACACCCAGCAACCAACACACCAGCCTGCATTGTTTTATTTATTTATTAATTTTTAAGAAAATTACAAAGAATTAATGTAATGATAAAATAGTAAGAAAGAGAAAAAATAATATTAACCCTCCCCCCTCCCCTTAACCCTTGTCTAAAGAAAGAAAAAAAAGGAAAGAAGAGAAAGATTGCCTGGATATCGGAGGATCCCCACATGCTCCATAGAGTTCAAAATAATTTTAATATTTATTTTTACTTTCCCCAATTACTTTATAATTTTATCTTCAAAGGACCTATGTATTTAATCCTATCTTTTGTAGGTATGGGAGCCAAATTTTCAAAAATATATATTCATTTCTTAGAATGTAATTTTTTCAAGTGGAATACAACTATATATTTCATTATTCCAATGATCCATAGTTAAATATAAATCAGATTTCCAAGTAACTGCGATAACTTTTTTGGCTACTGCCAATGCAATTTTTATAAATTTTTTCTGATACTTATTCAATTTAAATTTCGGTATTATCCCTTCAATGTCTCCTAATAAAAATAATATTGGACTATGTGGGAGTTGTACTCCAGTAATTTGTTCCACTAAAAGTCTTAGATTTATCCAAAATGATTGAATTTTAAAACAAGACCAAGTAGAATGTAAAAAAGTACCAATTTTTTGATTACATTGAAAACATTGGTCAGACATATTTGAAGTTAATTTATTTATTTTCTGTGGTGTTATATATAATTGATGTAAAAAATTATATTGTACTAATCTAAGTCGAACATTTATTGTATTTATCATACTATCAGAACATAATCTTGACCAGCTTTTTCCATCAATTTTAATATTCAAATCAGATTCCCATTTTTGTCTTGATTTATGAATTCCTGATTTAATTGTCTGTTTTTGAATCAAATTGTACATACAGGATGTAAATTTTTTAATTTTTCCTTTTTGAATTAATATTTCTATTTCACTTAGGTTTTGGCATCAACATTGTTTGACCCAGCTTTTCTCGTAAATAAGCCTTTAATTGAAAATAACAGAAAAGAGTGTTGTCTGATATTTTATATTTATTTTTTAATTGATCAAACGACATCAATATACCTCCTTCAAAACAATCACCTATATATTTAATCCCCTTTTGGACCAGCCTGCATTGTTGATAAAATTTTAATGTTTATTTTTCTTTTAAACTACTTAAGGTGAGACACAACACGCTTGCGGGCACTGCAAAGTTCTAGAGGAAACAAAGAGCTTGAACTGTAATGCTTGTATGATAGCTACACTGCAGCCTCGGAGGGAATCTCTGGGCCACTTGGGCAAGATAGGCTTATATTTTTTATTTGGTCTTTCAGAATGTCCCAGAGCACTTTACAACTAAGGAAGGAAAGTTGAAGTTAACTTCAGTAATATGGGAAATGCAGAAGGCAATTTGCACACAAGCACCAACAATGCTATTTTTAAAAAGTCCAGATGAGAGGTATTCACTGGAACATCAGGGACATAAGAGGAGTTTAGTATCACTGCAGCTGTCAGGCCAGACGTACATGTTCATGCCTCGAAAATGTTTCTTAATTTGGCAATTTCTGAAACAGTCAGGTGTGTGGACCAAATGTTAAAGTTTTGAGGTGCTCTGGAACTCCTGAGAGTCAGGTGACAATCACAAGAGCACAACATTGTATTTGTCAACGTGGAGCAGAGAGCAAATTTGTGAACCTGGTGGGAGCAAAGAATGTTGGGATGGCAAGGGTGGAGCACTGTGAGAGGGGTGAGGAAGAGGTGGCAGAGGACCGTCAGTGGGTGTGTGGCATGGGTCAGACACACCCAGCCCCGAGACATCAGGCAAAAACATTTGATTCTAAACAGATGGTTTATTGATCATAACAAAATGTCTCTCTGGTGCTTCCTGATCCCTCCCGTCTCCTTTTCCCTTTCCCAACCATAATTCCCCTCTCTCCCCCCCCTTCCCACTCTCAGTCCACAATAGAGACACGAATCAGAATCAGGTTTATCATCACTCACATATGGCATGCAATTTGTTTTTTGGCAGCAGTATAGTGCAAATTATAAAATTACTACAGGACTGTGCAGAACGCTTAAGCATCCTGGCTATATATGTGCCTAAGGCTCTGGCATAGTACTGTAAGTGGGAGAGTAATCTATAAGAAACAAGTAACTACAGCAAGGGTTGATCAATTCCACATCATACAAACTGGACTAATCTGAAAGGATACTTTCAGACTCCATTCATTACCTGCAGGAGCTCTTCTCGAGAGATTTTATCATCCTTGTCAAGATCATACAGCCTGAAAGCAACTGAAATGGAAGAGAGAGGTGTTTCTATTTGTCACAATGTCTGGGTAACACGTAATTCAGCCAACCGAGGGAAAAAGGACTGCACAATGTGACTGGAGGCACTGAACTGACCCTCTGCATTCAATCACATTTTTCTCTGCCAGACTTCTCAAGTCTCCCTTCCTTTGCCCTAGAGATCAGCTTTCTCCTTTGCTTTATTTCCATCTTACAAAGTCCCTTCTATGAAACAGATCTCAGTGTTGCACTGAACTGAGGCTGAAGAATATGCCCACCCACTAGCCAGTGTCTGATTCAAGGACAGCCACTATGGTCACAAGAACTCAGAGCCCTAAACCACCACCCCACCCCCAGGATAAAACCAGGTTACAATGAAAAGTAACAAAAGCAGCCACTTGATCTAATGTCCATAACTGTCCTGTACACTGGGGGCTTCATATTGCTCTTGCTACCACCCTTCCCCTCCAATACCCAGAGTATGTGTGTGCACACACAAATTACAAGCCTGCAGTTTACAGGAATGTGCAGCTGATACTGGTAGTATGCATGAGAAAGCAATGTTGAAGTGAATGTTGTGGCTTGTGCAATATTCACCAGGTTTGCATACTTGAACAATGACCAGCAGCTTTTACAGACTGTTTCACAATCTTCTTCACTCGCAACAGCACACAGATGTCTTGCTTCATGTCTGAGCAACACTATTTGTTTTATTGAGATACAGCACAGAATAGACCCTTCTGGCCCTTTGATCCACGCTGCCCAGCAACCCCCCTGACTTTTACCCCCGCCTAATTATGGGACAACATACAATCACCAATTAACTTACTAAGTGATACGTCTAGAATGTGAACTAGAATAGAGCACGGAGAAAGCCCACGCATTCCACACAGGGATGTACAGACTCCTTACAGATCACGCTGGAATTGAATTCCAATGCCCTAAGCTGTAATCGCGTCGTGTCAACCACTGCACTACCGTGGCACAATTGCTGGCATGATTGTTAACCCTCCAAGGGCTAGATTATATCAGTCTGGAATTTTTGGGACAACCTGACCTAAAGCAAACTCAATCTGTAGCCATGCGCTGCCACACACGGGTTGTTACAACGGCACTAATCCACCAGCTGACTTCTCTGCCAATTAGATGCCACCATGTCCATCCCCATCAGAGAGATGACTAAATCACTTACAAAGAAGCTTGTTGTTCCTACTGTTGAGTGGCTCGGGAACACGAGGGTCTTTATTTTTGTCGCTATCCTCGATGGGTCGGAAATGAGCAAGGGTCCGCATAAAGCCTCGGAAATTCACTTGGTCTTCGCTGAACAAATTTAGAAAGCAAAAAAAATCAGGGCAGAAAGGTGTACAGCCACACGAACCGAACAGAATGATTAAACGCCATCACTGAACGCAGCAGAGGATCGGAATCACAATGACTCTGAATACCAGGGTTACAAAAAAGTTAGAATGAAGCCTGCCATACATGCAAATCCTACACAGGCAGAGCTTAGACCTCGCAAACTGAGGTGGAAACATGACAATGAAATACTGCTTATTCATTTAGAGATCTCACATGGTGGATTGGATAGTGGACTACTTGACAGATAGACCTCAGTATGTGCGGTTGGGAGACTGTAGGTCTGACACGGTGGTCAGCAGCACAGGAGCGCCGCAGGGAACCGTACTCTCTCCGGTCCTGTTCACCCTGTACACATCAGACTTCCAATATAACTCGGAGTCCTGCCATGTGCAGAAGTTCGCTGATGACACGGCCATAGTGGGGTGTATCAGGAATGGACAGGAGGAGGAGTATAGGAAACTGATACAGGACTTTGTGATATGGTGCAACTCAAACTACCTGCGTCTCAATATCACCAAGACCAAGGAGATGGTGGTGGACTTTAGGAGATCTAGGCCTCATATGGAGCCAGTGATCATTAATGGAGAATGTGTGGAGCAGGTTAAGACCTACAAGTATCTGGGAGTACAGTTAGACGAGAAGCTAGACTGGACTGCCAACACAGATGCCTTGTGCAGGAAGGCACAGAGTCGACTGTACTTCCTTAGAAGGTTGGCGTCATTCAATGTCTGTAGTGAGATGCTGAAGATGTTCTATAGGTCAGTTGTGGAGAGCGCCCTCTTCTTTGTGGTGGCGTGTTGGGGAGGAAGCATTAAGAAGAGGGACGCCTCACGTCTTAATAAGCTGGTAAGGAAGGCGGGCTCTGTCGTGGGCAAAGTACTGGAGAGTTTAACATCGGTAGCTGAGCGAAGGGCGCTGAGTAGGCTACGGTCAATTATGGAAAACTCTGAACATCCTCTACATAGCACCATCCAGAGACAGAGAAGCAGTTTCAGCGACAGGTTACTATCGATGCAATGCTCCTCAGACAGGATGAAGAGGTCAATACTCCCCAATGCCATTAGGCTTTACAATTCAACCGCCAGGACTTAAGAACTTTTTAAAAGCTATTATTAATGCTTTTTGAGATAGTGATTTAGATGCATATCATATTTTTTTACTGAGTTAAGTATTGTATGTAATTAGTTTTGCTACAACAAGTGTATGGGACATTGGAAAAAAAGTTGAATTTCCCCATGGGGATGAATAAAGTATCTATCTATCTATCTATCTATGAAGAAACCAGCATGTCCCTGAGAAATGCAGGATATGGTACAGGAGTACGATCAATCAGGTTACAGTGCTGTAATGTGGTCCCATGCAGGGAACTGGCTGACTCGAGCAGTCACCACATGGGGCTAATGGAACGAGCAAGGCTCAGTAAATTGAACATAGATTTGCATATTTGCATCACTTTAGATTTGCAAAATTACATCATTTCCTCTCCTGAGAGTACCCTATTTTCTTAAACCAATACATTAAACTTGTTAAAGCCCTTTAACCCCAAGCAAAATGATTGTCAGTCCCATTCCTCAGCATACACATCCAAATTCCTATCCAATTTCATAGCCTGAACTCACTTTCACCAATCCTACAAGAGCAGTGAATTGCAGATCACAACCATTTTCTGTGAAAGAATGTCTTTCCTCCTAAATTTTAAAAGTCCACATACTTTACTAAACTCTCTGAACAAACCCTGCTAATTAAAAGAATGCCTGCACAAAGTCAACAAAGTTCACGACATGTGCCGGTGATATTAAATCCAATTCTGATTCACCGCCCCTCACCTGGATCCCCCCCTTCATGTGCTCCTCTTTCTCTCCAGTCCAGATGAAGGATCTTGACTAGAAATATCAACTATTTCCCTCCAAAGATGCTGCCTGACCCAGTGAGTTCCTCCAGTGCAGATTCCAGCATCGGCAATCTATTGTGTCTCCTGTGTACATGTACACCTAGGTCTGGGTTATTGCTCAGCCTAAGCAACTGTCCTTGCTAGTCTCCAATAGCTCTTTAGGATCTTTAGTGCAATCTGCCAGTCCATGCCTATCTGCAGCCTGTCACTGCTGTTCTCACTGATTGCCAGTCAAATCTGGTGTCACCCTCAAATGCATTGTTTACCCTCCATACTCTTCAGTTTATTAACATATCAGAAACACACAGCTCCCACCACTGACCCTTACCATCCTCTAGTATGAGCAACCATTTGCCATTATTCTCTGCCGTTAACACAATTCCCTATCCACGCTGCAACTGAATCTTTAACGATACAGGCCTCAGTTTTGCCCAACACCTTCTGAAAATCCATGTACTTGACAACTACTGCATTTCCTTTAACCCTGTTTACTTTCTCAACCGAAAATCCAACCAATAACCAAAGGGAAAACCCCAGCTGACTCTAGATGTATTGTTGATATTTTACACTAAAAAATTTACAAATACAACTGATCAGGAATTAATAGACAGAGAGCCCAAGGCTCCATCTGACAGTGACTCTTGGCATGGATTAGTACCACTGCACACAACTGATTATTCTGGCCAATAAATCTTTCCGACATTGCACTTGTAAACCATTCACAACACACTTCCTGAGAGTCTGAAGAGGTTTATGCCTGGGAAATGGTGCTCTATAATTAGTCATCTGTAGGCAGGTCACAAGTATTTGAGGGCTCTGTTTCAGGTATGACAATGAACTCGATGTTCCTGTCAGTAACTTGATAACGTACAAGTACACCTTATTCAAAATGCTTGGGGCCAGAAGTGTTTTGGGTTTTGGATTTTTGAATACTTGCATCTATATAATGACATACCTTGGGGATGGGACCCAAGTCTAAACACAAAATCCATTTACATTACATATACAGCTTATACATATATCTTGATGGAAGCTTTATTTAATAATTCTAATAATTTTGTGCTTGAATCAATAATGTATATATTGAACCATCAGAAAGGTAAGCTATCACTACCTTGCCTGCCCACATGGACAGTCAGTGGCTGTTCAGCATCGTCATCAATCCCGACTGAATTTGCGTTACCGGTAAGCAGTCTTTGTCTTACACTCGTTCATCACACAAATGTACTGATGCAGTCGTTCAGTGTGTTAGTCTTTCATCAGCTCAGCAAACTCAACAAATTTCTCTGCTACTTTGTGATCAGCAGGTGCTTTATCACCACAAATCTTTATAAATTTAATGCCATACCTTTTATTAAGTTTCTGCAACCAGCCTGCAGAGCATTCACAATTACCTTCAATTCTCATTTCATCATGATAGATCTTCACTTGTTTTATGATCAGCATGTCATGTGTTCACTCTGACATCAATGAATACACCCTTTCAATACATAAACAGGATCTTCATTTTTCACTTTATGCAGTGTTTTTCTACTTTGCGTTAAATTTGGTTCACTGCATCACCTCTCAGAAGCATCAGTGGCGTGCAGAGAGCTGCACAACCTTCCCAGCACCTTATGGAATTTACAGCACTCAAAAAAATTCAGAGGCATTTGGATTTTGGAATGTGGGATAAAGGGTGCTCATCCTGTATTACCAAGTGTATTCAGTGTGTGGAGATGGGTTAGAGAGAAAGTGAACAGCTATCACAGCCTTAGCAGGTACTGGATAAGTACTATTTCTGTAACCAAGCAATAAACTTCGACAGGTTTGAAAACACAAACCTCCACTCCCTGAAGAGGCTTATTGCTTGGTTACAGTAACACTGAGTTTGACAAATCTCCAATCAAACCAGACCAGTCTAACTTACAAAGCAGCAGCCTTGCCTTGCACAACCAGCTTGCACCAAGTGTTGTAGAAACGGAATGACTGGAAGCAACGGGGAAGCAAGCAGAAACCCAAGGCTAATTATAACTGGACATCTTTTGCATAACAGCCACTCAGAAGGTATGAATACCTGAATACTGAATGTAGTGCATGGCATTCCTGATATGCTCCAAGTATCAGCCCTGCAACTACCTCAGTCCTCCCGGAATAGAAAAGGATATTGAGTAACAACCTCCAGTCCCGTTCAGAATCCCTGACAGGATGTCCATGTTAACTCCAAGCCACAAAAGCAAAATGCTTGTATCCAAGCCAGGGTCAGTTTCCAGGGAAGTGCGAATAGCCATTCCAATAAGCTCTTCCTACAACTCGAGGGCACAGGCTCACAGGCACCAATGCTTTCAGTGCCTACTCACCACTCAAAAACCCAGTCTGGAGACAATTCCAACCTTTCACATGGATGAGCACATTCTAATAACCAATAATGTCAAGTCATTTTCACTGCATTTCAATTGCCTCTGACAAGCCCCCACCCTCTGGAAGCTTAGAACACAAAGATGGGCATTGCAAAGTTAACATTTTATTCAAGACAAACGTACCATCAGTAAAATGGAAAACCCTGCAATCAAGAGGGGTAGCTGGATGGTATAGGAATGGAAGAACAGTATCAAAACCATGGACTGTACAATGGGTGAACAGAACCACAAATACTAATGCTAAGCATCATCTGATTCCACTGCAGGTCTCAGGATTAGTTTTCTCAGTCACCCAACTGTAACACCACACCTACAGTAAAGCAGTAATTACATGAATGGATTGGTAACCCAAGTATTGGGGGAAAAAAACAGCTTTGTGATTTGAGAATTTAAATTCAACAATCTAAAAGACAAGATAGCAAGGGTGAGCATAAAACTGTTGACTTGTCTTAAATCGCTATTTGCTGAATATTTGGAACGATCTGCCAGAAATAGTGGTTGACGCAGGCACATTGGCAATGTTTAGAAGCCAGCTACTTAAGTACTTGGACAGGAAAGAGCTATGGGCTAAACGTGGATAGATGAGACTAGCTTGGTGGCAATACGTTCAGCATTGGTGAATTGGGCCAAAGGGCCTGTTTGCCCTGTTGTATGACTTTAACCCATTGGTTCATAAATTCCCATTGGGGAAGGAATTCTTTATCCAGTAGGCTAGGCTCCCATTCTACACCTGTGCACTTGATTCTCTACTGCCCACTGGTGACACAGTAGACCACTCAGCTGTAGCAATGAAGTTCCTGAATCACAAAGGCCTCGTGTTAGTGTCAACTAAGGAAGGAAAGGAAGCCCATGATCCAAATGTAAACTTAAAATAAGGGGAACTTGAGAACAAATAAATGGTAAATTCAGGTTTAATGCCAATGAAGAAATAGAATCCCTAATGGGATTGGAGTGATGTAGCCCACAAACTCTGCAGGTGGGATGGTACAAATGAATGGATTAGACAAACCATCTTCAAGTTTTGCCTTCAGGGAATAGAAGGAAACTTCATGGGAGATAAATGTTCCAATCCTTGTACTGCAGTGACCCAATACTTCAGGGATGGGCAATCACTAAGCTCAGCCTTGAATTAGAGGCTTGGCAGAAAAGGTTAAAAGGATGTTATCAGAGGAGGAAATACAAATATCAGTAACTGCTTACTTTTCTGGGAAGAAGGCATTAATTATTCTGTCTCCTAAAGGATTAATGGCCAGCTCAGGTATCCGTTGGAAATCTTCACGACTGTGGACAGAAAGACAGAGCACAGTAATTAGTAACAGATTGGCCACAAGTTTTCCCAGTGACATTGGTAAATGACTTACAAAACAGACACAATGCAGAACATTCATTTCAGAGATCACATCTGAAAATCAACATTCACTCCACCTGTTTCGCAATGCAAACTCATCCACCCGGTTTCTCACCCAACAGAAACACTAATTCTTGGACGTCACAAAGTCACACAAAATGCAGAAACGAACTCCACAGTGCAATCGACCAGGAAGTCATGATTACTTGACCAACCATGACTCGGTTCTACAGAGTAGAAACCTAGAGGCCATTTCCATCCATTATACCATTTACAAAAATTTTAGACTTTTTTCATGCATGCACTCTCACCAAAATGACAGCACTGCCTTTCTAAAGCCCACAACTCAGTTGAAATGTCACCTGTCTCCTTTGGGTGAGTTATGTCACACTCTCAGCCCTTGTGCAACAGCTCATCTGAATTCTGCATTGACATCTTCTCAACCAAATCTTTAGTTCCATACGCAATATGCCAGATTAGCTGATACATTATACCTCTACCAGGTGAACGGAAGTCAAACCTTACCCCATGTCTTCTGCCAGTCAGAGATCCCAAATTCATAGATTTGGAGACTGCAGGTGAGTTGTGGAAAAAAAATCCATATTAAAACTTAACATCCAGTACAACCACTACGCTATCGTGAGGCGTCATGGTAGTGTAGTGGTTAGCGCAATGCTTTTACAGCTCAGGGTGTCTAGAGTTCAGAGTTCAATTATAGCACAGTCTGTAAGGAGTTTGTATGTTCTCCCTGTGACCGCGTGGCTTTCCTCTGGTTTCCTTCCTCAGTCCAAAGGTGTACTGGTTAGTAGATTAACTGGTCATTGTAAACTGTCCTGTGAGTAGACTTGCGTTAAATAGGTGGGTTGCTGGGTAGTTGTGTCTCAACGTGTTGGAATGGCCTGATCCACACTGTATCACCACATAAATACATTGTTACAGAGCCATCAACTCAGGAACAAGATCATAACACAGCCCTTCATTTTGATAAAAGCTACACTGAATGTTTTAGTCTGACCACTTAATTTATTAGATCAGTGGAAGAAAGATGATTGACAATTACGAATTTCTGATTGACAGAAATGGTAGAATAACTCAACCATCTGTAGGAAGGGGAACCAGTCATTATTTCATCAAAACACTCATTAGGATACTGCAAGTTACCTTATGACCCTGTGTTGTAGCTTTGTGAATGCAAAGACCCCAATATAATGATGTTACACCCAAAGAACCTTCTTTAATAGCTTCATTACTTTACCTTGTTGACAAGAAGAGACAGAAAAAGTTAAAAGAATGTTTCACAAACCACAGAGTAAACATTAGTGATGCTTTTTATGGGGGCACACCCTGTGTACCTTGCATGGAGAATACTTTTAAGGGTAAAGGAGAGAAGACATAATAGGCACTCCTGGTCAACCAGATGAGCAGCTCTCACAAGGGGCTTAATCTAAACTCAACTCATACAAGAAGCTTCCAGTTAGGGTCTCAATGAAAACCGGAGCACCTAGGTTAACAAGCTGAGTCAGTTCATAAACAAGAGAAAATCTATAGATGCTGGAAATCCAAGCAACACACACAAAATGCTGGAGGAACTCAGCAGGCCAGGCAACATCTATGGAAAACAGTCAAAATTTCGGGCTGAGACCCTTTGACAGGACTGGAGTAAAAAAGCTGAAGGATAGATTTTAAAAATGGGGGTGGGGAGGAGAGAGAGAAACACAAGGTGATAGATGAAGCCTGAAGGGGGAGGGATGAGGTAAAGAACTGGGAAGTTGTTTGGTGAAAGAGATACAGGGCTGTAGAAGGGGAAGTCTGATAGGAGAGGACACAAGGCCATGGGAGAAAGGAGGAGGGAGGAGCACCAGAGGGAGGCGATGGGAAGGCAAGAAGATGAGGGAAAAGAGGATGGGGAATGATTGGGGGGGGGGGGGGTCTTGGCCCAAAATATCAACTATACTCTTTTCCATTGATGCTGCCTGGCTTTCTGAGTTCCTCCAGCCTTTTGTGCGTGTTGATTCAATTTATATACAAGTTGCAGTTACCTGGCTTTTTATATTAATTACTCATAAAATGTGGTCTGGTCTTCAAAAGAGTCACAATAACAGACAAACAGCCTAAACTAACAACACACAAGCATTTATACTTTCCACATCTTTATTGAACACATTGTTTAATCATACACAGCCCAGGTTGGAAAAAGTATGTGAACCTTCCTATTTAATAATTTGTGGATCAGACTCACACAACAGCGAGGAGGAATTTTAGACCATCCCTTCATACAAACTGTTGCAGCTCATTAATATTTTTGGGATACTTTGCATGAACAGCCCTCTTCAGGTCATGCCAAAGCATTTCAATTGGGGTAAGGTAGACTCTGACTTGGCCATTCCAAACATGAATGTTCTTCTTTCTAAACTATTCTGTTGTCGATTTACTCGTGTTTCAGATCATTGTCTTGTTGTATTATCCAACTTCTATTAAGCTCCAGGAGATGAACTGCCACCCTCACATTCTCCTGTAAAATGTCTTGATACAATTTTGAATTTATTGTTCCCAGGCCCTGAGGCAGAAAAGCAGCCCCAAACCTTGATGCCCCTTCCAGTTGGGATGAGGTTTTGGTGTTGGTGTGCAGTGCCCTTTTACCACCAAACATAGCAATCTGCATTTCTGCCAGAAAGTTCAACTTTGGTCTCATCCGTCCATAGAACACTGTCCCAGAAGCACTGCAGAACATCCAGGTGGTCTTTTGCAAACTTAAGATCTGCAGCAATGTTGGTTTTTTTTTGAGAAGAGTTGCTTCCTTCCATAAACACCATTCTTGTTCAATGTTTTTCTTATAATGGACACATGAACAGAGACTTTAGCAAGTTCTAGAGACTTCTGCAGGTCTTTTTGCCATAGTATTTAAGGCACAGAAAACAGTCATTTGGTTCAAGGTACAAGATGATTGTACCCTTCATTACCCGAACACCAGCAATATGAACTTGTGTGTTTGCTTAGCTTCCCATCAAGTAGTGAAAAGCCAGATAAGCTGAATATCTTAATCTATCAGGGGATATGGGTTAGTGCAAATAAGCAACACTACGCTAAATGACCAACCACAACCCACATGGTTAGAGTCAGCACAAAATGGTTGAATTGCTCATGCTTGCTTCTATTTCATATCTTCTCATGAATTACACAGCATATCAGTTGGTATGTCTCCAGTCTGAGGCAAAAATCTCTAGAAGGCAGATGTCTCTCAGATATCTGCCACACTCTCAGGAGAGAGCCATGTCCATTTTCGTGAATATTAGTAGAGCTACAATCTCACAGCTCCAGCAACCTGAGCTCAGTCCTGACCTCAGATACTGTCTGTTCAGAGTCTGCACTCTCTCCACGTGACCTTGTGCTCTAGTTTCTTCCCACATCCCAAAGATCGGTAGGGCAACTAGCAGTAATAAACTGCCCCCAGTGTAGGCAAATGGTGGAATCAGGGGTGAGTTGATGCTAAAATGGGAAGGATAAATTTGGTTAGGGTAGGATTAGATTTGATTGCTTGATGGTTGGCACTGATTTAATGGGCCAAACGATTTGTTTCCAAATAGCTACTCCATGAGTCCAGAAGCCAGAGTGCACAAGCATGATGTGGTTATTTGTGGCACTCACTGAGAGCTATCTGATTGCTACACATATTTCATTACAACACTGACAATAGTTCAAAGTACAGGATTGATTCGATCAATGAAACTCCTACAGCAGACTGCACAGTACTGCTGCCCCTCAGCTCCACGGAGCCCAACTTACCCTCAATGTGCAAACTCCAGACAACACTGTCTGTGACTGTATGGGCTTCCTCTACACCCCAAACACACACTGCTCAATGTCAATCACTCCCTGGGTAGCAGTGAATGAAGGAGGAGGGGGAAGCGATGGGTATGCGAAAGGGAACATGTGGCAGACAGGTAACTAAAGGAGAATGCTCCAAGGGCTGATATAAACTTGTTGGACCAAGCAGCCTCCTGCTTCACTTGGAAATACATAAATAAACCTTGTTTATAGAGGCCGCTAATGGTGGTGGTGATGGTACTAGGCAGGTGACTGTATAGACCCACAGGGCTGAGCATAAATCAGCTGATGTGAACCCGATGACATGAAGTAAACCGTCTGACCTTGGTCTGACTGTGGGGGTGAATCAGAACTGGTTTTAACTGCATGGAACTTGAAAATTCAATATATTCTTTAAATGTACAGCATACTGAGCTGCTGTCCTAGAGGAAGCAATTTAACTCTGCAGAATGTGGTGCAAGTCACAATATAATTGGAGGTTAAATGACTTAATTGTGTCATATTTTCAGAATTCCCTCTCCTCATAGCCTTCAAAAATTACATCACAGGGTGCTGTTAGAAAAACAACTCTCTCTTCATGTTGGCAACCTTTAAGAATGCCAATTTATGATGAATACTTACCCACTCACTAGTCCCAGGTTGGGGGGGGGGGGGGGGTAAATTTGGAACCAGAGACACAAACAAAACCACAGATGTTGGAAACCTGGATCAACACACATAAAAAGCTTGGGAACTCAGGTCAGGCAGCAAAAGTGAACGGATGATGTTTCGGGCTGAGACCCTTCATTAGGACTGGAAAGGAATAGAGCAGAAGCCAGAATAAAAGGGTAGGAGAGAGGGAGGAACATAAACTGGCAGGAGACACGCAAATCCAAGTGAGGGGGAAAAGCAGGAGGGGTGGGGCTTAGGGAAAAATGCAAGAAGCTGGTAAGTGACAGGTGGGGAAGGCAAAGGGGGGAAAGATTAGGAATCTGATAGGAGATGAGAGTACCAGTGCCATCTCGTGTGAGGGAACACACACTAGTCCTCAATGAGGGATAAGAGGCAGAAAGAGTGAGCAGTTTCAAGTTCCTGGGTGTCAACATCTCTGAGGATCCATCCTGGATCCAACATATTGATGCAATTACAAAAAAGGCACAACAGTGGCTATATTTCATGAGGGGTTTGAGGAGAATTGGGATATCACCAAAGGCACTCGCAAGTTTCTGCAGATGTACCATAGAGAGGATTCCACCTGGTTCCCCAGCATCCAGGACTTTTTCAAAAGCTGATGCCCCAAAAAGGCCATATCCATCATTAATGACCCCCATCACCCAGGACGCCCTCTTCTCTTTGCTACCATCAAGAAGGTACAGAATCCTGAAGCCACACACTCAACATTTCAGGAATAGCTTCTTCCCCTCTCCTATTAGATTTCTGAATGGACATTGAACCCATGAACACAAACTTAATTTCCTGATTCTGATATGGGTCTCTGTTGTGGACTGAGAGTGGGAAGGGGGCTGGAAGGGGTGAACTGTGGTTGGGAAAAGGGGAAGGGAAAAGGGAGCGCCTGTGGCGCTCCATCCTTGCCATTCCCAACATCCTTTGCTCCTGCCTGATTTACAAACTTGCCCTCTGTTCCAAGTTGACAACTGCAAAAGTCTTAGGTACCCGAGCTATACAAGAGCCCAAGACTTTTGCAAAGTACTGTATATAATGTATAGTTTTTATTACTATATACTGCAATGTACTTCTGCTGCTATAACAACAAATTTCATGACATATGGCGGTGATATTAAACATAAATCTGAGATCATGGAACAAGGGAAGGAGACAGGCGATCCGAGAGAGGAAGCAGAAGATGATGGGCACGTCATAACAGTAGAGGAAGGGAAAGAGAAGGAGTGATGGAGCTGGGGTTACAGAATAAAGGAAAACAGAGGGGTGTGGGGAAGAGTGATTACCGAAAGTCAGGAATTTCAGACAACTTCTCATTCTATTTTCACTTCATGTAATTCCACTTCATTCCCTCACTGATTTGTCTGTCCACACCACCCTCTTGCAAGGCAGATCGCAGAGTAACATCTCATATTACACTTTGCTATTCTGGCATTGTCCTCTTCCTTTGTAGCCCTGATGATGGGTCTCAATCCAAAAGATCAACTGTTGATTTCCTTCTATAGATGGCTGTCTGACCTACTGAGCTCCTCCAGCATATTGAGAATTGGACCCAGGTCAAGTTCCTTCTAAGCTAAACTATGCCATCATTCTATGACAAGTCAAAGCAATGCACCACTAGCTGCTTTCAGAGGGTCCAACATTAAAACAAATCTCATCTTGCTGACAAATGAGAGCAAATCTAACTCATAGAGCTAGTGATCAAGAATAAACTTGCATTGTGTACTGCAGTTAAGTGGCCTGCCAATGTAGATAATGCTCACAAGAATGGTCATGTGAGGTGCTCACACACAACTGTACACTTGGCTCTGTGCCTATGAATCCATAAACACACTTAGAAAATCTGGGGTGGAAAGACACTTTCTACTTGAGAGTGTTGGATTAAAACCATTACAAAACAAAAAATGTTGAATTTCCCCATGGGGATGAATAAAGTATCTATCTATCTATCATTCCCATTAATATAGAATGGTACAGCACAGGAACAAGCCCTTCAGCCCTCCATATCAGTGCTGGCCATGAGACCAACTTAAACTAATCCAAAAAAAGTGAACTATAAACCTCATGTCTGGGATTGGATGGCATGGAGAATGACAATACAATTGGAGACAAAAATTCACAAAGAGAGCGTCATAATTGACTGAATGGGGCAGGAAAGACACGCGCTCTAAAACCAAGAAATAGTGAAATTATGCAAGGCTAGAGGGTGCAGTCACATAGCATTGTCACATTCTGATTGCCTCATTACAGGGAAGGACAAGAAAGAGCTCAACACTGGCGTCTGCATTCCTTTCTGTCCCACCCTCATCCATAACCTGACTAATCCTCCTCTCGTCCCAGTGGCCCCACAACAGCCTGTATCCTTCACTGGTTCAAATATTACTTAAATTTTCCTTAAAATATGCAATTGTCTTGTTATGACAAAGTAATTCCTAACAATTCTCTACAATTTTCTAACCATACATTTTTTTAAAATAACTTTTCAACAGTTGCCTTTGCCTATTCTTCAGATCTCTGCAATCTACTTCCAGCCACAATTATCTTTCCCAACTTGGCCTGTCATCCACTAAGAACAAACTCTTTCCACGGTCTAACCTTATGAGACTATTATTATTTCCACTACAGACTTGAGGTTTGCATTCTATTTCTTTGGATGCACAGATAAGTCGAAGAATTTCTCACATTGTATGTCTTTTTGACTCCAAACACACTTGAAAATTAAGTGAGGAATAGCATGTCATTGCACCTGAAATGGAAGGAATGCCTTCAGAGTAGAGACCACATATTGCAGGACAATGTGCACATATCATAAATGCATCAGGTTAAAGCAAAGATTGGGATAAGTGATCTTATGTACCACAATCCTTTAAATGATCCAATTAACAGTGAATCTGGGTTTGGACAGTGGCATCTACTGCCTCTCAGCTCCAGCAATATAGGCTCAATCCTGAACTCTGGAGCTAACTGTGTGGTTCTTCTTCAGATCCTCTGGTTGTCTGTCATTAATAAGATACTCCTATTGTAGATGAGTGGTAGAGGCAGGTGGGGGGGGGGGGTGCGGGTATTGGAGTATAAAAGTTGCATTGTTTGCTGTGTAACCAAAACTATGTAGTCAGCTTTGTGTTTGCTATTTGCTATGTATCCAATTTAGTAGGAGAATGAAATCTGTTTGTCTCTGTGACTTACACATCAGTGACTTAAGAATGTAGCCAAATAAGAAGATATTGGTGTGTTAATGAGAGGTAGCTAAGAGATGTAGATTAGAACATGATTAAGTTAATGGGTAGAAACGATAGTGGCGGATGTACTAGTGATACGCAACTGTAGACCGATTGGATATGCTAATGCAACTAAACCAGGAGACTGCTATAAAAAATGCTATGTACAAGGGTCGGTGGGCAATCAGTGACTAGCTCAATGACTGTCTCAGCTTTGATTTGCAAATTAAAGTTTAACACTTCTTGAAGAATCTTCTGCGTCTCCCGGTCGTTTGTGGGGCACGAGAAACCACGACACGGGGCAGCGTCTGGACTCTTTACGATTGTGATCTTGTGTGTGACTATTGGTAGTGTCTCTTTGCACCATGACCCCATAGTTATGCTGGCTCATTTGGCTGCATTCCATGTATGGTTAAATGACATTTAAACTTGAATTGATAGGATATGAGGGAAATACTGTAAAAATATATGCTTAGCAGCTGGAGATCCAAAGGGCCTACTTATCATGAGTCTCTGATAGATTGCAAAGTATAGCGGGACAATTAGCAGTTAAATGGCTTGGCATCCTTTCCCGTCATCGCCACATCCTCTTCCCTACTTTTATGGAGCACATTAACTTCCCAACTCTCATAGGGATGTATGTCTTATCCCATCTCAAGCAGTCTCAGACCAGAAAGTCATGAATAGTCAGGACAAATTAGAATTTTTTCACCCACAGTAACCATGACGGCTAATGAGTGACCTGAAGAACAGCGCTCAAGTTCCTGATTCATTAGCCGGGGAGGCGGGGGGTTGTGTGTTTTACTATACACAGATACAGTAAGGTGACAGAAACATACAATTAATGCAGAACAATTGCCATCAACGCCAGAGACAATACAATTCTGTCATACACCAACCATAAAGAGCCCTTGAATAGTTTTATACAAGTGAATTAGTCACTTTTTTGAGTTGGAAGGGGATGTTAAAGGCAAGAAGAATTAGGCAGCTGCATTGAGCTAAAAATTTCAAAGGACCCAAGTGCTAACTGTGTGGAGTTTGTGTGTTCTCCCTGTGATTGCACGGATTTCCTACCAAATCCCAAAGGTGTGCAGGTTGGTAGGTTCATTGGTTGTGTACAGGTAGAAATTTTGAGTGTGGGGAAGGGCAGTTTGATGGGAATGTGGGGAGAATTAAAAAAATAGGATTGATCTATGTACACCAGTGCAAATGTGTGGACCGCACCAGCCAAATACTTGGTGGACTGTTGATCTATTTCTGTGTTGTACCAATTCCTTAGACTCAATCCAGTCTGGCCTTTGAGGGTGAAACATATCATATCTTATGATCAAAGACAGCTCAAGGTGAAGGTTGGCCACAAGATATTTCATTCCTGAGATAACTTTCTCCCAAAGCATTAGTACAGCTAGCTCTTCTTATGCTGTTACACCAAACCAGCCGTGCGGACACTGATAGGCAGAATGTGTCAGCAAAAATTCATTTGGTGACATACATTAAAAAAGAACTGATACAAACATAACAATATAACCACAAAGAAGCCAAATATGGCAAGGCGCAGTGACACATTAAAAAATACAAAACAAACAGGAGATTTTACAAGAATCCTATAATCATATCCATGGAACTGGCTGACCAATAAAGACTGCGCTCCTCACCTGAGTGTACCATTCTCTCCCTTGTCAAGGCTGGTGAATCTGCTGTACAGGCGTGTA
Organism: Hemitrygon akajei; assembly: GCF_048418815.1. NCBI lineage: Eukaryota > Metazoa > Chordata > Chondrichthyes > Myliobatiformes > Dasyatidae > Hemitrygon > Hemitrygon akajei. Next base: position 94,710,068 of record NC_133126.1, read on the forward strand.
ATCTGGCTGTGAGAGACTGGCAAAAAAAACAAAGCCATCAGACAGGGCTGAATGTGAGGCTCGAATGCCGAGCTTCAGTGAAAACATCTTCCCTGCATGACACTAGTTCAGACCCAAGTCGGGCAACTTGCCCTCTCCCATTCCACCACCGCCTGCTCCCCATCTCCCAGCCCTCGGCCCACAGACTCACAGCCCGTTTCCTTCTTGATGTCCTCGATCTCCTCCTCCCGGAGCAGACTGGACGCCCTGGATCCCATCTCGTGCTGCGGCCTTCGCTTCGGACGCCTTGTAAATCAACTTCCGGCCGTCACTGAGCCCGCCTCCTGTGTCGCCGCCTCACGCCCACAGACGTCACGGGGCGTGGCTTGCTGACGCAGGAGCGGCGGCGTCCAGCCTTTTCGTCCACGCCGCAGAACTCGGGATAACTTAACTGCAACTTCAGAACCGGTATTATTATCACTGACATACGTCGTGAAATTCGTTGCTTTGCCGCAGCGATACATAAAATATTCTACAAATTACTATAACTTCAACTAGAACCTCCTTCCTCATCAAATGTCCATCAACTCCAAAATTCTGCATCCACCGCCTTAACCCTCAGAGAGAAAAAAAATCGCCTCATCTCCATCTTCAGTGGGTGACCTCCCACTGTTAAACAGTAAACCCCGGTCCTATCACAAGCAAAAGAACATCTGCAGGTGCTGGAAATCCAAGCAACACACACAAAATGCTGGAGGAACTCAGCAGGTCAGGCAGCATCTACGGAGAAGAGTCCTGTCGGCGTTTCGGGCCGAGATCCTTCGGCAGGGCTGAAGAAAAAAGATGAGGAGTCAGAGAAAAAGGGTAGGGGGAGAGGAGGGAGAAACACAAAACCGGGTGGGGAGGGGAGGGGAAGGGTGATGAAGTAAAGAGCTGGGAAGTTGGTGAAAGAGATACAGGGCTGCAAAAGGGGGAGTCTGATAGGAGAGGACAGAAGGGCATGGAAGGAGGAAGAAAGGGGAGGCGATGGGCAGACAAGGACATAAGGTAAGAGGGAGAAATGGGAATGGGCAATAGAGAAGTGGAGTAGGGCATTACCAAAGCTCGAGAAATCGATATAAGGTGTCGCTCCTCCAACCTGAGTGTGGTCTCATCGCGTCAATAGAGGAAGCCATGGTTGGACATGTCGGAACCCCGTGCTAGATTGTTCCACACCCTCGCCACGACCATCCTCAGGATCTCACAGCATTTCAATCTAGTTCCTTTTGCCGTTCAGCAGATACAATTCCAGTCTGTCCACCCTTCCTCATAAAGCAACCCATTCTACACTGGATGCTGGTCTGTTGAATGTTCTGCTTCCAATCCATTAACCTACACTACATAGTTCTCCAGACATTCCACTGAAAATCCATGTTAGAGGTGAGCTTGGTTGGCACCAAAAGTCAAAATGAGGTGGACAGCATCAAAAGTATCAGAGATAGAAGAAGGAAGGGACTGAACATAAGGTGAAACTTGATTTGCAACTCTACAAATCTCTGGTGAGACCGCACTTAGAGTATTGTGTTCAGTTCTGGTCACCTCATTATAGGAAGGATGTGGAAGCTATGGAGAGGGTGCAGAGGAGATTTACCAGGATGTTGCCTGGATTGGAAAACAAATCTTATGAGGGAAGGTTAGCAGAGCTGGGATTTTTCTCTTTGGAGCGTAGAAGAATGAGAGGGGACTTGATAGAGGTCTACAAGATTATGAGAGGCATAGGTAGGGTGGATAGCCAGTACCTGTTTCCCAGGGCACGAATAGCAAACACCAGAGTGCATATGTACAAAGTTAAGAGAGGGAAGTTTAGGGGAGACATCAGGGGTAAGTTTTTTACACAGAGGGTTGTGGGTGCCTGGAATGACTTGCCAGGGATGGTGGTGGAGGCTAAAACATTAGGGGTATTTAAGAGCCTCTTGGACAGGCACATGGATGAAAGAACAATAGAGTGTTACGGGGTAGTATGGGTTTAGTACTTTTTTAAGGATTATATGGGTCGGCACAACATGGAGGGCTGAAGGGCCTGTACTGTGCTGTAGTATTCTAGTGTCTAGTGAAGGATGTAGTGAAAATAGGAAGAAGTGAGTTTGGTGGGCAGTCTTGCTTGTGAGTCTTGGGCAGAAGGTTAAAGCGGCTGTGTAGGCTGAAACCCCTCAAGACTGGAAATTATGGTTTTTAAGACATGGGGATGAAGTCTCTGAAGACCGCGGGTCATCAGCCTAGTGTTCCTCCAATCTACTCAGCCTTGCCTCTTGTTATGTTCTGAGTAACTGGTTTACAGCTATTTCTGGGATGTTATTTGTTTACACTTCTGGGACAAATAAATAGGTTTGCTAACTAAATCATTAAGTCCTGAAAATAGAGCTTCATCAGAGAGTGATTCAAGAGTTCATGGTATGAGTGAATTAATTATTTTGGCATCAAAGGAAAATTCAGGTTTGATGAATGGTCTCAAACACGAGAAAATCTGCAGATGCAGGAAATCCAAGCAGCACACCCAAACTGCTGGAGGAACTCAGCAGGCCAGGCAGCATCTCCGGAAAAGAGTCAACATTTCAAGCCGAGACTCTGCCACAGGAACTCATCATCTTCATAGTGAGAGGTCAATGACCTGAAACATTAACTCCGTTTCTCTCTCCAAGGATGTTGACTGACCTGCTGAGTCTTGTCTGAACTTTCTATTATGCTTATTGGTTCTCTCACTTATTAAAGATTAATTTACCTTTCAGCTGGAATTGTGGCATCATACCATGCACAGTCCCTTTAAGGTACCACATACAACAATCGGGTATCTACTTACACTAAATTATTGACATAGCTGGCTGTATCTGGGTGACTTTAATTTGGATACCTGACTATTTAGGTCTCCTATTGAAATTAGGTGACTAGCAAATAGGCAGGCTGTGGAGAGGATATGCAGTCTGATCCACAAGGTTATCACCCATTGCCCCTGCTCATGGAACATTTGTACTTCATCTCCATGTTGCAAAATCCGTCAAAACTTCCAGCTCTCCATCGCATCAAACAAAAAAAAAACTAATCCTGATTCTAACAGGTTTGCTGGAATAGGACTCACCTCACTGATGAAGGAGCAGTCAGATTAGAATTTCTCAGTGAAAATACTCAACTTAAAGCTCCCTCTGCAATTGGATCTCGACTTCCTAACTGGAAGATCACAATCTGTGTGGATTGGTGATAACATCTCCTCCTCACTGATGATCAATACTGGTGCACCTCAGGGGTGTGTGCTTAACCCATTGCTCTACTCTCTCTATACCCATGACTGTGTGGCTAGGCATAGCTCAAATACCATCTATAAATTTGCTGAAGATACAACCATTCTTGGTAGAACCTCAGGTAGCGACGAGAGAGCGTATAGGAGGAAGATATACCAACTAATGGAGTGATGTCACAACAACGTCCGTAAGACGGAAGAGCTGAATGTGGACTTCAGGAAGGGTAAGACAAAGGAACACATACCAATCCTCATAGAGGGATCAGAAGTGGAGAGAGTGATCAGTTTCAAGTTCCTGGGTGTCAAGATCTTTGAGGATCTAACTTGGTCCCAACATATCGATGCAGCTATAAAGAAGACAAGACAGCGGCTATACTTCATTAGGAGTTTGAAGAGATTTGGTATGTCAACAAAAACACTCAAAAACTTCTATAGATGTACCATGCAGAGTATTCTGACAGGCTGCATCACTGTCTGGTATGGGGGGTGGGGGGTTGCTACTGCACAGGACCAAAAGAAGCTGCAGAGGGTCATAAATTTAGTCAGTTCCATCTTGGGGACTAGCCTACAAAGTATCTGAGACATTTTCAAGGAGTGGCGTCTCAGAAAGGCAGCATCCATTATAAAGGACCTCCAGCACCCAGGGCATGCCCTTTTCTCATTGTTACCATAAAGTAGGAGGTACAGAAGCCTGAAGGCACACACTCAGCGATTCAGGAACAGCTTCTTCCCCTCTGCCATTTGATTCCTAAATGGACATTAAACCCTTGGACACTACCTTACTTTTTAAATATATATTATTTCTGTTTTTGCCAAACTTTTAATCTATTCAATATATGTATACTGTAGTTGATTGATTGATTTATTATTATTTTTCCCCTCTATGTATTTCATTGAACTGCTGCTGTTAAGTTAACAAATTTTGTGACACATGCCGGCAATAATAGATTTGAAGCTTCGGTCTGTTGATAAACTGAAACCTCTTACAGCAATTCAGTTGCAGTTTGAACTGAGGGAGAGTTGCAGGGGGCCCAAGGAGTATAATGAATAGAGGGGTCAAAGGAAACTGAAATATAGGAAACCAAGCAGAGGAACATGATAAAACAGAAATTAAAAAACAAAAATATTCTAAAATTCTATAAAAAACATAAAGGGTTGAGATTATCTTTCTAAAGGAGTACGAAATATTAGATTTGATAAACAAATTGAGAAAATATTGAAGCAGTTTACCAACAGTTGAAAGGGAGGAAGTTGCTTAATTAAGACAAAATCTTATCATTGTTTGTGATCTGTATCATGCCAAGAAGAGCAACTCACTGCAGCTCCATGTCATTTTCACTTCATCCTTCACCGTATCTGCTCCTTCAACAGAAGATGTCTTTTTCTTTTCACGTCCACACCTCCTGATCTCTCCCCCACTTTCACTTTGCCCTGGCTTCAGTTCTCACCCTGACCTGTCTCTTTCTTACACTCTCACCATTCAATCTTGCCCACTGTGATCCTGGTCAATCAATTCTCAGATTCATTTCCCGATATCCTGACTATAGGATTGTGAGTTCTCCTTCCACTGCCCTCAGCCCCTTGCCCCATTCTTTGGCCAATGTCCTTGGACCTTTTACTCATGCCCATTTCTCTTTCTACATCTATCCATTGCTACCTGCAATTTTTACATTGTCCCAAAACTGTCACTGAACCAACATGGAAGTTGCTTAGTGGTTTGGCAAACTGACCTGTATCACAGTGAAGCCAAACGTAAGCATTCAGTTGCTCCTCATTCTTCCCCATAAACCATCGTTTCCCAGACACTGACCCAATTTCCTTGGCATATTTTCCCTGCCCAGACACAATGAGCACTTTCTATCGTCTCCCCAAGGACCAGTAGGACTGGCCAGGTGGACCTGTAGTTTCAGCCTGCTCTGGCTTCACTGAACTTCTTTCTCTTGTCCAGTCTCTTCCCACTTACATCCGTAAAACCTTTGATATCAAACCGTTTGCCACTTTAACACCTTCCTGATCCTAACCTACTCACTTACATCATTTTTATAAAACAATAAGATATAGGAGCAGAACTAGGTCATCTCATCCATTGAGTCCTCTCCGCCATTTTATCATGGTTAATCCATTTTTCCTCTCAGCCCCAATCCCTGCCTTCTCCCCGTATCCCTTCATGCCCCGACCAATCAATCAACCAACCAATCAACCTCTGCCTTAAAGACTTGGCCTCTACAGCTGCCAGTGGCAATGAATTCCACAGATTCACCACTCTCTGGCTAAAGAAATTCCTCCTCATCTCCATTCTAAAAGGATGCCCATCTATTCTGAGGCTGTGTCCTCTGGTCTTAGACTCTCCCACCATAGGAAACATCCTCTCCACATCCACTCTATCAAGGCCTTTCATCAATCGGTTTCAATAAGGTCACCCCTCATTCTTCTGAATTCCAGTGAATACAGGCCCAAAGCCATCAAATGCTCTTCATATGACAAGCCATTCAATCTTGGAAACATTTTAATGAACCTCCTCTGAACCCTCTCCAGTTTCAGCACATCCTTTCTAAGATAAGGGGTCCAAAACTGCTCACAATACTCCAAGTGAGGTCTCACCAGTGCTTTATAAAGTCTCAACATTACACCCTTGCTTTTATATTCTAGTCCTCTTGAAATGAATGCTAACATCACATTTGCCTTCCTCACCATAGACTCCGCCTGCAAATTAACCTTTAGGGAATCCAGCACAAGGACTCCCTTTTGCCTCAGATTTTTGTAGAAAATAGTCAACCCTTCCATTTCTTCTACCAAAATGCATGACCATACACTTCCTGACACTGTATTCCATCTGCCATATTTTGCCCTTATTCTCCTAATCTGTCTAAGTCCTTCTGTAGCCTCTCTACTTCCTCAAAACTACCTGCACCTATCTTTGTATCGTCTGCAAACTTTGCAACAAAGCCATCAATTCCATCATCCAATTTATTGACACATAATGCAAAAAGGATCAGTCCCAACACAGACCCCTGTGGAACCCCACTAGTCACTGGGAGCCAGCCAGAAAAGGCTCCCTTTATTCTCACTCTTTGCCTCTTCCAATCAGCCACTGCTTTATCCACGGGTTTCCCTTTAATACCATGGGCTTATAGTCTGTTAAGCAGTCTCAGGAGCTTTGCCTTGTGAAAAGCCAAGTAGACACCATCAACCGAAGTCAAGATGGTGTTTGGCCTGGAGGGTAACTTCCAGTTGGAGATATCCTCATGTTTTTGCTGCCCTTGTCCTTGCAGCTGGTGGAGATTGTGGTGTTTTGGGTGTCCAATTTCTCTGTACCTACATCAGCAATTCCACAGGAGTATTCGCCTCTTCCTTCAACAAACGTCCAAACGAGAGACACAAGGAATCTGAAGGAACTCTGCAACTGTAGGGAAATGGACATTTTGGGTCAAGATGCAGCCAGGGCTCCTTCACCTACACAGACCCTGATCTGGCTGAACCTATTGTCACACTGAACGTCTAGTGGAGGATGACCCTGTACATAGATATGGCTGGACCGGTAGAAAAGGTGCCAGAGAGATAACTTTCCTTTATTTAATGAGGCACAGAATATCAAATGAATGCAATTAGGAACTGGAGGTGCCAATTCAGCTCTTCAAGGTTCCTCAAGATCAAAGCAGATTGACTACTCCAATACCATAGAACACAGGAACAGGTCCTTTGGCCCACAATGTTGTGTCAAACTAATTAAGCTAATGACACCTAAATAAACATTCTTGCAGTCCCATCCCTCTGATCCCTGCATATATTTGTGCTCATCAAAGAGTCTCTTAAATGTCTGCATTGTGTCTGCCTCCACTATCACATCCAACATCCTCTATGTAACAAACCTTGCTCCAAGCTTCTCCTTTGAAATACCCCTCTCACCTTAAGTGCATGTCCTGTAGAATTAGACATCTCAAACCTGAGAAAAAGATACCAGCTTCTACTATATCTATGCCAATCATAACTTTGTAAATTCATCAGGCCTCCCCTCAGCCGCTGACACTGCAAAGAAAGCAACCCTTGTTTGTCCAGCCTCCTATAATAGCAGATGATCTCTAATCCAGGCAGCATCCCCATAAACATCTTCTGCACCCTTTCCAAAGCCTCCATGTGCCTCCGATAATGGAGTGACCAGAATTGAATGCAAACTTCAGATGCAGCCTAACCCCAAGAACCATTTTCCTGCACTGTCTCCATATCCCCTAATACCCAGAAACTATCAGTATTTGAATGAACACTCCACTCTCTGTGTGAAGAAATTTCTCTACATCTTTGGTCCAAACGTCTCCTTGCCCTTGATATAAGACCGAGAGCACTCGGTATCCAGGCTGTCAAGCCCGATAATGGGAGATCTCCTCTCATTGTTCTAAACTCTGGAGAGTATGGGCCTCATCTCCTCAATCTTCCTTATATGGCAAGTGCACCACCCAAGGAATCAGCCTGGTCAACTGTTGTTATACACTCTCTATGGCAAAGTATATCACTTGTTCAGTAAGGTGACCAAAACATGCAGAAAATCTCAGGTGTAGTCACACGAGGGCCCGATATAATACCCTTGTACACATACCCTTTTGTTAAATACTATTTGCCTTCCCAATTGTTTGCTGCATTTGTGCATTGGCTGGCAGACAGGACTACTTAGATCCCTTCGAACAACAATATTTCCCTGTCTGTCATTGTCCAGGGAAATACTCTGCTTTTCTGCTTTGTCAATAGTTGGGGCTAAGCACTGTTTCCTGGTCTAGAGGCAGTGAGAACTGGAAGGATGAGTACCTTCTTTATTCAGAGTGTGATACATCATTGGGGTTCTCTACTCCTAAGCGGTGTCAAGGTCCAGTCATTGGCAACACGAGTGAATCTGCAGATGCTGGAAATAAATAAAAAACAAAAAACACAAAATGCTGGCAGAGCTCAGCAGGCCAGACAGCATCTATGGGAGGAGGTAGGATGACGTTTCGGGCCTGATGAAGGGTTTACTCCTTACTTCTTACTCCATTTATTACATCCTCAAAGAATTCCAATAGTCATTTCCCTTTCCCACTCCATACTCTGTTCCATCTGATTGTTCATTTGCAAATGTTCTGTAGTTAGAGTTCTCTGGATTTTTCCTGCTGATGACGGTAGGCTAACTAGACAGTGATTCCCCCTTGTATCTCTGCCTACTTTATTAAACAGTAGAGCTACATTTATTCTCGCCCAATCTGCACAAACCATTTTGTCTCCTACTTTTTTCTGTAATTCCCCGATACCATTTTAATGAAAGAGATAGTTTAGTACAATCTTACAAAACTGATTAGGAGAAGAGTTCAGCAAGGACCTTTGGAATTTAAAACACAGACAAGGACCATTTGCTCCATCCTGTCCTTGCTAAACAGGATGCTTAGCCAGATTCTACTTTCCTACTATCTATCTTTCTTGACCCTTGGCTTACCTTTCCTGTCCTCTCCCCTGCTAGTTCTATCTGCCTATCATCCATCCTTTATCTGGTTCATCTATCATCTACCAACCTCAGCCTCTGCCCTTCCACCTCTCCTCCACCTGTCTCCATTGTCCTATGTTTCCCACTGGCCTCTATCTCAACACCCCTTCCCTCATCTATTTTCACCTATTATCTTCCAGCCACTGACTCACATCTCTGCACTACAGTCCTGATACAAAGCATTGGTCAACCTTTGCATCAACAGATGTTGCTTGACCTGCTGAGTTTCTCCAACAATTTATCTGCTGCTCCAGATCTGCACTGGAGTCTCCACTGCCCAGCTTTTGATTTTGAAAGATGCCTTCACTAACTATTGCTATCTCTTTTCAACTCTGGGTTATAAATCACTGGATCTTTGGTATTTAAAGTCTCCAGCCCGTTTTTAGCTAACTTAAATTTCCATCAGATTTTCATTTCAGGTAATGTAAGTACTACTGACTACAATTCAGTTTTTCAGCTGTGGCTTTGAAAATTGGAGGAAGGAAGGAATTATGTAAGAGAAATTACAAAAAAAACCAGAGCATTTGCAGGGCTGGGAGGGTTTTACCTGTAGAACAATCAGATGGCAAAGTATTCATTACTTTGTTACAGAGGTGAAGGGTGAACTAACTGGTGCATGTAAAGTGATTCAGAGTAATAAGCCATTTACTTTGGTTGGTAGGTTGATATTTAGGGTTGGTTAAAATAATTGGCAGGAAGACTCGGTGATTAGTGAAATTTTCATCCAGCGAGGGGCTGGAACTCTATACATAGAGTCATACAAAAATTCAGCACTGAACAGGCCCTTTGGCCCATCTAGTCCATGCAGAAACCATTTAAACTGCCTACACTCATCGACCTGCACCGGGACCATTGCCCTCCATACCTCTACTTTCCATGTATCTGTCCAAACTTCTCCTAAATGCTGAAATCAAGCTTGCATGCATCACTTAACGCTGCTAGTTCATTCCACGTTCTCATGAGTGAAGAAGTTACCTCTCACATTCCCCTTAAACTTTTCATCTTTCACCCTTAACTCATGACCTCTAGATGTTGTCCCACCCAACCTCAGTAGAAAAAGCCTGCTTGCATTTACCCTATCTAATACCCCTCATGATTTTTTTATACCTCTATCAAATCTTCTCTCAGTCTTCTACATTCTAAAGAATACAGTCCTGACCTATTTAATCTTTTCTTATAACTCAGGTCCTCCAGACCCATCAACATCCTTGTAAATTTTCTCTGCACTCTTTCACCTTTATTTACATTCTTCCTGTATGTAGGTAACTAAAATTGCACACAATACTCCAAATTCGGCTTCACCAATGTCTTACAGAACTTCAATATAACATCCCATCTCCTGTACTCAGTACTTTCATTTATGAAGGCCAAATGTACCAAAAGCTTTCTTTACCACCCTACCTACCTGTGACACCACTTTCAATGAATTTCATGTTTTCCCAGATCCCTTAGTTCTACCACATTCCTCAGTGCCCTACCATTCACTGTACAAGACCCACCCTGGTTGGTCCCACTGAAGTGCAAAACCTCACACTTGTCTACATTACATTCCATCTGCCATTTTTCAGCCTATTTTTGTAGCTGGTCTAGATCTCTCTGCAAGCCATGATAGCCTTCCTCATTGTCCACTACACCCCCAATCCTGGTGTCATCTGCGAATTTGCTGATCCAATTAACCACATTATCATTCAGATCATTGATATAGATGCCAAACAACAACAGTCCCAACACCAGTCCCTGCGGAACTCCTCTAGTCATGGACCTCCAGTCAGAGAAGCAAACAGCTACTACCCCTCTCTGACTTCTCCCACAAGGCCAATGTCTAATCCAATTTACCACCTCATCTTCAATGCCAAATGACTGAACCTTCTTGATCAACCTCCCATGTGGGGCCTTGTCAAATGCCTTGCTAAAGTCCATGTAGACAACATCCACTGCCTTGCCTTCATCCACTTTCCTGGTAACTTCCTCGAAAAACTCTAATTAGTTAGACATGACCTACCACTCACAAAGCCATGCAGACTATCCTAAATCAGTTCATGTCTAACTAAATGCTTCTATATCTGGTCCCTAAGAATACCTTCCAATAACTTTTCCACAACTGATGTCAGACTCACTGGCCTATAATTTCCTGGATTTTGTTTGGAGCCTTGCTTAAACATCAGAACAATATTGGTTATCTTCCAAACCTTTGGTACCTCCCCTGTCATTAAGGATTATTTAAATATCTCTGTTAAAGTCCTGGAAATTTCTGCACACCTCCTGTAGGGTCAGAGGGAACAGCATGTCAGGCCTGACTTGCTTCAGGGCAGCAAACAATGTCGCTTTGCCTCATTTCTATATACTCTGTGTCCATCTCCTGAGTAAACACAGCTGAAAAGAATTCATTTAAGATCTTCCACATCTGTTTTGGCCCCACATATGGATTACCATTCTGGTCTTCTAGAGGACCAATTTTGTCCCTTGCAATCCTTTTGCTCTTAACATCTGTAGAATCCCTTAGGATTCTCCTTCACCTTGTCTGCTAGAGCAACTTTATGCCTTCTTTTAGCCCTCCTGATTTCTTTCTTAAGTGTTCTCTTGCATTTTTATGCTCCATAAGCACCTCATTTGTTCCTACCTGCTTATACTTGCTATGCACCTCCTTTTTTCTTTTAACCAGGGTTCCCTACACTTGTTATCTTTACCTTTTATTCTACTACTACTGAGGCTACCTCAGTAGTAAATTTAAGAGACAAGGTTGGATAGATTTTTACATAGTAGGGGAATTAAGAAGAAGAAGAAGAAAGCCCTTAACTCTGAGTGGAGTCATTGAGATGCCGTTGTGATGGCATTTTTTAGCAGGCTTTCTTGTTTTTATGAAGCCGAGTTGCTAGCTCACACTCAGTCCAGCGCAGATGGACAGCGTGCAAGGGAGCTGGCTGGATTCAAACTTGGGAGCCTTTGTTCTGAAGTCCGGCACTGATGCCACTACGCCACCAACCGGCTTGGGGGATTAAGGGTTATGGGGAAAAGGCAGGTAGGTGGGGATGAGTCCATGGTCTAATCAGCCATGATCTTATTGAATGGCGGAACAGTCTTGACAAGTCAAATGGCCTACTCCTGCTCCCATTTCTTATGCTCTTATGAACCAAATGGTCCTCCTCTGCGCTTCACAGTTCAATGATTCTTGATGATTGCCTTTCAATCCCTCATAGTCTTTGAGTAAGATGTTACTTCATGATGCTTTGAAAATATCTTTCATTGGCAACTTGTGCAGATGGGAGCCGCAGTGGTAGGCATTGCCCATTCCATCACAGGTACATGATTTCCTTCCATCCAGTTCATGTTCACAGTGCTTTGCTTCAGGAAGGCTAACCATATTGTCAAGGATGCAAGCAAGCCAGATCACTCCGCTTTCTCTCTTCTACTTTCTGGCAGAAGATATAGGTGCTTGAAAGCCCAGATACCCACGAGTTAAGAACAACTTCTTTTCTTTCAGTTATTCTGTTATTGTCATTTCTTTCCGCACTATTTCAGATTACACTGCAATCTTTGCACCCCTCTGTTGTTTTGCACTTGTGTCTGTGTTTATGGTTACCATTTACACTGTTTACTTTTTGAGATTCATGTGAGTAAGAAACTTCATTGCATCCAGGTGTATTGGCTAATAAACTGATCTGAATCTGAAGTACTTTAGGGAAGTTATTAGAGAGAAAAATCCAAAGGGCAGGATTAATCTACATTTGGAAAAGCAGGGATTGATCAGGAATGATCAAGCCTTTATTGGGGGGGGGGGGGGAATCTTGTCTGAACAATTTGAATATGCTTTTTGAAGTAACAATATACATTGATGAGGGCAGTGTGATTAATGCAGTCTACATGGTCTTTAATGAAGCCATTAAAAGATTCAGTTTGATCTAGGGCAAATTAAATTGATTTAGGAAATAAGATAGATGATGATGGTAGATGGCTTATCTTGTGATTAGAAATCTATTATCTGTAGTGAACCAAAGGGTTCAGTATCAGCGCCCTTAGTATTTCTTGTATTTATATCCAGGTCATTAAATGCATATAAAAGATATAATTAAATAAGATTGGAGATGATACAGATACTGATGATAGAGAGAGAGAGAGGGTGGTCTTCAGCTATAGAATGATATTGATCAGCTGGTAGCTTAAGTATGCAAAGGCAGATGGAATTTAATCCTGGTAAGTGTGAAGCCATTATTTTGGGAGGTCTAATAAGTAGAACATAAATCATGAATGGAAGGGCCTCGAAGAATACTGAAGAACTGTGGAAGCTTGGTGTACAAGTTGAGAGATCCTAAAGGTGTCAGCACAGGTGGATAAGGTGGTGAAGGTGATATACCAGATTCTGGCCTTGATTACCAGGGCATAGAATACAAGAACATGGAGAAAGTGGTTCAACAGTAAAACTATGGTTAAATCACTGCTGAAATACTACGTGCAGTTCCTATCTCCAGACTTTCAGAAAGACATAAATGCACTGGAAAGGGTGCATAAGGGAGTCACCAATCTAATGCCTGGGATGGAATGTTTCAGTTATGAGACTGGACAGACTGTGTTTGCTTTCTTGGGAGTGGAGGAGGCTGACAGAGGTATATAACACTGAGGGATATACCTGGAGTGTTAATGAGAACCTTTTCCCTTTAATGGAGATGTCCAAAACTTAAAAAAAAATCCATAAGTTTAAGGTAAGGAGTGAAATATTTAGAGACTACAGGAAATATTCATGCAGCAGGTGGCTGCAGTCTGGAATGCACAGCCTGAGGTGGTAGATACCGATATTTAACATTTAAGAATCTAGACAAGTACTTGAATTGCCAAGGGATACAAGGCTATGGACCAAGTGCTAGTAAATGGGATTTCTGTAGATGGTTACTTGATGGCTGGCATTGATATGCTGGTCTCAAGTGCCTATTTTATGTTGTATGAATCTGTCAGTCTCATCCTTAAAATATCAAAATATTGAATTTGCAATCTTCAACTCAAATTTACTATCAAAGACAATTTGATCTTCTGTACTTCAACCCTGCTGATGGCCTTTGCATACTTTATTTATTTAGAAGGACTGATGTACGCAATTTGTGATATCACTATCATTGATTGTTATATGTAGGTAAATAGTTGGTTGAATGCAGAAGTATTGCGATCAGACAACAGGGAAGTGACAGTCACTTCAACGGTAGTTCAGTACATTTACACAAGAACAATTTCCTTCAGAAAGATGATCAAGAGTCTCATTCCAGAACAAGAGCTCTAAAAATCTACAACTGACAACTGTTTATGCTTTACCAAACTACATACATCAAGGTCCTTCAAACAGCAACAGAGTATTGACTGAAAACTATTTTCTTTTGGTAGTTGCTGGTTGTCTACAATTCAATCATGATTTGGAGCCCAAATTAAAAGCAAAGGAATTGTTATTTATATAAATAACTAACCACAGGGTTGTAACCATTTTGACCTTTCATTTAGTACATAGATCAAACTGAGGAGGGGCTGTACTGGACCTGGTGATGGGTTATGAGCCTGGCCAGTTGACAGACCTTTCAGTGGATGAACACTGACCACAACTCTTTAACTTTCAGGCTAGCTATAGATGAGGATAGTTATGGTCCTTGTGGGAGAGTTTTATTTTGGAGTAGGGGCAAATTATGAGGGCATTTGGTAGGAACTAAGAAGAGTTAATTGGGAACACCTTTTTTCTGGCAAGTCCACCTCTGGCACATGGAGCATGTTTAAAGATCAATTGCACAGAATATAGGAAAGGTATGTTCCTTTTAAAAGGAAGGACAGGGATGGAAAGATAAAAGAACCTTGGGTGTCCAGAGAAGTGATGAATTTAGTCAAGAAAAAAAAGGAAATTAAAATCAAACAAAGCACATGAGGAGTATAAAGAGGTCAGAAAAGGACTAAAGAAGGGAAGTAGGAAAGGCGGGAGGGGTCATGTTAAGCCCTTGGTAAGGAGGATTAGGGTGAATCCTACAGCAGTTTATACATACATCAAGAGTAAAAGGACTACTAGGGAGAGGATGGGACCACTCAAGGATAAAGGGGGAACATTTGCTTGGATGCAGAGTATGTGAGTGAGGTACTTACTGAGTACTTTGCTTCAGTATTTACCAAGGAAAAGGATACAGAGGACCAGAAGATCAGTGGTGAGTGTATTAATGTCAGGGCATTTAGAGGTTGAGGAGGAGTAAGTGTTGGGCCTCCTAATAAGTGTTAAGGTGTGTGATGGCTGCAATTACCAGCCACACCATCAACCAGGCACATTAAAGTGTCCTGTAGCCAACCATCCTCCTGATAATCTGGCAAATGACTGAGCTGTTGAATTACACCAGCCTAAGTAGATGGGGCTGGATAATTGGACTGTGCCATTCTGCTACAGCCAAAGGTGTGTTCTCTGGAGCTGCTTCATTTATGTCATATCTTTTTAAGGAGAGGAATGTTTTCTCTCTCCTGCAATTTACTATGGACTGGCCAGCATCGAATATAAACCTGCAGTCAGGAGATGAGTGGTGTCACTTGGTTTGAGGAGTATTTATTATGTTGTTGTATCCAAGTTCTGTTCTGCTTAGCTGATTCAAGTTTGGACTCCAGAACAGTTCTGTTGAGTTTGTAAATATTTTGGGTAAATATAAACCCCTAATTTTTTTTTTTAACTTTTACCTGCTCTCCCAGTTTTATGCTTACCCTGGTCCTTCACAAGGTGGATAAGACCACAGGCAAGGTCCAAGAGGACTGGCAAGTAGTTAATGTTGTACCTCTAGAGAAGAAGGAAACAAGGGTAAATCCTGCAAACTATAGACTGGTGAGTCTTATGTCAGTTGTAGGGAATTTGCTGGAGAAAATTCTTAGGGATAGGATATATGAACATTTGAAAAACTATGGCCTAATTAGGGAGAACCAGCATGGCTTCATGCTGGTCAGGTTGTGTATTACCAACTTGATTTGAGATTTTTGACAAGGTGATGAGAGACTAATGGCAACTCCTTTGCTTGCATCTCAGAAACAGCTCTATTTTTATCTTTACTATCTCTATCTTTCCCTTTCAGGGTTCTTTTGAAGACCTTGACCTGGAGTTGCATGCTGACTTTGGTTCTTTGTGGGAATGGGACCCCCTCTTGGGTCGCACGATTGTCCACTATTCAATACATAAAGGATGTGGCCTCAAAGACTTCAGGGTTCCCGGATCTCATGGCTCTGGAGGTGGGTGGACTCTAGGTTGGTGCCTCTGCAGGAAACTGGTGTGTCATAGGAGTACACGGAAGATCGAAAGCAGCGAGCTGGCTGCTAGCTGTGTGCCCAGAGACTAAAGTTCTTTGGGCACAGAGCTTAGAAAAAGTAACGCAATAGACTTTGAACATTGTAAATCAGCGAGTATTGTTATGTCTGCCCTCTTGCTATGAAACGGGGACACCTCTTGAGGGAGAGAGAGAGAGAGAGACACACACACACAAAATTACCAGGTGAACAAATAGTCTTTGGGGTACTTCAAGTCTGTGTCTTTATTGATGCTTTGTTGCATGCTTGAGTGCTCGGTTGGGGGGGCACCGATGCTTTTTTTTTTTGCTGGTGGGGGGGGGGGGTGAAATTACTGCATTGCTGCTGCTGCTTGGGTGGCGGGGGGCCTTTGGAGTTCTAACATTTAACTATCATTCTTTGGGGTAGTCTGGTTTTTGTGGATGGTTGCGAAGAGAAAGGGTTCAGAATGTATATTGTATACATTTCTCTGACATTAAATGTACTGTTGAAGAAGGTAGGGCAGTGGATGCTGTCTATATGGATTTTATTAAAGCATTTGACAAAGTCCCTCATGGGAGGTTATTCCAAAAGAATAAGATGCATGGGGTCTGTGGTGAATTTGCTGTTTGGATTCAGAACTGACTTGTGCATTGATGAGAGAGGGTAGTGGTTGAAGGGACTTATTCAAGATGGAGGTCTGTAATTGGTGGTGGTGTGCAGGGATCTGTGCTGGGACCTCTGCTGTTTGTGATATATATAAATGACCTGGATGAAAATGTAGATGTGTGGGTTTAGTAAGTTTGTGGATGATACCAAGATTGGAGTTGTGGAGTGTAGAAGATTGGCAAAGAATATTGCATGATAAAGATCAGTTGCAGATATGGGTGGAGAAATGGCAGATAGTTTAACCTAGATAAATGTGAGGTATGGCACCTCAGTAGAGCAAATGCAATGAGACAGTACACTGTTAAGGGGCAAGATCTGAAACAGGATCAGGTTCATAGCTCCTTGAAAATGGCCACACAGGTTGATAAGGTGGTTAAGGCGGTTTATGGAATGCTTGCCTTTATTAGTCAAGGCATTGAGTTCAAAAGTCAGACACTATATTGCAACTTCATATAATGCTGGTCAGACCACATCTGGAGTTTTGCATATGGTTCTAGTCGCCCCACTACAAGGATGTGAGGCTTTGGAGAGTGTGCAGAAGATGGGGTACCAGGATGCTGCCTGTCTTAGAGGACATGTGCTACCATGAGAGACTGGATAAACCTTGGCTGTTTTCTCTGGCATAGCAGAGGCTGAGGGAAGATCTGATAGAGCTTTAGTTTATAATATTATGAAAGGCATAGATACAGTAGACGGGGAGTATGTTTCCCAGGGATGAAATGTCTAATACCAGATGCCATGCATTGAAGGCAAAAGAGGGAGGCACAAGTTTTTTTTAAAAACTCAGAATGCTGGATGGCTGGACTGCATTACCTGGTAGGGTGTTAGAGGCAGATACATTAGAGGCCTTTAGAGATGTTTGTACAGGTATATGGATGTTTGGGTAGTTCTGATTTGCTTTTTAGCTGTCTTGGCACAACATTGTGGCCCAAAGAGCCTGTTCCTGTGCTATACTATTCTATGTACTCCGTTCATTAGCCACAGCTGTTTGATGTCAGGTGAACAATTTTCATGTATTTTGAAGCCATTGTAGCTTTCAACACTCTTGAGGCACGGTACAGCAGAACTTTCAAGAAGAAAACTTCACTTCAGTTAATCAATATTATAGCTGTTTTATTTTTAAAGTTATTTATTTAAGATCTGAGAACATTCACACCACCACAGCTTTTTATTAACAATAGTAAGTGACTTCAATATACAAAACTGAGAGCACTAAAGATCACATGAGATGACATGGTGAAGCCTAAGAACATATCTTCACTGCATTCATGAAAAATGTACTGCTGGATCACATTGGGATCTTTCCCAAAATTAACTTTTTGTTTGTTTGAATGAAGCACAAGATTGGTAGTGTTCCCTCAGCACTTCTATTCCTGAAGTGTAAGCCAACTGTGAGCTCATTGTGCAAATGAAATTCATGACCCTCACTCCAGGTACAACATAGCACGTGGCTACCCAAATAAGCTATAAACAGAAACAGGTTCTGGCCAGTATGGCCCATTGCAGCTTCTCAAGGAATCGCCTTGAACTGGATTTTGATAAGAATTTGAAACATAATATCTTCATATTGATCTAGTCTGAAGATCTTGAGAAGCAAGCTGAAATATAACTGGCTTCTTGCCACAGCATCCCAGTAAGTTCACCTACACAAAGTTGGGTACTACTTTTCCTCAAGGTTTGGCTGTTGAAAGATTGACTCATTCCAGGGGACAACAAATGTTTCCACCACAACTGGGAATAGGCTCAAGCAATGGAATCTCCTCATTCTGCATTTCACTTACATCTTCCTTTGGTGCCTTGGACATTCCAAGCTCTGGAATGTCATCTATGTTTATTATTCTACCCTCCACCTTGGATTTATTCTTAAATTGAGGGCAAGGTCTCACAAGGCAGCCATTCTCATCAGTTTTGTAGATTTTTAGAGCATCTTCCCTTCTTAATCTTTGAATAAGTGCTAATTCCTTCAGTTCATAAGGAAGTTCCAAAGAGGTGGTCTGGTAAAAACAAACAGATAACTGTTACCCATGCATAGTGGAAAAATAAAAACCCAAGCAAACTGCCTTTAAACATCCAGATTATATCCATCAAAAATAGAAGAATCACAACATAACTTTAAATGAACACAATATTCTGAGGTTCATAAAATGAACAAGGACAAATCTGGTAGACCAGAATATTGTGAGGTACTCAGGGTAATCATCAGAACTGGGACGACCACTACTTATCACTCATGCTGAGTGCGTTTCCTGCTTCTCATTAACACAGTATTGCTTTCAAGTCATTTAGACAGCCTACCAAACGTAGATCGCAAGAAACCATGAAATGAATTGTACGATGGCAACAGTGTATTTGTTATATAGAACATACATACAGAGCACAGGATCAGACTTTTAGGCCCACAATGTCTGTGCTGCCCATGATACCAATTTAAACTAAGCTCATCTTCATGAACATGATCTGTATCCCCTCCATTCCTTGCCTGTTTAAATGCATCTTAAACATTGCCTTTTTAAAAAAAAACAGTAGACTCGAAATGAAAAGTAAAAGCCTAGACTATATTAACAATAAAACGTGTTGACAGTTCATCAACCTGAAATGTTAATTTCAGTCTCCATTGATGCTGCTTGACCTAAGGATTTCTAGCATTTCCTATTTTAAATGTCAGACTCAATAGATGTGTTGAAAAACTATTCTGTTCAAACCTACAGTTTTCAATTAGATTTTAAAAAGTTGAGTTTAATGAGACTTAGGATTTGTAAAAACAGCCAGAGTGTGTTTTGCTCTTCAGTGATACAGGATTATGGCCTACTCTACCTCTGAAAATAGTTGGGGGGTGGGGAAGTGAGAGGAATTTAAGGTGAAGGGAGATGTGCCAAGGAAAACATTGAGCTTCCTTTAATTCTGAAACCACTGTTTTGAATGGAGCTCAAGCCATTTCCAGACCTTCTGTCCAGAAAGACACTGCATAAACGATATCGCAGCCACATGCTGCATGCTACCCTTGCGTAAATCGAGTGGCATCAGTACATATATTTGTCATTATGAGCAGGAGTCTACAATAGCTGCCCCGAGTAGCCATCACACAGGGATGGAGCCATTCAATTGACTCATGCATGAGAACTTCAAGGTGGGTTTCATCTAATGGGCTCGGCAGTGATAGCAACACGGTGCTGCCAAATCTGCTTTGCCATTGCAGAGGATATACACTATGGCCACTTTATGAGGTACAGGAATGCACCTCAAAGTGGTCAGAGGTGTGCAACCTGATATGGCCTTCTGCTGCTGTAGCTCAACCACTTTAAAGCTCGACATGTGTGTTCAGAGATGTTCTTCTGCACACAACTGTTGTAATGTACAATTACTTGGAGTTTCTGTCACCTTCCTGTCTGGCTATTTTCCTCTGATTTCTCTCATTAACAAGGCATTTCCGCTCTCAAAGTTTTTTTTGTTTGTCGTGCCACTTTCTGCAAACTCTGGAGCTGGGGTTCCCAACCTGGGGTCCACAGACCTCTTGCTTAATGGTATTGGCCCATGGCAGAGAAAAAGTTGGGAACCACTGCTCTAAAGGCTGTTGGCTACAGAAAATAACAGGAGATCAGCAGTTTCTGAGATATTCAAGCCACCCCATCTGGGATCAACAATCATTCAATGGTCATAGTCACTTGGACCACATTTCTTCCCAATTCTGATATTTGGTCTGAACAACAACTGAACCTCTTGACCATATCTGCATGGCTTTATGTATTGAACTGCTGCTGCAATTGGCTGATTAGATATTTGCATTAATGAGGTGTACAGCTGTATCTAATACTAAATGCAGTTTTCTTATACTCAGTGCTAAAGACTTTGTAAGGAATTGGTCCATTTGCAGCAAGTACAGACTAGTAAGATTTCAGAATTGCATACTTCAGCAAATCAGGCACAATTTTTGTAGAGAGAAGTACAAGTTACAGTCCTTAACAGACTACTCCTCCATCAAAGTGTTTGGCTTTCAGAAATTCCAAGGACTTTGCAAGTAAGCAGCTGTAACATCATTTCTTCTACTGTGTAGTTTCAACATCAAACCAATCCCCACACCTTCCACAATCTCACATTTAGTGATGAGTAGGAAGGATTTGCCTAAGGCAGCAGCCATATGAAAAGTTTTTGATCTGCTTAAGCACTCCCAGCTAGTTGGTCTTGAGCATGTCATCAAGTCAAGTCACTTTTATTGTCATTTCGACCATAACTGCTATGTACAGTACATAGCAAAAATGAGACATTTTTCAGGACCATGGTGTTACATAACAAACTAGATTGAACTACGTAAAAAACAACACAGAGAGGAAAAAAACAACTACACTAGACTACAGACCTACCCAGGACTGCATAAAGTGCACAAAACAGTGTAGGCATTACAATAAATAACAAACGGGACAGTAGGGCAGTAAGGTGTCAGTCCAGGCTCTGGGTATTGAGGAGTCTGATAGCTTGGGGGAAGAAACTGTTACATAGTCTGGTCGTGAGAGCCCGAATGCTTCAGTGCCTTTTCCCAGATGGCAGGAGGGAGAAGAGTTTGTATGAGGGGTGCGTGGGGTCCTTCATAATGCTGTTTGCTTTATGGATGCAGTGTGTAGTGTAAATGTCTGTGATGGCGGGAAGAGAGATGATCTTCTCAGCTGACCTCACTATCTGCTGCAGGGTCTTACAATCCGAGATGGTGCAATTTCCGAACCAGGCAGTGATGCAGCTGCTCAGGATGCTCTCAATACAACCCCTGTAGAATGTGATGAGGATGGGGAGTGGGAGATGGACTTTCCTCAGCCTTCGCAAAAAGTAGAGAAGCTGCTGGGCTTTCTTTGCTATGGAGCTGGTGTTAAGGGACCAGGTGAGATTCTCTGTCAGGTGAACACCAAGAAATTTGGTGCTCTTTACGATCTCTACCGAGGAGCTGTCGATATTGAGCGGGAAGTGGTCGATCCCTGCCCTCCTGAAGTCAACAACCATCTCTTTTGTTTTGTTCACATTCAGAGACAGGTTGTTGGCTCTGCACCAGTCCGTTAGCCGCTGCACCTCCTCGGTATGCTGACTCGTCGTTCTTGCTGATGAGACCCACCACAGTCGTGTCATCGGCGAACTTGATGATGTGGTTTGAGCTGTGTGTTGCAGCACAGTGGTAGGTCAGCAGAGTGAACAGCAGTGGACTGAGCACTGGGGGGGTCCACCGTGCTCAGTGTGATGGTGTTGGAGATGCTGCTCCCAGTCAGGAAGTTCAGGATCCAGTTGCAGAGGGAGGTGTTCAGGTCCAGTAGGCTCAGCTTTCCAATCAGTTTCTGAGGAATGATAGTGTTGAATGCTGAACTGAAGTCTATGAACAGCATCCGAAAGTATGTGTCTGGTGTGTCTTTTTTGTCCAGGTGGGTTAGGGCCAGGTGGAGGATGATGGCAATGGTGTCGTCTGTTGAACAGTTGGGACGGTACTCAAACTGCAGGGGGTCCAGTGAGGGGGGCAGCAGGGTCTTGATATGCCTCATGACGAGCCTTTCGAAACACTTCATGATGATGGAGATTATGGAGGTCATGGAGATTAGAAGAAAGATTAGCAGTAGAACTAAAAAGAGGCTTGGAGGCATTTTTTTGATTGTCCAACAGTTCTTACCTCAGCACCTCCTAAACTAATGCTGGGCATATTTCTGTACATGCTCAGGTAGTTGTCCACTTGAGTTGTGAAATCCATCATTAACTTGTCCATCAAAGTAGAGCGGAGTCGAAGCAGAAACATCACTTCTAATGCTGCACTCTTCATCAAGTGTGGGGGGAGTGGACGAGAACTCCACACCTTTGGATCAACCTAAACACCAAAGGCAGAAGACAATAAAAAATGGATGATAACCACTGACTTTGTTAGAGTTGTTCCATTGACTTCAAAGTGAAATAACCTGGCTTACACAATGCTGTCAATTATAGGCAAACATAACCCAACTTACCAGGAGGCACTGACCCAATGGAAGCTCTGTCTTCAGCAGCAAAGCCTGAATTTAACCAGGTCAGAGGGAAGTATGTGCAGACTGGTGAGAGTGCACAAAAGTCAAACGGAGGAGTGTGGAGAGGTGAGACTGCACAGAGATTGGACAGAAGATAGTAAAGAGGCAAGATGCACTTTCAGATTGGAGGCAAGTGTGTGGAAGGGTGGAGTGCACTGAGGTTGGAGAGATATGTGTTATGATTTTAATGTGTACAGCCAGGTCAGAGAGATGTGTGTATTCTCCGGTTGGAGGGGTGTTTGTGGAACTCACATACACCCTCAGATTTATGCTCAGTCTTGGAAGAGGTAAGTGGGTATTCCCAAATACACAGTATGCAACACACTCAAAATGATAGAGGAACTCAACAGGTCGAGCAGCATCTACAGAAACGAACAAACCCGTCAATGTTACAGGCTGAGACTCATCAGAACTGGAAAGGGGGAAGAAGCCAGAATAAGGCGGAGGAGGACAAGCTAGAAGATGCTAGATGAAGCCAGGTGTGTGGGGAAGGGGGATGAAGTGAGAAGCTGGGAGGTGAAAGGAGGAAAATGGTAAAGGTTTGAAGGAGGAGGAATCTAATAGGAAACGAGAGTGCACCATGGGAGAAAGCAAAGGAGAAGGGCTCCCTTAGAGGAGATGAAAGCTAAGTGAGGAGAACAGAAGCAAAAAGAGGAGCCAGAGTGAGGAACCAAAGTGGGGGGGGGGGGGGGGGGAGGGAAAGAGAAATTTACCAAAAGTTAGAGAAATTAATGTTCATGCCATCAGGTTGGAGGCTTCCCAGACAAAATATGAAATGCTGCTTCTCCAACTGAGAGTGGTCTCATTGTGGCAGTAGAGGCGGCCATGGACTGATATGTCAGAATGGGAATGAAAACTGGAATGGTTGGCCACTGGGAAGTCCTACTTGTTGTGGATGGAATGAAGGTGTTCGATGAAGCAGTTCCCCAATTTACATCAGGTTTCAGCAGTGTAGGAGGCTACATCAGGACTGCCAGATGATCCCAACAGACTTGCAGGTAAAGTAAATACAAAGTACACTGCAGATGCTGTGGTTAAATCAACACGTACAAACAAGCTGGATGAACTCAGCAGGTCGGGCAGCATCCGTTGAAACGAGCAGTCAATATTTCAGGCCGAGACCCCTCGTCGGGACTGAAGGAGGAGGGGGCAGGGGCCCAATAAAGAAGGTGGGGGGGGGGAGGGTGGAAGGTGCCAGGTGAAAAACCAATCAGAGGAAAGATCAAGGGGTGGGGTAGGGGAAGCAGGGAGGGGACAGGCAGGAGAGGTGAAGAAGGAATGTAAGGGGAAAGCACTATGGATAGTAGAAGAAGGAAGAATCATGAGAGAAGTGATAGGCAGCAGAAGAGGAGGCAGAGTGAAAGTGGGATGGGGGAAGGGAAAGGGAGGGAATTACTGGAAGTTGGAGAATTCGATGTTCATACCAAGGGGCTGGAGACTACCCAGACGGTATATGAGGTATTGCTCCTCCA
Source organism: Hemitrygon akajei (assembly GCF_048418815.1). Classification (NCBI taxonomy): domain Eukaryota; kingdom Metazoa; phylum Chordata; class Chondrichthyes; order Myliobatiformes; family Dasyatidae; genus Hemitrygon; species Hemitrygon akajei. The sequence continues at coordinate 94,734,236 of NC_133126.1, forward strand.
ACCTGAGTTTGGCCTCATCATGGCAGTAAAGGAGGCCTTGTATGGACATATCTGAATGGGAATGTGAAGCAGAGTTGAAGTGGGTGGCAACCGGGAGATCCTATCTGTTGTGGCGGACGGAGTGGAGGTGCTTGACGAAGCGGTCCCCCAATCTGCGTTGGGTCTTGCCGATGTAGAGGAGGCCACACCAGATGCAATAGATGACCCCAACAGACTCACAAGTGAAGTGTTGCCTCACCTGGATGGACTGTTTGGAGCCCTGAATGGTGGTAAGAGAAGAGGTGTAGCACTTAAGCTTGCAGGGTTAAGTACCAGGTGGGAGATCTGTGGGGGGGGGGGAACATGTGGACCAGGCAGTCGTGGAGGGAATGATCCCTGCGAAAAGCGGAGAGGGGTAGAGAAGGAAAGATGTGCTTAGTGGTGGGGTCCTGTTGAAGGTAGTGGAAGTTGCGGAGGATAATATGCTGGATCCGGAGGCTGGTGGGGTGGTAGGTCCCTCCCAATTGATCTCCCACCTGGTACTTATTCCTGCAAGCATAAGTGCTACACCTGTCCCTACACCTCCTCTCTTACCACTATTCAAGGCCCCAAACAGTCCTTCCAGGTGAGGCAACACTTCACTTGTGAGTCTGTTGGGGTCATCTATTGCTCCCGGTGCAGCCTCCTCTACATCAGCGAGACCCGACGCAGATTGGGGGACCGCTTCGTCGAGCACCTCTGCTCCATCCACCACAACAGAATGGATCGCCCAGTTGCCACCCACTTCAACTCTACTTCACATTCCCATTCTGATATTCAGATTCAGATCATTGTCATTTAGAAACCACAAATGCAATGCAGTTATAAAATGAGACAACGTTCCTCCAGAATGATATCACAAAAGCATATGACAAAACAGACTTCACCAGAAAATCCACATTATGTTTGGCAATCCCCAATCCAGAGTCCGGAGAGGCTGCTGTGTATTAATATCGCGCTACCATCTTAGCGTGTTCCCCGGAAAGGAGCTCCAAAACCACCAGACAAAACAAGACCAAAAACTAAAGCTACAAGACCTGCACAAAACCACATAGTTACAACAGTGCAAACAATAGCATAATTGATAAAAAACAGACCATGGGCACAGTAAAAATAGTCCAAAGATGTTAAAAGACTATAAGTTCGAAAGAAACCATCACATAATTTCCACAAGTCCTCAGAGTCCCGATAGACTCGTCATCCCACGCTGGCGGCAGAAGGGAATACCCCCGCTATGGACTTCCATGGCACCGCCCGACTCAGCCTTGCAGACACAGCACTCAATGAAAGCTCAGTCGAACCCAGCCTCGCAGACACAGCACACAATGAAAGCGACCTGACCGCGGCGGATTCCAAGTCCGTCGAACCTCCGACCATCCCCTCCGGCACAACTTCTCCAAGCACCATCCTCTGCCGAGCGTATTAAGACGTCCCACCAACAGTCATCGGCAACGCAAACCCGAGGACTGGGGGGCCTGTTCTTCTCAGCAGAGACCCAGACCTCACAACAGCAGCAGCAATGAAGAAGGTCTTCCTGGAGATTTCCAGATGTTCCTCCGTGCTCCCATGTCTGTTTTCAATCGATTATGATTGCGCACAGCACCCCACTTCACAAATAACAGATAATCAGCTCCGGAGTGGCCGCTGCAAGCTGAGTCGCGCCGCCACCTTGGATATTGGATATGTCCATACACGGCCTCCTCTACTGCCATGATGAGGCCAAACTCAGGTTGGAGAAGCAACACCTCATATACCGTCTGGGTAGTCTCCAGCCCCTTGGTATGAACATCGAATTCTCCAACTTCCGGTAATTCCCTCCCTCTCCCTTCCCCCATCCCTCTTTCACTCTACCTCCTCTTCTAGCTGCCTATCACCTCTCCCATGATTCTGCCTTCTTCTACTACCCATAGTGCTTTCCCCTTACATTCCTTCTTCACCTCTCCTGCCTATCCCCTCCCCCACCCCTTGATCTTTCCTGATTGGTTTTTCACTTGGCACCTTCCACCCTCCCCCCACCTTCTTTATAGGGCCCCTGCCCCCTCCTTCTTCAGTCCTGATGAAGGGTCTCGGCCCAAAACGTTGACTGCTTGTTTCAACGGATGCTGCCTGACCTGCTGAGTTCATTCAGCTTGTTTGCAGGTAAAGTGTTGCTTCACCTGGAAGGACTGTTTTGGGCCCTGAATGGAGGTGAGGTAGGAGGTGAATGGACAGATGTGGTTTGCAGGATCAAGTGTCAGGAGGGAGATTTGTGGCAGGGACTAATGGACAAGGGAATCAGAGAGCAATCCCTGTGAAAAGCAGAGTGTGGTGGGGGGGGGGGGGGGGAGGTGAAGATGTGTTTGGTGGTATGATCTCACTGAAGATGGCTGTGAAATAAGGGCAGAGTTGAACACAAAGAAAGGAATCTAAACTTTGCATCATGCATTTGTGTGGGGCATGCTGAGCAGGTCAGGCTGTGGTTATGTTGAGAGGGAGGAGAGAGCTTGTGGGGTTCAGCAAGAGTGGGAAGAGACAGGGTGAGAGCAGTGTCAGGAGTGAAGGAGTGGTTGTGGGTGCACGTGTGCACATTTGTGGTATGGAGTGTGAGAAAACAAATGAGTAATATCAGACTACCATTTGGTATTAATAATTTGTTTATGAGAACAGAAGCATATTGGGTGACCGTGAAACAGAGCAGCTATGTTTGGTCTTCAAGGGAACTATGAGCTCATTGTTGCCTACCACTTTAATTCTCCATCAGACACACTCTGGCCTGTTTGTGGTCTCTTACACTGTTATAGTAAGACAACAAGAGCAGAATTAGGCCATTTGGCCCACCGGGTCTGATCTGCCATTTCATCATGGCTGATCCATTTCCATCTCAATGTCATTCTCCTGCCTTCTTCCCATAACCTTTCACACCTTAATCAAGAACCCATCAACCTCAGTTTTAAATATACCCAGTGATTTGGTTTCCACAGCCACCTGTAGCAATTAATGCCACAGACACACTATTTTCTCATCTCCATACTAATCCTAGTCTGAGTTTATGCCCTCTGGTCCTAGACCCCTCCACCATAGGAAATATCCTTTCCACAACCACTCTATCTAGGTCTTTCAATGTTAGATAGGTTTTTATGAGATTGCCCCCCACCCAGCACCCCATTCTTCTAAATTCCAGAGCCATCAAACACTCTTCATATGATAAGCCTTTTCATTCCCAGAATCATTCTCATAAACCTCCTCTGAAGCCTCACCAATGTCAGCATATCCTTTCTTAGATAAGGGGCTCAAAACTAAGCCTCAATATTACATCCTTGCTTTTATACTCTAGTCCTCCTGAAATGAATGCTAACATTGCATTTACCATCTGCACCACCAACTCAACCTGCAAATTAACCTTTAGGGAATCCTGCAAAAGGATTCCTAGGTCCCTTTGCACCTAGGATTTTTGAATTTTCTCCCCTTTTAGAAAATAGTCTATGCTTTTATTCCTTCCACCAAAGCACATGACCATTCACGTCCCGACACAGTATTCCATTTGACACTTATTTGCTGATTCTCCTTACCTTCCGCAGCCTCCCTGCTTCCTGAACCTTACCTGCTCCTACACCTATCTTCGTATCATCTGCAGCTTGGCGACAAAACCATCAATTTTGGCATCCAAATTACTGACATACAACTTAAAAAGCAGTCCCAACACTGAATCCTGCAGAACACCACTGGTCACCAGCAACAGAGGAGGCTCCCTTTACCCCCATCCTTTGCCTCCTACTAACCAGCCAATCCTCTATGCATGCTGGTATCTTTTCTGAAATACCCCATGGGCTCTTACCTTGTTATGCAACCTTATGTGCAGCATCTTGTCAAAGCCCTTCTGAAAATCCAAGTACACAACATCCACCAATCCTCCTTTGTCTATTCTGCTTGTTATTCCTTCAAAGAATTCTAACAGATTTGTCAGGTAAGATTTGCCCTAGAGAAGACCAAGCTGACTTTGGCCTATTTTATCATGTGCTTCCAAGTACCTCGAACCCACACACTTAACAATCGACTCCAACATCTTTCCAACCACTAAGGCCAAGCTAACTGGCCTATAATTTCCTTTCTTCCACCTTCCTCCCTTCTTGAAGAGTGGAGTGACATTTCCAAATTTTGTCATCTGGTATCATGCCAGAATCTATTGATTCTTGAAAGATCATCACTAATGCTTTCACAATTTCTTCAGCCACTTCACCTCTTTCAGAATTCTGGGGTGTAATCCGTCTGGTCTAGGTCATGTATGTACCTTCAGATCTTTCCATTTCCCAAGCACCCTCTCACTAGTAATTGTAACTATATTCACTTCTGCCCTGACACTGTTGGAACTGCTGGCATACTGCCAGTGTCTTCCCCAGTTAAGACTGATGCAAAATACTTATTCAGTTTGCCTACCATTTCCTTGTCCCCCCATTACTTCTCCAGCAGTCCAATGTCTACTCTTGCTTCTTTTTCCACTCTTATATACTGTATCTAAAAGAACTTCTGGTATCCTTTTGATATTTTTGGCCAGCTTACCTTCAAATTTAATCTCTTTCCTCTTTATGTATTTTTTAGTTGCCTTCTGTTGGTTTTTATAAGTTTGTCAATCCTCTAAGTTCCCACTAATTTTTGCACTACTATATGCCCTCTCTTTTACTTAAATGTTGGCTTTGACTTCCCTTGACAGCCATGTTTGCATTATTCTACACTTTCCGAACTGCTCCCAGAAACTTCAGCCATTGTTGCTCTGCTGTCATCCCTTCTAGGATCCTCTTCCATCAATTTTTGCCAGTTCTCCTCTCATGCCTCTGTAATTCACTTAAACTCCACTATAATACTGATATATCTTTTAACGTCTCCCTCTCAAATTGCAGGATGAATGCCACATTATGAATACTGTATTCTTGCGGTTCCTTTACCTTAAGCTCCCTAATCAAATCCTGTTAATTACACAACACCCAATCCAGAATAACTGATCCCCTAGTGGGCTCAACCATAACCAGCTCTAAAAAACCATCTTGCAGGGCGGAACTTAGGAGGGTTAATGGCGCCTAACTGCGACTCCTTTGCTTGCATCTTCGGAAACAGCTCTATTTCCATCTTTAATATCTCTACTTTTCCCTTTCAGGGTTCTTTTGAAGACCCTGACCTGCAGTTACATGCTGATTACTGTTCTTTGCAGGAATGGGACCAACTTTTGGGGTTTCACAACTGACCATTGTTGTTCGGCATGCCAAAGGCTTGGCGTAAGGGTACAGCTCAGATTTGGAAGCCTGGGATCTTGAAGCCCTGGAGATGGACGGATTGGGGGTCAGTGTCACGACTGGAGACCTGTGTGTTGTCGGGAGATTCCAAATAACAGCAGTTGTGTGCCCAGTTTTTTGGGTACAGGAACTCGAAAAAGCGACATGGTGGACTTTTAACATCGTAAACCAGTGATTTGTTTTGTTATGTCTCCCCGCTCACTGGGAAAATGGAGACACCTCTTCCTTCCTTATTAGGGGGAGAGAGAATCTGTGGTATGTCGAATACTGGGTGAAACGCGAAGTCTTTGGGGTAGCTGCAAGTCTGTGTCTTTGCTGTTGCTTTGCTCATGCTCGAGGGCTCGGTGATGGTGCTGATGCTTTTTTTTTGTTCGTGGGGGGAGGGGGGATTGTTGCTTGCTGCTGTTATGCGTGGGAGCTGGGGGGACTTTGGGGTTCTAACATTTAACTGTCGTTCATTCTTTGGGGTACTCCTCTGATTTTGTGGATGGTTGTGAAGAAAAAGCATTTCAGGATGTATATTTTATACATTTCTCTGACATTAAATTGTACCTTTGAACTTTCTACAAACTCTCTTGGTTTCCAGAACCAACCTGATTTTCCCAAACTACCTGCATATTGAAATCCCCCATGACTATTGTAACATTGCCCTTTTGGCATGTCTTTTCTATCTCATGCTGTAACTTGTAGATCACATCCTGGCTACTGTTCGGGCGCCTGTATACAACTCCCATCAGGGCCTTTTTACCCTTGCAGAATTCTTATCTCCACCTACAAGGATTCTACATCTTCCAATCCTATGTTACTCTAAGGATTTGATTTCATTTTTCATGAACAGAGCCATGCCACTCTCTCTGCCTACCTGCCCGTCCTTTTGATACAATGCGTATCTTTGGATGTTACGCTTCGAGCTATTAACTTCTTTCAGTCACGAATCAGTGATGTCCATGACGTCAGACCTGTCAATCTCTGTGCTGCAAGATCATCTACCTTATTCTGTCTGTGTGCATTCAAATCTAGCACCTTCAATCCTGTAACTGTCACCCTTTTACACTGCAACTCATCCCACAGTCCGCAATTTTGCCCTATCATCTGCCTGTCTTTCCTGACAGTCTCATACACACTGCCTCTGCATGTAAACCAACAGCCCTATCACTCCAGTTCCCATCTCCCTGCCAAATTAGTTTAAACTGTCCCCATTAGTTCTAGCAAAACAGCCTGCAAGGATATTGGTCCCCCCTTGAATTCAGGTGTAATCCATTCCATTTGTACAGGTCAAACCTTCCCCAGAAGAGATCCCAATGATCCAGGAATCTGAACCCCTACCCCCTGCACCAGTTTCTCAGCCACGCATTCAGCTACCAAAACATCCTATTCTTACCCTCAACGGCCTGTGGCACAGGTTGCAATCCAGAGATTGCAACCCTGGAAGTCCTGCTTTTCAGCTTTCTACCCAGCTCCCTAAATTCTCTCTTCAGGACCTCCTCACTTTTCCTACCCATATCACTGGTGCCCATATATATCAAGACCTCTGGCTGCTCCCTCTCCATTGAACACATCCCTGTCCCTGGCACCTGGGAGACAACATACCATCTGGGTGTCTCTATCGTGTCTACACTCTAATAATGGAATCCCTATCACTACTGCAGTCCTCTTCTCCCCCATTCCTTCTGAGGCAAACCTCCAGACAGTGCCCCAGATCTGGTCATTGTGCTCTTCACCCCCCACCCCCGATAGGTTATCCCTCTCAATAGTATTGAAAACACTATAGTATTGAGGGGAACAGCCATAGGAGTACTCTGTACTGGCTGCCCATTTCCCTGCTTTCTCCTGAAAGTCACCCAGTTACCTGCCTCTTGGAACTTACGGATGACTAACCTTCTGTAGCTCCTATCTATCACCTCCTCAGTTTCCTGTATGGACTAAAGGTGTTCAAACTGCAGCTCCCATTACTTTACATTTTCTCTGAGGAACTGCAACTCAGTGCATCTTATGTAGATGTGTTTATCAGGGAGACTGGAGGTCTCCCAGAATTCCCACATCTCACTCAAAGAACATAACACAGCCCCTGGAGCCATTCTCGCTGCTCTATGTACTAACAGACAAAGAATGAAGAACACCTCGCCCCAGCCTTTTCTCGCTGAAGTCTGACAAGTCAAAGCCTCCCCAGTCTAACACTAACACTCTCCACTTTACTCCAGCAAAGGCCGCTCTGTCCTTGCTAATGAATTGCAACTGCACCACTGAAAAGAGCCAAAATCCCACAAAAGCTTCTTTTTCAAATCTCTTGCTCCTGTACCATTGTGAAGCCTCCTGCGCCAATTCAACTGTGCTGCCAAAAAATACCCAATTGTCACTCAAAGAACACTTGCTCTTCCATCTAGACATGGTGCAGCTTTCTAGACTCAACTATCAATACATTTTGTCTGTATCAGAACAGACCATTTCTGCTACAACTTATCCATCTCCAATTTTGGCTCAGTGTTGCCTTTCGTTAGCAGAACCTGACCTGCTGGACGTGTCCCACAACTCTGCATTTTGGAAGGTGTTAGTTCCTTTGTTTTGTGTTTTCACTTGAATTGCCCTCATTTCATTGCGCTTGTTCACTTTGTCTCCAACTGCCACAGTTAACCCACTGAGAGAAAGCTTATATCATTTGTCCTGATCTCACCTTATCAGTGATATTTTTCTCCTTGCCAGACCTTCTCTGGAAATTGGAAACTACAATGTTTTCTCTCTCATATGTAACACAAGCAAAAGAAAATGCTGGCCACATTCAACACATTATAACCATTTGTGCTTAGAGAAATGTGAGCATTTCAGATCAAAAATCAGTTTAATTAAGAATCTTTGATTTGAAACATCAACTCTGCTTCTCTTTCCACAGACACTAACCTACAGAATTATAAACAGTATTTTCCTGTTTATATTTCCATTTTATAGATTTAACTCCCCACTGTCATCTATGGACTCCAGCAAATGGGACTCGAGGAGCTTGAGATAGAAAACTTGGCTAAATTTCAATGTCTGAATACTACTTGAGTCTTGATTCTTGAGGGGTTTTAACCCTATATAAAACTAGCTACACATTTTGTTTAGGTAGTGTTAATGATTGCCTGTGTCAGAGTTGCACCATGGTAACATGGACCACTCAATTACACCCATGTGACCAATTAACCTATCAACCCACAAGTCTTTGGCATGTGGGAGGAAACAGGAGGACATCCACACGGTCACAGGGAAAATGTACAAACATGGTTATGGGAAGAATAAGTGACAGGAATTGAACCCAGGTTGCTGGTGCTGAAATAGTGTTACGATAACCAGTATGCTACTCTGTCACCCATTATTATGAGAATAAAACATACCTAAATCAAAATGACAGATTTTAGAATAAAACATACTATATTTAATGATAAGAGGATGCTGGAAAACCTTAGGATATCAAGCATCAGTTATGGAGAAAATGAGTTCTGAGGAAAGATCATTAGTCATAAATCTTTCATGCATTTTTATTCTGAATTACCTGCAATATTTTGATTTTTGATTAAATTTCCTTAAAATGTCCAATTATCATCCACTTTGTACTTAGATATACCTTCAACACCACTTGTCAACATTCCCCACACTTCATGGTATGGAGTGATGTTTTTTGACAGCATTGAGCAGTTTATTCTGATTACTGCCATGTACCTTGAGAACAGCTGCACTGTGCTGCAAGAACTGGATTTTTGGTGGAGGGAGGCCAAGATGACAGACCAGACATTCTTCCAAAGTACTGACACAGCTGGGAAGAAGGCCTCCTGTCTCTGTGGAGAACTGCAGAACATCAGCAACCTGCATATTATGAAAGAAATCCATTATTTTAAATTCAGTATAGCTAAAAGGTACACCAAATAACTAATCACTAGTCAGAACTGGCACAAAATCCTCTAAACTCATTTGGAGGTGGATCAGCAAGGAAAGGGTAGGTTAAAAAGTTATGTCTCAAAATCCACATAGCTCAACTCACTCAATCCATGTCAGCTGAGGCAAGAGTGTACACAAAGGAAATAACTATGTTATTTCTGGAGTTGTGAACCATAAAGCTTACTAATCACTAAAGAAATGTGGTTAAGTATATCTTAAAACACCTCATTTATAATTTCTCGCATCAGCAGAGGTTCACAGTGGTCAACAGGACCTCTTGTGTATTCTACCCATTTCATATACCTCAGTCTTTCCCCATTCCTTAAGTCCTTAACTTCTGGCTTTTGAGTTGTAGACATTTTATCAGATCATAGTGCTGTAGTGAGGCACAGGTGAAAAAAACAAAACATGATTCTCTTGTAATGTCACCCCTCAAGATTATAATTTAAAATCTAAATTAGCAAGCTGTCTTTCCCCCACAGTTGTCCTTACTTTTCACTTTCCTGTGTGCATGAATCTCCACCTGGATACATCATTCTTTTCTATTCAAATATCTTGCTCATGCCCAGTTGTCTGCAAGACAATAAATTCATTGTTCCTGTCTCACCCATTTTTTTTGGTGTTTCCCAAAATATAACAACCTTTTACTTCCTGTTTGGTTCCTTTCCTGAAAAATCAGGTGTCTGTTGCGGTGCTGATTACCCAACATTTCACTTGTGAGATTATAAATTTGCTCAATGCTCCATATAAACACCAACATTTTTACTTAACCCAATAGGTCACAAATCTTCAGAAACTGCACTGATGAGACTGAATCTGGATGAATCAAGCTCAGTGTAATTTTGTTTTCAGTTTTTGATTGTTTCTGGGACTGGAATCAAAAACCCCTTAATGGTTGAATTCCAACAATAGAAAGGAAAGAACAAAATGGACATCAGCCAATAAACATTTCACAATGTTACAAGACAATTCAAAAGGAAAGAAAACAAAGTCCTTTATCACACATATAATCTGGTGTTCATATTAAAGTTGATTTTAAAAATTTATCTACTCATTTGTTTCAGGATCTGGGTGCTGCTGGCTTGGAAAGCATGTCCTGACGAAGGGTCTCAGCCCAAAATGTTGACTGCTTGTTTCCACGGATGCTGTCCGACCTGCTGAGTTCCTCCAGCTTGTTTGTACGTGTTGGAAAGCATTTAGTCTCCTTCCCTAATTGCCCATGAAAAGCTGGCACTGAGCCACTTCGTTTTGAACCACTGAAGTCCTTTAGGGTGCTGTGGGATGGTGTTCCAGAATTAAAGATCAATGGCAATGAAGGACCAACTCCACAGGATGATGAGCAATTTGGAGGAGAACATACAGGTGGTGGTGTCCTAATGTACACATGGGTCTTAGAGGTAGAGTGGGAACTGCTGTTGGAGTAGCCTGGGTGTGTGAATGCAATACATTTTGTACTTGGTACATACTGCAGTCACTGTGCCCCAGTGCTGGAGGAAATGAACACTGAGGGTGATAGATGAAATATCAATTAAGTTGGCTTTTCTTTTAATCCTGGATGGCGATGAGCTTTTGATACAACTTTCTGTAATGCTGGCCATTCCCCTTGATCTTACGGAAGCACTGCAGATAGTAGTAATGAATATCATTAAAAAATATAAGCTCACTAAAACAAAAGTTTTGTATTCAGAAAATATCAGAGAATGATTATTTCATATTTTTCACAAACAACAGTAACCACTCTGGGCAGGAAGCTTAGAAGGACAAATGAATCACCTTTTTCCCCAGAGAGTCTAACTTGGCAGCTGTTTTAAAGCACAACTGATTAATAAAGTTGTCACATTCAGCTGACATTTTAAATGAACTGAACCTTAAGTCACGAGAAATAGGCATTGATTTGTTTCAAAACCGAAATGATACTAAATTAATAGTTGCTAGCATGGTGGTAACTGAATTGAAAAATTAAAGAAGTTGTTAGATTCCCAATACTTTGAAGACACTAGTAGCATGGCATCAGGAAAAAAGAGAAACTAAATAAATGGTGCAGTAATATCTCACTGTTTTTCTTGACAATTTCAGTTGTTACTTTGATAAGGATGGAAAATTGAAAGAAAATAAACCATTGGATGAAAGATCCTTTCTGTAGAATACCTTGAATCAATAATGGAGCTAAACTTCATGCATGATTTGCAATTCACCTGGGAGAACGCAATGACAATACGCCACAAGCTGTTGTTTGGAAACGTACTGGATCAGTATTCTGAAAAATGTTTCCTTTGAAATAAGTCAAGTGTTTTGCTGTAGGTTGTTGGATACAGTAATAAATACAAACTAGGACTTCTGCTTGTAGCAAAGTTACACATAAACAAAATAAATCAACGTATCAATTCACAATACACAGTTGATGTATCCATCGTGTGAACCAAAATGAAAAGAGCATGAACGCCAGGGAGGTTCACTTAAATAACACAGAAACTCAATTTGATCAGCCTTTATATTGCATACAAAAGCTTTATTTAAGTAACATCAAAGTATAATATTCATTGCTAAAGTGAAGTGGTTAAAGCATGCAGAGATGATAAATCCAGAATCTCTCTCACTGCTACAGAATGTAGAAAACATGAAATAGTATAGCACATGGTCCTTTGGCCCACGATACTGTATGGATCTACAGAATATAAACCTACTCCATGATCAATCTTACCCTTTCCTCCTGTACAACCTATAACCTTTCATTTTTCTTACATTTTCCGTGTACTTATCCAAGAGGCTCTTAAACATCCCTATCACCACCCCAACAATGTGTATAGACACCTACCACTGTGTAAAACCCCTGATTCCGACATCTCCCCTAAACTTCCCTCTACTCACAACGGCCAATTCTCTGGTACTGGCCTGGGAAAAAGGCACTGGCTTTCCACTCTATCTATGCCTCTCAATCTTATAACATGTCAATCAAACCATTTCTCATCCTCCTTCATTCCAAAGAAAAAGCCCCAGCTCACTCAACTTTTCCTCATAAGTCACTCTAATTCAGGTAGCATCCTGGTAAATCTCCTCTGACCCCTCGCTAAAGCTTCCACATCCTTCCTACAATGAGGTGAGAGCTGCAACTATACCTCATAGCTTTTTAACTCAATCCCTGGTTTAATAATGTGAAAACATGTAGCACCCAGCTCAAAGACAGAAGCTCTGGGACCTCTTGTAGGATAAGATGGACTCTTGGCCTCACACTCTACCTATGATTTTGCATTTTATCAATTAAAACAGAGATGAGAAGGAATTGCTTTAGCCAGAGGGTAGTGAATCTGTAGAATTATTTGCGACAGATGGCCGTGTGGAGGCCAAGTCACCAAGTATATTTAAAATGAAGGCTGATGAGCACTTGATTAGTAAAGATGTCAAAGATTATGGGGAGAATGCCCATAATGGGCATGGGGTTGAGGGCACTAATAAATCAGCCAAGATATAACGGTGGAACAGACTTGATAGACTGAATGGCCTAATTCAGCTCCTATGTCTCATGGTCTTTATTATTACACTTTATTCTGTATTGTTATTGTTTTACTTTATTATAGCTCAATATTCTCATATTATGTAATGACTTTACCTGTAAAAACAGTATGTAATACAAGCTTTTCACTGTATCTTGGTACATGTGACAATAATAAACCAATACGCCTTCTTAACCACCCTACCAAATTCCACAGCAGTTTTGAGGTATCTATGGATATGGACCCCGAGATCCCTCTGTTCTTCCAACTGGTAAGAATTCTGCCAAAAACCTTTTGCTCTGCCTTTAAGTTGAATCTTCCCAAAATTTATGACTTGACATTTTTCTGGATTAAACTCCATCTGCCACTTCTCTGCATCCTGTCCATAATCCTGTGGTAACCCATCACAACCTTCTACAGCACCCTTAACACCAGTGGTCCCCAACCACAGGGCTGCAAAGCATGTTCTACCGAGTCGCGAGGAAATTATATGATTTGGTGATATGAAACGATATAAATCACCTGCACTTTTCCTCATTCTGTCACACCCACTGTTGAACTTGAATGCACGCGAGGTCATCAGTCACCTAAACGCAGTGATATCCTCGCACCAGGGATCACTGGTTGGCCTTGGGTAACCGGCCATCTCATGCGGCCGACGAGAAGTACCATTACTACTGGCCTGCAGCGTGGACAGATGGGTGCCGCCTCTAAACCTGTTTACCACTCCAAATGTTCGTGGGGAACCCGGTGCTAAAATATTCGCAGACGACCTAATTTGGGCTCAGGGTTTCGTAAGTAGCAGAGCAGCTACCTCGTTGTAATCTACTGAAAGTCATCCCTTGAGCCAAACTTTTGTTGGCCAATAGATCCTACCTACCTACAAGGAGGGCAGGCGCGTGCTGTCGCACTCCTCGCTCGGTCCGCAAGAATATTGTCAATATTAAACTGGTCCGCGATGCAAAAAAGGTTGGTGACCCCTGCTTAACACCACCAATTTTTGTGTCATCTACAAACTTGCAAACCTATTCACCTTTTCACTTCCGCACCCAGGTCATTTATAAAAGACAGAAAAAATAATGGTCCTCAAACAGATCCTTGCAGAACACCACTAGTCACCAAACTACAGGTCAAATGCCCTCACAACCACTCACTGCCTTCTGTGGGCAAAACAGTTCTAAATCCTCACAGCCAAATTTCCATGTATCCATTGCCTTATGACTTTGTAGATGTAACTTCCTTGGAGAAGCTGGTCAAACACCTTACTAAAATCAAAACTCATCACACTGTGACGAGATCAAAGGTTTATTCATTATGGACTGTGCCTTTAAAATGAGAGAGAGAGTGTGTGCCACTGATTCAGAGAGAGAGCACTGTGCAGCTTGTGAGTCACTATGGTGATGGAAGGGCAGAGCTATATAATGGACAGCTGGCATTCAGCATGTTTGGGATATATACAAAGTCAGCTGGCTTTTCAGACAGACACACAGAAGACACAGACAGAAATACAGAAGAAACTAGACAATGGGGTAACCCATTGGGGTACCCTTTGAGAGAATTGAAATAGAGCTGCCGTGGCCTGCCCTTTTGCTCTGCTTGGTGTCGCTGCTGAGACCTTTGATCTCGTCACAGTGTGATGAGTTTGATTTTAGTAAGGTGTTTGACCAGCTTCTCCAAGGAAGTTATATCTACAAAGTCATAAGGCAATGGATACATGGAAATTTAGCTGTGAGGATTTAGAACTGTTTTGCCCACAGAAGGCAGTGAGTGGTTGTGAGGGCATTTGACCTGTAGTTTGGTGACTAGTGGTGTTCTGCAAGGATCTGTTTGAGACCATTATTTTTTCTTGGTGCCACGTCCCAATTTCCATGATGGCGGATCAGCTCTCGGGTGAAAGCGGGGCTGTTGATTTTGGCGAATGAGCAATTTTATACGAATATATAATTCTGAACTTTGCCTGCATTCTGTAAGTTAGCGCGTTTTAAGTCAATTTAACCAAAAATAGTGCCGCTGTAATGCACCGTTTGTGCTAATTGGATGTCACTAACAGACAGACAGAGCATGAGAGTTTTAGTAGTATATAGCTAGACATTGGACGAGCTTTGAGTGCCCACAAAAGTGTGGGTTTTGCTCGCAGTGTGGAAAAGGGGTGACCGGTGGAAGGCTATCGCTGCGTTTAATAGCCTGGGTTGATAGCTTTACCGCGTGAAGATGGTACCCTTTTGTGTGGAATTGCTCAAAAGTTAAAACTTAAGGCGACCACTAGAATGAAGAAGGCTCAGATGCAGACATTAATAGCACAGTATTATATATCCAAGGGAAAGTTCAAAGAGGATGTGTTGGAAATGTTTGCTGAAGGTACACCTACTGAGGCTGAGCTTAAGCTTCAGGTAGAAAAACTGAAGTGTGAGCATGAGTTGCAACTAAAACAGCTTGAGGTTGTCGAAGCAGAAAAGCGGAGGCAGTATGATGCTAGAGAGGCAGAAAAACAGAGAGTTCAAGAGGGAGAGATGGCAGCAAAGAAGTCAAGTGCCAAACCTTGGTGGTGGGTTTAGTGTTAGTCGAGAAATTAAGTTGCGGCCTCCATTTGATGAAGCAGAAGTTGATAAGTACTTCCTGTATTTTGAAAAAGTGGCCCAGAATCAGCAGTGGCCAAGGGACCAGTGGACTGTTTTGTTACAAAGTGTAATTAAAGGGAAGGCTCAGCAAGCGTATTCTGCTCTGACCCTTGAAGAGGCAACTGATTATAACACAGTGAAAGATGCTGTGTTTAAGGTTTATGAGTTGGTTCCAGAGGTGTACAGACAAAAGTTTCGAGATTTGAGGAAGTCTTGGAACCAAACAAATGTGGAGTTTGCCCATGAAAAACAAGTGTACTTCAATCGTTGCTGTACCTCAAAAGGGGTGGATGAGGATATTAACAACTTAAAAGAGTTGATTTTGGTTGAAGAGGTTAAAGGTTGCGTCCCTGTTGACATAAGGACATAGTTAGAGAAGAAAGAGGCTATGATCCTTTCAGTGTCTGCTAGGTTAGCAGACAAGTATGCCTGTGGTGAACTACATATACCTGTCTGGACACGCCCCTCTGCTGACTGCTCCTGTGGCTCCTCCCACAGACCCCTGTATAAAGGCGGTTGGAGGCACTGCTCCTCCCTCAGTCTCCAGGATGTTGTGTGGTGGTCTCTTGCTACTAATCGTGGTGTCTTGCAGCTAATAAAAGCCTATCGTTCGCCTCCCATCTCCGAGAGTTATTGATGGTGCATCAATGCCTTAACCCATAAGTTTTTCCTCGAGTAAGAGCTACCAAAAGAGAAACAAAGATAACGCACAGGTTAAACCGAAAAGTAAGTCAGGAACTAGTGACAAAAGTAA
Source organism: Hemitrygon akajei (assembly GCF_048418815.1). Classification (NCBI taxonomy): domain Eukaryota; kingdom Metazoa; phylum Chordata; class Chondrichthyes; order Myliobatiformes; family Dasyatidae; genus Hemitrygon; species Hemitrygon akajei. The sequence goes on from NC_133126.1 coordinate 94,750,290, forward strand.
GGAGGAAGGAAAGCAGTCAAAAGGAAAGTTTTCCAGTTTTACATGTCACTTTTGTAAGAAGCATGGTCATGTGGCAGCTAATTTCTTTGCTTTGAAAAGGGAAAAAGGAAAAGAAAAGGAGACAATTCCAAAAGCTTGTGTTCAGTCGGTTGAGACACCGCTAAGGAAGGAGGGGTTGACCGAGTGCAAGAGGGATTTGAGTGGTTCATCTCAAATGGGTTTGTGTCTGTAAAAGAGGGGTCAACCCCGGTTCCAGTGAGAATCTGGTGAGACACTGGAGTTTTTCAGTCACTAATACTGGACAGTGTTTTGGAATTCGGTGATGAAACGAAAACTGATTAAGTAAATATTACCAAAGGTATTGGAAAGGGGACTATGTCTGTGCCTTTGCATAGAGTAGTTTTGAAATGCAAATTGATATCACGACCTGTTAAGATAGGGGTATGATCTGAATTTCCGATAGACAACGTTGATGTGTTGCTTGGTAATGACCTTGCAAAGCCGAATTTGCAGAACTCTCAGAGAAAAATGAAGGTCTGGTATGACAGAAAAGCTAGAGAACAGATATATCATGTTGGAGATAAGGTTCTGGTTCTGTTCCCCTTCCTGACCAATTCCCTTCAAGCAAAATTTAGTGGACCATACCAGATAATTAAGAAAATTGACTCTTTGAATTATGTTGTTAGGATTCCTAACCGAAGGAAGGTAACTCAAGTGGTGCACGTAAATATGATAAAGCCTCATCATAACTCAGAGACGGCACCTGTGAGTACTGTTATGAAAACAAGTGGAGTCGTGGAGACTGGTAATGAGGTACCAGATAATTTTAACAAGCTAAGTAAAGTCTCAACAAGGCTCAAGAATTCTGTTGTTTTGGAAAACATTGACAGTAAAATCCATCATTTGGAGCCTGACCAGCAAAATCAATTGAGGGGACTAATTAGCAAGTATGAGGATTTATTCCCTGACGTTCCCAAATAAAGCACAGCTGCCGTGCATGACGTAATTGTAGATCAAGTTGACCTGATTAAGCAGCATCCTTACAGAATGAATTCAGAAAAAAATAAAATGGCTGAACAAGAAATTGGATACATGCTGGCAAACGGTATCATTAGGCCATCTACCTCAGAATGGGCATCACCCTGCGTTATATACATGAAAGTTAATGCAGTGACCAAGACAGATGCTTATCCTATCTGGAAAGTGGATGACTGTGGGTAAAGCTAAGTACCTTACAAAGATTGACCTGTTAAAGGGATACCGGTGTGTTCCCTTGACAAAAAGGGCTAGAGAAATCTCTGTGTTTGTAACCCCATCTGGACTGTATGAGCATAATGTTTTACCCTTCGGAATGAAAAATGCTCCAGGGACATTCCAAAGAATGATTAATTCTGTGATTCGAGGTTTAGAAAATACAGGGGCTTATATTGATGATTTGGTTGTATGGAATGACACGTGGGAAGAGCATCTCTTGGCAGTAAAGAAGCTGTTTGACATGCTTTTCAAGGACAATCTTACTGTCAACCTCACTAAGAGTGAATTTGGCCATGCCACTGTTACGTATCTTGGCTATGTAGTAGGCCAGGGTCAACCGGCTCCTGTGCAGGCCAAGGTTCAGGCTGCTGCTGAGGTTCCTGTTCCAACGGGCAAGAAAGCTTTCAGAAGGTTTTTAGGAATGGTTGGGTATTACCGTAAGTTCTGTAAAAACTTTGCGGATATTGCTCTCCCCCTAACAAAACTACTAGGAAGAGTGAAAGGTTTGTATGGAGTGACCTTTGCCAGGAGGCAATTGAACACCTGAAAACCATTCTGTGTTATCAACCAGTGCTCAAAGCACCTGATTTTACGAAACCATTTTCTATAGCGGTAGATGCTAGTGACAAAGCTGCTGGGGCAGTATTGCTACAAAAAGGTGATGATGACATTGAACATCTTGTAGCTTATTTCTCAAAGAAATTTAATGTGCACCAGAGAAATTACTCCACTGTTCAAAAGGAGTTGCTATCACTCATTTTAGCTTCGCAACATTTTGTTGTCTATATATGTCCTGCGCAGAAACCACTTGTGGTTTACACTGACCATAATCTATTAGTGTTTCTAAGTAAGATGAAGGATAAGAATAGAAGGTTACTAAACTGGAGTCTGATCTTGCAAGAAAATGACATGGAAATAAGACATGTGAAAGGTACTGACAACATTATAGCAGACTGTTTGTCCAGATGTTAAGTTAAAATTTGTATACGCTTTTGCTACGTTACCTGATAATTACACATGTATTTATTCAAACAGGGAGGTGTGACAAAATCCTAAGGTTTATTTATTATGGACTGTGCCTTTAAAAAGAGAGAGAGGTGGGAGGGGGAGTGGGGGAGAGAGAGGGACAGGGAGAGGGGGAGGGGGCAGCTCATGAGTCACTATTGTGATGGAAGGGCGGAGCAATGTAATGGACAGCTGGCATTCAGCATGTTTGGAATATATACAAGGTCAGCTGGCTTTTCAGAAAGTGTGGGTTTTGCAGTGTGGAAAAGGGGTGACTAGTGGAAGGCGTGTTTAACCCTTGCCTGGGTTGATAGCTTTACCGTGTGAAGACGGTACCCTTTTGTGTGGTCACAGACTTTAACAGGACTTTGGAGGACAACATGGGATGATCGACGGCATCGGCTTACTTGGAAAACAAAATCACCCCTCTCTCTCTCTCCCCCCTCAATTCTACTCAACTCAATATCACGAACTAAACTGACTTTGTTCCTATACCATAATAAAACTGTATCATTTACCACCTAAGTTCAAAGTTTGGGGTTTTATATTTACACACTTATATATGCATAAACTCTGCTAACCTATTTGATTTACTATGTTACATACATACTAATAAATAGTGTTTTGTTAATTGCAAAACCAGACTCCAGGTGTGTTCCATTTCTGCTGGTTCTTTTAACCGGTTACGGGGTACGTAACAACACCCACCACCCCATCTTCATCAATTTATTTTGTCACCTCTTCTCCTCAAATACTCAATTAGACTCATGAGGCATGACTTGTCTCTCTCAAAGCTATGCTGACTATTCCTAGTGAGACCATGCTTCTTTAAATGTAGTAACCTAGGGTATATCTTGTCTGGCCCTAGTGAATTATCTAGCCTAATGTTATTTAGAAGATCTAACACTGCCTCTTTCTTAACCTTGACATGCTCCAGCATATTGGTCTGTTCTACGCTTACTGACATTCAAAGTCCCTATCCCTGGTGAACACTAAGGACTTCCTCTATCTTTTCTGCCTCCAGACACGTTTCCCTCATTATCCCTGTTTGGACCTATACTTGCTCTAGGCATCACCCTGCTCCTCACAGATGTGAAGAATGTCTTGGGATTTTCATTCATCCTACAAGGCCTTCCCATGTTCCTTTTTTGACATTCCCAAATCCCTTTTTAAATTTCTACCTGGCTACATTGTAACTCTGTGCAGCCCTGTCTGATCCTTGTTTCCTTCCTCTTGACTAGATGTTCTACATCTCATCAACCACCGTTCCTTCACCCTACTGCGCTTTCCCCGTCTCAGTGGCAGAAACCTATCCAGATCCCCATGCGAGTGATCAACCTACACATTTCTGCTGTGCATTTCCCTAACAACATCTCTTCTCAATCTACACTCAAAAAATTCCTGCCTAATAGCACAATTAGTCTTATCCTAATTAAATACTTTCCTATATTGTCTGTTCCTATCCTTGTCCATGGCTATCTTAAATATCAAGGAACTCAGGTCACTATATCCAAAATGCTCTCGCACCAAGAGATGTCACCTGACCAGGTTCACTATCAAGTACCAGATCCAGTATGACCTCTGCTCCACATTGTGTCAGGAATCCTTTCCTGACACACGAAACAGCTTCTACCCTTTATAAACCTTTTATACCAAGGAGGTGCCAATCTACCCATGACAATAACCTTGTTATTTTTACACCTTTCCAAAATTTGATTACTTAAGTGCTGCTCAGTGTCCCCGGTGATTTTTTTGGGGGGTCCCATAGAATACTCCCAATAAAGTGTTCGCTTCTTACCTGTTTCTGACCTCTACCCACACTGACTCAGTAGACAATCCCTCCATGACATCCTTCTTTTCTGCAGCTGTGATCCTGTCCCAGAATAGCAATGCCATTTCCCCACCTCTTATCTCCCTATTACTTTGAAACCTCTAAATGCCATCTGAAGGCCAATCCTACCCGTGTAATAGCCAAGTTTCTGTAATTGCATAATTCCATGTACTGATCCATGCTAAAGTTCATCACCCTTGTTCTTCTTGCACAAAGCTAAGCACATTTCAACACATCCAGCTCACTGCATTAATGCCCTCTCCACTGCTTCTTCTTCCTCAGAGTTCCTCTGCACATTACATCCATCCTTACACCAACTACTCCATCATCTGACCTAAAACTCTGGTTTGCATCACTCTGCCAACATAATTTAAATCCTCACCAACAGCTCTAACAAACCTGCTTGCAAGGTCATTGATGTAACCGCATCCCTTATGTACAGAGGGACGTGTCCTTAGATTGTCATCCTCTGCATTCCTCACTTTCATCTCTAATTTTAATACAACTCAGATTTTACATCTTTGAGCTGAAGGTTATTTGTTCAGTTTCAGCTGTTGATTGCCTCCCATTGCTCACAGCTCCCTCCTTGTGCTCAGTAGGGTTCTGAATTCAATTTGGTCTATGATGTCCACTTCGTCTTCAGTTTTTCTTTTAAACTCATTTTGTGCTGTTGGTGTTGCTCAGAAGCAACTGTGGCCTAACTTCAACAGTTCCCCCCCGCCCCCACCCACCATTGAGATGATCAGCTGCCATTTTGAACTGTTATAGTTCTTCTGCAGAACTGTTCCCACAGTGCTATAATAAAAATAAATATTATTTTAGAAATACTCAGAGACAAATACTACAAAGTTCATTGAGGACTTATTTGGCTTTCCTTGTTTTCACATATGCTATCTTTTGGTGGTGTTTTCCATTGACAGAAGGTTAGTTTTCAGTCATAAATTAACTTTTACATATACTGTCATGACCTTTATCCCTTTCAAGAATGTTCAGTCTGCTAGATCCACGCACATATTTACTCATTTTCACCTTGAATTTCTTAGCTTTTAATTGCAGCCATTAGCTGAATAACCTGCTTTTCTTTTCAACCCCTCAGCAAGGTGTCACAATAATAAAAATAATCTAGAACACAACACTAACTTAGTATGATGGAGGATGTCTGCAAGCATCATAATTCAAGACAAGATACTGGGTATGATTCAAACCAGCAAAGTTCACCTTACCTGTGTATCAAACACATTGGTGAGGTCCACCCTATACTGGTGATACAGGCAGTCCGAGAGCAAGCGACTATCATGGATCACCTGAATCATATAAAAACATGAAATGTTATCTTAACTACTATGAAATACACAATGAAAATAACCTGGATTTAAGTATGCATCTCCTTAAATGCACTTCAAGGCATAATTTATGACAAGACTGTACCCTTACACTTGATAGCTCTCCCAGATGGCGCTTATTGAAAACCTTTTATTAAAATCCAAATAGGTCCTTTAATATTGATGATATAAAATATGCAATTCCCAGTGGTTTCATTGGTTAACGCAGTATTTATCAATTTAAATCACTTGCTTAAAGCAGGATGTTGGTGGAGCTGAATGCAAGAGTGATTAAAATGAAACAGCTCAAAGAAAGAGGGCAGTAGATGGAGTTTAGCATAAAGCCTACACAGCTGAAAAAGACAGGCATAATCAACTTCTGAATTTTGATATTTCAATGAAATCATTTTTCATTCTTCTAAACTCAATATAGGAATCAGCCACTCCACACAAGACAACACTCCACTGCAGCTATCAGTCTGTTGAATTTTATACATTCACTGTAAGGCAGAAATAAAGCAGGTCTTTGTATACCACTAAAGACTCCAGCCAATTTCTACAATGTTCTGTGGAGAGCATTCTAACCAGCTGTATCACAGCCTGGTTTGGAGGGGTCACAATGCAGAGTATCTGAGAAAGTTGAAGAGGGCTGTACACTTAACCAACGGGCATCAGCCTTCTCACCATCGAGAACATCTTCAAAAGACAATGACTTATTAAGGACCCTCATCATCCAGGACATGCTCTCTTCTCATTACCGTCATTAGTCCAGGAGCCTGAAGACATACACTGAATGTTTTAGGAATAACTCCTCTTCTGCCATTAGATTCTGACCAGCCAATGAACCAATCCATGAAGACTACCTCACTATTTTTGCCCTTTTTGCACTACTTATTTAATGGTTAAATACGTATTTTTATTTTATTAATATTTTATGTATTGCACTGTACTGCTGCCACAAAACAAATTTCATGACATACATCAGTGATAATAAAGCTGATTCTGATATTTTTTAAGTAATAAACCCAATATACCAAGCATACCAGATGTGGTATCATTAAATCCAAAATATTAATTAAATTATACTACTTGTATTCCAATATTCTGTAATAAAGGTCAACATCACCAGTTTTAATTGCATTGAGAAATACATTGGTGCTGCTTCCAGCACTTGTTCCAAACTTGTCAATTTTAAAGTTCAAAGTAAATTTATTATCAAAGTACATATATGTCACCATATGTAACCCTGAGATTCATTTTCTTGCAGGTATACTCAAATCCATAATAGAATAATAAACATAACAGAATCAATCAAAGACCACACCAACACGGATGTTCAACCAGTATGCAAAAGACAAACTATACAAATACAAAAATAATGATCAATAAATATCAAAAAATGAGATGAAAAATCCTTGAAAGCGAGTCCACAGGTTGTGGGAACATTTCAATGATGGGGCAGGTGAAGTTGAGTTAAGTTATCCTCTTTGGTTCAAGAGCCCGATGGTTGAAGGATAGCAACTGTCCCTGAACCAGGTGGTGCAAGTCCTGAGACTCCAGCACCTTCTTCCTGATGGCAGCAATGAGAAGAGAGCATGTCCTGGGTGGTGGAGGTCCCTGAAGCTGATTGTCACTTCTGTCCTCAAATTCACCTGGACTATCTTTGATACTTCCTTTTCGGGATCATTCTGTCTTCTTCTCAGGGGACAATCTTGCCACTTACATTTTCAAACACAAAACCCTGCAACTCCCAGTGTTAACTCCATTATGGATACAATTCATTTGTGTCAACTTCTCCATCTCTGTTGCACTTGTTCTCAAGACTCTTTCCTGAGGGTTTCAGAAATGAGCACTTACATCTGTAAAAATAGCTTTCTCTTTGCTATAGTTGATGGAGCCCACTCACACATTTTTTCCATTCCCTGCATATCTGGTCTCACCATCTACCCTTTTTCAGCTAGAACAAGAATTCTTTGCTCCTTAACTTTTACCCCCACCAGTTTCTGCATCGAACACATCTTCCACAATTTCCATGAGTTCCCAAACTGATCTCATGACCAGTAACAGCTTCCCTCTTCTTTTCTTCCTGCTTTCCTCATGGATCACTTTCCTCAGCCTGCTAATCCCTCCCTACCCATGCCCCCACTTCCCTTTCAACCACAAGAGCTGTAACCGTCCCTTCACCTCCTCCATCACTGTCATCCAGGTACCGGTATGTAAAAAGCCCTTATAAGTGAGGCAGAGGTTAACCTGCAACCAGTGGCCTTCTCTACATTGGTAAAACCAAATGTAGACTAGGTGAAGGTTCTGCAGAGCACTGTACCCTGTCCACCAAGACAGTCTTGAGTGTCAAGTTCTGTTGTTAATTCTCCTTCCCACTCTCACACCAATGTTTCTATCCTCAGCCTTCTTCACTGCTAGAGGCCAAAGTCAAATCAGAACATCTCACATTCCATGGGTAGTGTACAACCCAATGTTCAAATTTCAGGTAACCTGCACTCTTGGTGTTCTCCTCTCCTTCTTACTTACCTGTCTGCCTAGTTTTCTTCTCCAATTCCCCAGCGTACACGTGGTTTGATTTGTTCATCATCCACATCCCATCTGCTTCCATCTAACAACCTGTAAGCATCTAATCCTCTCCCCCCACACCCCATTTTCTGGTTGCATCAGTTTATTGTGGTTCCACCCATCATCTACCAGCTTAGACCTCATCCCTACTACACTGAATATGCTACCATTATTTCCTCTTCCCTTTTAATCCTAATGGAGGGTCGTGATTTGAAACATTAACTTACCATGATTGACCTGCTGAGCTTTTCAAGTGTTCCAAATTCTGCAGTCTTGTTTTCATTATTTCTAACTTCTTGCTGTGCTTGGATATTAACTGTGCATTATGTACAAGAGCCCACACTCCCTCTGAAAACCAGTACCACTTGATACATTACCACATACAAATAAATCTGTTTCTATGCTTTCATCACATTTATTTATTTTAGAGACAGAAACAGGCCTTTCTAGCCCATCAAGCATACACTACACAATTACACCCATGTGACTAATTAACTTACTAACCTGTACATCTTTGGACAATGGGAGGAAATTGGAACACCCAGAGGAAACCAATGCGGTCACAGGGAGAACGTACAAACTCCTTACAGACAGCAGCATTATTTACATCTTTGATGCTATGGACAGTTCAGCTAACTTCTTCAAATCCTTTTGTAGCTTCCTCATTGATTAGTTTTCCCTTAATTTGTACAGGAAACTGATACATTATACTCGGATCCCTGAGTTATGTTACAAATATGCAAAAAGCTGAGATTCCAAGCATTGACTCTTATAATAGCTCAATTGTTACACCAGTGTGTTTTTTCTTTGAATCATTTTGCCAATTCTCAACATGCCCTAATTTCAGAATAACCTTAAAAGGCACCTGATTGAAATGAGGATCCAATTATTCTACATTTACTGGCTGCCCTATTACTTAAGTTCTCCAAAATCTACTGCAAAATAAATAGACGTTTGTTTGTTATGTGCTGTGTTGTATGACATGGGCGATCATGGCCTTTCCTTGACCATGATTGTTCTTGGCAAATTTATTTATTTATTTAAAACAGGCACGCTTTGCCATTGCCTTCCTCTGGGCAGTGTCTTTACAAGACGGGTGACCCCAGCCATTATCAATACTCTTCAGAGATTGTCTGCCTGGTGTCAGTGGTTGCATAGCCAGGGCTTGTGATATGCACCAGCTACCCACACAACCATATCCACCTACTTTCACGGCTTCACATGTCTCTGATGGTGGGTTGAGCAGTTGCTATACTTTGTCCAAGGGTGACCTGCACACTAGTAGAGCACCTTACATTTCCTTTGGTAGAGCTGCATCTGCACCCCACCACCCAAAATGGACGATAACAGTCCAATCTTACTCTGATTTTTTAAGTTTTGTTAATAATATCTTAACAGATTAACTGACCCAGATGCCCAACATTTAATCCTCTATCAGTTATGCTAAACGTGCTATGTAAGTAGTAACAATGCATTGTATTCTGCCTCCGAAATTCATTCCATTAACATCAGTGTTAAGGTTTATCATAGTGAAGGCTGATAAAGTCCTCTGCAATTTTTTTTCTTTCCCCCTTCTTTATCGAACATCAGAATTGTGTTTGCTGCCAGTCTGAAGAGATCAACTGAATTTGGGAATATACTGACTGAAGGAGTTTTACATTTTTAACATAATGTACAGGCTGTCCATTTCAAAGCAAATTTAGATCTTCATAAACCTGCAGATCACAAATTGTAAAATGAATTATGGCAGATAGAGGAAAATGCACCTTTTACAGCAATTGTAAATAATTTCAATTCCACAGACTGAAGACACAAATATGGCCAAATATAATTACCTTCAATACATTAATGTCTTCAAGAACTATCTTAAGTCCATTTTTAAATGCCGCTGCTCCAAGAAGAAAAATATCAAAGAGGTAAATCCTATCATTTGTTGAAATCTAGAGAACAAGTAACAAGAATTAAATAATGCATAAACATAGAAATGTGTTATTAAAGCAATGAAGCAATAAGGCTCTGGATTGGAAACCAATACCAAATGCTTCAAGAACAAAAGTACAGTTTACAGTAAAAAGTACTCAAATTACTGTGTCACAGCTTGTGAGTCTATTTGTTCAAATATAGTCATCTCCACTCAACCTTAGCTGCATTTTCAGAATGGCCAGGCATCAATAAATTCCTGGAGCATCATAGCATTCAAGTTGAACCTTCTTGTACGGAACATTTAAAAAACTGTACTGAAAATCAAGGCTTCCTTACTGCACAGCACAGCATGCAGGGACAAACCTTTTTATTCAGAATGGAGAATGTGATCTGGCACTAGGAGACATAAACAAAGTATTTTAATCACTACTTTTGAGATGTAATAAAAAAGGTATTCTAGATGAACTGTATCTGTCAAAAAAAGTTTAGGAACTTCTAAAAACATAGATTGCTTTATTTGTCACATATACATTGAAATATCAAAAGATACAGTGAAATAAATCGTTTCCATCAATGACTAACACAGCCCAAGGATGTGCTGGGCACAGCATGCAACTGTTGCCATAATTCAGGCACCAACCCAGCACACCCACAACTTACCCATCTTAACCTGTATGTCTTCGGAACGTTAGAGGAAACTAGAGCATCCAGAAGAAATCCATGTGATCATGGGGAGAATGTATAAAGTGTGAAAACAGGTTGGTGCGCTGTAATAGCGTTACGCTAACTGCAATGCTATGTGCCATCCTATATTCATCCCTTTCAGTAAAAGGATCAGGGAGTAAAACAAACCTTTTGTATTCAAGCCATATATGAAAACGTAATTAAGCAACAGCATTCTGCAGTCTGTAGAAGTCTATGTTTCAAGTACAGTACATGTAGGCTGTGAGAGGTTGAGGTACCTCTGAGAACTTCAAAGAGTTGCTTCTCAAGGTCTGGTGTACTTCAGCTGTACTCTCTTGATGTCTGGGCACCTGATGAAGTGGGGGAAGTACATTAGAAGACCTCCTTGTCAGTCTGTCTTTAGGCCTGGTTGAGACAGTCAACTACCAAGGCTTCTGCCTGGGCCAACTCTCTGCTCTTGCTTTGAAGGTACATTTGTGCCTCAGCATCAAAAGGACGCATGTAGTGTTCACTGGCTTTCAAGAGATTTTTGAGGACCAGTGACTATCTCAAGGGGTGCAGTACATCCTGAATTGGGATAGTCACGTTTTAATTTGAGAAGTACCTGCCTGAAAATGTATGCAAATAAACTTTTTTATAGAAGTAAGTATTTAAGTATCAATGACTCAGCCCTTCCATTGGATTAAAACATTACCTGCATCCAGAACAGCTTTCCGAAGCGGCAGACATTAATACCTTTCACTGCAACTCCAATCACATTCTGTTGTTTAATCTGAAAGATCTGTAAAATTCAGGCAAAAAAATACTCAAAAGTTGGTCAATTTATTTCTCTTCTGTATTCTCATCTATAACTAAAGTATACCCCTGCATCACAGCAGTTCAGGCAAGACATCCACTCCTACACAACTCATTGAGAAAAACAAACACTGAAAGCACAGCAGTTTTGTTAAATTCCGTCAAGCACGTGCATTATGGAAAATCGCAACTGGAATATCTTCTAGGATTGCAATCTCTCTGCAATGCAGAGGTGTACTGTTTTTATCTTCATTTAGATAGCCAATTAAAATTCATTTGAGTACAGATCTTGTGTGATCTTAATAATTTGACATTTAACCAAAGCATTTTTCAATTGGTTAGCTAACAGTTTACCCGATTTATCACTATGTATATAAAAATCTGTTCTGGTTTTCATTAATTGATTTTCAATTGAAGATGTAAGTAATAAACTGTGTTCCATTTGAAGCTCAACCCTTTGTTTGTAAAGCTCCTTACTAGGAGCAATCGAATATTTCTTGTCAATTTCTTTAATCTTATCAACCAATAAAAGAGTTTCCTTCTTAATACGTTTTCTCAAACCAACAGAATAGGAGATAATCTGTCCACATATATATGCTTTAAAAGTGTCCCAAAGTGTTCCGCAGGAAATTTCATCCGTGGAATTAGTTGAAATCAATCTGTTCCTTCATAAATTTAATGAAATCCAGATCTTGCAGTAAGGTAGAATCAAATCGCCATTGCTTAGTACCAGAAGCTGTATCCATTAATTTAATAGAAAGTTTCATTGAAGCATGATCAGAGATGGCTATAATGTCATAATTACAACCAGTTACAGATGGAATAAAACGAGAGTCAATGAAAAAATAGTCAATTCTCGAGTAAGAATGATAAACATGTGAGAAAAATGAAAACTCTTTGTCCTTAGGATGCAGAAATCTCCAAATATCGAAAATTCCATTATCAGTCAAAAAATAATTGATGTAAGTGGCCGATTTATTTGGTAACGTCTGAATGGATATAGATCTATCCAGCAAAGGATTTAAACAGCAGTTGAAGTCACCACCCATTATTAACGTATTGCAGCAATGTGCTACACACAGCGCTGAAATAACGACACCCAGTCGGTAAGTCGTTTCGAGACTAGTTTATTCAAACTTCCTGGTGCTGGTATTTAAATCCCTAGCGCCCGCCCTCTCTGGGCGGAAATGACGTCAGAGGTGCATTACCAAAGTCTCACCCCGCGCGCTGGCTATTTGTGAGCCGGTTCGTCTGCGCAGAAAGTGGGTCGCCACAAAACCCACCCCCCCCCCCCCCCAGAACCAGCGATACACCCCCCAATGTCCTCAGTCTGGGTCGGACTCTGTTTGGGAGGTCTGCCTCTGTGCTGCGGTGCCTGAACCGCAACCGGCTGCGCCAAGTCCACATGGGCTGGTTTGAGTCGGTCCACAGTGAAAACCTCCTCTTTCCCCCCAACGTCCAGAACGTACGTGGACCCGTTGTTGTTGATCACCCTGAATGGCCCCTCGTACGGCTGCTGTAGCGGTGCCCGGTGTCCGCCCCTTCATACAAACACAAACTTACAGTTTTGCAGTTCTTTGGGTACATGGGTCGGGGTCAGTCCGTGCTGTGAAGTTGGTACGGGGGCCAGGTTGCCGAGCCTTTCGCGTAGCCTGTCCAGGACTGCTGCAGGTTCTTCCTCTTGCCCCCTTGGGGCTGGTATGAACTCTCCTGGGACGGCCAGGGGTGCGCCGTACACCAACTCGGCCGACGAGGCGTGCAGATCCTCTTTGGGCGCTGTACGATTTCCAAGCAGGACCCAGAGAAGCTCGTCCACCCAGTTAGGTCCTCTCAGGCGGGCCATGAAAGCCGACTTCAAGTGACGGTGGAAGCGTTCCACCAGTCCGTTCGACTGTGGGTGGTAGGCAGTTGTGTGGTGCAGCTGTGTTCCCAACAGGCTGGAGGTGAACTGGGCGCCTCTGTTGGAGGTAACGTGGGCCGGTACCCCGAAGCGTGCTACCCAGGTTGCGATCAGTGCTCGAGCGCAGGAATCGGCAGATGTGTCGGTGAGCGGGACCACCTCTGGCCACCTCGTGAACCGGTCTACCACCGTTAGGAGGTACCACGCTCCTCAGGACACTGGTATCCACGTGAATGTGGTCAAACCTCCGGTGGGTGGGTTCAAACTGCTGTGGCGGGGCTTTAGTGTGCCGCTGTACCTTGGCTGTTTGGCACTGCGTGCACGTTCTGGCCCATTCACTGACCTGCTTGCGAAGTCCGTGCCACGCGAACTTGCTGGAGACCAGCTGGACGGTTGTCCTGATAGATGGGTGCGCCAAACCGTGTATGGAGTTGAAAACCCGCCGCCTCCAGGCTGCCGGGACGATGGGGCGAGGTTGGCCGGTAGCCACGTCGCACAGGAGGGTCCTATCACCTGGGCCTACGAGAAAGTCCTGCAGCTGCAAACCCGAGACTGCGGTCCTGTAGCTGGGCATCACATCGTCTGCCTGCTGCGCCTCTGCCAGTGCTGCATAGTCCACTCCCAGGGACAGGGCCTGGACAGCTGGTCTGGAGAGTGCGTCCGCCACGACGTTGGCCTTTCCTGAGACGTGCTGGATGTCCGTCGTGTACTCTGAGATGTAGGACAGATGTCGCTGCTGGTGAGCCTGAAATGCTCGGAAGTACCTGAAATGCCGGATTGCCAGATACAGTGCCAACAGCTCCCGGTCGAAGGCACTGTACTTGAGCTCGGGTGGTCGTAGGTGCTTGCTGAAAAACGCCAGGGGTTGCCAGCGACCCTCGATGAGTTGTTCCAGCACCCCACCGACTGCCGTGTTAGATGCGTCCACTGTGAGGGCAGTAGGGACGTCCATTCTGGGGTGCACTAGCATCGCGGCGTTTGCCAAGGCTTCTTTCGTTTTAATGAAAGCGGCGGCGGACTCCTCGTCCCAGGTAATGTCCTTGCCCTTACCTGACATCAGGGCGAACAGGGGGCGCATGATTCGGGCAGTTGAAGGGAGGAAACGGTGGTAGAAATTTACCATACCCACGAATTCCTGAAGGCCTTTGATCATGTTGGGTCGGGGGAAATGGCGGACTGCGTCTACCTTAGCGGGCAGAGGGGTTGCCCCGTCTTTAGTAATCCTGTGGCCCAGGAAGTCGATGGTGTCGAGCCCGAACTGGCATTTGGCTGGGTTGATTGTCAGGCCGTATTCACTCAGTTGGGGGTAGAGTTGACGGAGGTGGGACAGATGCTCCTGACGACTGCTGCTGGCTATGAGGATGTCGTCCAAATAGATGAAAGCGAAGTCCAGGTCGCGTCCCACTGCGTCCATTAACTGCTGAAACGTCTGTGCAGCATTCTTTAGGCCGAACGGCATGCGGAGAAACTCGAAAAGGCAGAAAGGGGTGATGAGTGCCGTTTCGGGGATGTCGTCCAGATGCATCGGGATTTGATGGTATCCCCAGACGAGGTCCACCTTGGAGAAGATCCGTGCGCCGTGCGGGTTTGCTGCAAAATCCTGAATGTGCGGCACAGGGTAGCGGTCCGGTGTTGTAGCTTCGTTCAGCCTGCGGTAGTTGCCGCATGGTGTTCAGCCCCCTGTTGCTTTGGGCACCATGTGCAGGGGGGATGCCCATGGGCTGTTGGACCGCCGTATGATCCCCAATTCCTCCATCCGCTTGAATTCCTCCTTCGCCAGGGGAAGGCTTCGAAGGCTTTTCTGGGGGGAGCCTTCGTGTGCGGGCGTGGAGGGGTGGTCCCTGGGTCAGAATGTGGTGCTGTACCCCGTGTCTGGGCATGGCTGCCGTGAACTGCGGTGTCAGAATCGATGGGAAGCCCACCAGGAGTCTGGTGAATTCGTTGTCCGACAGCGTGATGGAGTCCAGGTGTGGGGCCGGCAACTTGGCTTCACCCAGGGAGAACGTCTGGAAAGTCTCGGCATGTACCAGTCTTTTCCCTTGCAAGTCAACCAGCAGGCTGTGAGCTCGCAAGAAGTCCGCCCCCAGGAGTGGTTGGGCCACCGCAGCCAGTGTGAAGTCCCACGTGAACCGGCTGGCACCAAACTACAACTACAGGGTGCCGTAGGTCCGTATTGTGCTGCCGTTTGCAGCCCTCAGGGTGGGTCCTGGCTTCCTGTTGCGGGTGTCGTACCCCGTCGGGGGCAAGACGTTGATCTCCGCTCTGGTGTCGACCAAGAAGCGGCGTCCGGACTGTTTGTCCCAGACGTACAAGAGGCTGTCCTGGTGGCTAGCCGCCATAGTCATTAGTGGCAGCTGGCCCTGGCAAGGCGGGCGACAACGGCGGGCTTTTGTGTCCCACTGCTGGTGGTAGAAACACCACTGTTCACTGGCCTCCTCACTCCTGCCTGTGTTGTGTGCGCCGCTCTGCCGGGCCTGGTCTGGTCTGCTGTTGGGCGCGTGGCCTGGTAATCTGACCGATAGACGCCACGCTCTCCCTCTTGGCTTTCCACAGCAAGTCTGCCCGGGCCGCCACCTTCCGGGGGTCGCTGAAATCTGCGTCGGCCAGCAGCAGATGTATGTCCTCGGACAGTTGCTCCAGGAACGCTTGCTCGAAAATGAGGCAGGGCTTGTGTCCGTCAGCCAAGGACAGCATCTTGTTCATCAATGCTGATGGCAGTCTGTCTCCCAAACCGTCCAGGTGAAGCAGGCGGGCACCCCGCTCACGCCATGAGAGGCCAAAGGTCCCAATGAGCAGCACCTTGAATGCTTCATATTTGCGTTCTTCCGGGGGTGACTGTATGAAATCTGCAACCTGGGCGGCCGTCTCCTGGTCAAGGGTGCTCACCACATGGTAGTAACGCGTGGAATCAGAGGATATCTGCCAAATCTGGAACTGGGCTTCTGCCTGGCTAAACCACACGTGTGGTCGCAGTGTCCAGAAAGTCGGCAGTTGTAGCGAAACTGCGTGAACAGATGAAGAGTCAGTCATCTTAGGTCCAAATCCCGTTTGGACCGTCGGGGTCACCAATGTAGCGATGTGCTACACACAGCAGTCAGTAAGTCGTTTCGAGACTAGTTTATTCAAACTTCCTGGTGCTGGTATTTAAATCCCTAGCACCTGCCCTCTCCGGGCGGAAATGACGTCAGAGGTGCATTACCAAAGTCTCTCCCCGCGCGCTGGCTATTTGTGAGCTGGTTTGCCTGTGCAGAAAGTGGGTCACCACAATATATTCATTTAGATTAGGTAGAGAAGTAAATAGACTTAAAGAAATCAGGATAATCCACGTCAAATTATTAAGATTCGTCAACAGAATGGTGAAATGACAGTTAACCATGAGATAAACAAATCTTTTCAAGATTTTTATACCTCCCTGTATCATTCTGAATTTCCTCATGATCATAATACCATGCATGATTTTCTTGGGAAATTGAATTTTCCAAAATTATCATCAGAAGAACTTTTAATATTAGATACTCCTATTACGGATGCAGAAATTAAAGGTGTTATTTCCTCTACGAATTCTGGGAAAGCACCAGGTCCAGATGGGTATACAGTGGAATTTTTAAAGTGTTTTTCCTCTACTCTTTCTCCTTGGTTATGCAAGGTTTTTGAAGAAGCAATTAGACTAGGTAAATTGCCACAATCTTTTTATAGAGCTTCCATTTCTTTAATATTGAAAAAAGATAAAGACCCTACTGACTGTGCATCCTATAGACCAATATCCTTATTGAATGTAGATTCCAAGATCTTTTCCACATTACTGGCGACCAGGCTGGAGAAGGTATTACCACAAATTATCTCGGAGGATCAAACTGGTTTTATTAAAAATCGCTATTCTTTTTTCAATATTACGAGATTATTGAATATTGTTTATACTCCTTCACGCAGCACCTCAAAATGTGTCATTTCATTAGATGCGGAGAAAGCATTTGATAGAGTTGAATGGCCATATTTATTTACTGTGCTTGAGAAGTTTAATTTTAGTCCGACATTTATATCCTGGATTAAATTGATATATCATACTCCAGTAGCCTCGGTTTTTACTAACAATCAAAGATCTTTCTTTTTTCGTTTATTTCGGGGTACCAGGCAAGGCTGTCCTCTTAGTCCGTTATTATTTGATACTGCTTTAGAACCTCTGGCAATTGCTATTAGAGAATCACCGAACATTTTTGGCATTACTCATGGGATGGATATACATAAGTTATCATTATATGCAGATGATTTATTATTATTTATTTCTGATCCTAAGAAATCCATTCCCGCAGTTATATCATTGTTGGCTCAATTTAGTAATTTTTCCGGGTATAAATTAAATCTTAATAAGAGTGAATTGTTCCCCTTAAATAGACAGGTTCCAATTTATGGAAATTTACCTTTTAAATTAGTTAATGACTTTTTTTTATATACTTAGGGATTAAAATTACAAAAAATCATAAGGAGTTATTCAAGGTTAATTTTTTACCCTTAATTGATCAGATTAAATGTTGGTTCACTAAATGGTCACCATTGTCTTTATCTCTGATAGGTCGGATTAATGCTATTAAGATGATTATTTTACCCAAGTTCTTATATATATTTCAAGCGGTACCAATTTTTATTCTGAAATCCTTTTTTGACAATGTTGATTCAAAAATTTCCTCATATATATGGCAGAACAAAAATCCTAGATTAGGTAAAAGATATTTACAGAAGGCAAGGACGGAAGGTGGATTGGCATTGCCTAATTTTAGATTTTATTATTGGGCAATTAATATTCAATATTTGACATGTTGGTTAAGGGATTGGGATTTATCTCCTAGCCCTCATTGGGTAAATCTGGAAACTAAATCTGTACAAGGATTTTCATTAGGTTCTATTTTAGGGACTTCTCTTCCCTTTGCTCTTTCTAAATTGCATAAACGAATCGACAATCCGATAGTCAAACACACTTTACGTATATGGTTTCAATTTCGGAAATTTTTTGGGTTGAATCAATTTGTTTTAACTATTCCTATTGTATCCAATTTCTTTTTTCATCCTTCTATTATGGACCAAGCTTATTCAGCTTGGAAGACTAAAGGAATACTATGATTTTCTGATCTATTTTTGGATAATTGTTTTATGTCTTTTGAACAATTATCTAATAAATATAATTTGCCCAGATCTCATTTTTTTAAGATATTTACAGATTAGGAATTTCTTAAACACTGTACTTCCTACCTTTCCAAATCTTGATTCTTCGGGTATTTTGGAGAAATTGTTAGAACTAAATCCTTTTCAGAAAGGTGTAATATCAAATGTTTACAATATAATTATGAAAATACATTCAGAGGCCTTTTATAAGATTAAAAATGATTGGGAAAGAGAACTTAACTTTACTATCCCTATTGAGAATTGGGATAAAATTCTTCAATTAGTTAATTTATCCTCTATATGTGCTAAACATTCATTGATACAGTTTAAAGTTGTGCACAGGGCTCATACGTCCAAGGATAAATTGGCTCGACTTTATTTCCATATAAATCCTATATGTGACAGATGTCATTCTGAGATAGCTTCTTTAACTCATATGTTTTGGTTATGTCCGCTTTTGAAAAAATATTGGAAAGACATTTTTGATATTATTTCCATGGTATTGAACATTGATTTACAACCTCATCCTATTACTGCAATCTTTGGTTTACCAATGATGGAGTCAATCCATTTATCTTCTTCTGCTTGTCGGATGATTGCATTTCTTCCATTAATGGCTAGAAGATCTATTTTGTTGAATTGGAAAGAAATTAATCCCCCTACCGTATTTCATTGGTTTTCTCAAACTATGTTATGTCTAAATTTGGAGAAAATTAGAAGTGTCGTATATGACCCTTCTATTAAATTTGAAAAGATTTGGAGGACATTTATTCAATATTTTCACATGATGTAATTTGACCCTGTTCTAATCCTATTTGTTTTTCCGGTTTTGATTATATATATATATGTTGAGAGGATCGGAGTTGGGGACACTGATGATTTTGTAATTTTTTTATATAGATACTATAAACAGCCCATTTTTTTTCTTCTTTCCTTTTTTTTTCTTAATAGTTAGTGGTTAGTTTGTTAGTTTAGTTTTTCTTAGGGCATTAATATTTTTTTTCCTTTTTCTCTTTTCTTTTTTTTTTGTTTCGTTTATATGACATTTGTATCATTCATGATTTGGGAAGACTTAACTACCGTAGATGTCGGATTATAAGCCGCTACTTTTTCCCCACATTTTGAACAGCTTTGAACACTGCGGCCTTTACTACGGTGCGGCTAATGCATGATTTTTTTTCATGCCGCCAAAAACATTTTGCCTCGTAACAGTAGACCAATAAAATTGATGAGTAGTTCACAGAGGTCCAATGAAATTGTACGATAAATCAAGCGCACTTTCACAATTAAATTATTGTAAATCAGTCATTTGTACTCACCCTCATCAACATGGAAAACACTCGAAGAAAAGCATTGTGCTGCCTTTATGGCAGTTATTTAGTTTATAATATTTTCGCTTAGTAATTCATTTGTTAGTTAAAGTTAGAAGTGTCTTAACTATATTTGTTTTCTGTACTACATCCCGGAATGCTATGACGTCACACCCGGTTTCGCCGCGTCTTGTGGGAAAAATACCGGTTTGCGATAAACGGGAAGGCGGGGGGGGGGGGGGGGGGGGCGAGCGGCGGAGCCAAAACGCTGCTTTTAAGTTAAAGGCGATCAATAACTTTTCCTGGTAGGCTGCAGTATATATATTTTTTACCAGTCGTTAGGAGATATTGGAATGTTGTTCAGTAAAAAAGTATACGCAACGTATATTTAAAAGTAGCCGCGTTACAGGCACGGTTCGAAAAAAAGCATTTGCAATATGTATTTGTTTATGTTACCATATGGATTTAATTAAAAGTTAAAAAATCCTCACGTGTAATATCTTTCTGTGTAAATATCTCATATTACAACGTGGGACACCTGCGGCCGAAAATCCGGTGCGGCTTGTACAAGTACAAAATTGATTTTATTTCTAAAATTAGAGCCAGCGGCTTTTAATCAGGTGCGCTCTGTAGTGCGAAATCTATGGTACATTGTACTTATTGCTTGTGTATCCTTTTATGTTCATTTTAATTTTGTAAGTTTGTAATCCCATTATCTATGTACTAATCTTATCATGTTGATATTAATAAAAAGATTGAAAAAGAAAGAAAGATCTTGTGTGATAAGGGATAGCCAAGACTTTAAAGGCTTCTTACACCTTTACTCATACGCTTTACTTCTTTACAATGCAGGACAACATTTGACCCATCTACTCTACGCTACTTCTCAAAGAAATTCAATGCCATTTCCCTACATTTTCGTGTAACCTTTCCTTTCACATGTGCCCATTGACCCTACCAATTCCTCCATCAGCCATCTTTTAAGGGTTAATTAACTCACCAACCTGTGCACCTTTGGGATGTGGAAGGAAACTCAAGTGGTCATGAAGATCAAGAACAAACCTGGATGATTGGAACCAAAAAACAGCTGAACTACTTGCAGAGTCACTGTACATACACCAACTAATCCAGCCGAGTTCTAACAGAAAGTTAATGGCACAAGGTTGTTTACTTTCTCAAGACGAGATTGAACAGTTTTCCACAAATCCAAGGTTGGGGCACTATAATACACTCCTTTCTCCCTGGACAAGGAGGAGTTAGTTGTGTTTCCGAGATCCCAAGTGTGAGCCGTCTGGAGCTTAGCTCCTGGTAGAGTCACCCATAGTGGTAAGGTCAAGAGGGAGGTTCCAAACAATGAGCAATTCAACCAAGACCTCAATGGTGGAGTTGGTGGAAGATGAGCAGTGAAGGTGGAGGATGCTGAAGCAATGAAGAAACCTCAGTTGTCTCATACGCCGTGCCACTGGACTATCTGTCAAGGACCGTGTGGTGGCTGCCCATGCATCAACTTCTTCACATTAAACAAACTTATGCACACACACTCTCCATTAAGGGAATAACTTCTTGGAAGAAAATCATACTTTACTCGAGTGATCACACTACTAATACACTCCACACAACTTCAGCAATTTGATCATTACTCATTGTGTATTGCATAACCTAATAAGCAGGAAACCTCTGGCCAAGCTTAATATCAGACTTAAATTCCAGAGCAGGAGGATTAAGTGCAGCATTATGTCAGTAACAAGTGCTTTCCAGCAGAACAGAGGCTTGTCTGGAAGAACACTCAGGAGAAATTTAATGGTTTTCAGGTGCTAAACCCAAGATGCTACCTTAGCAGTTCTTACAATTAGACTTTAATCAGTACCTACACTGATCAATTTCCTGAAAAGTAATTTGGACATGGATTACTTATCTATCTCCCACATGCGTTATCTTTTTAATGTTATTAGAGGGAGGCCACACAATGATGTTCTAACATACTGCAAAACATTTCCAGACAATAAAAAAATGCCTAGATTCAAAGTGCTTGTCATCTTCTTGTGCTGCAGAATGCTGCTCAAACATGTTATATTTTTTTCTTCCAGCTCTACCAAGGGAAAAAAAGGCTTTCATGGGAATTGTATCAAACAAATCTGACACCAAACTATAAAAGAAGATAAAAGGATAGATGAAACCTGCTATTACATCTGCCAGGAATGTAGGATTTAAAAGAATATTGAAAGGGGAGAGAGGCAAATAGATAGAGAAGAAATTCAAAAGAGCATCTAGGCAGCTGTTAATGGTTCAAAACAGGCTGAATGAAACACCAGAATTAAAGGAGCAGAGATCGTGCTGGGTGAGGGTTTGCAGGACAGGAAGTGGGTTGAAACCAAGGATTTAAAAAAAAAATAATAGGATTAATGGATCAGGAGCTAATGTACACTGGAAGTAGAGGAAGTGAAGGATGAATGAGACAGACTTAGGATGCAAGTGATAGTTTTGATTGAATGGAAAACGAGTATACAAGAAAGCTTGAAAACAAAGGCACAGATAAATGATTCAGCTCCTCTGCTGCTGGAGCATAAGTGAACAGTTAATTAAGTTGGTAATGTGGCAATGAGCAGATAGAGAGATGGAAACCATTACAGCATTGAACAAAATGAGATTTAAAGTTCAAAATTCAGAGTAAACTTATCAAAATACATAGTAGTGCTCAAAAGTTTGTGAACCCTGTAGAATTCTCAGTTTCTACATATGACCTAAAATGTGATCAGATCTTCACGCAAGTCCTAAAACTAGATAAAGAGAACCCAATTAAATAAACAAAAATATTAATACTTGTTCATTTATTTATTGAGAAAAATAATCCAACATTACATTATGTTAAGTTAATAAATTTCATGACACATGATGATAATAAACCTGATTCTGATGTATTTGTTGGAAAAAGAATGTGAACCTTTGTTTTCTGGTGTGACCCCCTTGTACAGCAATAGCTTCAACCAAACATTTCCGGTAACTGTTGATTAGTCCTGCACTTCAGCTAGGAGGAACTTTAGGCCATTCTTCCTTATGAAACTGCTTCAACTCTGGTGAGCTTCCTTGCATGAACTGATTGTTTCAGGTCTTTCTATAACTTTTCTATAGGATTAAGGTCAGAGCTTTGACTTGGCCATTCCAAAACACGAGATTTCTTCTTTTTAAAACTATTCTGTTGTCGATTTACTCGTCTTCTGGATCATTGTCTTGCTGCATTATCCACCTTCTATTAAGCTTCAGATTAGACTACCACCCTGGCATTCTCCTGTAAAATGTCATGATACAATTTTGAATTAATTGTTCCCTCAATGACTGCAAGCTGTCGAGGCCCTGAGGCAGCAAAGCAGCCCCACACCATGATGCTCCTTCACCATTCTTCACATGTGAGATGAGGTTTTGATGTTCGTGTGCAGTGCCCTTCTGTGCATTTTTGCCAAAAAGTGCAACTTTCATCTCACCTGTCCACAGAAAATTGTCCCAGAAGCACTGTAGAACATCCAGGTGGTTTTCTGCAAGCTTGAGACATGTAGCAATTTTTTTTTGGTGAGCAGTAGTTTTCTCCATGGTGTCCTTCTAGGAACTCATTCTTGTTTGGCGTTTTTCTTATAGTGGACATATAAACAGAGACTTTAGCAAATTCCAGAGATTTCTTCAGGTCTTTTGCTGTTACCCTTGGTTTCTTTGCTTACCTTCTTTAGCATTGCACGTTGTGTTCTTGGTGCGATCTTTGCTGGATGCCCACTCCTAGGAAGAGTAGCAATGGCACTGAATTTCCTCCATTTGTAGACAATTTCTCTTACTGTAGACTGATGAACACTCAGGTCTTTAGAAATGCTTTTGTAGCCTTTACCAGCTTTACCAGCCTTTACAATTCTTTTAAGGACCTCTGAAAGTTGTTTTGATTGAGGTGGGGTGCACATGAACAGATCTTTCTTGAGAAGTGCAGGCTCTGCCAGTAACCTGACTGTGTCTTCTTGTAGGGCAGGGCACCCCTACAATCCATACCTCCACTCTCATCTCATTGAATGGAACACCTGATTCCAAATAGCTTTTGTAGAAGGCATTACCCCAGAGGTTAACATACTTTTTCCAATAAATACATGTAACATTGGATCATTTTTCTCAATAAATGAATGAACAAGTATAATGTTTTGTGTTATTTATATAATTGGGTTCTCTTTATCCAGCTTAAGACTTACTTGAAGATCACCTTTTAGGTCATATAAATTTTTAGGCAGAGATAGGGAAAATTCTACAGGGTGCACAACTTCTTAGCACCACTGTATGTCACCGTATACAACTCCGAGATTCATTTTTTGGCAGGCAATCACAGTAAATATGAGAGACACAACAGAATCAATGAAAGACAGCACCTAACAGCACGGACCAAAATAAAAGCAATGATAAACTATTTAAATACAAAAGAGAAAAAAAAAATAATAATAATGATAAAAAAACAAGCACTAAATAGAGAACATGAGATGAAGAATCCTTGAAAGTGAATCCAGTTCATAGAGAACTAAATGATGCAGTGAGTGAAATTCAGTGAATTTATCCCCTTTGGTTCAAGAGCCTGATGGCTGAGGGGTAATAACTCTTCCTGAAACCGGTGGTACAGGTCATGGGGCTCCTGTACCATCTTCTTGATAGTAGTTGCAAGAAGAGAGCATGGCATGGATGGTGGGGGACCCTGATGATGGATGCTGCACTCCTGAGACAGCGCTGTGTAGGTATGCTCATAGTGGGGAGGACTTTGATGAACAGGGCCATCTTCATTATTTTTTGTAAGCTCTTCCGTTCAGGGGCATTGGTGTTTTCATACCAGGTTGTGACGCAATCAAGTCAATATGTTCTTCACCATACATCTATAGAAGTTTGTCAAAATTTTAGATGACATACCTAATCTTCGCAAACATCTAAGTAAGAAATTAGGGTGGTAATTAGGTCACAATATTCTGTAATGAAGGTTGAGCTCAATGTCAATCTCAGTTTCTCCCAGTAACTTTGAGATACAAGATGCAGCTTCACAATATGTTTATAAAGAGGAGACAGTGATCAAAGATTCATTCAAATAACTGGAATGACCTTGTGGCATTCTGCAGAGACTGTACTAGAGTTAGAGACAGAGCCTGTGCTGCTGATTGTTCCAGTACTTCTCTTCTATTGTGAACCTCTGCAGTCTGAGAAATTGCAGGCTCTCCTGAAGCAGTTCAAAAGATGCTTGATGGCAAGAAATTACTAATTAATAAACAGGAGGTAGATATATTCATGTTGTTTTGTTTCATCAAAAATTTAATTATTTTAAATGCATGCATTTTCTTCATAAATTTTCAAAAATATTTTAAAATAATTTTCAGATTTTTACCCTTGGCTTTGATGAGTGGTAAGCAGGAGATCAATTACTATAAGTGAGTGGCTGAAAAAGTACAGAATATATTTACTCTGCTGAGATAAGTTAGAGCAAAGAATGCAAGTGTTACCATAGGAGAAAAGCCATTCAAGAATGAAATCAAGAAATCAGTATCCACTTAAAAGGCTGTCTTAACCTGGAACATTTTCCAGAAAGACTGGTTGAGTCATTCTGAAGAGTGAAATTTTTGCCTTTATTTTATGCTTTTCAAGAACTTCTCAAATGATTTGCAACTAAGGAAGTATTTTTGAAATGTAACCGCTCGTGTACTGTAAGAAAGGCAACAGCCAAATTATGCACTGAGAATTCTTAAAAATAACCATGTGATAATAATCAGATTATCTGCTTTTCTCAGTGACGTTGACTGGAGGATAAATACTGGCAAGGACACATTACTATTCCTTAAAATAGTTCCCAACAAGTCTGTGGATCCTCAGCTTTCACATATTTCTGCTATTAAATGAGGAAGCAAACAGTTCCACAACCCACACTCTAATAAATGTTGGATTGATATGTCAATCAGCTACAGTAAATTAACCCTAATATCAATGGGCAAGTAGAGTATCAAGTGGGTGGGGGGGGGGGGGGTGAGAGAAGGGGAATTAATGATGGGATTACTCTGAGAGTAATGAGTTAGTTGGTCTCTTACATTGGACAAAAAAATGAAATATCAATGTTGGTAAGGGAATGCCATCAATGGAAAACACTAAAGATGTAAAAACTTCAGTTAAAATGAATGAGTGACAAAGCAGACTCAAGGGGCTGAATGAGCTATTGCTTTTCCAAGCTACGTTTAACAATACATCATCCTCTCTTACTATAAAACACCAACTTATCCAGAACACTGATTGATCTTCTGTGTTTATGGGATTACATAGTACATAAACAGATCATTCAGCTTAGGCACTTATGTTCCATCTGAGGGCTGTCCTCTTTTTCATCTGAATCTATTAATATAATCCACCCCATTCCCTCCAGTCTCAGATTTAAAACCTTTAGTTTAATTTCATTCCCTTGCATGATGTCACTTTTTCCAGACCATTTCTTTTACCCTAATCACATTCCAGATTTTCAGTTTCTCTTACTCACCCCCATTCCCTCACTATAATATGGCAAAGACTTCAGCCATCGGTGTTACATTGAGACATTCCTTTCCTCTATCTACCTCACCAGAAATCTATCCTTTTGACTAAACTATAACCTTATTATATGCAAATTGCTCATGTAGAACATCCCATGTAATGACGCCATACAAATGTAATCTATTTTTATTGACAAGATTAAAAAGGAACTCTAATCATGTTTTATGACATACATGCCAGGTCTGCCCCCTTGTCCTTCAGTACATCTTCAAGGCAACAGTGCAGCAAGCTTAAACAGGAGCAAATGAGTCATCTCAGTCAATTGCAGCTTACCTCAAGAAATTTGTGGATGGCTTTTGTATTAATATAGAGCAAATCTAATCTACTGACTCCCACAA
This sequence comes from Hemitrygon akajei, assembly GCF_048418815.1. Taxonomy (NCBI): domain Eukaryota; kingdom Metazoa; phylum Chordata; class Chondrichthyes; order Myliobatiformes; family Dasyatidae; genus Hemitrygon; species Hemitrygon akajei. The sequence goes on from NC_133126.1 coordinate 94,776,950, forward strand.
AAATACACTAATGAAAAACCTGGTTATTTTGAGCTACTGCCCTTTAACTTTGTTAATGAAATAAAATTGCAACTTCTTTATTTCAAAAGCATGGGCATCACTGGCAAGGTCAACAATTAATACTCAGTAACAAATTTGGAAGCAGATCCAGATGTGTCCAGAAAGGGATTGGGACATATAATATATAGACAAGCTGATGAGAAGAGACCATACTGCATCTGGTAATAAGCAATGAACCTGGCCAGGCAACATATCTCTCAGTGGGTGAGCATTTTGGAGACAGCGACCACAACTCCCTGCACTTTACTGTAGTTTTGGACAGAGACAGGAGTAGAAGTACAAGACCACAGATATAGGAGCAGAATCAGGCAATTCAGTCATTCAAGTCTGTTCCACCATTCCATCATGTTTGATTTAGTATCCATCTCAACCCCCATTTTCCTGACTTCTCTCAACCACTGAGCACATTTACACGAATTGCTGTTGCAGAAAAGCAGCATCCTTCATCAGGAACCCCCACCACCCAGGATATGCTCTCTTCTCACTGCTGCCACCAGGAAGGTGCAGGAGCCTCAGGACTCACATCACCAGGTTCATAGTCAGCTACAACTGATGGACTCACTTTCATGGACTCTTCATCTCAATGTTCTTGATACTTTATTCCTTCTTTCTTTCTTTCTTAATTAATTATTAATTATTTCTTTTTGTATTTGCGTAGTTTTAGTTGTCTTCTGCACTCAGGTTGAAGGACCAAGTGGGGTGATCTTTTATTGATCCTGTTACGGTTATTGTTCTATAGATTTATTGAGCATATCCGCAAGAAAATGAATCTCAGGGTTGTATATGATGTACATGTACTTTTGATAATATATTTACTTTGAACGTCTCCAGAACTTATCATGGTGGCCTACTTTCTATAAAAGACATGGACTGGATTGTAACAATCACTTTACATCCCAAAGCTCATCTGCATTTGAAATCCTGAATTATATTTCCATTATAGAGCATTTCCACCAACAAGATAAGCCAGGCAGTATAATAGTACAGATAATAGGTTCTTTGGTGCTGTGAGGAGTTGAACTTTCTCTCCATCTTTATGCGACTTTGTCAAGGTGCTCTAGTTTATCTCTCCCATATCCCAAAGGTGTGTGGGCTGGTTTAAAGTAAACTTATCATCAAAGTACGAAAGTGTCACCATACATTACGCTGAGATTCATTTTCTCAGTTAACTGAGATTTAGTTTCTCAGGTAGTTAATCAGTTACTCTTAATTGCCTCTAGTGTGCAGATGAGTGGTTGAATGGGGGGGGCGTGTGGTAAATGATCTGAATATAGTGGGGAATAAATGGCGCAGGATTAGTGGAAATGAGTACTTAATGGTAGGCTCAGATTTGGTAGGTCAATGAGCCTGCTTGTGTGCTGTGTGGCTCTATAAATAACCATTCTTAATTCAGGAGTTCATCAATTATATAGTATCTGTGTATGTACAGCTGCGAATCAAATGGCTGATAATTCTTTTGCTCAGTGCATGAATTCCTGATTCATCTGTAAACCGAGGCTATACAAATGATCAAAGGGGAAGAAAAGTACAACTCCAGTGAGTGAGGGAACCAGGGCCCCAACAAGTGGGAAGGTATAGTATACGGCAAACACCACCTAGTGGGCCTGATGCAGAAACATTGGGATTTTCAAACAGACAGTGCATGATCAGAGTTCTACTTTAACTTGTGTTTTCTTTCATGTATATTTAAAAAAAAGAGGAAAAGTGATCAATGATGAAACCTATTTAATATTTGATTGTTAGTCCAAGATTAGCTTTATTGACAGAATTAGTTACAAATTTTGAGCAAATGAATAGAAATGTAAGCTTATTTTTCTGATAGGATGGGAAAACAATGGAATCAATTATCAGTGTTGGCAGTGCATTGGGAAGTCTTAATGGGTTTTCAAGTAATCAGTTAGACTTTCAAAGTGAAGGCAGAGTTATGAGATACATTCTTAGAGAAAACACCATGGATAGGTGAAAGAGTTGAAAAGAAAATTAAATAGATATACACATAAATTCTGACAGATTTTGCCAAAAAAAATTTCAATAGCCTCAACCAGTTGACCTCTTATCCCACTGCAATATTGCATAGGTTAGTGTAGAAAATGTGAAATGCTGTCTGATAACCTTTGATTTCAGCAATACAGAGGTGAAAATGGTCAAGGCAGTAAAAACAAATGACAGCCAGTATTATTAGACATGATCACTATCTTAAGACTCCAAATGGGAAGTATGCAGGTAGCACAAACAACAAATCATGCTTAACCCTGATATCCTTCAAAGTTAAGCACGCACCTATATGCTTACCTTCAAGGTTGAAAATTTAATAAAGAATGGTGTTCTGACCAAGATGCCTGAATAATGAAGGTTCCTTAGTAATAGCAAAACTCCAAGGGAGGTTTGTACTCTGGAACAGACAAGCTTTTCCAGATTCTTCTAATTAGTACAGATAACAGTGTAGATCACCTTCAACATAATCAGTGTTGAATGTAGCACAACCACTTCGTATTCAATTAGATTTAACACCTCCTTGTTTTCAAAAGAAAAATCAATAATATTGTATAAATGAACTTACTGCTGGACCAAATTTCTGATGAAACTGGTCAATGACAATGATTTCCAAATCATGTTCCAAATGTTCATATTCCAAATCTGAAAGAAATCAACATTTATTGCAAATGTGCACATAACAAAGTTGAACTTATAAATATGCATGAAGGGATGTTCTGAAATGTACTAACACTTATCTATAGACAGAAAGGATGTAATTGTCAAGTCTTTATATCTTTTGATGTCATTATTTTTCAACTAAAGCAGTTATTGAAAACTACAAACTCCAAATTAGGGAAAACTTATATCATCAACCAAGAGTCAGCCAATCCAGAACAACCTGATCAAAGAGCACTACTATTTATTTCTATAGAATAGCAATGCATATACAACAAAACTCACACATTCCCATATGACTTCATAGGACTGTCCCAGATTATTTGACACATCTCGTTTGTACTAATGTTTTTCTTCTCACAAATCACCCAGTTCATTCTTGATCTCTTACCTTCAACCCTCTTCATTTTAATGTCTTTTTTGGAAATTGTCCTTTAGTTTGGCTTTTTGGTCCATAGTCCTCTATGACACAGGAAGTTAGGCATTGCATCAAGTTTGTGCCAGATCACAAAGCAATCCCATTCTCCTACTAATTGTCCCTATATGTTATTCTCTCCATATTCCCATCAATTCTCCCCAGATTCCAACATTCACATACATATTAGAGCCAATTTAACCTTCCAATATGTACGCCTTTGGGATGAGAGAGGAAAATGGAGTTCATAGAGGAAGCCCACATGGTGATAGATAGAAAGCACAAACTCCAGAGACAACACAAGAGTTCAGGATTGAATGCAAGTCACCAGCACTCTGAGCCGGCAGCTCTTACTATGCCAATATTCCATACTTCTTACCCAATTGCCACTGCATTAGAAACAATCTTCCACTATAGTCAAGCTAACTGGATATGTCATTGTTCACGACTCCTGATGGTTCAACATCTAGTTCACCAGGTTTATTTCCTTAGGCTCTCTTTAAATGCACTAGGGCCCCAATTACCACACTCCTTTTAAACACACCACAGCTCTGTTTCCCACACAACTTTAAGCCATGTTGTTTCTCATGCTGCTTTCCAACTGATGTTATACTCATTGGTTCCCCCATTTCCCACACTTCCTTTGAATTAATGTGCATTTCTTTGAAGACACCACAGCCCTGTTTCCAGGACTCCTTTTAAACTCACTAGTGCCACAGTTTTCACACTCTCTTTAACCCACTGGGGCCCTGTTCTGCAAACTCCCTTGGTTTTGTTTCTGGCAGCTTCTTTGAAGTCACATGTCTATTATAAAAGTTATACTATAATGTAACATCTGAAAAATATTGGATTATTAAGAGGAATGTCTGTGGTCTGGATAATCTGTTAGACCAAAACCAAGGGTTTCAAATTATTGAGTTTTACTGTACTCAAACATAAAAATTAATCCTTCTCTTAATACTAAAACTTTCATTTTTCAAGTTGCTTGCTATCTGATTTGGTATTTTTACCAACATCCCAATGAACTACTGTGTACTTATAATGGAGATAACAAAGAGCTTACAAAATATTCCATTGACAGCCCAAGGTTGAAAACCAAAGTTCAAAGTAAATTTATTATCAGAAAACATATCAGTTGCCATATACAACCCTGAGATCCATTTTCTTGCACACACACTCAATAAATCTGTAAAATAATAACCATAGCAGAATCAATGAAGGACCACGCCAACTTGGGTACACCAAAAGGCAACATTATATTGTTGCCTTTTTAATTATAGATAAGAACACATAATAATTTAAAGGCACTATTACTTTAATCATCTGACCAGTTACACAAATGCTTTCTGCATCTCTGCTCCATTTGACATTTTATTTAAATACTACTTCCCAATTTTTAACGTGTAACTGCTGCTTATTTATGTGGCTTGTCGCTTGACTCATCCCCTCTATGCTTTCACACCTTATCTAACATTTTCTTTAACAGTAACAAATTTTCATGTTCCTACAATTTCTAAATGTAGATTTTTTATGTCTAACATAAAACATTTTTTCAATGAATGGAAGGTTCCAAAGGATGAGACTGCAGTAGAAAATGAGTCATCTGAGGTACCTGGGAAATGTTTCTCTCCAAGTGCCTCCCCCGGAGCTGTATCTTCCAGTTTGCCCTTTTCATCACTTCAATAAAAATATAAAGAAAAATAGTTCATATTAAGAAGTGATTCCTATTTTGTTTTCTTCAAATAACATTCGAGGACGTGTATTACCAATTACATATCTGTTCTCATTTCACTAAGAAAATAATAAAACCTGAGAAATGGAAATTCACTGTCACATGTCTTTGTAGCTTCGATAAATCTTTTATTGTAACTGAATTGCTTAACTCTGTCACATAAATGAAAAAGACAAGCTCAGGCCTGATTACAAATGGGGAGTCATTTAATTTTAGATAGCTAGCATGAGCCATTGGTTCCTGTGAAGACAAAGGAGATTTGGAAATGCCATGAATGTCTGGATTATTCTTTAAATGGCTTGTTTTGTGGTGGAATAAATCAAAAAAAAATTTAATGAGGTTTTTTTTTGCATGTTGTTGGTGTGGATTTGAATCTACAACCCCCTCACATCGTGCCAAATGGATTGACTTACTTTAATTCAGGCACAATCATAGTCTGGAAACCTAAAGTAGGCCATTCACAAATGAGAAAATCTGCAGATGCTGGAAATCCGAGCAACACACACACACACACAATGCTGGAGGAACTCAGCAGGCCAGGCACCATTTTTTCAAGCTTGGTCTGGCATTCTAAGAGTTCACGGTTAACTTTAAGTCAGTTGTCTGGTCTTTATACTTTGAAACCTTAACCAATGAAAATCCAAGACAAAACTAGTTATAGGTTGGTGGTGCTAAAATTGAACACGTTCCTTGTTATTCAATTCCTCAAGTTCAGCACCAGTAATCAAAGACAAAGTTTAGACTCCACAATTCATCCCTAAAAGCTCCTCCATCTTATGTGTGAATATGTATTTTTTCAGATTTCTTACTTTAATAGCTTAGTGTTATTTTTAAAATAACACCTCTTTGTGCTGAAGTCCACCAGCAGAAGGGTCCTGTAGCTCTAATGTACACAAATAAAATCAGTATAGATGGGAAAATGGTGGGCTAAAAGGCCCATTTCTGTGATACTGAACTCAATTTTTGAACACCTTTACAGATCATTCTTCTAAACTTAAAGTTAGCACAATTTGTGTTTGTAATTTAATCCTAAAGCCAGTTGTCATTGTGAACCTTACACTTTGTTTGAAAGTTGATATACCCTTCAAGAATCTCAGTTACCAACACACACATTACTATTGGTAGATCCAACCACTGGAGAACTAAATGACTCACTCCCATTTGTTTGCTTGCCCCTAAGATAAAGACCAACATATCATTGGTTTCTTAGACAACCTATTTATGTGATGTGGGCAATACTTGAGAAGATGGTGTTGATAAGAAAAAAAATAGGAGGAGAACGTCATCTGGCCTGTCAAGCCTGTTTCACCATTCAATTATCTCATGGCTGATCTAGCTGTGATCACAGCAGTTCCATCTACCTGCCTTTTCCTTAGAACTCTAAACTTCCTATTATGCAAAAAATCCATCGGTGTCTTAATTACACTTAATGAGGTAGCCTCTACTGCTTCCTTAGGCACAGAATTCCACATGTTCATGTCTCTCTGTCCTAAATCTATTCCTCCGAATCTTGATGCAAATTTCAGTTCTGGTCTCACTTACTGGTGTAACAACCCTCCTGCCTCCATCTTATTTATCCCTTTCAAAATTTTATGTTTCTTCCCTCTCATTTCCCTGAATTCCAGTGAGTATAGATCTCTCCTCATAGACTAACCCCATCACCACAATGAACCCTGTGAACTTTCTCTGCACTGCCTCCAAAGCCAGAATATCCTTCCTGAAGTAAGGAGATCAGAATTGCATACAGTGCTCTATCCGTAGCCTCAGTAATACCTTGCACAGTTGCAGCACCATCCCCTTGTTCACCACCTTTAGGCATTCTTAAGAGTCAAACACCCAGAGGACTCTCTGTTCCTCAGTATTGGAAAGGGCGTGACCATTCATTATGAATGTTCCAAAGGGCGTGACCATTCATTATGAGTATCCTACCCTTAATAATGGTCCAAAATATATCAATAGGTCAATAGGTACATTTAATGTCAGGGAAATGTATACAATATACGTCCTGAAATTCTTTTTCTTCGCAAACATTCACAAAAATAGAGGCGTGCCCCAAAGAATGAATGACAGTTAAATGTCAGAACCCTAAAGCCCCCAACTCGCCCCTCCCACGCATAAACAGCAGCAAGGCAACAAACCCCCCTCCCCCACTAGCAAAAAAAAGGCATTGGCATTCCCTACCGAGTACTCAAGTGTGCAGCAAAGCATCAATAAATTTCACAGCAAGAGGGGAGACATAACAAACAACTCGCCGATTTATGGTGTTAAAAGTCTGTTGCGTCGCTTCTTCCGAGCTCTGTGTCCAAAGAACTTGGGTTTCTGGGCACGCAGCCAGCTCACTACTTCCAATCTTCTGTGTACTTCCATGACACATCAGCCTGCCTCCAGAGCCATGAAAATCTGGCATCCTGAAGGGTGCTAGTCTTCCAGGCTGTACCTCACACTATCAGGATTAAATTCCACCTACTCCTCACTGCCTACCTATCTTACCAACCAATCAATATTGCCTGATAGTGTACAACTATTTTGCACACCAACACTACCTTCAGTCTTCATGCCAGCTGCAAACTTACTCATCACATCTCTTACATTCATATCCAAGTTATTAACTTGCATATTGTTATTAACAAACAATATGGGTCCCACCACTGATTACTGTGGCACACCACTAGTCACAGACTTACAATAATAAATCCTTTATCATCACCCTCTGTAACCTTACTGTCATCACATGGGCTCCAAAACTTGTGTTATTGTCCTATCTGCGATCTCGATAAAGGTCGAACTTAAGTCCCTATCCCACAGACCATATTCATATATTGTTATTTCTTTGAAAATTTCAATAAAGTCAGACAACTGCTGAAAAAAAACATGACATCTTTCAAAAGATAAAATTAATTCTGCCCTTGAGAATACTTCCCATGAACTTCACTACCATTAGACTCACAAGTCTGTCATGACCTGGCTCATCCCTGCTGCTTTTTTTTGAATAAGGATACAATATTTGTTGCCCTTCAGTCATTTGGCACTTCATCCATAACCAACGTGGTTTGAAAATCTTTGTCAGGGCCTCAGCAATCTTCACTTTTGCATTCCTCAGCTGCCTGGCTGTCAAAGCATGCCATCAAGCCATGTCATCAAGTTTGCAGATGACACAAAAGTGGTTGCCCTCATTAAAAATGATGACAAGACAGAATATAGAGAGGAAGTGGAGAGGCTGCTGGATTGGTTTGAGCCTGAACATGGAGAAGGTGGACTTCAGGAAGGTGCAGCCGAACCATCTCTCTGTGTGAATACATGGCTCCTGCACAGAGAGTTAAGTGCACCAAGTTCCTGGGAGTTCACATTACAGATGACCTCATCTGGTCCCTTAATATCACCTCCGAGAACAAGGTGGCACAGCAACACGTCCACATCCTAAGATTGAGGTAAGCAAAGCTCCCCCTACCCCAATAGCTTAACTGTGTTTTACAGAAGCACCATTCAGAGTGCTTTGACAACTTGCATATTCATCTGGTATATCCATTGGCCAATCTGGACATCGGATCTTCAATCAGGTCCACTGCTTGAAGATAAAAGGCAGCAGCAGGTCAGTACAGTGAAAAAAAAGTGTTGACCAGCGACCAATCAGCGCTTGGGATTGATTACCAAGAGCAAATAAAACGAAGGCGGGGCAAGTGCAATGGCCATCGTTGGGAGTGGACAGAGTCAGAGTGGTGATTTTGAGGCTTTAGCTCTTCAAGGCTTCATCGAACTACAACTGTGAGAAATACATGTAGCTGCAGCTTCCAACAAATTAAGGAGTGTTAAGGAGTTGAACTCTGGATCATTCGGGAGGCTGAGGGGGTGATATATAGAACATATGGCGAGGTAGTTACACTGAAGGAGCAGGACACAGGAAATTGTGTGACCATCAGGAAAGGGAAAGAGGTTCAGAAGCCAGGGAAGAGTACCCCCATGGCCAACCCTCTCAACAACAGGTAGATCACTTTGGATACTGTTGGGGGGGGGAGAGACAGAAAGTCGCAAAGCCGCAATGGCTGGGTCTCTGGCACTGCAATTGCCTTTGCAACTTAGAAGGGTGGTGGGGGGGGGGGGGGTGCAGGAAGAAGAACAAAGAGAGAAGCGGCACACTGTGGTGATAGGGTATTTGTTAGTTAGGGGAATGGACGGGACATTCTGTGGGAGAGAACGAGATTTTCAGATGGCATGTTGCCTCCTGGGTGCCAGGGTTTGGGATATCTCAGATCGAGTCCTCAGTTTTCTTAAGTGGGAAGGTGAACAGCCAGAAGCTGTGGTCCATGCAGGTATCGATGATACATGTAGGATAAGTAACGTGAGTTCAGGGAGGTGGGTGCTAAGTTAAAGGTTTAGGACCTCCAGGGTTGTGATCTTAGGAATGCTATCCATACCACTTGCTGGTGAAGCCAGAATGAGGAAAATTATACAGTTTCAATATGTGACTAAGAAGTTGGTGTAGGTGGCATAAGAATTTTGGATCATAAAGCTCTCTTCCAGGGAAGTTGGAACTACAGAAGGGACAGCTTACAGCTTGCACTTGAACTGGAGGAGGACTAATATCCTAGCGGAAGGTTTGCTAATGCTGCACAACGGGGTTTAACCTAGAGTTGCAGGGGATGGGAACCAGAGTGCCAGAACAGTTAGTGGAGAGGTTGTGGAGGCAGATGTTGGTAAGACCTCAAACAAAGTTAGAAATGAAAAATTGAGCCTGGGATCAACTAGTGTCCTGAGTTTACTATATTTCAATGCAAGCATCATCGTAGGAAAGGTGGATAATAGTGCTAAAGATGAGACAGCTGGTTTACAGAGGCAATGTGTAGTGAGGAGAAGCTGTTGATAGAGCAAATTACAGTCAACAGGATAAGTTGCAACTTAAAGGGAGACAAAAATCGAAAAGGGTGAATACAGGAATGTTTCAAATCTCGTAGTATACAGAATAATGTAGATGAACTTGCAGCACAGTTGCAGATTTGCAGGTTATGATGTAGGAAGCATCACTGAATCATAGGTGAAATATTACAGCTGGGAGCTTAATGTCCAAGGACACACACTGTATCAAAAAGGATCGACAGGAAGACAGAAGACATTCTGTTGACAAAAATGAAATCAAATCATCAGAAAGAGGAGACATAGGGTTGGAAGGTGTTGAATCATTGGGGGTAAAATGACCCTAGTGGGAGTTGTATACAGACCTCCAAACAGTAGTGAGGATGTGGTCTACAAATTACATCGGGAGATAGAAAATGCATGCCTAAAGGGCAATGTTACAAGTGTCATGGGGGATTTCAATATGTAGGTAGATCGGGAAAATCAGGTTGATGCTGGATTCCAGGAGGGGGAATTTTTAGAGTGCCTATGAGATAGCTTTTTAAGAGCAGCTCGTGATTGACCCCACCAGAGGATCAGCTATTCCGCATGGGGTGATACGCAATGAACCAGAATTGATTAGAAAACTAAAGATTGAATTAACCCTGAATTTTGAGGAGAGGCTAAAGTCAGATTTATCAGTATTACAGTGGAGTAAAGGGAATTACAAAGGCGTGAGAGGGGAGTTGGCCAGAATTGACTGGAAAAGAACACTGGCAAGGATGATGGCAGAGCAGCAATGGCTGGAATTTCTGGACACAATTTGGAAGGCACAGGATATATACATCCCAAAGATGGAAGAGGTATTCTGAAGAAAAGATGACACCACTATGGCTAACAAAAGAAGTCAAAGCCAAAATAAAAGACAAAAAGAGCATATAATAGAACAAAAATTAGTGGGAAGTTAGAGGATTGGGAAGCTTTTAAAAACCAACAGGAGAAAACAAAAAGTCATTAAGGGAAAGGTGGAATACAAAAATAAGCGAGTCAATAATATTAAAGAAATTACCAAAAGTTTCTTCAGAAACAAAGTGTAGAGGTGAGAGAGGATAATGGACTGCTGGAAAATGATGCTGGAGATGTAGTAATAGGGGACAATGTAATGGCGGACAAACTGATTAAGTATTTTGCATCAATCTTCACTGTGGAAGACACTAGCAGTATGGTGGAAGTTACAGATGTCAGGGGCATTAAGTGTGTGAAGTTACCATTACTACAGAGAAGGTTCTCGGGAAACTGAAAGGTCTGAAGGTAGATAAGTCACCTGAACCAGATAGTGTCCGCGTCAGGATTCTGAAAGAGGTGATTGAAGAGATCGTGGAGGCATTAGTAATGATCTTTTAAGAATCACTAAATTCTGGAATGGTTCAAAAAGACTGGAAAATTGCAAATGTCACTCTACTCTTCAAGAAGGGAGAGAGGCAGAAGGAAATGAAACTACAGGCTAGTCTGACCTCAATGGATGGCAAGATGTTGGAGTTGATTATTAAAGATGAGGTCTCAGAGTACTTGAAGGCACACGATAAAATAGGCCATAGTTAGTATGGTTTCCTCAAGGGAAAATCTTGCCTGACCAACCAGCTAGAATTCTATTAAGAAATAATAAGCAGGATAGACAATGGAGAATTGGTTGATATTGTGTACTTGGATTTTCAGAAGGCCTTTGACAAGGTACACATGAAGCTGCTAAACAAGTTATGAGCCCAATGTATTACAGTAAAGATTCTAGCATCGATAAAGCAGCAGCTGATTGGCAGAAGCCAAAGAGAGGGAATAAAGGGAGCTTTTTCTGGCTGGCTCCCAGTGACTCATGGCGTTCCATGGGGGGGGGGGGGGGGTCTGTGTTGGACCAGGTTCTTTTTTTGTTAAATGTCAATGATTTGATGATGGAATTGATGGCTTTGTTGCAAAGTTTGCAGATGATATGAGGACAGGTGGAGGGGCAGGTAGAGAGGCTACAAAAGGACAATAAGGAGAATGGGCAAATAAATTGCAGATGAAATACAGTGCTGGGAAGTGTATGGTCATGCACTTTGGTAGAAGAAATAAAAGGGTTGACTTTTCTAAATGAAGAGAAATTACTAAAAACTGAGGTGCAAAGGTATTTGGGAGTCCTTGAACTAAATTGACTTTATTACTTTATAGCAGGATTCCCTAAAAGTCAATTTGCATGTTGAGTCTGTGTTGAGGAAGACAAATGCAATTTTAGCATTCATATCATGAGGACTAGAATATAAAATGATACAATGCTGAGACTTTATAAAGTACTGATGAGGCCTCACTTGGAGTATTGTGAGCAGTTTTGAGCCCCTTATCTTACAGAAAAGATGTCCTGAAACTGTAGGGGTTTCAAAGGAGGTGCACAGAAATGATTCTAGGATTGAATGGCTTGTTTAATGATGGCTCTGAGCCTGTATTCGCTGGAATTCAGAAGAATGAGGGTGACCTAATTGAACCTTATCAAATTAGGTGAAAGGCCTTGATAGAGTGGATGTGGAGAGGATGTTTCATATGGCAGGAGAGTCTAAAACCAGATGACACAACCTCAGAATAGAGAGGCATCCTTTTATAATGGAAGTGAGGAATTTCTTTAGCCAGAGTGCTGAATCTGTGGAATTTGTTGCCACAGACAGCTGTGGAGGCCAATTCTTTATATACAGTGCATATAAAAAATATTTGCCCCCCCCCAGATGTTTTCATGTTTTACAACATTGAGTAACAGTGGATTTAATTTGGCTTTTTTGACACTGATCAACAGAAAGACTCGTGTCAAAGTGAAAATAGATCTCTACAAAGTGATCTACATTAATTACAAATATAAAGCACAAAATAATTGATTGCATAAGTATTCATCCCTTTAATATGACAGACCAAATCATCACTGGTTCAGCCCATTGGCTTTATAAATCACATAATTACAGGCAGTCCTTGGGTTACATACGAATTCTGTTCCTGAGTCTGTCTTTAAGTCGGATTTGTACGTTAAGTCGGAACAAGTACATCCGCTATTATTTAGTGTCAGTTAGTCAAATATTTGCCTTAGTATATAGTATACATTTTACCTTTCTATGCATATAAAACACTTAAGAACCGCATGTATTCCAATAATTAAACCACTGTGTTGTGTAGTAATAATCCTAGCTTTCATCGGGGCAGGGCCTTTCACATGCTCCATTATTCTCACTTTATCCGTTATCCTTTAAAATTGTTCCGATCGTTGACCGACTGTAGCCTAATGCTTTTCCAATGAGCAATGGTGTTTCACCTCTTTCCAAATGCTTTATTATTTCCACTTTATTTTCAATCGCGATCACTTCCCGTCAATGGAACAGAAACACTGTGGGCGGCGGGTCCTAAGGACCACCGCACTGAGACAGGCTAAATGGGACAAGTGGGAGGCTGTGCTAGGTTTGGATATTTGATCCTCCACAATATTCCGAGTGGGAATTTAAACTGGAGGTGGCAGTGTTTTTTTTTTACAAGGTCGAGTTTCAAGCTCGACATCAACCTGGCACGGATGGTACGGGAGTCATTGGATTGACATCAATCTGGCACGGGAGCGGTCTGTCACTGGATCGAACTTGAGCCCGGCGCTAATCTCATTGCGCCACCAGCCGACTGGAACAGTGGGGGGGGGGGGGGAGGGGTGAATCTTACTAAGAAAAATTTAAGCCAAATACAAAGTTAAACACTCAACACAGTGTCAATGGCAACGACTTAAAATGGCGGACACCGTCGCAATCTGACTTCAAATGGCGGATGGCATTCTCCTTCCTCGGTTTGTAAGTACAAGTTGTCCATAAGTCGGACGTTCGTAACTCGGGGACTACCTGTAGTCAACTGGAGATCACTGTGTGTAGTAAAGATGTTTTGATTGAGTGTAGTAAAAATACACCTGTATCTGGAAGGTTCAACTGCTGATGAGTCAATATCCTGACGAAAACTACACCATGGAGATAAAAGAATACTGCAGCAACAAGTCAGGAGATGCATACAAGAAAAATTCCAATTCAATGAATGTCCTTTGTAGTATAGTTCAGTCAATCTTCAAGAAATGGAAAGAACATGGCATAGCTGTAAATCCAGCTAGAGCAGACATTCCTCAAAAAATGAGTGACCTTGCAAGAAGGGGACGAGTGAAGGAGGCCACCAAGAGATCTATGACAACTCTATTACAGTTCAAGCTTCAGTGGCTGAGATGGGAAAGACTGTGTATACAACAATTGCTGTCTGGATGCTTCACCAGTAGCAGCTTTATGGGAGAGTGGCAAAGAAAAAGCCACTGTTGGGAAAAAAACTTACAAGAAATCTCAGACTTTGCCAGAGGGCATGTGGGAGACTCTGAAGTCAACTGAAAGAAAGTTCTACAGTCTGAAACCAAAATTGAGCTTTTTGGCTTATGACTAAACGCAATATTTGGTATAAACTGAACACTGCACATCATCAAAAACACACCATCCTTACCATGAAGCACGATTGGTGACAGCATTAGGAACACATCATTGCAGCAAGCCCCAGAAGGCTTGTGAAGGTAGAGGGTAAACGGAATGCAGAAAAATACAGGGAAATCCTGATGCCATCTGTAAGAGAATTGTGACTTGGGAGAAGACTTGTTTTCCAGCAAGACAATAATTCCAAGCATAAAGGCAAAGCTATACAGGAATGGCTTAAAAACAAAGTTGATGTCCTGGAATGGCCAAGTCAGAGTTCAGAACTCAATCTAATTGAGAATTTGTGGCTGGACTTGAAAAGACTGTTCATTCATGATCCCCATGCAATCAAATAGAGCTTGAGCAGGTTTGGAAAGAAGAATGGGGAAAAACTGCAGTGTTCAGATGTGCAAAGCCGATAAGACCTATCCGCATAGACTCAAGGTTGTAATTGCTGCCAAAGGTGCATCTACCAAATACTGACTTGAAGGGGGTGAATCTTGCAATCAATGATTTTGTGTTTTATAATTGTAATTAATTTAGATCACTTTGCAGAAATCTGTTTTCATTTTGACATGAAAGAGTCTTTTTCTGTTGATCAGTGTTAAAATAAGCCAAATTAAATCCACTGTGATTCAATATTGTAAAACAATAAACATGAAAACTGGGGGCGGGGGGGAATATTTTTTATAGGCACTGTATATTTAAGGCAGAGGTTGACAGATTCTTGATTGGTCAGGCCATGAAGGGATATGGGGAGAAGTCAGGGGATTGGGGCAGAGGGGAAAATTGGATCAGGCACGATGAATTGGTGGAGCAGACTCGATGGGTCACATAGCCTAATTCTGCTCCTATATCTTATTGTCTTATGGTATGGGAGCAGCCAAGCATCTGACCATAAGTCCCTGCAAAGGACTCAGAACAGCTGAGAGGATCATAAGCATCTCCCTACCATCCACTGGAACATATATCAGAAGTGCTGTGTATGCAGAGCCCTTAGTATTATTAGGGATCCCACACATCCATTCCAGCATCCTCTGACTTTTGACCATTAGGCAGGAGACTCTGATGCATAAAAACAAGAACGGTCAGGATGGGAAACCGTTTCTTCCCCCAGGCCATCAGGATTCTAAACTTCACACTGCATCGTATTCGAAGTATCACTCGTTAATCGGTTCTATACTTTACAATGTTTAATATTAATGCATTTCAGTTTGTTATTTATGCATGATTCATCTGTAGATTTTATCGTTACCTTCATTATCGTGTGTAATGTGTGTTATATGTACTACTTACTTTACATCCTGATTCAGAGAAACATTGTCTAGTTTCTATAAACATTCTATGGTTACATATGACATATACATGTATATAGTCAAATGACAAACTTGATTTGAACACATTTCACATGCATAATCAGAGGATTAACCCCTTGCTCACACCATTTCCAATTTAAAAGTCCAATTTCCAACATGTTCTAACTTCTATTAACAAACCTGTCTAAATCTTTCTGAATGCTCCAGTGACCTTTTAGGTAATATATTTCATCACTCCTTATTTATCTTGTTAATGATTTCAATTAATTCAACTGGATTAATCATAAGTGACTTGTCCTTAAAGCTGAGACAGTTTTCTCTGATGGGTGATGTGCTCAACTGTCTCTTACAAAACTGTCTAGTAACTAGCCCACAAGAAATGTTACACTAATAGACTAAGTTATCAATAACAGATAATGCTTAAACACTGAATGGGTCACACGGCATTTGCAGAAATAAGAACACAAGTTAATGGTTCTGGTCAAAGATCCTTCTGGATAACATTTCTATTTACTTAGCTTCACTTTCACCCCCTCAAAAAAAAGGAGTGACATTAAGAAATTTCCAATCTGGTGACACAATTCTCACACCAAAAGTTTGAAAAGATTGTCTTGACATTGGATTATGTGATGGTTGCATTTTTAAGCAGTACATGATACAATTTAATGTTTTAAGAGCAAATTCTGAAAAAGCTGTTACTTGGTGAGAAGAGTACAGTTCGCAATCTTGAGTTAACATTTCCAGCTGCACACACATACCCCAAGTGGTTATCCATTATTCAATATGCACCTGGCATTCTAAATTAGATTGTGTTTTACTGAGCTAGAGAAGATAAAAGTTGATCTCTTACAGAGGACATTTTCACAGCACATCTAATGCAAGACCATGAGATAAAAGGGTTAGTCAACCACTCTACACTTAATTCCGCTGGAAACGGACTGGCTGGTGTCTGAAAGTCTTTTGAGTGTGCAGCAATGCCATTTGCTAATAGCACTTGTCGCGGTCTCACTATGACAGAGAAGAAAGCAATCCCAGTCCTACTCCCTTTACTGCAGCCCTCCAACTTATTCTGACTCATTTATCAATAACTTCCCACACACAGTGGATTCTAGTTAATTGGGACACGTCAGGACAAATACATTTTGGCCCAATTAAGGGTCTGCCCCAATTAGCCGAAATTTCATGGAAATAGTTAAAATATAAAAAAGACAAATTACCATTTAACCGAGGAACAAATTATGTATTTAAATGAAACAGAACAAATTTGAACACAACCAATACTACTAGAGTACTATAAAACTGTATTAGTTTCTTACAGCTATCAACAGAATTCATCCAGGGTACGCTGCCGTGTTCTTTTGATTGACGGTAAGTGAACAAAGTCAGCACAGACACCTAGTGTAGATAATGAACTGCCTTCATACAATGCTTTTGACAATTATTTATTTCCAAATATTTATTTCCTTTGTAACATTCTAAGTGATTGTCAATACCTTCAAATTCTTCATAGCTCTTAACTTGAAGTAGCAAAAGAATTTCATTTTCACTCCCAGGTGTTTCTGGCATCTTCAAATCTGAATGCTTGAAACCATGGCGAGCAAAATGACAATAGTTCTGAATTGCCCTACTGCTTATTGCTCACCAACTGTCAGTGCAAGAATCACTGCTGTTTGAAGACAAACACACACCATCTGATGCTATTTTAAAACTGTTCACTCTAAGCAGACAAGCACACTACTGATGCTGGTTAGAAACTATTTGGCAACATTCAGTACTCCTGTTTGAGTACTGTTGGGGGGGGGGGGGAACAGCCTACCTGGGGTAAGTAACAGTGGCTGTGCCTCTGGCACAGAGTCCAGCCCTGTGGCTCAGAAGTGTAGGGAAAGGAAGAGGATGGCAGCAGTGATAGGGGACTCTAAAGTTAGGGGGTCAGACAGGTGATTCTGTGGACGCAGGAAAGGAACACGGATGGTAGTTTGCCTCCCAGGTGCCAAGGTCTGGGATCTTTCTGATCACGTCCACGATATCTTGAAGTGGGAAGGAGAACAGCCAGAGGTTGTGGTACATATTGGTACCAACGACATAAACAGCAAAAGGGAGGTGGTCCTGAAAGCAGACTACAGGAAGTTAGGAAGGAAGTTAAGAAGCAGGACCACAAAGGTAGTCATCTCGGGATTACTGCCTGTGCCAAGCGAAACTGAGTATAGAATAGAGTGAGGTGGAGAATAAATGTGTGGCTGAGGGATTGGAGCAGAGGGCAGGGATTCAGATTTCTGATCATTGGGACCTCTTTTGGGGCAGGTGTGACCTGTACAAAAAGGATGGGTTGCACTTGAATCCCAGGGGGGCCAATATCCTGGCGGGGAGGTTTGCCAAGGCTACTGTGGAGAGTTTAAACTAGATTTGTTGGGGGATGGGAACCGAACTGAAGAGACTGGGGAAGAGGTGGTTGGCTCACAAATAGAGAAAGCCTGGAGATGATGTGTGAGGGAGGATAGGCAGGGATGCGCTCAGACCAACAGTTTGAGATGTGTCTATTTTAATGCAAGGAGTATTGTGAACAAAGCGGATGAGCTTATTGCGTGGATCAGTACTTGGAGCTATGATGTGGTGGCCATTACAGATACTTGGTTGGCTCAGGGACAGGGATGGTTACTTCAATTGCTGGTTTTCATATGTTTCAGAAAGGACAGGGAGGGAAACAAAAGCGGTGGGGGGTGGCACCATTGATCAGAGAGTGTCACGGCAGCAGAAAAAGTGGATGGCATGGAGGGATTGTCTACGGAGTCTCTATGGGTGGAGGTTAGGAACAGGAAGGGATCAGTAACTCTACTGGGTGTTTTTTATAGGCCGCCCAATAGTAACAGGGATATCGAGGAGCAGGTAGGGAAACAGATCCTGGAAAGGTGTAATAATAACAACAGAGTTGTTGTGATGGGAGATTTTAATTTCCCAAATATCAATTGTCATCTCTCTACAGCAAGGGGTTTAGATGGGGCGGAGTTTGATAAGTGTGTTCAGGAAGGTTTCTTGACACAATATGTAGATAAGCCTACAAGAGGAGAGGCTGTACTTGATCTGGTATTGGGAGATGAACCTGGTCAGGTGTCAGATCTCTCAGTGGGAGAGCAGTTTTGAGATAGTGATCATAATTCTATCTCCTTTACAATAGCATTGGAGAGATAGGACCAGACTAATTAGAAAAGCGTTTAATTGGAGTAAGGGGAATTATGAGGCTATCAGGCAGGAATTTGGAAGCTTAAATTGTAAACAGATGTTCTCAGGCAAAGGTATGGAAGAAATGTGGCAAATGTTCAGGGGATATTTGTGTGGAGTTTTGCACAGGTACATTCCAATGAGACAGGGAAGTTATGGTAGGGTAAATCTAGTCAAGAAAAGCTTACCAAAGGTTCAGAGAGCTGGGTAATGTTAGAGATCTAGAAGATTATAAGGCTAACAGGAAGGAGCTTAAGAAAGAAGTTAGGAGAGCCAGAAGGGGCCATGAGAAGGCCGTGGCTGACAGGATTAAGGAAAGCCCCGAGGCATTCTGCAAGTATGTGAAGAGCAAGAGGATAAGATGTGAGAGAATAGGACCAATCAAGTGTGACAGTGGAGAAGTGTGTATGGAACCGGAGGAAATACCAGAGGTACTTAATGAGTACTTTACTTCAGTATTCACTATGGAAAAGAATCTTGGTGATTGTAGGGATGACTTACACTGGACTGAAAAGCTTGAGCATGTAGATATTAAGAAAGAGGATGTGCTGGAGCTTTCGAAAAGCATCAAGTTGGATAAGTCACCAGGATCGGATGAGACGTACCTCAGGCTACTGTGGGAGGCAAGGGTGGAGATTGCTGAGCCTCTGCCAATGATCTCTGCATCATCAATGGGGACAGGAAAGGTTCTGGAGGGTTGGGGATGTTGTTGCATTATTCAAGAAAGGGAGTAGAGATAGCCCAGGAAATTACAGACCAGTGAGTCTTACTTCAGTGGCTGGTAAGTTGATGGAGAAGATCCTGAGAGGCAGGATTCATGAACATTTGGAGAGGTATAATATGATTAGGAATAGTCAGCATGGCTTTGTCAAGGGCAGGTTGTGCCTTACGAGCCTGACTGAATTATCTGAGGATGTGACTAAACACATTGATGAAGGAAGAGCAGTAGACGTCGTGTATATGGATTTCAGCAAGGCATTTGATAAGGTGCCCCATGCAAGGCTTATTGAGAAAGTAAGGAGGCATGGGATCCAAGGGGACATTGCTTTGTGGATCCAGAACTGGCTTGCCCACAGAAAGCAAAGAGTGGCTGTAGATAGGTCATATCTGCATGGAGGTCAGTGATCAGTGGTGTGCCTCAGGGATCTGTTCTGGTACCCTTACTCTTCATGATTTTTATAAATGACCTGGATGAGGAAGTGGAGGGATGGGTTAGTAAGTTTGCTGATGACACAAAGGTTGGGGGTGTTATGGATAGTGTAGAGGGCTGTCAGAGGTTCCAGCAAGACATTGATAGGATGCAAAACTGGGCTGAGAAGTGGCAAATAGAGTTCGATCCAGATAAGTGTGAAGTGGTTCATTTTGGTAGGTCAAATACGATGGCAGAATATAGCATTAATGGCAAGACTCTTGGCAGTGTGGAGGATCAGAGGGATCTTGGGGTCCGAGTCCATAGGACACTCAAAGTAGCTGCGCAGGTTGACTATGGTTAAGAAGGCATATGGTGTATTGGCCTTCATCAATCGTGGAACTGAACTTAGGAGCCGAGAGGTAATGTTGCAGCTATATAGGACCCTGGTCAGACCCCACTTGGAGTACTGTGCTCAGTTTTGGTCACCTCACTATAGGAAGGATGTGGAAACCATAGAAAGGGTGCAGAGGAGATTTACAAGGATGTTGCCTGGATTGGGGAGCATGCCCTTATGAAAAACAGTTGAGTGAACTCGGCCTTTTCTCCTTGAAGGGGGCACAAGTTTAAGGTGTTTGGGAGTAGGTACAGAGGAGACGCCAGGGGTAAGTTGTTTTTTTTTTTTTATAAACGCAGAGAGTGGTGAGTGCGTAGAATGGCCTGCCAGCAATGGTGGTGGAGGTGGATACGATAGGGTCTTTTAAGAGACTTTTGGATAGGTACATGGAGCTTAGAAAAATAGAGGGCCATGGGTAACCCTAGTAATTTCTAAGGTAGGGACAAGTTCGGCACAACTTTGTGGGCCAAAGTGCCTGTATTGTGCGGTAGGTTTTCTATGTTTCTATTCTCCTGATCCAATTAAGTGGCATGATGTCCCAAATAAGCAAAGGGAATCCTAGTTGTTTTCTCGATTAGCGTTTGTTCTTTAAGAGTTGCCCCAAATAAGCAACTGACCCGATTAGCCCACGGCCTAATTAACTAGAATCCACTGTATTAATTTGCAATAAAACAGTGGCCAATTGATCCAACTTTACATTATTAGGATATTGGAGGAAACCACCAGGCAAAAACCCACTTAGCGATGGAGAGAATATGCAAGATGGAAGAGCTGGAGCTGCAGTAGACTGCTTTAGAGTTGGTAGAGATGGACAAAATATAGATCATATGGAGGAATGTTCATTTCTGCTATCCCTACCACCCAATCACATTCTCCAGCTCTTCAAACTACACAGGTCCAAAGGTGACGGGTTTCACAGTCAGTCACTGTCACTCTGGCTTCCAAATTCTATCAGAGATGATAGAGGAGGGTGGAGAAAGAGTTGGGGGGGGGGGGCGGAATCCATAGTTCCCAGTTTTCTGCTTGCTACTGCATGAAAGAGGTCATTTCTGTGTTCTACTCTGAGTGTCTGATATTTGCTTTGGTAGCTGAGGAAAACCAAGAGAGTAAGGAGTACAGCTGAATAGATGACTGCTGAAAATGACTCGATGCTGGGTCAAGGAATTCTGCTCATCAACAACTCTGATGTCACAAACAAAGGCTAAAATAGGGAAGGATGTGAAAAGGATGCTGGAGTATTGGCTGACAGTGTAGGATAGGCATGTGGGCATGTTTTAAGGAGTAAATATAATTCTATGCCTCAAAACACGAATCTCGATTTATAAAAGTGTGGAACTTCTTCCTGAACTACTAATATATATGCTAAAAATTGGTGCAGGAGCACACCTAAGTCATTTCTTTCTAACTCCTCTGGCACCCCAGGGACACAGATTATATTTCATTTCCAACACATTCAATAAGATGTTAAAATCAGAATAAGTAAACTCAGGTTTGCATCCTCTTCTGTAGCTTTCTGAAGTCCATAAGACACAGGAGCAGAATTAGGCCATCCTGCCTATCGAGTCTGCTCCGCCATTCAAACATGGCTGATCCTTTTTCCCTAGCTCCTCCTCACCCCAGTTCCCGGCCTTTTCCCCATAACCTTTGATGCCATATCCAATCAAGAACCTATCAATATCTGCCTTAAATACACCCAACGACCATGCCTCCGCTGTTACACATAGCAACAAATTCCACAAATCCACCACTGTTTGGCTAAAGAAATTTCTCAGCATCTGCTTTGAAAGGGCAATCCTCTACCCTGAGGCTGTGCCCTCTTGTCCTAGACTCTCCCACCATGGGAAACATCCTTTCCACATCTACTCTGTCTACGCCTTCCAATATTCGAAAGGTTTCAATGAGATTACCCTCCCCTATCCTTCTGAATTCCAGTGAAAACAGACCCAGAGCCATCAAATGTCCCTCATATGATAATCCTTTCATTCCTGAAATCATCCTTGTGAGCCTCCTCTGAACCCGCTCCAATGCCAGCACATCTTTTCTAAGGGGCCACAAAACTGTTCACAATACTCAAGGTGAGACCTCACCAATGCCTTACATAAACCTCAGGATCACATCCTTGCTCTTATATTCTAGACTTCTTGAAATGAATGCTAACATGGCATTTGCCTTCCTCACCACCAACTCAACCTGCAAGTTAAC
Source organism: Hemitrygon akajei (assembly GCF_048418815.1). Lineage (NCBI taxonomy): Eukaryota > Metazoa > Chordata > Chondrichthyes > Myliobatiformes > Dasyatidae > Hemitrygon > Hemitrygon akajei. Next base: position 94,799,386 of record NC_133126.1, read on the forward strand.
TTTCAAGGTGTTCTGCACAAGGACTCCCAAGTCCCTCTACGTCTCAGATTCCTGGATTTTCTCCCCGTTTAGAAAATAGTCCACACATTTGTTTCTACTACCAAATGCACGGCCATGCATTTTCCAACATTGTTTTTCATGTGCCACTTTCTTGCCCATTATCCTAATCTGTCCAAGTCCTTCTGCAGCCTTCCTGTTTCCTCAACACTACCTGCACCTCCACTAATCTTCACATCATCTGAAAACTTGGCATCAAAGCCATGTATTCTACCATCTAAATCATTGATATACAGCACAAAAAGAAGTGGTCCCAACACCAACCCCTGCGGAATACCACTAGTCACTGGCAGCCGACCAGAAAAGGATCCTTTTATTCCCACTCGCTGTCTCCTACCAATTAGCCAATGCTCAAACCAGTTAGTAACTTTCCTGTAACACCATGGACTCTTAACTTGGTAAGCAGCCTCATGTGTGGCACTTTGTCAAAGGCCTTCTAAAAGTCCAAATAAATAACATCCACTGCATCCCCTTTATCTATCCCTGAAGGAAACCCGAAACCATGCTGACTTTGACTGTGCCACCAAGTACGCCATCACCTCGTTCTTAGCAATTGACTCTAACATCTTCCCAACCATGTAATACACACACATTAAGCAGTGTTGTGGCTTGTTGGAGTTAAAGCTGCTCTTTAAGGATCTCAGTGGAATGCATGGGTTTTTCTTCGGGTCCTTTGATTTCCACCCACGTTCCAAAGTCAGACCAGGAAGATTAATTGGTCATTGTAAATTGTCCCATGGTTAGGTTAGGGTTAATCAGGGTTGTGGGGTGGCATGGCTCGAAGGGTTGGAAGGGTCTATTCCATTCTGTATCGGTATATAAAATAAAGTAAAACCCTGAAGCCAGTGATGAGTCGACTGCTGCTCGACTTATAGACATTGCCATTATTTTGACGTAGTTGAGCTGCTGCCTCAGCTTCAGTAATCCATGTTCAATTCTAACCTTCTGTGCTGTGTAAGTGATGTGTGTGTAACCCTTTCACCGGCCGCCTGCACCAACTTGGCTTAGCAGAGTTAGCTGTCAACAGCCTTGTGATTCAGCAGTGAGAAGGCCAGCTTTCATCAGCAATGTAGGTCTAGGGTTGGTATGATTTGGGGTTCAACCAAACAGGAACTTTGTGAAGTTCCAAAGGATCCTCAATTTGAGTGAATGCTGTGTAAATATTGCCCATACACAGTTACCAGTAGCCCAGAAATAACAGACTGTACACCAGCATAAAATTATTAAGGAAGTATATTTACCAAATTTACAGTTACAGAAAAAGAACAGAAAAATAAAAAAGGCCCATTACAGCTAAACCAGTCCAATGTGCACATAAGCATTGGAGCTCATTTCTGGAGTAGTCGGGGGTTTATTGCTTTACTCACGTGGTGAACCCACAGTTCGCGTGAAAGCACCTGTCACAGTCAGAATTTCCTTCGAAGACCATCTTGAATGAACTGGCTCTCTCAGGAGTACTGGCCTTTCCTCTTTGGAGTTACTCATCTGCACAAAGCACTTCTTGCACTGCGACTCACCTTCCAACGGTATTCTGCAGCAACTTTCCTTGTGTCCCGCTCCACAGCTCCTGCCAAGAGGACCCCAAACCAGACTACTGTCTTTCAGAAATCTCTTCCCACCCAGCTCGCTAGAACCTTCTCTAGATCCCACAATCCTGATTGGCTGACGACATTCCTCAGTTGGAAAACATGGCTCCTTATCTTTCGCCAAAACCAAAACATTTTTACCAGCATTTACCACACTGCATTTACAGAAACTGCTAAAATAAAATACTTCACAGCATAGCAATAGAAATCTTAACCAGGGCATTATCTTCTCCTTCTACCATAGAGTCATGTCCCCATGAGTATGGAACTCATTAAACCATTATTAAAAATAGAGCATTGAAATACATTTTATGATTTCAGTAGCCCCAATGCATTTGTAAATGTCAGTAACATATCTTGCTACTGGGATGGACACAACTCTGTTTCCCCGGTGCATTATATGCCAGCTTATCAGAGGGTTTCCTGACTGAGACCGTATCTCATCATCAGGTTCTTCAGGCTCACGCACTCCTTGTGACTGTCTACTTGGGGATGCCGCTGCGTCTAACACTTGTATCTACCAGCCACTCAGGTTTCCCTACCAGCTGACGGAACTCAGCTTCATTCCCAATTATATTGGAGCCCACTTTCTACAGGTGCTGCTGAACATAGTCAACCTTCACTGGTGCTAACCAGCAAGACCTCTCCTGGAAAGGGATGTCCTCCATCACTGTAATAGCATTGCGAGTACTCTTGGAGCAGCAAACAACCTCATCAGTTAAAAAAAAAGACCTCTTTGAGCTTCAACATCCTTTCCTTTTCCATTCCTCAGGTACTGGGGAGTTAACAAAGTCGAATGACTTTGCTGTTAACTTTCCCAATTCAGGAGACTGTTCCTCTCCCAGTTTTCTCATTGGAAAACTAGATATTACCATCTGCATCCCACATCTGAGGGTAACGTCTCCCTCTGAGGTGTTCCTGACAATCACTGTCATCCTGTTGCGTGACCATCTGAAGGTTTCTGCAGAGTTCAGGTCTCACTGGCACGTAAGCGTGACTCTTCCTCGTGGTCCTCCAGAGGGGCCATGGCATCGGGCATTCCCGAGGAATTTGGGGTTTCCCGTCACTCTAGCTGCTTCCTCAGGATGTAGCATGACGGGTTTAGACTGGGTGTACCACACAGTTTCTCATTTATGTTCATCATCCTGATTAGGAGGAAATTGTATCTTCTCAAAATCAGCTCTGAACACTAAGTGAAAGGACAGGGTTTTCAAAAAATTCTCTCCATCTCTCTTTTTAGATGCTCCCACGAACCTTCTCACAATGGGACTATTTGTTCCTACAAGAATGGAAGCTTCACCTTTCTCTAAATAAAATGTGGACTGCCCATGGTCCCACCTCTCCAGGCTCCCCAATCTTGTCATGTCATCGGAAGTCTGGACTAACACGACATCCTTACCAGCTGATTGGTCAAAATACAATAAATCAGCGTAACTTCTCCAAAACCTTTACAGAATTCAACACTCTAAACAGCAGTTCACCAGGGATTTGAATATCCACTCCACTCAGAACACCAGTATTACTTGTGGTTAACCTCTTCAAATTGCACCTTAATCCCAGCAGCATCCAATACTGACCAAAGCTGTGATAAGGTCCATAGCCAAGTGGACCTGATGGAACCCAAACTGGATGTCAGTGGTAAACTGTTGAATAATTGCTGCTTATTAGTGTTGTCAGTGACAGTTTCCATTACCTCTCTGATTCCTGAGGTTGGACTGATTGGGTGGTAATTAGCCACATTGGATTTGACCTACTCTCTCTGTTAATGTGACATACCCAAATAAGCATTCATATTGCTTAGGTAGATGCAAGTGTGCGATTGTACTGGAATAGCTTGACTATAAGCATAGCTGGTTCCAGGTCTTCAGCTGTTAACACCCTGGGAATGGTTTCACCGCTAATGTAATGGTCTTTCTGTATGGGTTGTGGTTAGAGATAATGAGTGCTTTGGAACATGAGCTATCCAATGAAGGGAGTGCGTTTTTGTGTTGTGTGCCTGACACTGGTGTAAGCTGGGTCTTTTGTTCAGCGGGAGATGAAGGAAGATGATGCCGCAGAGTTGACCCAGAATTATTCGACAAAGCCCAGGGAGATCGAAGGAGGATTGGTGATGGGGAAACTGTGAGCTCCAACTTGTGCACGTTAGACTATTTCATTAAAATGGACCCTCTTCTTATTTTGCTTTTTTCTTTACTAACCCTTCAGTGAGTTGAATTAAGAACTATAAAGCTAAATTGTTTAATTGTATGCGGTGTACTGTCTGTTATTTCATGGTACTTATTTGTAACAGGGTAACGAATCATGCAGCATCCACGCAAACAGGGAATTTTGAGGTGGGTTTGTGCTTCAATCTTCAACGCTTGGGGCCGGAGATTGTCTTCCTTAGACTTACGCAGCTGACGGAACTGGAGTGTTTCATAGTACTATAGCTGTGATAATGTCTTGTCCCTTTACTTTTGTGATATCCACCTTAACCATTTATTGATATCCTATGGAACTAATGGACTTAGCAGGAGAATGTCTTCTGTGATGGTGAAGATTGCCACTCAAACCCTAGATCTGGATCATTTGTTGTGAGATGACTCGACTGTCTGATGTAACTTCACTGGGCTAGCACCTATCAAATAATATAGGCTTCTCAGTTATTTGATATTCCTCCCATCCTACTCTGTTCATGACTTGCCCAACAGCAGATTTCTGTTCTAACAGATGATATATCCAACGTAAATTACTTCACTTCACAGCATGAAAGACTCACTTTGGAAGGTTGTAGTTGAAGGCAGAATACAGAGTTAATGACAGGATTCTTAGCAGTGTGGAGGAACAGAAGCATCTTGGGCTCCACATCTATAGATTTTTCAAAGTTGCCACTAAGTTCATAGGGTGGTTAAGATGCCGTATGGTGTGTTTACATTCATTGAGTTCAAGGGGCACGAGGTAATGTGGCAGCTCTCTAAAACCAAGGTTACACCACACTTGGAATATTGTGTTCATTTTTGGTTGCTTCGTTTTAGAAAGGATGTGGAAGATTTAAAGAGGGTGTAGAGGAGATCAACCAGGAAGTTGTCTGGATTGAAGTTCATGTCTTATGAGAATAGCTTGAGTGAGCTAGGGCTTTTCTCTTTGCAGCAAAGGAGGATGTGAGGTAAGCTGATAGAGGTGTACAAGATTACAAAGCGATATAGATCAGTGGACAGCCAGAGACTTGCTCCCAGGGTGGAAAATGCTAATACGAGGGACCATAACTTTAAGGTGACTGGAAGTATCTGGGGGGGGGGGGGGGGCTATTTGCTTTTAAACACAGAAAGTGGTGGGTGCATGGAACACACTACCAGGAATGGCGGTAGAGGGAGATACATTAAGGACATATAGGAAACTCCGAGGTAGGCATGTGAACAGTAGACAAATGGAGGGCTATGTGGGAGGGAAGAAATTGACATTAGAATAGGTCAAAAGTATGGCACAACATCATGACTAAAGAACATTCTGTGTTGTAATGTTCTATGTTTTAATACTGCAAAACACATTTTATTCTAGTACTTAATAAATTATTGATTTTCCACTTAAAATGGTCAGCTTAAAAGGGAATTCAGGTATGTAGGTGTTAGTGAATTTAAAGAAGATCAGATGCTGAACCATCAGGCTTTGAATAGTCAGGTAGCACATTACTGTAGTTTAATTTTTCTTTATTATAATATAGATTCAAAGTACTTCTTGAAGTGATATGCCTATAATTTGTTATACCTGGTTTGCCTTTAAAACATGCCCCTATTGCCCTCATCCGGCCTCTTAATCATGACATATTTAAAATGACGCTTACATTTAATTTGACTCAGTTCTTTCACATTTTAATGCTCTCTTAGTATCTCTCCTTTCAGTTAGTCCTGACGAAGGGTCTTGGCCCGAAACGTCGACAGTGCTTCTCCTTATAGATGCTGCCTGGCCTGCTGTGTTCCACCAGCATTTTGTGTGTTGTTGTTGTTTGAATTTCCAGCATCTGCAGATTTCCACGTGTTTGCTCTTTCACATTTTCTCTTTTTTTGTGGATTTTTGGGCACTTCTGATGCTTTCAATGTTTCCTCAATCTTAAGTATGGAAAGCAATAACTTCATTGTTTATACTATAACCATTTTCATTTTATAAGTGACCTTACAATTGAAACTTCTGCTCTTTAAAAGCAAGCACTGTTCTAAAGTAGCTCTTTGTGAACTTGCCTGTGTTTTCTCTGTAGGGTCACTGGCCAATCGCTCAACCTACCGTAGTTTAATGTTTCAGTTTATGTCAAAACCTGGCCTTATGTACAATATGCTTTATCCTTCTTGAATTCTTTCATGGTGGGTTCATTGACTGCAAGAGTATTGCTTACCCCAACATTAATTCATTTTGGCTTGTTACTCATTACCAAGTGTGGCTTTGTCAGTTCAAAAAAGCCTGTTCTTTTTAGACAGCTGCCCTAAATACAGACTAGAAATTAATTGGATTTACAATTCAAGTTGTCTTCCAGTCTATGCAAAAATTAAAATACTCCATTACAATTTTACTTCAGGGAGACAAATAATAAAAGAAAGATTTTAAATATCTACTGGCAGAGATTTCAAGATTTATTCCTTTTTCATGGACCTTCTGGGTCACAACCTCAAGATTAAATTAACCAGTCTCATAACTGTACACAGAATTCTAACCTAACTGAAACTTGAATTAAATCCACAGGGAGAGAAGAAAATTTAAGAGGTAAACCAGTCTCAATCCACTTCATAGTGAGCAAGAGCCATCAGCACAAAGGGAAATGTAGTAAGGGAAATGGAAACATTTCCATGTGCTACATTACAGGTTCCCCCGCTATCCGAAGGTAGAGCGTTCCTACGAAACGGTTCATAAGCCGGAATGTTGTAAAGTGAATAAGCGATTACCGTTTATTTATATGGGAAAAATTTGTGAGCGGTCCCAGACCCAAAAAATAACCTACAGCATCATGCCAAATAACACATCAAGCCTAAAATAACAGTAACGTATAGTAAAAGCAGGAATGATATGATAAATACACAGCCTATATAAAGTAGAAATACTTTCCTGCAATCACTGCAGCACTGTCAAGCCTAGCGAAAATCTCACTACGTAGCGCTACTAGCGTAGCGGAAGAACTCTCTCCAGTAACATTTAAGTTATGAAGCTGCCAAATCATACCAAATAACATAAAAATACACAGCCTATATAAAGTAGAAATGTATGTACAATGTAGTTTCACTTACCGGAATCGGGAAGACAGTGAGCACACTGATGGTGGTGTGTTAGGCTGAGTCGGAGGTTGGGGTGGTGGGAGGTACAGAAGACTGGGGTGTCATCTCATCGTCGTCTGTTTCCATCAGGGTAGGCAGGTCACTAATGTTTTCTAAGTCTGCCTACCTCGATGTCGAAGGTCAAGGTTTGTTGTCTGCTGTGGCTGATGTGGAAGGCTTGAAAAACGACGGTATGCTTGACTGCTTAGCCTCGTGCATTTTTCTATCATACAGTTCTTTGTAAGCACTTAAACCATCCTGCAAATACACCCTAAACCTACGTACCCTTTCAAAATTAAAGTCATACTTTGCTGCAATCATTGCAGCGTTGTCAATTGCAATGAAAATCTCACGCTATTGCTTCACGTTCAGTTCCTGGACGATTTCACTTTCGGGCCATTCGCTACTTCGTTCGGTTTTGATTGTTATCCTTTCCTCTTGCAATTGCATCAGCTCATCATCTGTCAGTTTCCTCTATCAAAATAAATGTCTTGCTTGGCAATTTTTTCCAATAAATTGCAGTTTTCTCAGTTAAACACTCTTTTTCAGTTCTGCTGGGAACTTTTCGGCAGCTTCAGTATCAGCTGAAGCACTCTCTCCAGTAAACGTTAAATTATGAAGCTGCCCTCACCTCAGAAACCGATCAAACCACCCACGGCCACCTTTAAATTCCACTTTCACAACACTTTCATCACCATCTTCCAGTGCTTTCTGTTTCAGCTTATTAAAAACTGACTGATTTCTCCTTAAGTATAACTTAATGGAACACCACGCTTCGTAAACCCATCAATCCACTCAAGCAATAGACTTTCCATTTTATCCATTATTGGATGCCGACTGAAAGAGACCACTTTGCTACAAGCAGAACCAACCATCGGCAGCTTTCAAGATTCTTTCTCTCTGTGTGTAAATAGTGCGAATGGCGGACGCAGGCAAGTTCACAGACAATGTCTTTACTTCGTTCACCATGATCGAAACACTTAATTATGTCTAGTTTTACACAGTGTAACACCCTTACAAGCTCTTTTAGGCTTTTTTGATACCTTAGAACTCATCTTGCTAACAGATGCACAAAATAAATTGAGAAAAAGCAGAGATGCTCACAGGCACGTGTAAGCCATGGCAGCAAGATTGCAATTCTGGGGGAGGAGCCTGGCTGCTCGGGGCGTGCGCTGCCTTTTTTCGTAAAAGTGAAACACTCTTTTGTTAGCAAAAACAGGTAACTAAAGTAGGTCTTTCTTTACAGCTAAGTGTCATAAAGCGAATGTTCGAAAAACGGGGGCCACCTGTATATCAGTAAATTTGGAGACTGGTTAAAACATATATAGGGTGAGTCAAGGATGATTAAATCTATATATAAATGTGCTACTAATGACCAGAAACATCTTCCTCTGCCAGAAACTAGTAAGAATCCCAGTAGTGCAATGGAACTCAAAATATATTGCAGTGGACTGCATTTGATGGGTAATGATCTATATATCATAAAATGCAATGTGAAACAGGGAACTAATTTTTCAGGCAAAATTGTGCCATGATAAGTAAACTTTTACCTACTTGTTATTTGTTTGCTTAATGTCAGATGCAGTCGACAAGGCATCAAGGATCTCCACTGAAACAGATAACAAGTACAAGTAAGTAGGATCTGATTTTAATGACAGAAGAGATAATTACTAAATCCATTTTAATTAAAAACTGAGATACTCCATTCTTGGTGGTACATAAAAGAACTGGAAAGTCAGACTAGGCTCATGTACACAACAACTATGTTGCTTCACAGCCCATCTCTGCAGCTAACAGCAAACCACTCCAAAGATAGGATATATTCAAAATTTTTATCCCCAAAGAATGATCAAAGGCCTGAGCCTGTTCTCTGAAAACAATAAATCCCAAGCAGCAATAAGTCTCCTGAAAGGGAAGGATTAGAAAACAATTTGAGAACATACAACTATTTTGAAAGTTGTATTTTCTGTAATTTATTTTTTATTGAAGATCATCATCAAACATTTCCATAAGATGTATTTCAGACATTGTACATATATATCACAAATCTACACAAAGTATTTATCTGAGGTATACACTTATAGAAAAGAGTGGAAAGAAAAAACAGGCAAAAGGAAAGAACTATGTACAAGTAGGGAGTGATTTTTTTTTTTTAACAACAGATTCATTGATTTGTGAGAATAAAATCAGGCCTATGAGGCATTATGTAGTTAAACCATTCTTCCCAGTATGAATCAAATTGTTCCAGCTTATGATTAACAGATGCTGTTATCTTCTCCATTTTGTAAATATCCATTGTAATCTCCATCCATGTATTTAAAGTTGGGCTCTCCTGTGATAAACCATTTCCTAGTAAGAGTCTTTTTTAACAGCCACCAACAGTATATTCATTAAATATTTATCTCTCTTCAATCATTCTTGAGGTATATATCCAAAATATATGGTCCTACTCTCTAAAGGTATTTCACATTTAAAGATGTCTTGTAGGGCATTGTGTATCCCCCCTCCAATAGTTTTTGATAACAGGGCAGTCCCAAAAAATATGATAATGATTTGCATTTTGATTTCCACAATTTCTCCAGCAAACAGGGAGGTTACTATCATAATGGGATTTCTGAGAGGGTGTAATAAAATATCTTATCAAGTTTTTCCATCCAAACTCCCTCCATTTCTGTGAACTGGTACACTTCCATTGATACCTCCATATTGTTATCCATTCTTCCTCAGATACAATTATCCCTCCTTCCTTCTCCCATTTTGTTTTAAAGTATGAAGTCGAATGTGTTTTAAGATTTGACAACCTGAGGGGATGTCACGTGATGACGTAGGATCGAGATGTGGAAATCCAGCTCTCCCGTAAAAAACTAATAAATTAATGTTTAAGTGAAGAAAAGTTAGTAAATATTTTCTAAAAACTATGTCTAAACTACTCAGGATTTTCCTTAGATATGCCTCCTAAACAGACACAGAAGAAAACTACTACGTTGAAGACAGTACAAGCTGGGTCGGCCACCATGAAGAAGCCTCGGACTCAAGTGCATCTTACCTCCGGCGATACAGCACAGGAATTGGCGGCAACATCAACAGTCTCCAAGAAGGAACAACAGGAACTGCGCGTGCGCGAAGGAAAGGGCATGCACAAACATGAGCAATTTGAACTACAAATCCCAGCTACGATTGGAAGTGGAAGTGAAAATGAATCCAAGGTGGATTCGGATTCTCTGGAACATACAGATGAAGATGAGGAGGTAAAAAAAGAACAACAGGAAGAGGTTGGAGGTGGAAGATATTCTGGAGACATAAGAGAAGCTTTGGCACAAATAATGCATGAATTAAAAGAATTAAAAACATTAAAAATAATAAAAGATTAAAATTATGAAGACTATGTTTGATAAAATGGTGAAAAAACAGGAGAAAATGGACAAGAAAGTTAAAAAGCTGAAAGAAATAACAGGAGACACTATTGATAGAGTGAAAAAATGGAAGATAATATTCTTGCCTGGACATCAGAAAGAAAACAACTGTTGGAAAAAATAGACGTGCTTGAAAATTTTAGTAGACGAAATAATATTAAAATTGTTGGTCTTAAAGAAGGGATAGAGGGAGAGGATCCAATAAATTTTTTTCAAAAATGGATCCTGGAAAATTTGGAAATGATTGAAATCGAAAGGGTCCACAGAGCCTTAAGACCAAAACCTCAACCTGATCAAAACCCACGACCAATCTTGATAAAATGCTTAAGATATCAAGATAAAGAAAAGATTCTAAAGGCGGCTGCCCAATGTGCCGGAAAAAGAAATGAGCCATTGATGATAGAAGGGAAAGCAGTTCTTTTCTATCCTGATATAAGTTATGACCTTTTGAAGAGAAAGAAGGAATTTAATCCAGCAAAAAAGTTTTATGGGAAAAGGGTTATAAATTTATATTGCGCCACCCGGCAACACTGATAATTTTTTTGGATGACGGAAAAAGAAGATTTTTTACTGATCATCGGGATGCAGAGGAGTTTGCACAAGAACTCCCAAATATTAGCTAGACACAGTAAAGATTTAAAAGTGAAACAGATTAAAGATGAAGTCGGGGACAGTGAAGTGAGTTGATGGACATTAAGGGCAGAAGAATATTTAAATATACTTTTAATTATATGATACAGGGGGAGAAAGGTAAAAATTTGAGAAATATTAATCGAGAGTAGTGATATTATTTTTTCTTCTGTTATATATACTTTTTTCATGTTACAGGGAGCTGGGGGAACTTCGAATTGATCGCTACGGGACTCACGTGTGTAATCATGGCATTTGCCATGACCCACACAACGGAGGGGGGTAATGTGTTTTTTTTCATTCACAACATTAGCAGGGGGTTTTTCATTTTTTTTTTCTTTATAATCTATTTTTCTTTTATCTTTCTTTGCCTGGATGATTGGAGGGGATACACATAGCAACATGGAGAATTTTAAATAATTCCCCAAGATACTATGAGAGTTGAAATATTATGTATTATTATAGACTGGAGTAACCCCGTTAAAAATAATGACTAATTTACTGAATTTTTAAAGTTTTAATGTTAATGGGCTTAATGGACCAGTGAAAATAAAAAGAATTTTAACATACATTAAGAAAATGAAAATAGATATAGATTTTATACAAGAAACACATTTAACAGAGATAGAACATCAGAAATTAAAGAGAGATTGGGTCGGAAATGTTATAGCAGCTTCATTTAATTCAAAAGCAAGGGGAGCTGCAATTTTGGTCAACAAGACTTTACCAATTAAAATACAAAATGTACTAATTGATTCTGCGGGAAGATATGTAATTATACATTGTCAAATCTTTTCAGAACTATGGACTCTTATGAATATTTATGCACCAAATGAAAACGATGTAAAATTTATACAAGAGGCAAAAAAGAATTTGGCTGATGCACACAATAAAATATTAATAGGTGGAGACTTTAACTTTTGTCTAGACCCAGTTTTAGATAGATCAACAAAGGTTGTTACAAAACCAAAAGTAGCAAAATTAACTTTACCAATGATGAAAGATTTAAATTTGATTGATATATGGAGAAGAATTAACCCAAGAGAAAGAGATTATTCATCTTATTCAAATAGACATAAAACTTATTCAAGGATAGATTTTTTCCTACTATTAGCGAATATTCAAGACAGTGAAAAATATGGAATATAAAGCAAGAATACTGTCAGATCATTCCCCCTTGATAATGACAATGATAATGATGGATAAGGAGGAATCGATTTACAGATGGAGATTTAATTCAATATTATTAAAACGTCAAGATTTTTGTGATTTTATGAAAAAACAGATTCAGTTTTTTTTTTAGATACAAACTCACATTCAGTTGATGATAAATTTATATTATGGGAAGCGATGAAGGCATATTTGAGAGGCCAGATAATAAGTTATACTTCTAAAATTAAGAAGGAATATATGGTAGAAATAGATCAATTGGAAAAAGAGATTACAAAATTAGAAAAAGAATCTCAAAGATATATGACAGAAGAAAAACAAAGACAACTTGTTAATAAGAAGCTACAATATAATACACTTCAGACATACCGAACAGAAAAAGCAATTATGAGAACTAAACAGAGATATTATGAACTAGGTGAAAGATCACACAAGATTCTTGCTTGGCAGTTAAAAACAGACCTGGCTTCCAAAACGATAAATGCAATTAGAAGAAGTGTAAATAAAATTACTTATAAACCTTTAGAAATCAATGAAACTTTAAATTTTTTAAATTCTGAACTGTATCAATCAGAATCACAAAATGATATTGTTGAGATAGAAAGGTTTTTATCACAAATAACTCTCCCAAAATTGAATTCGGAAGAACAGAAGCGATTAGTTGTGCCTTTTACATTAAAAGAGGTCGAAGAAGCTCTAGGATCACTTCAGAGTAATAAATCTCCAGGAGAAGATGGTTTTCTGCCTGAATTTTACAAAAAGTTTAAAGATTTATTAATTCCTCCTTTTATGGAGCTAATACACCAAGCAGAAAGAACGCATAAACTTCCAGAATCTTTTTCAACAGCTATTTTAATAGTATTGCCAAAAAAAGACAGATCTTTTAAAGCCAACATCATATAGACCTATTTCTTTGTTGAACACGGACTATAAAATAATAGCAAAGATTTTATCTAATAGATTATCTAAATACTTACCAAAATTAATACACATGGACCAAACAGGATTTATTAAAAATAGACAATCGGCAGATAATGTAACTTGGTTACTTAGCATAATTCATTTGGCACAGAAGAGGGAAGAAATGAGTGTGGCAGTTGCTTTGAATGCAGAAAAAGCATTTGATAGATTGGAATGGGATTTTTTATTTAAGGTATTGGAAAAATATGGATTAGGAGTATCTTTTATAAAATGGATTAAAACCTTAAATACTAACCCCAAAGCTAAAGTAGTGACAAATGGCCAAATTTCAACATCATTTCAGTTAACAAGGTCAACCAGACAAGGTTGTCCATTATCACCTGCTTTATTTGTGTTGGCGATAGAACCATTAGCTGAATTAATTGGAACTGACTCAGATATTATGGGTTTCAGAGTTAATCAGGAGGAATATATGATTAACTTATTTGCTGATGATGTTCTGATTTATCTAACTAACCCATTGCATTTGTTGCGTAAATTATCTTCTAGATTGGAAGAATATGGGAAAATATCAGGGTACAAAATAAATCGGGATAAAAGTGAAATTCTACCCCTTACTAAAGGAGATTATCGTCAATGTCGATTAATAACTCAATTTAGATGGCCGATAAATGGTATAAAGTATTTAGGTATAAGAGTTGATCATGATATAAAGAATTTATATAAACTAAATTATTTGCCATTATTGAAAAAAATTCAAGAGGATCTTGATAAATGGATGATGTTACCAATAACATTAATAGGTAGAGTCAATGCTGTAAAAATGAATATATTCCCAAGATTACAATATTTATTCCAAACACTACCAATACAATTACCGCAGAAGTTCTTTCAAGAGTTAAATAAATGTGTGAGGAAATTCCTTTGGAAAGGTAAGATGTCAAGAATATCGTTGGAAAAATTGACATGGAAATTTGATCTAGGAGGGTTACAATTACCAAATTTTAAGAATTATTACAAAGCAAATCAACTTAGATTTATTGCATCTTTTTTTGAAGAAGATAAACCGGCATGGATTAGAATAGAATTAGATAAGATAGGAGAAAATATACCAGAAGATTTTATATATAAATGGGAATCTAAATGGATACGGGAAAAGAAAGAATCTCCTATACTAAAACATTTGATTGATTTATGGAATAAGATAAATGTTGATGATGAGATAAAGAAATCTTTATTAGCAAAGAGACCTTTAATTCAAAATAAACTTATCCCTTTTACAATGGATAATTAACTTTTATATAACTGGTTTCACAAAGGGATTAGATATATAGGAGACTGTTTTGAAGGAGGTATATTAATGTCATTTGACCAATTAAAGAAAAAATATAAAATATCAAATAACACTCTTTTCTGTTATTTCCAATTAAGGGCTTATTTAAGAGATAAACTGGGTCAAACAATGTTATTGCCAAAACCTAATGAAATAGAAACTTTAATTCATAAAGGAAAAATTTAAAAAAATATTTCTGGTATGTATAATTTGATTCAAAAACAGGCAATTAAACAAGGAATTCATAAGTCAAGACAAAAATGGGAAACTGATTTGAATATTAAAATTGATGAAACAAGTTGGTCAAGATTATGTCTTGACAGTATGACAAATACAATAAATGTTCGACTAAGATTAGTACAATATAACTTTTTACATCAAATATATATTACACCACAAAAAATAAATAGATTAAACTCAAATTTATCGATCAATGTTTTCGATGTAATCAAGAAATTGGTATTTTTACACTCTACTTGGTCTTGTTTTAAAATTCAACCTTTTTGGACAAATTTAAGAGTTTTACTGGAACAAATTATTGGAATACAACTTCCACATAATCCAACATTATTTTTACTAGGCGATATTGAAGGGATAAAATTGAAATCCAAATTGAATAAATATCAGAAAGAATTCATAAAAATTGCATTGGCAGTAGCCAAAAAGGCTATTGCAGTTACTTGGAAATCGGATTCATACTTAAGTATAGATCGTTGGAAGAATGAAATTTTTAGCTGCATTCCACTTGAAAAAATTACTTATAATTTAACAGATAAATATGAAATATTTCTGAAAATTTGGCGCCCTTATTTACAAAAGATAGGATTAAATATATAGGTGCTCCAAAGATAAAATTATTGGTTATCTGGGGAAAGAAATAAATATACATATTAAAGCTATTATGAACTCCATGGAGCATGTGGGGATCTTCCGATATCCAGGCAGTCTTTCTTTCTTTCTTTCTTTCTTCTTCTCCTTTTTTTCTATAGGGATATGTTGGGGGGGGGGGAGGGGTTAAGGGGAGGGGGGAAGGGTTGATAATTTTTTTCTTTCTGTAACCTATTTGAAAATTCAATTAAAAAATTTAAAAAAAAAATTTGACAACCTCTTACACATGCTTGAAATGATTCTACTACCACTATCTGAATTATATGCTTTTCTAAAGAGTTCTATCAAACATGTACTTGCCCTGGTTACATTTTTAAGCGTCTTATTAACATATTATCACATCTGTAAATACCAATAAAAATCTTGTTTTTCTAATGTGTTTCTCTTTAAGCATTTCAAAACTGAACAGTGTTCCTTCTTTCATTATGTTGCAAAGAACTGTTATTCCTTTAGCTGTCCAGTCCTTAAATCTAGCATCCAATTTATTTGGTGTAAAATCCGAGTCATATGCACACCATTTAAGATTTGCAATATCTCCCTCTAGATTATATTCTTTTATAGTAGTTTTCCATATTTTAAGAGTCAATTTCACCCACGGGTTATCAATAGTATTTATGTACCTTTGCAGTTTGTTATCAGCCAAAATTGCTTGTATGGGGATGGGAAGTACCCGCTCCTCAATGTTTTTCCATTGAGCGTCATATGATGGGTTGCACCAACATATCACAGCTCTCAACTGTGCTGCAAAATAATAATCTCTAAGAGAAGGTAGGTCCCATCCCCCCATTTCCTTTGCTAATTGCAAAGTTTTGAGATGAACTCTAGGCCTTTTACCCTGCCAAATATACCTTGATAGCATCTTGTTCCATTCATTGAATTGATTTTGATTAATCTCTATTGGTAGGGTCTGAAGGAGATATAACAGTCTGGGCAGTATATTCATTTTAACAGACTCAATCCTTGAACTGAGACTGAAAAAAGGAATCAGGTTCCATCTTGCCACATCTTCCTTAATTTTTTAATATAAAGGCTGATAATTTTGCCAAATCTTTTGGCATAATGATGCCCAAATATTTGAAAGACTCTGTGTGCCATGCCCAGGGGTATCTACTTTCAATTTCTCTTGGTGGGCAATATTAATATGAAAGTAATTGGGTTTTATCTATGTTGATCTTGTATCCTGATAATTGACCATATTGTTCAAAGGATTGCATCAATTTAGGCAAAGAGTATGTTGGTTGCCCTAGATAGATCAAAATGACATCCACGTAACAAGCCAATTTATGCTCTGTCCCTTTAATAGTATTTCCCCTGATATCTTCATTTTGTCTGATGTATTGAGCTAATGGTTCCAGATATAACGCGAAGAGTAGCAGTGACCATGCACAACCCTGTCTCGTGCCCCTTTCTAGGGCAAGACTTTGATAAATATCCATTGATTTTAATCCTAGCAGTAGGATTGTCATATAGTGTCTGTATAGTTTTAATAATTGTCTTGGAAACCAAATCTATGTAAAACTCTGCAAAGAAAATTCCAATTAACCGAATCAAATGCTTTTTCAGCGTCCACGCTTATCACTATTGCTTCGATTTTATTTTTTATTTGATCCATAATGTGAAGTGTCCTTCGTATATTGTCTTGTGTCTGGCGTTGTCGTATAAAACCTGTCTGATCGTTACGTATCAGTATGGGTAGAAACTCCTCTATTCGTTTGGCCATGATGGAGGTAAATAATCTATAATCTACATTAAGAACAGATATTGGTCTAAATGACCCGCATTCCATTTTATCCTTGCCTTCTTTCGGTATAGCTGAGATTATCGCTTTCTTCCAACTGGGTGGCATTTGTGCCTTTTTTAGAGCCCAGTTCAGTGTGAGGAGTAAAACAGGAATTAACTCATTTTTAAATTCTTTGTACCAATCTGTCATATACCCATCTGATCCTGGTGACTTGCTTAATTTAAGCCTACTAATTGCAGCTTTTAATTCAACTTCAGTTATGTCAGCAGTCATTGTTCTATTTTGTTCTTCGCTTAAAGTGGGTAACTCTGGAGAATTAAAGAAGGTGTCAATTTGGGTTATGCTTCCCCCGGAACTTTGGAATATAGAGTTTTGTAAAACACTTCAAAAGCTTCTTGAATTTGTAATTCCTCTAATGTTTTATTCCTTATTTTTTTCTTATATGAAGATATCGCTATAATTTTCCCTCTTAAGACCGCCTTCAGAGTATCCCATAAAATGGGAGGTGAAACCTCTCCATTATCATTAAATTCTAAGTAGAGACCAATTTCTTTTTTAATTTGTTCCTTAAAGTACGGATCATTGAGTAGACTTGAATTTAGTTTCCAAATAGTATTCTTTGGTTGTAGGTCAAAATCAACAGATAAATATATAGGTGCATGGTCACTTACATCTATTGTCCCAATTCCACAGGTGTTTATTTTGTCTTTTGTCTTTTCCAAATGTTATGCAATAGTCTATTCTTGTATATACAGAATGGGGAGCAGAATAATGAGTGTAATCCTTATGTCAGGGAAAAGGTCCCTCCATATATCAATTAAACCAACATCCTCAAAAAGTGTATTTACTTCCTTATGTAAAGATTTTGTTTCATAGGTTTTTCTATTGGAAGAGTCTAAATTTGGATGTAATTGTCTTCCCCACATATCAGGAGACCTTCTGTTTCCGTTACCATAATATCAGTAATTTTCTGAAAGAAACCAATATCACTTCCTGGGGGTGCGTATATATTCAATAGAGTAACTGAATTGCCGTCTATATTCCCCCTTACCAGAATATATCTGCCCTCTTTATCTCCCATTTCGAATACTTTTTCCAAAATTTAGCTTACATGAGATAAGAATAGCAACTCCTCTCCTATGTCCTGATTTATATGAGGAGAAAAACAGATTAGTGAAGCCCATTCTCTTTAGTTTTTTATGCTCATTGTCACTTAAATGAGTTTCCTGTAAATATACTACATGGGCTTGTTCTTTTTTCATTTTGGATTAAATTAAATTAAATTAAATGTATCATTGAAATTAGAATAAAACTTAATCGATCTACTCCCTGAACAAATAAGAACCAAGAAATGCAAATAATAACAAAAATGGCAACGAACGTGTGATTCCAAGGCTGAGGTCTCTAGTAGATGACCCTGCATTGAGCAAGAGGAAATGTTTAGCTGTGGGGGATGACCCCTCCTACTTGTGAGTTGAGGGCCCCCATTACAGTATTCATAAAAGTCAGTGAACAAATCCATTACACAGAAAAGATTTCCCTGTGTACTCCATATATGTACACACATACACACACACAAACATATATACACATATATTACGTACATAGACATATATGCATACATACATATATTCTCATTTTGGTGGGGAAAAAGGATTAAGAGAGCAAATAAAGGATAACAACTAAGTAATATAAAATCCACATTATAATAAGTATTTCTTGAGACAGGTATATCACCATGTACCTTTGCTTCCATTTAACTTCTCAACCTTTTTAAAGTTAGCCAAACCTTACGGCTCTTCTGAAGGGGGTGAGGACTGTCTTTGGGAAACTCCCGGTCTCTTCCTGATATATTTCTCTCGGCCTCCTCCCATCTCCTGCCTTCTCGATTCTCGCACTATTTCCCAAGTGGAGCAGGATAATTCCTCAGCCAGGCTTTCCCCTGTTTTGGTCACGCTGACGGGCAACCCTCTGGCCTTCATGTCTGCAGTCGCCGCTTCCACTGTCTGGTACAACCATGTCCCCTTGTCATAAAACACTTGAAGTTTAGCAGGGTACGGAGTTTGAAATCTAATCTCTTTTTGCTTTAGTACTCGCTTTACTTCAGAGTATTCTTTGCGCTTCTGTAGGACTGCGGGGGGGGGGGGGGCGTAATCTTGGACGGAATTTATTAATTTATCGTCGAAAAACACTCTTTTCTTACCCCAGGCCCTTCGTAGAATCTCCGCCTTGGTGCTTTACCGAAGGAATTTAATTATTATTGAGCGTGGCTTTCTATCCCGGGTAGGTTTCGGGACGAGCACGCGGTGGGCTCTTTCGACTTCCAGCTTCATAGCCGAGGGAAGATCCAGCGCGTCCCGCAGTAACTTTCCGACAAACTCCGTCATAGACGAGCCCTCTGCTCCTTCGGGAACGTTGTAGATTCTGATATTTTTCCGCTGTGATCTTCCCTCCAGGTCAAGCAGTTTACCTTCTTGGTGATTTAATACTTTTCTTGTCTTACTCAGTATCTGTTCCATGTTTTGAACGCGATCTTCCACCTTCTCAATTTGAGTCTCTGCCACCTCTATTTTTTGATTGACGCTGGTGAGCTCTGACTTAATATCACAGAGCTGCTGCTTTATATCTTTCTGAAGCTCCCTTATCTCTTTCAGAATTTCGATCATATTCGCTGCTTTGCCTGAACGAGGCCCAAGCGTCCGTCTCGCTAGCACGCGGTCGGGTTGGAGAGCCACTCGCTGCACTCCTCTCGGCCGCAGGATCCGTAGTGTTGTTTTTCTTATTTCCATTCCTTTTCCCCATTCTTGCCCCTCTTTTCAGTTCAAATATTTTTCGAAAAATACTATGTTTGATGGGTTAACAGGGCTTAATATGCGTTTTTCTGGAGGAGCTAGTGACTTAAGTTGCCATTCTCGATGATGACGTCACCAGAAACCGAAAGTTGTATTTTCTGATGTGTTACGTATTCTCTTCCAAGAGCCATGATGGTATTAACCCCTACTCTCATTGGCCCAACACCAGCATTAAAACTTAATATGAAAGCTAACTCTCAATAAATTGATTTACATTTTTCCCCATTAGAGTCTGTCACCTTGTGAGCTTAAAAGATCATAATATTACTGAATTCTATGCATCACACCTTCTGTAGTTACAAGATGCTTTCATTGCTCATTATCCTACATACTAAGACATACACAGACAACTTGGCTACAGAGGACTCGGACCAGTGACGAAGAGTTGCGGTTTGTTCAGGCTAATATTAAAATTTAATCAAAGTTCCACTTTAAGCTCGCCCACCCATGCTTTGACCCATAATATCCTCTGTAAGATATTCAGAGCTGTGCCATAGTTTTTGGGGTTAGGATTGGGGGTGGGGGGATTGCAGGAGAACGTGGCGCTTGTCAGCTCCACAATGGCAACAGCCTTCAATACCTCACAGGGCCGTTTTCAGCTTTTAACTAATCATTTAATCATTACTGGGAACGCAATTTGTTAATATAATAAAACGACGATTTTCAGATTTTAATTTTGCGAAAGACAAAGAAAAAGAAACATTGTCCTCATTACCTGCAAGTGGTAAGGGCATAATTATGTGGATAATAATACACGAAGAACACATGTTAGGTGTTACAGATATTGAAATCAGATAGCACAGTAATATGGACAAAACAAGTGACTGTGAAACAGCCCAAGCAGGAATCACTTGACCAAATGGTGTATGATGTGGAAACTGATCAATGTTTTTATACTGACAATGATTTTTCTCCATATCAGTTCAAAAACATCTGAGATGGGCCTGGAAGCAACCATACGAGAATGTGAATCCACGGATAGCAAACCAACAGCTATTAAAGACCAAAAGTACCATGGATCATGGAAATTAAGATATTTAGTTATAAAGCTTCACTCTGATTTGATCCAAGCTCAAGGATATAAAATTAAAAAATCAATTTAACCTCATACATATAGTTACGTCCCCTTGGGTTTGAATGCAGAGCTGTGAAGATCTGGGGACAGCTCAAGATTTCAACCCCTCAATTCTGCCAATAACATTTAGAAACATAGAAAACTTACAGCAAAATACAGGCCCTTCGGCCCACAAATCTGTGCGGAACATATCCTTACCTTAGAAATTACCTAGGGTTACCCACAGCCCTCAATTTTTCTGAGCTCCATGCACCTGCCCAGGAGTTTCTTTAAAAACCCTATCGTATCTGCCTCCACCACCATCGCCAGCAGCCCATTCCATACACCCACCACTCTCTGCGTAAAAAACCTACACCTGACATCTCCTCTGTACCTACTTCAAAGCACCTTAAAACTGTGTCTTCTCATGTTAGCCATTTCAGCCCTGGGAAAAAACCTCTGACTATCCACACAATCAATGCTTCTCATCATCTCATATACACCTCTATCATCCAAGAATCTTACCACTAATACTATATTCTGCCATCATACTTGACCTACCAAAATGAACCACCTCACACTTATCTGGGTTGAATTCTATATGCCACTTCTCAGCCCAGTTTTGCATCTTATCAATGTCCCACTGTAACCTCTGACAGTCCTCCACACTATCAACAACACCTCCAACCTTTGTGTCATCAGCAAATTTACTAACTCATCCCTCCACTTCCTCATCCAGGTAATTTATAAAAATCACAAAGAGCAGGGGTCCCAGAACAGATCCCTGAGGCACACCACTAGTGACCGACCTCCATGAAGAATATGACCCGTCTACAGCCACTCTTTGCCTTCTGTGGGAAAGCTAATTCTGGATCCACAAAGCAATGTACCCATGGATCCCATGCCTCCTTACTTACTCAATAAGCCTTGCATGGGGTACCTTGTCAAATGCCTTGCTGAAATCCATAGACACTACATCTACTGCTCTACCTTCATCAATATGTTTAGTCACATCCTCAAAAAATTCAATCAGGCTCGTAAGGCACGACCTGCCTTTGACAAAGCCATGCTGACTACTCCTAATCATATTATGCCTCTCCAAATGTTCATAAATCCGGCCTCTCAGGATCTTCTCCATCAACCTACCAACCACTGAAGTAAGACTCACTGGTCTGTAATTTCCTGGGCTACCTCGAAATCCCTTTCTTGAATAAAGAAACAACATCTGCAACCCTCCAATCTTCAGGAACCTTTCCTGTCCCCAATGATGATGCAAAGATCATCGCCAGAGGCTCAGCAATCTCCACCCTTGCCTCCCACAGTAGCCTGAGGTACGTCTCATCCGATCCTGGTGACTTATCCAACTTGATGCTTTTCGAAAGCTCCAGCACATCCTCTTTCTTAATATCTACATGCTCAAGCTTTTCAGACCAGTATAAGTCATCCCTACAATCGCCAAGATTATTTTCCAGAGTGAATACTGAAGTACACATTAAGTACCTCTGCTATCTCCTCCAGTTCCATACACACTTTTCCACTGTCACACTTGATTGCTCCTATTCTCTCACGTCTTATCCTCTTACTCTTCACATACTTGCTGAATGCCTTGGGGTTTTCCTTGATCCTGCCCGCCAAGGCCTTCTCATGGCCCCTTCTGGCTCTCCTAATTTCTTTCTTAAGCTCCTTCCTGCTAGCCTTATAATCTTCAAGATCTCTATCATTATCTAGTTGTTTTGAGCCTTTTGTAAGCTCTTCTTTTCTACTTGGCTAAATTTACAAAAGTCTTCGTAAACAACGGTTCCTGAACCCTACCATCCTTTCCCTGTCTCATTGAAACATATTTACGCAGAACCCCACGCAAGTATCCCCTGAACATTTGCCACATTTCTTCTGTTTCCCTAAGAACATCTGTTCCCATTTTATGCTTCCAAGTTCTTGCCTGATAGCCTCATATTTCCCCTTACTCCAATTAAACACTTTCCTAACTTGTCTGTTCCTATCCCCCTCCAAAGATATGGTAAAGGAGATAGAACTGTGATCTCTATCTCCAAAATGCTCTCCCTGACACCTGACCAGGTTCATTTCCCAGTATCAGGTCACGTATAGCCTCTCCTCTTGTAGGCTTATCTACATATTGTGTCAAGAAACCTTCTTGAACACACATAACAAACCCCATCCCATCTAAGCCCCTTGCTCTGAGAAGATATCAATCAATATTTGGGAAATTAAAATCTCCCACAACGGCAACCCTTATTATTACACCTTTCCAGAATTTGAGTCCCTATCTGCTCCTCAATGTCCCTGTTACTATTGGGTAGTCTATAAAAAACACCCAGTGGAGTTATTGACTCCTTCCTGTTCCTAACTTCCACCCACAGAGACTCCGTAGGCAATCCCCCCATGTCTTCCTCCTTTTCTGCAGCTGTGACACTATCTCTGATCAGTAGTACCATGCTCCCACCATGTTCTTTCTGAAACATCGAAAGCTTGGCACTCAAAGTAACCATTCCTGCCCCTGAACCATCCAATTCTCTGTACTGGCCACAAAATCATAGCTCCAAGTACTGATCCACCCTCTAAGCTCATCCGCTTTGTTCATAATACTCCTTGCATTAAAATAGACACTTTTCAAACCATCGGTCAGTGCGCATCCTTTCTCTATCACCTGCCTATCCTCCCTCTCGTACTGTCTCAAAGCTTTCTTTATTTGTGAGTCAACCACCCCTTCTTCCATCTCTTCAGTTCAGTTCTCACCACCCCCCCAGCAATTCCAGTTTAAATTCTCCCCAATGGCTTTAGCAAACCTCCCAGCCAGGATATTGGTCATCCTTGGATTCAACCACAACCTGTCCTTTTTGTACAGGTCACGCATGCCCCAAAAGAGGTCCCAATGATCCAGAAATCTGAATCCCTGCCCCTTGCTCCAATCTCACAGCCACACATTTATCTTCCACCTCACTCTATTCCTATACTGTGTCACGTGGCACAGGCAGTAATCCCGAGATGACTATCTTTGTGGTCCTGCTTCTCAACTTCCTTCCTAACTCCCTGTAGTCTGCTTTCAGGACCTCCTGCCTTTTCCTGCCTATGTTGTTGGTACCAATATGTACCACGATCTCTGGTAGTTCACTTTTCCACTTCAGGACATCATGGACGCGATCAGAAACATCCCGGACCCTGGCACCTGGGAGGCAAACTACCATCCATGTTTCTTTCCTGCATCTACAGAATCACCTGTCTGACCCCCTAACTTTAGAGTCTCCTATCACTGCTGCCATCCTCTTCCTTTCTCCATCCTTCCAAGCTACAGGGCCAGACTCTGTGCCAGAGGCACGGCTACTGTTGCTTCCCCAGGTAGGCCCCCCCACCCCCCCCCAAACAGTGCTCAAGCAGGAATACTTATTGTTAATTCTGTCAATACCATTTAGCGGAAAACAACTCAGTTCTGCTCCCAGGACCTCTGACAACAATTGCGAACTACATTATTTCATTGAAGAACCAAAGTATAAAAGTAGCAAAGAAATGCTTACCATTTTTGATCTCATACCCATAAAATATTCTGACACCAGGCAGCTTTAGCTTATGATCCAAATATTCAACTGCAGATAAAAATCAAAGAGTTAATTTGGAACGCATCATTTAAGCACACAAGAATAAAACAAAATCCTTAGCATGCTGAACTCCTGAAAATTGGTTGGATACAACAAAGATGGCAAGTTTCAACCAAGGAGGCAAAAAATATTTCCCCAGAACAATACCAGGGGATAAAGTTTTAGTTCGGAGGTGGTGGTCTTGATTTTCCTGAGTGCACAGAGGGCAAGAGAAAATTTGATGGATGTGTACAAAATTTTGATTGGTACAGATAATGTAGATAGAGGGAAACAGTTTCCAGTAGCACCAAAGGAAAGGTTTTAAAACATGGAGCTAAAGATACAAGAGGGACGTGAGGAAAAACATTTTTATCATTAATGTCGCAATTTAGAATTCACTGGTTATAGCAGTAATCAAATCAATGTCTAGCAAAACAAAGTGGATAGCTAAATTAGAGAAAACTAATACAGGCAGTCCCGGGTTACGTACGAGTTCCGTTCCAGAGTCCGTCTTTAAGACAGATTTGTACGTAAGTCAGAACAAGTACATCTGCTATTATTTAGCGTCAGTTAGTCAAACGTTTGTCTTGGTATATAGTATATATTTTACCTTTCTATGCATATAAAACACTTAAGAAATGAACATATTCCAATAATTAAACCACTGCGTTGCTTAGTAATAATTCTAGCTTTCATCGGGGCAGGGCCTTTCACATGCTCCATTATTCTCACTTTATCCGTTATCCTTTAAAATTGTTCCGATCGTTGACCGACTGTAGCCTAACGCTTTTCCAATGACCAATGGCATTTCACCTCTTTCCAAACACTATTATTTCCACTTTATTTTCAATCGCGATCGTTTCCCGTCAATGGAACAGAAACATTGCAGGCGGCGGGTCCCAAGCTCCGCCAGCTCCCGAGGTCCACTGGGTCCTAGGACCACTGCACTGAATTCCTCAGGTTCTAAACTCCACCACACTGAGACAGGTTAAATGGGACAAGTGGGGGCTGTGCTGGGTTTGGGTATTTGATCCTCCACAATATTCCGCGTGGGAATTTAAACTGGAGGTGGCAGTGTGTTTTTTTTTTAACGAGGTCAAGTTGTGAGCTCAACATCAACCTGGCACGGATGGTACTGGAGTCACTGGATTGACATCAACCCAGCACGGGAGCGGTCTGTCACTAAATCAAACTCGGGAACTTCCATTCTCCAGCCCAGCGCTGATCTCATTGCGCCACCAGCCAACCGGAATGGGGGTGGGGTCAGGGTGAATCTTACTAAGAAAAATTTAAGCCAAATACAAAGTTAAACACTCAACACAGTGTCAACGGCAACGACTTAAAATGGCGGGCGGCGTCGCGATCTGACTTAAAATGGTGGATGGCGTTCTCCTTCCTCGGTTTGTAAGTACGAGTTGTCTGTAAGTCGGACGTTCGTAACTCGGGGACTACCTGTAATCTGCAGAGCTTGGGAAATAAAGTTGATGGGGACAATGGAATTGTTCTCACTGCTGGCACAGAACTAATGCCATAAGACATCATGAACATAGGAGCGGGAGTAGGCCATCTGGCCCACTGAGCCTGTCCCCTCCATTCAATAAGAACATGGCTGACCCGTCCGTAAACTCAGCTCCATCTACCTGCCTTTTCCCCACAACCTTTAATTCCCCTACTATGTAAAAATCTACCTAACTGTATCTTAAATATACTTAGTGAAGAAACCTCAACTGCTTCCCTGGGCAGAGAATTCCACAGATTCACCAGTCTCTGGGAAAAACAGTTTCTCCTCATCTCCATACTAAATCTTCTCCCCTGAATCTTGAGGCAATGTCCCCTAGTTCTAGTCTCACCTACCAATGGAAACAACTTTCCTACTTCTAGCTTACCTATCACTTTCAAAATTTTGTATGTCTCCATAAGATCCCCTCTCATTCTTCTGAATTCCAGAGTATAGCCCCAGGCAACTCAATCTCTCGTCATAAATAAACCCCTTCATCTCTGGAATCAACCTGGTGAACCTCCTTTGCACTGCTTCCAAAGCCAGTATATCCTTTCTTAAGTATGGAGACCAGAACTGCACACAGTACTCCAGGTGTGGCCTCACCAGTACTCAATCCCTCTAATATTCCGTTTGCCTTCTGAATAACCTGTTGTACCTGCAAGCCAACTTATTACGAACATAAAGTACACTGCAGATGCTGTGGTCAAATCAAACACGCTGGAGGAACTCAGCAGGTCGGGCAGCATCTGTAGAAACAAGCAGTCAACGTTTCAGGCCGAGACCCTTTGTCAGGACTGAAGGAGGAGGGAACAGGGGTCCTATAAAGAAGGTGGGGGGAGGGTGGAAGGTGCTAGTTGAAAAACCAATCAGAGGAAAGATCAATGGATGGGGTAGGGGATAGGCAGGAAAGGTGAAGAAGGAATGTAAAGGGAAAGCACTGTGGGTAGTAGTAGAAGGCAGAATCATGAGAGAGGTGATAGGCAGCTGGAAGAGGAGGCAGAGTTAAAGTGGGATGGGGGAAGGGAGAGAATTACCGGAAGTTGGAGAATTCGATGTTCATACCAAGGGGCTGGAGACTACCCAGACGGTATATGAGGTGTTGCTCCTCCAACCTGAGTTTGGCCTCATCATGGCAGTAGAGGAGGCCATGTATGGACATATCCGAATGGAAATGTGAAGCAGAGTTGAAGTGGGTGGCAACCGGGAGATCCTGTCTGTTGTGGCGGACAGAGCGGAGGTGCTCGACGAAGCGGTCTCCCAATCTGCGTCGGGTCTCGGCAATGTAGAGGAGGCCACACCGGGAGCGATAGATGACCCTAACAGACTCACAAGTGAAGTGTTGCCTCACCTGGAAGGACTATTTGGGGCCCTGAATGGTGGTAAGAGAGGAGGTGTAGGGACAGGTGTAGCACTTATGCTTGCAGGAATAAGTACCAGGTGGGAGATCTGTGGGGAGGGACGTGTGGACCAGGCAGTCACAGAGGGAACGATCCCTGCGAAAAGCGGAGAGAGGTAGCGAGGGAAAGATGTGCTTAGTGATGGGGTCCTGTTGAAGGTGGCGGAAGTTGCGGAGGATAATATGCTGGATCCGGAGGCTGGTGGGGTGGTAGGTGAGGACAAGGGGAACACGGTCCCCGTTGTGGTGTCGGGAGGTTGGGGTGAGGGCCCGAGTGCGGGAAATGGAGGATATGCGGGTGATGGCATCATTGATGATGGCAGAAGGGAAACCACGATTCTTAAAGAAAGAGGACATTTGAGATGTCCTGGAACGGAAAGCCTCATCCTGGGAGCAGATGCAGCGGAGACGGAGGAACTGGGAACAGGGAATAGCATTTTTACATTTGGCCGGGTGGGAAGAGGTATAGTCGAGGTAGTTATGAGAGTCAGTGGGTTTATAGAAGATATCAGTGGACAGTCTGTCTCCAGAGATGGAGACCGAGAGGTCGAGAAAGGGGAGAGAAGTGTCCGAGATGGACCAAGTGATTTTGAGGGCTGGGTGAAAGTTAGAGGCAAAGTCGATGAAATTGACAAGCTCAGCATGGGTGCAGGAAGAAGCACCAATGCAGCCGTCAATGTAGCGAAGGAAAAGTTGGGGAGCAGTACCAGAATAGATTTGGAGCATAGACTGGTCTGCATAACACAAGCATTGCAGGCATAGCTGGGGGCCACGCGAGTGCCCATAGCTACACCCTTGGTCTGAAGAAAGTGGGAAGAGCTGAAAGAGAAGTTATTAAGTGTGAGTACCAGTTCCGCCAACCGGAGGAGTGTGGTGGTGTTGGGGAACTGGTGAGGTCTATTGTCAAGAAAGTAGCAGAGGCTTTGAGGCCTTCTTGATGGGGAATGGAAGTGTATAAGGATGGGATGTCCATGGTGAAAATGAAGCGATTAGGACCAGGGAACTAGAAGTTATTGAAGAGGTGGAGGGCATGGGATGTATCCCAGATGCAGGTGGGGAGGGACTGAACTATGTGTGACAAAATGGAGTCCAGGTAGGCAGATACAAGTTCAGTGGGGCAGGAGCAGGCCGAAACTATAGGCCTACCAGGACAATCAGGCTTGTGGATCTTAGGGAGGAGGTAAAACCGAGCAGCGTGGGGTGTGGGAATTGAGTTTTTTGGCTGAGGATGGAAGGTCTCCAGAGTTGATAAGGGCAGTGATGGTACGGGAGACAATGGTTTGATGTTTTTTGGTGGGGGTCCTGTTCCAGGGGTAAGTAAGAGGTGTCAGAGAGCTGCCGCTTGGCCTCAGTGAGGTAGAGGTCCGTCTGCCAGACTACTACGGCACCACCTTTTTCTGCGGGTTTGATGGTGAGGTTAGGGTTAGTACGGACAGAGTGGAGGGCAATGCATTCAGAGAGAGTGAGGTTGGAACAGGAGAGAGGAGTGGTGAAGTTGAGACGGTTGATGTCTCGGCGACAGTTGGAGATGGAAAGATCGAGTGCAGGTGGAAGGCCTGGTGGGGGTGTCCAGGAGGAAGAGGAGGGTTGAAGACGGGAGAAGGGGTCATCAAAAAGGGGAGGGGAATCCTTGTTAAAGTAGTAGGCTCGGAGACGTAGGCGATGGAAGAAGAGTTCAGCATCGTGCCCGGCACGGAACTCACTGAGGTGTGGATGGAGGGGGACAAAAGTGAGGCCCTTGCTAAGCACAGAACGCTCTGCCTGAGAGAGGGGAAGGTCAGAGGGGATGGTGAAGACTTGGCAAGGGTTGGGGCTGGGGTCAGAGGAGGGTAAAGAGTGGGAGGTCTCAGAAGGGGGGGTTGGGATGTTCAGGGAGAGTGGGCTGCGGGGAGGATGAGGGATCAGAGGAATAGAGGGGGGGAATGAGGGGTGGAGGGAAGGTTGAAGGATAGGGGATAGTACAGGAATAAGACGAGCGATAGGACCCAGTGGCAGTAAGAGCAGTCCCGGTCTGGAGAGGGTCAGGATCTCGGCCTGAGCTGGATCTAGAGCTGGGGGTGTCGGAGCCTGTGGCCTGCAGGGCACCAGAACTGAGGTCCGAGTCAGAAGCGAGTGAGTCCATGGCCCGCCGGGTGCTGGTGCCCATGTCCTGGAGGCCATGGTTCCAGTCGGGGTCAGAGTCAGAGGCGGATGGGTCTCCCTGAACATCCCAACCCCCCTCCCTTCTGAGACCTCCCACTCTTTACCCTTCTCTGACCCCAGCCCCAAACCTTGCCATGTCTTCACCATCCCCTCTGACCTTCTCCTCTCTCAGGCAGAGTGTTCTGTGCTTAGCAAGGGCCTCACTTTTGTCCCCCTCCATCCACACCTCAGTGAGTTCTGTGCCGGGCACGATGCTGAACTCTTCTTCCATCGCCTACGTCTCCGAGCCTACTACTTTAACAAGGATTCCCCTCCCCCTATTGATGACCCCTTCTCCAGTCTTCAACCCTCCTCCTCCTCCTGGACACCCCCACCAGGCCTTCTACCTGCACTCGATCTTTCCATCTCCAACTGTCGCCGAGACATCAACCGTCTCAACTTCACCACTCCTCTCTCCTGTTCCAACCTCACTCTCTCTGAATGCATTGCCCTCCACTCTGTCCGTACTAACCCTAACCTCACCATCAAACCCGCAGAAAAAGGTGGTGCCGTAGTAGTCTGGCAGACGGACCTCTACCTCACTGAGGCCAAGCGGCAGCTCTCTGACACCTCTTACTTACCCCTGGAACAGGACCCCCACCAAAAAACATCAAACCATTGTCTCCCGTACCATCACTGCCCTTATCAACTCTGGAGACCTTCCATCCTCAGCCAAAAAACTCAATTCCCACACCCCACGCTGCTCGGTTTTACCTCCTCCCTAAGATCCACAAGCCTGATTGTCCTGGTAGGCCTATAGTTTCGGCCTGCTCCTGCCCCACTGAACTTGTATCTGCCTACCTGGACTCCATTTTGTCACACATAGTTCAGTCCCTCCCCACCTGCATCTGGGATACATCCCATGCCCTCCACCTCTTCAATAACTTCTAGTTCCCTGGTCCTAATCGCTTCATTTTCACCATGGACATCCCATCCTTATACACTTCCATTCCCCATCAAGAAGGCCTCAAAGCCCTCCGCTACTTTCTTGACAATAGACCTCACCAGTTCCCCAACACCACCACATTCCTCCGGTTGGCGGAACTGGTACTCACACTTAATAGCTTCTCTTTTGGCTCTTCCCACTTTTTTCAGACCAAGGGTGTAGCTATGGGCACTCTCATGGGCCCTAGCTATGCCTGTCTCTTCGTGGGTTATGCGGAACAGTCTATGCTCCAAATCTATACTGGTACTGCTCCCCAAGTTTTCCTTCGCTACACTGACGACTACATTGGCTCTTAAAAACCCCTAAAAAATTTCATTTGAAAAATGAGTATAATTAAACTAAATTAATTTTTTTAATCTGCTGAGAGGTTATTTGTGTAAAGCCCTCCTACAGTTGTGATACAGCACAAATCTAATTTCCAGCTTATATCCTTGGCATGCAAAGTTTCTACTCCGAATCCCACCTACCTTGAGATAGGAGTCAGTATTCTGATAATCACTATAAAGCATTTTGTATTTATCACATTTTGCTTCGTGACTATTTTCACTCACAATATTGTAACTTTACTTTCATAATTCCTAGTGGATATTATATTATATATTTTTCATAAATAGAACATTTGCCAAAATATGCCACTTACAATCCCCCTCATTTAATTTGGTTCATTTTCTCTACAGCTGACAAAACTAAAACTGGTTTTGATGATGATACAAGACACAGTATATGCTGTGATTTGATTACTTTCGCCCAAGGATTTTCAGGTGGAGCACAGTGGCCATTCATTCCCTTTACATTATTTTGGAATTGGAATCAAAGTGTGGAAAATATGAAGTGTAACTTTAGGTCTGGCAAAAAATCTGCAGAGAACATGCGAAACAAACAGTTTCAGACAATTGCCATAAAAGCTGAAAATTCTGAGATTCAGCAGAACTGTGGAGACACAAACAGTATTAATATTTTAAAGTCAATGACCTTTCAAAGGAACTGGGAAAAAGCAGAAACAGTATGGTTTTAAGTTACAGATCAGGGGAGAGTGGAAAACAGAGGGCATATCTGTGATAAGGTGGAGACCAGGACCTTTCAGGCTCTCTCTACCCTCTCCCCACTTCAATTTAAAACAAAACTGTTCTCAGTTTTCAAGTTATGGACTCAAAATGCTAACACTATTTCGCTCTCTAGATGTTGAATGACAACATTTTCTGCTTCTATACCCCAGTTTCAGATTTTTATTTGAAACAGGATTGAATTAGAATAGGTAGAGATAAATAGCAAAAAAAAGGGAACTTCATGAAACAGCGCATTTCGCTCTGCTTCATCACCTTACTTTTCTAGCATCTCTCATGACCTCTCTCTATTTCATTCTCTCTTTCCTATCTCATCAAACTACTCTTCTTAGTCTTGACTTCTCTCTGAATGGCATTGTAAAGATAATTCAGGCCACTGTTCTTCTTGACGCATCTGCAGCCTTTAACTTTGTTGACTACACCATTCTCTTCCAATGCTTCACCACTGTTTGCCAAGATCTAGCTGAATTTATGGATAAATAGAATCACCAGCTATTTATTTTCTCCCTGGTTCTGAACCTACAGTTATCATCCTTGTCCCCCCAATTTTCTCATCTGCACGATGCTCCATATCTTAAGGAACACAGTGCTGTTTGCGTCCGTAAACCCAGTTGTCTCGGCACCTCACCTCTCGATCTGAAAGTAATCAAACAATGAACCTACCTTCTTTGGACATCACAAACTAGACACAGGCACTGATTCCTCTTCTGCTCCTTGCAACTTACTTATTTGGTGATACAGTGTGGAATTAGCCATGGTGCCTAGCAACCCACCTACTTAACCCCATCTTAATCATGGGACAACATATAATGACCAATTAACCTACTAACCAGTAGGCCTTTGGATTGTGGGAGGAAACTGGAGCACCAGGAGGAAAAGTCACTTGGCTACAGGGAGAACGTACAAACTCCTTCGAGATGGCATCATAATTGAACTCTGATGCCCTGAGGTGCAATAGCATCACACTAACTGCCATGCTACTGTAGCACCCCTGTATAACTGTACAAAACTGATCAAAATCTTTAATTACAGCATTCCCCTGTATTTTTTAAAAAAAAAACAGCTGTGCAGAATAACCATTGCTTGGAGCATGATTTTTTTTTACTACACAGCCCGAAAGGGGCCTACAAAAGTAAATTTCAGCTGCGTGGCGACAAAGGCTATATGCACAAGAGCATTTCAGTTACCACGTGGCAGCGCACTCATACAACCTCGAGGAAAGTGTCTTTGAACCTTGGTAAAACATTGACCCCAGATGATGTTCAGAGCGCATAATCGTCATCCTTAAAACCATTAAATTCACCTCAATAGGATTGCCCAGTTTCAATTTGGCTATCGTTAACTCGGTAACTGTTCTGTTCATAAACTGGAAGATACCTGACGTTGTGCTTACTGACAAACTCTAGCTTCCAGTTTTAAAACTCTTGTGGCGGCTCGCCCACACGGCAGGCGGACCGGCTCCAGCAGTCACGGGTGAGTCTGCAGCCAGTGGCAACTGAGAGGGCTCTGAGTGTGGGGCAGACCTCGGCCTGGAAGCCGACCTCACTTCTGCCCCGCAAAGAGCGGGGAATGCTGGGAGCAGGTACTTAAGCGCGCGCGGATTTGAAACAGTAAGCAGTTCAACCAGACCCTGCTCGATTCAGTGTGTTGCTTTCACTCGTTGTGTATCAGCGCAACCACATTGGTGACCCTGACGGTCCAACGGCATTTGGACCCAGCATGTACGACTCGGCTCTGCAGAATGCAGTTTCCCTTAAACTGCCAACCTTGTGGACCACTCAACCCTTGGTCTGGTCCAGGTCAGGCAAATTGTCTCAGACGCCAGCAGGTATAACTACATGGTGGGCGCCCTCGCCCAGGAGACAGCAGGCCGCGTTATCGACTTTCTGCATCAGCCCCGGCAACAGACAGGTATGAGGCACTCAAGGCCCTGTTAATCTGCACATTTGGCCTCTCCAGCTGCAAATGGGCCGCGCGTTTACTGCATATGGACGGCCTGGGCGACTGCGCGCCATCAGCCCTGATGAGCGACATGCCAGCACTGGCAGATGGCCATAAGCCTTGCCTCCTTTTTGAACAGATCTTCTTGGAGCAAATGCCAGAAGACATCCGCATCCTGCTAGCAGATGAAGACTTTGGTGACCCGCGCAGGGTGGCTGCCCGCGTGGACGTGCTTTGGCGCACCAAACAAAATGGCAGAACCACCACTGAAATTAGTGCTACGGCACGGCCAAAAGCCCAGCCCTCCCACACCCCAGCAGCGGAGCACGTAACACCCACACCAAGGGATGGCACCACTTCTGAGTCTTGGTGTTTTTATCATCAAAGATGGGGTTCTGGGGCCCGCCGCTGCTGACCATCATTCTCGTTCCAGGGAAAACGCCAGGACCAGCCGTTGCTGATGGCTATGGCGGCTGGACACTGTGATAGCCTCCTCTACGTTTGGGACAAACACTCCAGGCGTAGATTCCTGGTGGACACGGGGGCGGGTAGCACCATCCACACCTACGGCACCATCCCCTTGCAGTTCGGTTCCAGCTGTTTTACATGGACATTTACGCTGGCTGCAGTATCACAGCCATTGCTGGGTACGGTCTTCCTCCTCGTGCACTGCCTGCTCATGGATTTGAAGGGATGATGACTGGTCGATGCGAAGATGTTCCAGACTTTCTCCCTTAGTGAGGCCAGGTTACCGGCCCCACACCTGAACTCCGTCACGTATTCCGACAATGAGTTTGCCAGAGTGTTATTGGAATTCCCATCTATCATCACGCTGCAGCTTTCCTCAACAGCCCCCAAGCATGGCGTGATGCACCACATCCCCAGGCAGGGACCTCCCTTTCATGCCCGGGCCTGCAGGCTACCGCCCGACAAGCTCCGCCTCGCGAAAGAGGAATTCAAGAAAATGGAGATGGGCATTGTGCGGTGTTCCGACAGCCCGTGGGCCTCCCAACTCCATATGGTGCCCAAGTCCACGGGAGGGTGGAGACCGCGCGGTGACTAGAGGAGGCTGAACAACGCCACCACGTCCGATCTCTATCTAGTCCTGGACACATCCAGGACTTTATGGCCAACCTGCACAGGGTGCGCATCTTTTCAAAGATTGACCTAGTTTGAGGGTGTCATCAGATCCCAGTCCACACGGACAATGTACCCAAGACACCCTCATTACCCCCTTTGGCCTGTTCGAGTTCCTCAGGATGCCGTTTGGGCTCAAAAACGCGGCACAGACATTCCAGCGCCTGATGGATGTAGTAGGGTGAGATCTGGACTTTCTGTTCGTCTACCTGGATGACATACTTATCGCCAGCCTCTCCCGCCAGGAACATCTAGCACATTTACGCCTGCTCTGCCGCCGCCTAAGTGACTACAGCCTGGCTATCAACCCCACCAAGTGCCAGTTCAGCCTACCCGCCATCAACTTCTTGGGACACCGGATCGATTGCCATGGAGCTGTGCCCCTGCCAGCAAAAGTTGAAGCCATCTGCCGATTTGCCAGACCCAGCACTGTTAAAGGCCTGCAGAAATTTGTTGGGATGGTTAACTTTTACCACTGCTTCCTGCCCTCAGTGGCCGGATCATGCGGCCCCTTTTCAGCTTGATGTCCCGCAAAGTCAAAGAGGACACCTGGACAGAGGAGACGATAGCGGCTTTCAAACAAGCCAAGAACATGTTAGCAAATGCCAAGCTCCTGGTCCATCCCTGGGTCGACATCCCCACTGCCCTCACTGTGGATGCCTCCGACGTGGCAGTTGGCGGCGAGCTCGAGCAGCTCATCGAAGACCAGTGGAAGCCGCTCACTTTTTTCAGCCGGCACCTACGACCCCCGGAACTGAAGTACAGCGCTTTCGACAGCGAGCTGCTGGCCCTGTACCTTGCCATCTGGCACTTCAGGTATTTCCTGGAAGGGAGGGAGTTCACGGTCTTCACAGACCACAAGCCCCTCACTTTCGCGTTTGCCAAAGTGTTGGACTCGTGGTCAGGCCGCCAGCAATGCCACCTGTCGTACTTGGCGGAGTTTACCACCACGATCGAGCACATCTCCGGGAAGAGCAACGTGGTAGCCGACACGCTGTCACGCACCTCCGTCCAATCAGTGCACTCTCTGTCTCCGGGGGTGGATTATGTGGCGTTAGCGAAGGCGCAACGACTGGACAGCGAGATGCTGGCGTACTGAACCGCAGTCTCAGGACTCCGTCCGCCTCGAAGACATACCCATTGGACCCGAAGGTAATGAGCTCCTTGCAATGTGTCTGCCGGGCAACCGCGGCCCATTGTCCCAGCCGCTTGGAGGCGGCGCGTTTTCGACGCCTTCCACGGTTTAGCCCACCCTTCCATCCGGGCGACCATCTGGCTGATCGCAGACAGGTTCGTTTGGCACAGCCTACGCAAGCAGGTTGGTCACTGGGCCAGGACATGCATGCACTGTCAAACCTCCAAAATCCAGCGGCACTTGAGGGCCCCACTGCAACCCTTCCAGCCGGCACATAGAAGGTTTGAACATGTCCACGTGGACATCGTCAGCCCACTGCCGGTTTCGAGAGGAGTGACATACCTGTTCACCATGGCGTACAGGTTCACAAGGTGGCCGGAAGCTGTCCCACTCGCTGACACGGCCATGGAGACATGCGCCAGAGCCCTGATTACCATGTGGGTGGCATGGTTTGGACTTCCAGCCCACGTCACTTCAGACAGGGGTGTGCAGTTCACATCGGCTTTGTGGTCTGCACTGGCACAACTCCTTGGAAACCAGCTCCACCGAACAACTGCTTACCCCGCAGGTACTTGAAGTCAGCCCTGATGGCACGCCTCCCAGGGCCAGACTGGGTTGACGAACTCCTCTGGGTGCTGCTTGGCATCCGCACGGCACCCAAGGACGACCTGGCCACATCATCGGCCGAACTTGTTTACGGTGCCCCGCTCACAGTTTCTGGTGAGTTTGTGCCAGCACCCCATGGCCAGGAGGACACACCTACGACGGTCCTAACTAAACTCTGGGAGCGGCTTGGAACACTTGCCCCAGTCCCGACGTCCCCTCACGGAACAACACCCTCTTTCGTGCCCAAGGACCTACAACAGAGCAAGTATGTTTTAGTTTGCCGAGGAGCGCACAGACCACCCCTGCAGCGACCATACGAAGGACCCTACAAGGTGGTGCGCCATAATGGGACGAACTGCGTTCTCGACATCGGCGGTCCTGAAGAGACTTTTACCATTTACCGTCTCAAACTGGCGCATCTAGACCTTGAAAGCCCGGTTGCGTTGTTCAATTGAAATTATTAACCTGCTCAGTTGAAGAAAAAACACCAGAGACACGAAATTACCTCTGAAGCGGTTTTTATTCAGAGAGGAGTTCGCAGCCTCATGCACTTCGGGCGTAAGGTAGCCAACTCCCAATTTGTCCATTTACAAAGGTCATACTTATACCCAAAAGCGGGGTACTACATTCGCAAATATGGTTACCGATTCAAACTCATTGATTGATTGGCTATCACATAGTTAAGCACGTGAAATACTCGGAATGAGCATAGACGCAAGCGAAGTACTTGGAATAAGTATAGACGCAAGCAAATGGCCGTCTTAAACCGGCGCATCTAGACCTTGAACGCCCGGTTGCGGTGGCACCCCCACGACAACAAGGCCGGCTACCTAAAGAACTGACAGTGTGCAGGCTGCGGACTCTGCACCTCCTCGCGCCGGTTCTGGGGGGGGTCATGTGGCGGCTCGCCCACACGGCAGGCTAACCGGCTCCAGCAGTCACGGGCGAGTCTGCAGCTAGTGGCAACCGAGAGGGCTCTGAGTGCGGGGCAGACCTCGGCCTGGAAGCCGACGTCACTTCCGCCTCGCAAAGAGCGGGGGATGCTGGGAGCGGGCTTTTAAGCGCACGCGGATCAAAACAGTAAACAGATCAACCAGACCCTGCTCGGCTCAGTGTGTTGCTTCATTGCGCATCAGCACGACCACGCTCTTTAATTTCAAATTAACTTATGGTTTCCAACTCATTCCCTTGATCTCCTCTTGCCCCAAAACAGAAATGAGCGCTTTAATTTAGACCTTTGGGTTTTTAAATTGCTCCTCCACTGGCAGCTGTACCTTCACAGTGACACGACTGAGCATGCTTAATTTCAGCCCCCCGAGTCCTTAGCTCCACTAATACTTCTCATGGCATCGAGTTATTTAGTCAGTCTCTTAGTCAACTGCACCTGTACATTATGTGGCTCAATGTCACTTTTTACCCAAAGAACAAATGAGGAGGAGTTGGATATCACACACCATTTGGTAAGATAATTGCATGCACAGCACCACTTCCCAGTACCAGTTCCATGATATCCAAGTCTACTGACTTTCATCTTAAGGAGATCAGCAACTGAGCCTTCAGTCTTTATCAGCAAAGAATTCCAAAGATTCACCACCCTCTGAAGAAATTTCTCCCCCTAACTCTAAATAGTCAATTATTCATTTTGGGACACCAATCCCTGGCTTCAATCACCACAACCTGGGCAAAGGGTGGTGCAGCTAGTGTCATACCTTGTTTGATCCTGACCTCAGGAACTTGAACTTTGCACACTCTCCTTGGGAATTTTGTCTAGATGCTGCAGTTTCCTCCCACATATCAAAGATGGGCTGCTGTAAATTTTACTTGCCAACACAGAAAGGCCCGAGTCTGGAGAGTTTTGGAGCCATGCAACACAACAACTGGCCTTTGGGTCCATCAAGTCCATATGAAACATAAAACATCCACCTTTACTCTTCTCATTGTTCTGAACTTGGTCTGTGGTCTTTATAATCCAGGTGATTCAAGTTCCCCTCCAAGAGGGCCACAACTCTGCTGTAGTTTGGAGGTTTGAGTGCTTCAATGACCCAGAGAATGACTACGTTGGCTGTAGTCAGGGCCTTGTGCTTTGAATCTTGGTAGGGTCAATGGCAAACAGCTCAAAGGGTAGAGGACAGACTAAGAGTGGTCCACTAGTCCTTCAGGGCCAACAACCCCAACTGGTAAAACAAAATGCAACGAAGATTCCTTCTGCATCTGAATAGAACAGTAGTCCTGGATCTCCTCTCAGGACTTGCATGACTGATGATTGTGAAAATTGAGAGGAACCTACTGACATGATGAAGGAAGTCCTGAACACTACAAAAGATGGAGGACCTTCATTGCAATCTTGTTGAGAGCCACACTTTCATATGGTACATCTGAGCTGATAGAGGTTGTGGAGCTGCAGCAAATTTCAAACACAGAGCTCTGTCTGTTGCCAAAGCTTTGTGTCCTTGCAACATCCTGTATTATCCAATTAAAGTTCCTAGTCTGCATAACTCGTGCTAACCAAAACCCCTCGTTAAAGTGATAATACAGCAAACAATAATGGTAGACGGATGAGCCACTAATCATCTCTTTATCTTGCTAATGGGGGGGGGAAATGGGGGTTGAGATCTGCTTTCACTTACCTGTTTACTCATACATATAAACAGACTTTTTCATTGTACCTCAGAATTCCACACGTGTAGACACACAATGGTATCATGCCAAAATATTTACTACCTGAAAGTCAGATATCAAGCTTTATTAAAAAAAACACTTTCTGATTGGTGATGTTGTTGCTACCCTGAACCGACTGGGGTCTGGAAGTGAGGATCCTGATGCACAAGGAGGCACTGACATCCAAAGGACTTGGAGCTTTGAGGTGTTCTGTGCACTGATCCCTGCCAATATTCACGTGAAGTATCTTTGGGCACTTTCCACAAAGGAAGTTTTTTTTTGCCGCGACTACCCCACCACCCGCCCTCAATCACCACGGCCACATATTCAGTCGCGCACTGCCACATATCTCCAACTCCGGAGGCTGCTCGCATGGCGTTCTCACCTTGATCCAGAATGATGCAATTCGTGGCAGTATCCACTTGCTGCATACGCCCCGAATAAGTCCCACACATCAGAGTGATTCTGACCCGCTTGCCGAATAGGCCCCGAAGCCAGGCGGCATCCATCGCGTCGCCGCCGAGCGCTCAGTTCCCTCCACAAAGCACGTGCTGCCGCGCCGAGCCCGAAGGACCGCCCCTTTCCCTTAATGATTGACAGGGTCAGGCAGTACCATTTTATTTCGAAAATTTCCGACCGTTACTAGAGAGAACTGCGAGAGGATATCGCGAGAGGATAAACCCCTCCTTTCTGCTATCTTTGGCACTCCGCCCCTCCTTTCCCGGAGCCGCACGAGGAACAAAAACCGCCCGCCTAATTGGTTGATCCTTGAGCCTGCTGTGCAACGTCACACGGACTTCGGCATTTTCCGTCGTTTTAGGCATGAGAGTTGATGATCGACTCGATCGATGACCTCTCTTCCACTTTCTTCGAATTCACCCTTTTCCCGATCGAAATTTTCAGAAATAACCAACCCTAAAGGAAGAGGGGATCAACATTCCTCACAGCTATGTACCAAAGTTGGGACAGAGGAAGCGTGCGGTCTGTGTTCCCGACAAGTTGTCAGGGACGAAGCGGGTTGGCGCTCGGCTGCTTCGGCCTGGGTGGGCTGGAAGTAGAACCGCAATGGCGGTCGTCGGCGGCGGCGGCGCTCGGAGGGACTCAGGCAGAGCGGCTGCGAAACCGGCCGCCCCGCTCCCTCTGTCAGACATCGCAACCTCTGCCTCGCCAAAGCAAGCGCCATCTTGGCTGGGCGAGCGGAGCGGCGCGGCGAGGCAGACGCAGGGGCGAGCCGAGGTGAGCGGCTGTGTGTGAGTGAGTGAATGTGTACGCGGCGGGGGGAGGAGGCGGGCGGCCCGCCGAGCGGGCGTTTGTGCCGATTATTTGGTGGGGAATGGCCCGGCGTCTTGAGAGGACTTTACCCCCCCCCCCTCGTGTGATAGATCCGGTGGAGGAAGGAAAGGAAGGAATAAACTCCAAGGCGGTTCCGACGTTTCAGCTCGTCTCTCCCTCTGGCACATTCGCATTGGCCACCCCCCCCTTTCCCCCCAAGTCGGCTCCTCTCTGCGAGAGGATCGGGGCCGTTTAAAGGGCCAGGCACCCTCCCTCCCCAACCCACACCCCCTCCCCCTCGCTACACGCAGCGCCTTCTCTTCCTCCTCGGGCCTAGTCGGCCTCTCAAACTTTATTTCCCCCGCTTGCCTTCGCTTTCTAAACACATTGCCCAGGTGCGAGCCTAAATTGCCGGCTCCCAGCAACTTTTTCTCCCTCTTTCTCTTTTCGCATGCTCACTTTCCAAACATTTTAATGTGCGTTAATGGAAGGGGAAGGTTGTTCA
The DNA here is from genome assembly GCF_048418815.1 of Hemitrygon akajei. Classification (NCBI taxonomy): domain Eukaryota; kingdom Metazoa; phylum Chordata; class Chondrichthyes; order Myliobatiformes; family Dasyatidae; genus Hemitrygon; species Hemitrygon akajei. The sequence goes on from NC_133126.1 coordinate 94,840,239, forward strand.
TTTAATTTTTGGGGTGGCTGCAGTGGTTTATTTAAAACATTATTTTTTATTAGAACATTTCTACTTTGAAATTATAACCTGTTACCAGTAACTGACATCAAGGTTTTTTGATCCACGTGACTTTCTTTTTCCTCATTTATATTAAGCTTAAACTCGAGGCAGAAATTACTGAAAAAATACACCGTTACCAATTATTAGTTACAAGAATTATATTTTAGACCTTGCCAAGAGCATCGCAAGTCATTTTGACGAATCAAATTTTACTTAAGTTAATTATTTGGACAAATGTTGGATTCTTAGACTAACAGAATGAGGTCATTTATAATAATTAAAGTGAAGAATTTTAAAGATTTGAAGGTGTAATCAACTTGTTAAATCAAAGATTTACTGTAACTGACAGTTCTGTGGATGTTCTGTAAGACTTTTAGAAACCACTATTTTGGAATACACTGTTTTTCACTTTTTGATTCCTGTGTCTTGAGATTGTCCTATGCGCTGCAAATGGTGCTAACTTTTGTTTTTCATGGGTTGTTAGCTCTTAGGTGTCATTGAGTATATTTGATCTCAAATTATTTGCTATTAATATAACTTCCACCAGAATCTCTTCTGACCTAAATCATCATTCTAAGGGTGCAGCAATCAATATCAATTGAAGTGCTCTTGGAGCAATAACCTAGGAACAATATATTTAAATTAGTTGTTTTTTCTAATGGGTGCCACTACCTAGCATTTGTAAATGATGGAATCTTGCTGTCATGATATGAAGGTGTGCACTGTATTCTAGTAAAATTTTTGTGTCTTGGCATGATGTGATCGACCTTTGTGGTGGATGTTATAATGGAGAGCTCCCAAGTCATTTAAACTTGTTACTTTGGACTTATGCAGTGCATTTTGTACAGTCAGTTATTTGTCTTTCAGTGACAAGCTGTGCTGTTACATGAGAGATTTAATCAAAAGGCAGTATTTCCTTGGCATGGCTCATTTTCATTTAATTGAAGACCAGAGCCTGTTTATTAGTTGAATAGCTGAAATGAGAATAAAGCGGGGTGTTCAAACTCAATTTTTAAATATATTTTCAACATATCCATATTTTAGACTGGTCAGAGAAAGGGACAAAGGAAAATGAGAATGATCAGATTAAAGTACCACTAAGCTAAGAGACTTGGTGAGGCTGTCACCATTCAGCATGGTAAATTTGATGAGCCAGAATACTAAATAATTTAGAAAAATGATGGTTAAATGCAGTGAGTAATTCAATTTGACAACTTAGTTCAATCCCACCAATACTATCAGTAATTCAGGACTGAATCTGTGTAAAATTTGATAATGTTGCACACTAAATTCTTAAGTATAATTTTAACATAAAAGCCAAGTTATGATGGCTTCATAAAGAATCTATTACTTTTGGGGTTTTATATTTAAACAAGGAATAATTTGATTTGTCATACTTGGTTTAAACTTCAGAAATTGGTTGTTTCTGCCCCCAAGATTATATCTTGGAAATATCAATTTGATTCTGTTGCAGATATCCTAATTTCAATCCTTCATGTCTTTTATTGTGCTGAGAATTTTCCTATCTGCCTTCCCAAATTCATCCCCCAGGATCTGTGAAGTCCAAAATGTCATGGGTTTTGCAAATATCCAGTGACACAATATTGATGTGCTCTCTTCAAATCTCTTTGCAATTCTGTATCTTCTAATTCATCAATCTCCATTCATGACTTGTCTTCAGTACTTGGTCCTAACTTTCTTCAAAAGTGGGAGCCACTACTTTTAACCTTATTGCTCTATTTCATTCTTGGTTGTTCTGCAAAAGTCAGCTATTTTTTCTGAATATAGTGTGGCGCAGTTTCAAGTCATTGTAAGTGGCATGCTCAGGTTGCCTGATTAATAGTTTGAGGACTCATAAGGCAACCAGGGTCTTCAGTTCTTCACCACGTCACAAGTTATTTATTTTACAAATTTGATTGTTAATTATTAAGCATTCTATTTTGATTTACATTTGAAGTACTTTTTGGATTCTTCACAGATGTTTGCAGTTTCATAAATTTTTCTCTATCTTCACTTCGCTGGTTCATTGTATTTATTACCTTGAGGATTCCAATTAAGCCATTGTTTTTGACATGAGTGACATTGTTGCAGCTGTTAGAGCTGCTTCTTTGTAGTCCGAGTAACCTGGGTTCAACCCTGACGTGTTGTCTGTTTGGAGATTGTCCATTTTCTCAGTGTTCATAAGTTTACCCTGGATGTCCTTCTTTACTCCCATGTGCAGACCTGCAACTGGTAGGTTAATTGATTTCTGTAAATAAAAGCATATTGTGCAGATGAGTTGAGGGGAATGTTCAGAGGGGACAATAATATGAGACTCCTGTAAAGTTAGTGTAAATGGGTACTTGAAGGTCAGCATGAACTAGGTGGGAAGATGAGCCTGTTTCTGTGCTGTATGTCTGTCTTGCCCAAGCAACTATCTTTCATGATTAAATCTGTATTATTTGGCTGTTTTATTGTATAAGCTATCACTGAAATATATGTTGCAATTGTATAAATCAATGGTTAGAAATGAGGATCAGGTTTGTGGCTGGGGTAGGAGCTGGCGTTAGAGGTTGGGAATGTGTAGCCAGGCTCTGGACCTGGTAACTAGGTGAGGGGCTCGGATGGAGCTGGTGGCTTTGAACATTTTTGTTTGAGAATCAGAATCTGGTTTAATATCACTGGCATATGTCATGAAATGTATTGTTTTGCAGTAGCAGTACATTTTAATACATAATAACAAAAACTAAATTAAACAACAAATATATAGTGCAAAATGAGAGCAAACGAAAGGAAAAAAAATGAGGTAGCATACATGGGTTCATAGACCATTCAGAAATCTGATGGTGGTGGGGCAGAAGCTGTTCCTAAAATATTGAGTGCATGTCTTCAGGCTCCTGTACTTTCTCGATAGTACAATGAGAAGAGAACGATGGGGTGGTCCTTCATGATAGATGTTGCCTTTTTGAGATATCGCTTTTGGGGATGTCTTTGATGCAGTGTCCAATGATGGAACTGGCTGAGTTTACAACTTCCTGCAGCTTTTTTCCGATCCTGTGCAGTAGTCTTTCCTTACTAGATGCTGATGCAACCAGTTAGAATGCTCTCTATGGTATGTCTATAGAAATTTGCAAGCATCTTTGGTGATGTACCAAGACTCCTCAAACTCTTAATGAAATGTAGCTGCTGTTGTGCCTTCTTTGTAATTGTATTGACATGTGGGCCCAGGAAAGATCTTCAGAGATGTTAACAGCCAGGAAATTGAAATTGCTCACCTTTCCACTGCTGATCGTATGATGAGGACTGGTGTGCGTTCCCTTGACTTCCTCTTCCTGAAGTCCACAATCAGTTCTTTGGTCTTACTGATGTTGAGTGCAAGGTTGTTACTTTGCCACCACTCAACCAGCTGACTCATCTACACCTCCTCGTCACCATCTGAAATTTTGCCAACATTAGTGTCATGGACAAATGCACATGCCTGTGATGTATACCTTCCTGTTTGGTCATGTATGTTCAGCAGAGCCTGGTCTCCAGTCTCCATGATCTTGCTCGGTGAAGTCTGTATAGTCTGTGTAACAGCTATCCTTCAGGTAACTTTCACTCTACGTATCTGAAATCTGGGACCAGAAGTGTCAGTACACTCAAGGATAGTCCTGATGACAACAGGTATGAACCCCGCTGTGCTCTCAGCGTGGGAACTTGGTCAGAGTCACACAGCATGGAAATAGACCCTTGTGTCCAAATGGCCCTTGCTAATCAAGATGCCCATCTGAGCTTTTAACTTATTTATCCATGTTTGGCCCATATACCTTTTAACATTTCCTATTCAGGTAGATGTCCAATTGTTTTTTTAAAATGTTGGAAATGTTTCTACCTCAACTATCTATGCCCCTCATGATTTTAAGCAGCCTCCATTAGATTACCCCTCAATTTTCTACACTCCAATGAATAAAGTTGCAACTTTCTCAGTTGCTTTTTCTGTAACATGGTCCCTTGAGACCTGGCAACATCCTCACATATTTCTGTACTCTTTTCGCATTAATATCGCCATATACTACTCTAAAGATTCATTTTCATGTGAGCATTCACAGTAAATACAAAGAAACAGTGGAATCGATTGGGAGGGGGGGGGGGGGAGGTGCGTACTGCACACACAGCCAAACAAGTAACCAATGAGCAAAAGACAACAAATTGTGCAGATTTTAAAAAGAAGAAAAAAATCAGAATAAATATTGGGAAAATGTGTTGAAAAGCTCATGAAAGTGAGTCCATAGGTTGTGGAATCAATTCATTGTTGGGGTGAGTGAAGTTACCTACTCTGGTTCAGAAGCCTGATCGTAGAGGGCTAATAATTGTTCCTGAACCTGTTGGTGTGGCTCCTGTACCTTCCTGAAAGCAGCAGCCAGAAAAGAGCATGGTGTAGATGTTGGGGAACTTAATGATAGATGTTGCTTTCCTGTGACAGTGCTCTTGTAGATCTGTTGGTTGATGGGGAAAGCTTTACTTGTGACAGACTGGGCCGTATCAACTGCTTTTTGTCTTTTCTGTTCATGATTATTGGTCTTTCCATGCCAGTCCATGATGTACCTAGTGCAGATGACGGATGGCCTTCATACCATGCTTTTGACAATTGCATCCTCCAAATCTTCATTTTCATTGTAACATTTAAGATGATTACCGATAACTTCAAAGTAGTGTAATTGTTTCATTTTCACTCCTGGCTGTTTCTGAATTGTGTTAAGCTTATTTCTCACCAAGTATCAGTGACAAAAATCTCTGCTTTTTGTACATGCGCCTGCACACACATAGACACATACACAACTGACACTATTTAAACACTGTTCACTTGAAGCATGGTGTAGTATCCAATGGCCATATGATACTGTTTAGAAATTGTTTGGCTACAAACCCCTGTCCGTTGGTGAATCGGGGCAGTTGCTTATTTGGGACAATACTTGAACAAAGACTAATCAAAAAAAAATCTGAGATTCTCTTTTTTTTTTGAGATCCTATGGTGCCTAATTAGTGCTAAGACCTGATAGTAAGTGAGAAATACATAGTAAGACAATTCGAACTGTTCCTCTCATTGTGGTTTCAAGCATTCAAGCTTTGTTTCAGAAGTATAGAAGCAGGCTCTTCAGGTCCATGCAGATACTATTTAAGCTGTCTACTCCCATTGACCTGCACCTGAACTGTAGCCCTCCATACTCCTACCATCCATGTACCTATCGAAACTACTTTAAAAATGTTGTAATCGATCTCGCATGTACCACTTTTTCTGGCAGCTCGTTCCATACTCTTCTTGAGTGAAGAAGTTTCTCCTTGTGTTCCCCTTAAACATTTCACCTTTTACCCTTCTCCCATGACCTGTAGTTGCAGTCTCTCCGAATGACAGTGGGAAAAGCCTATCTATACCCATCATGAGTTTTTATACCTCTATCAAATCTCCCGTCAGTCTTCTATATTCCATGGAATAAAGCCCAACCTGTTCAATCTTGCCTTAAGCTCAGGACCTCCAGTCCTAGCAACATCCTTGTAAATTTTCTCTACTCTTTCAATCTTATTTGCATCTTTCTTGTAGGTAGATGACCAAAACTGCATACAATACTCCAAATTAGGCCTCAACAATGTCTTATACAACTTCAACATTAATGTCCCCTCTCCTGTACTCAGTACATTGATTTATGAAGGCCAATATGCCAAAAGCTTTCATTGCGACCCTATCTACCCATGATGCCACTTTCAATGAATTAGGGACCTGTATTCCCAGATCCCTTTGTTTTATCATACTCCTCAATGCCCTATTGTTCATTGCGTAATACTTACCCTGGTTGGTTCTACTGAAGTGCAACATTTTGCAACTGTCTGCATTAAATACCATCTACCATTTTCCTAGCTGGTCCAGGTCCTGCTGCAAGCTCTGATAGTCTTCCTCGCTGTCCAGTCTTGGTGTCATCTGCAAACTTTCTGATCCAGTTAACCACATTATCATCCAGCTCATTGATTATAGATGACAAACAACAATGAACCCAGCATACAGCCTTATGGCACTCCATCAGTCACTCCAGTCAGAGAGAAAACCATCTACTAGCAGTCTTTGGCTTCTCCCACAAAGCCGATGTCTAATCCAGTTTACTACCTCATCTTGAATGCCGAGCGACTGAACCTTGATCAACTTCCTGGCAGGACTCTGTCAAAGGCCTTGCTAAAGTCCATGTGGACGTTAATCACTTCCTTGCCTTCATCAACTTTCCTGGTAACTTCTTTGGAAAAACTCTGATTAGTTAGACATGACCTACATACACAAAGCCATGCTGACTGACCCTAATCAGTCCACGTCTATGTAAACTTTCATATATCCAGTCCCTTAGAATACCTACCAATAACTTTCCCGATACTGATGTTAGGCTCACCAACCTATAATTTCCTGGTTTATTTTTAAGAACCTTTCTTAAACAGTAGAACAGCATTAGCTATCCTCCAATCCTCCAGTACCTCAACAGTCACTAAGGATTTAAATATCTCTACTAGGGTCCCTGCAATTTCTGCACTTGTTTCCCAAAGGGTTCAAGGTTGCTTTACCCACCCTAATTTATCTCAAGACAGCATGCAGCTCCTCCTCTTTAATCTGTATAGTGTCCATGACCTTGATGCTGCTTTGCTTCACTTCTACAGACTGTCCATCTCCTGAGAAAATACGGATGCAAAAAAAACTCCCCCATCTCTTTTGGTTCCATCCATTGATGGATCCATTCTCATCTTCCAGAAGACCAGTTTTGTCACTTGCAATTCTATTGCACTTAACATATCTTCACCTTGTCTTTGAAAGTAATGGCACTATGATCACTAGATGCAAAGTGTTCCCCTACACAGACTTCTGTCACCTGCCCTGTTTCATTCCCTACTAGGAGATCACTGTCTCATTGAGATTTCTATGTACTGATTTAGGAAGCCTTCCTGAACATATTTGACCAGCTATCCTATTTAGTTGTTTTACGCTATAGGAGTCCCAGTCAATATGTGGAAAGTTAAAATCATATAGCATCACAACCTTGTGTTTCTTGCAACAGTCTGTGATCTCTCTACAATTTGTTCTGCTAAATCCCACAAACTATTGGGACGTCTATAATATATCTTGGGCTAATTCGGGCAGCCACTTAATTGGGTCAAAATGTACTGGTCCTGATGTGTCCCAATTAACCGGAAACTAACAGTTAACTGGGGCAGCTGATTATTTAGGACAACATTTTAAAGAACAAAAACTAATTGAGGAAATAGCCAGGATTCCCTTCACTTATTTGGGACACAGTTCCACTTAATTGGGACAGGAGACTTATGTGGAATTTAGACACTACACAGTGCTTAAAGCGTCAATTGACAGTGACAAAATTCGCCGCAGTTTGAACAGAAATGTGCAAGCTATTTAAATATTGTTTGTTCTAAGCACAGTGTAGTGTCTAACGGTCACATGATGTGCATGCAATTGACACTAGTTAGAAAATGTTTGGCTATAGTCTCATGCCCCAATTAAATGGTATATGGCATTAAGGGAATCCTGGCTATTTTCTAGTTGTTCTTGCTCACAAAGAATTGTCCCAAGTAAGTAGATGACCCAATTAAATGGATTCCACTGTATGTGTGTATATATTATAAATTAAATAAGTAGTGCAGAAAGAAAGTAGAAATAGTGGTCATTGACTGGTTAGAAACCTGATGCCCGAGGGGAAGAAGTTGTTCTTGAAACATTGAGTTCACGTCTTGGGATCCTATGCCTCCTTGATGGTAAAAATGTGAAAAGGGCATGTCCTGGGTGGTGGAGGTCCTTAACAGTGGTGCTCAGTTTTTGAGCATCATTTTTTGAAGATGTCCTTGACTGTAGGAAGGCTCATGATCATTCCTTAACCAAAGTCACAAATTTGTAAAAAGAAAATCACAAAAAATCTTAGAACGGACATTTGTGGAACAACCCTAACCTTGGGTAATCACTGGCTTACTTGGCTAAAGAATTGCAGGTATGGCAATGGTACCTTTTATCTCAGACTCCTGCTGCTCAGCCTTTAAGGCTTTAGATGTGTTAACTATGTTTGGGCTGGGGGTGGTGATAAAGAACAAAGAAAGGAGAGGAGGTGGGAAAGGAATTGAGAGTGAGTCCCAAGGAACTGGGACTGGTGACTGACTACATACTTGTTCTTACAAATATGGGCCAGATGTCAACCAGCCCTATATCCTTACTTTTCTTGCCCCTTTCCTCAACCCTTATGATTCTGACAAACTATATCATAATAGGTCAATATTGGCACCAAAGAAGTCTGTATTGCAGAGGGGATTCTAAGGTGTTGGCAGGCTCGCAGTGGCTCTTAATCAATTACATTATTAGAGGTTAGAGCATAGAATTTTCATTTTACTTTCCCAAATTAAACAAAATGTTGTTTACCATCGGCCATTCAAGTATATTGATATTCCATTCTTGATTAATTGTGCAGATTAATTTCTTTATACACTGGCAGATGTTTAAAGAAATGTTTGCCCTCTTCCCATCAGCGGAACAGCAGTGGAAACTGCAAGAAGTTTCAAACTCCTGGGAGTGCATATCACACAACCTCTCATAGACCCACAACACATCCTCCACAATAAAGAAAGCTCACCAATGTCTCTACTTTCTGAGGAGGCTGAAGAGAGCTGGATTATGCACATCAATGCTCTCATGACTTCCTACAGATGCACTGTGAGAGATATGAATGCAATGTAACTGCCCAACACATCACTGTCCTTCTCACTATTAAGGACTGAAAGGTGCCAACAAAGGACTGGTAACATCATGAAGGATCCTACCCACCCTGCTCACGGACTGTTTGTCCTTCCCCCATCAGGGAGCCGGCTATGTAGCATCCATGCCAGGCACAGCAGACTCGAAAACAGTTACTTTCCCACACAGTAAGGCTGACCAACACCTCCACACACTAACCTATCCCACCACATCCTGCTCCTTCCCCCACTGCCACCACCACTACTGTACCATTTCCTGTCAGAATCACCTTATGCACAAACACTCCTGTACCTAGTGTCACTTTATGACATACAGTTAATCTATGTATATAAGCTATTTTATGTATCTATTATATTTTTATATTTTTTTACTGTTTCTTTTTTGTGCTGTATTGGGATCTGAATTAACAATTTTATTTTCCTTTACACTTGTGTACCGGAAATGACTTCAAGGAACCTTAGTGGAAATAATGGACTGGCAGATATATCAAACAAATCCTAATTGTGGTTTCTCAGTAGATAAAACAGTGGATAACCAAGTTGCAATAAAGAGCATTGGATCAAAAACAATTATTAAAACCAAAAAGTATTACTAGTTAAACAAATGGAAACATGGGATGACCAATTCCCTGAACTATGCACCAAATGACTTGAAATGAAGTGGTTACAGAAGATGTCATCTTCTAAAATAGTTTGATTAAAATTTATAGTAGTAGGTGGGTATGGAAAATATTATAATTATTTGGTCATGTTGGATATTACTTTTGTGCTCAAACAGGGCTGCAGTGGAAGCTAGAGGTGTTGGTTCATTAGAATTTCCAAAAATTGTTTGATTATCTGCCACAGAACGGGTTCTTGTGTTGAGAATGACATTTGTGTGCTTTGGGAATTAGTGCTGAACCCTTAAATATGAATTAGTGGCATGAGTGAGCCTCTTGGTCCCAACTACCTGCTGCATCATTTAAAAGCATGGCTGATCTCAACTTTACATTCCTATTTACCCATGGTAACCTTTCACCCCATTTCTTATGTATCTGGCTCCCTCTGCCGTAAAACTTTCAAAATAGTTTTCAAGACAGTTGAGAGAAAGTTCCAAAGACCCATAACCCTCATTTATGAGGAAAAGAGCCTCATCTGGGTGTGCTGTGAGGTTGAGAATCTCCTACAAAAGGATATGTCCTGTCCAACTTTACCTCAGAAGACAACCTGCCCATTTCAGGCATCAGTCTATTAAACCTCCTCTGAAGTGCTTCCAGTCATTAACACACTCTATTAAATAAAATTAATCTATGATGTGATCTCATCTACCTATCCAGGTATTTTTTTTGTTCAATTCAGTTTTTCAATAGGCATACTTTTTTTTTGTTCAGTTCCTCTAGCAATGTGATAACGCTTTGTTAGTTTTCTTAATTGCTATAGTACCTGCAAACTGATTTTCTTAGGTCCTACACTAGGACACTCAAATCCTTTCCATGGTCTCTTTAATATGTGGTGCTTTGATTTTTTTAGCTAAAGTGAACAATTTTGCTTTTTCCCACATTGTGCTCCTATTTACCAAAGTGATCTTTGATTTCTCACGCTTTTGTACTTTTTGAATCTCTGTGTGCTCTTTGCAACTTATTTTTCCATTTTATTTTAGCAAATCTAGTAATATTCATCCCAAGTATTTATATAAATTGAAAAAAGTTGAGACTTGAAAAGATACCCTTTGGCATAACACCCATTGTGCCTGTTTCTGTTCCTTTTACTGGCACTATAATGTTGTCACCTAATATGCACTGTAATTTTCTATAATAAATTTTCAGTGATGCAAAATCAAATGTCTTTTTACGAGGAGTAATTGATAAGTTTGTGGCCTAGGTAGAAGGAGTTAATTTTGGAAAACCTAGCACATTTATTTTTCAACATCTCATCTCTTTCAACTTATCTCCTTCTAGTGTAGGCCATGAACTTATCAATCACCCCGATGAGTTATTAACTGGTGAGTTATTAACTTCAAACTTTCTGCATAATCACTCAAAGAGTTGAATTGCATGTGCATGAAACGAGAGCTGTATAACTCATCTACGTCTACCTTAGGCCACAAAGTTATCAATCACCCCTCGTACTACATCTCTTCCTTTCCACTTCAAACATAGTGCATTCTACTTCAAAGAGTACTGAATAAATCAGTCAAATATGGTTTTCCTTTTACAAAACTTTTGGCTTTGTCTTGTATCTTTTAAGTGCCATGCTATAACTTTACTATCAGTTTCTGATGCTTTTGCTGATAGGTTAAACTAACTAGTCAGTTGCTTTCTCATTAATGAATAAAGGAGTTACACTTGCTATTTTCCAATCTGATGAAACTTTAACAACAATTTCCCATCTATATTAATGAACAGAACAAATGTCTCATTGAAGTTTGATATAAAAATTTGAGAATGAAAATGGCAGAGGCAGTGGTGTTGGAAAAGGGATGTAAGTGGCAATGTGAAGTAGAGTGTAGATGCAGAGGGTGTAAGAAAAATGAGATTATCCACTTTGTTAGGAAGAATATGAATGCAAGTTGTCATTTAGTCAGGCTTTGAAATTGTGTTTCACAGAAATTTCGTGATCTTGAACAATGAATGCAATTTAACTAACTGAGAAGGCAGTTGTTGCAGTTAATGCAATCATTTTACAACACCAGTGAGAAGCGATGGGGGTTTAAATGTTCTTTTTGTCTGTAAGTTCTTGATATGTTCTCGTGACAATGTGGGTTTCTTCCTGCATTCTAATGACATGTTATTAGGTTGTGGACATGCACTGGAAATATACTGCCACATGTGGGCTGCCCTAGCACAATCTTCGCTGATCGGATTTTGACTGTTGTGATGTATGTGTGATAAATGAAGTTGATCTTAAATCCTTTTGGGTTTCGTTTGTTGCATGTGTAATGGGGGTACAGGACTAAGCCTTACTACAGCTGTCTTGGGCTTTATTGCAACAGTAGGAGTACTGTTCAATTTTGTCTGTATCAGAGTGAAAGTCAACCGTGTAGAAAAGGCCCTTCAGACCTATTCATCTATACTGACCCTCGTGCCTATTTATGCCAATCCCACTTGCCTGCATTAGTTTCATGCTCCTCTCTGCTCTGCTCATTCAAGGTACTAGCATGATGTTATTGTTCCCGCCTCTTCATTCCAGATAACAGCTACTCTATGTGAAAAATTAACTCATCTGTTCCCCTTTAAAACTCCCCATTTTTACCTTAAATCTATGCCATTAAGTTTTAGACACCCCTCCTACTTCCATGTCAGTTTTGTTTCTACTTGTCCCAGATCCCAGGAATTTGATCTTTCCAGATAAGCCTACCAAATAGGACTTTGTTAAAGGCCTTCCTTTCGGAGACAACAAGTAACTCCCTGCCATAATCCATCCTCTTGGTTACTTCTTTTAAAAAAAATATGAATACCACATAATGTCCCATGCACAAGGCCATGCCAATGATCCATTATCAGTCCTTTCCAAACGTGAATAAATCTGGTCTGTCAAGATCCTTTCTGTAACTTTTCTACCATTGGTGCAAGGCTCATGGACCTGTAGTTCCCTAGATTATCCCTGCTGTTCATCTCTAAAGGTGTAACACCTTGGTATGGCCCTTGTGGCTAAAAGGGTCAGGGGGTATGGAGAGAAAGCAGGTGCAGGGTTCTGAGTTGGATGATCACCATGATCATACTGAATGGCGGTGCAGGCTCGAAGGGCCGAATGGCCTACTCTTGCACCTATTTTCTATGTTTCTATAACATTAACTAACATGCACCTCTAAAGGTGATAAATCTCTGCTGGGGCCTGAGTAATCTCTTCTTGCTTCCCCAACATCCTTGCATAGATCTGGTCAGATTCTGGGGGTCCATCCACCTTTATGCTTATCAAGATCTCCAATACCTCTATTTGTAACATTGATATTCTCCAGGATATTGCTATTACCTCCCTTGGACTCACTAGCTTCCGTATTCTTCTCCACAATAAATACAGATAATAAGGATTCTTCTGAGAACTTCCCATTTTCTGTGTTTCCACACGTGGATTGCCATGCTAATTGTGAAAGAGAACTAATCTCTCTTTGACAACCCTTTTGCTTTAAATGTACTCAGAGGATCTTTTATGATTTTCCTTTGTCTTGTTGTTAAATAATCAATACTTTCAGAGGGGTTGTGTTCAAAGATTGATTCCTAGTATGTGAGGATTTTCTTATGAGGAAAGATGAGCAGAATGGTTCTGTACTCTGGAATTGTGAAGAATTGAAAGCAACACAGAAAAATGCTGGAAGAACTCAGCATTTCAGGCAACATTCCTGGAAATTATTAGACAGTCAGTGTTTCGGGTTGGGACTCTTCAGGACTGAGAAGGAAGGGGGAAGATGCCAGAATAAAAGAAGTGAGGAATAGGGAAAGATGATGGGTGAAGCCAGGTGGGTGGGAAAGATCAATGGATGGAGAAGAAAGAATCTGATAGGAGATGAGAGTGGACAATAGGAGAAAAGGATGGTGATCCCAGCCTCCCGGATAACCACATATGCACCATAGAGGACTGAAGGTGTTATGTTTGATGCACGCAGTATATGGAATAAGGTAGATGAACTTGTAGCACAGTTAGAGATTGAATGTTTGATATTGTAGGCATCACTGAATTGTGGCTAAAAGAAGATCATAGTTGGGAGCTTAACATCCAAGGATACACATTGTATCCAAAGGATAGGCAGGTAGGTAGAGGAGGGTGGGGTAACTTGGTTAGAAATGAAATCAAATCCTTCGAAAGAGGTTATGTAGGATTGGAAGTTGTAGATTGATTGTGGGTAGAGCTGAAAAACTGCAAAGGTAAAAAGATCCTGAAGGGAGTTATATGCAGTCCTCCAAACAGTAGCAAAGACGTGAGCTATAAATTACAATGTCAGATAGAAAATTGCATGTCAAAAGGGCAACGTTATGATAATCATGAGGATTTCAATCTGTAGGTAGATTGTGAAAAATCAGTTTGGTACAGGATCCCAGGAGGGGGGGGATTGTAGAATGCCTAGAAGATGTCTTTTTAAAGCAGCCCAAGGTTGATCCCACTTGGGGATCACCTGTTCTGGATTGGATCCTGTGCAATGAACCGGAATTGAATAGAGAGCTTAAGGTAAAGGAAAACTTTAGCAATAGTGATTGTAATATGATTGAATTCCCCCTGCAATTTGAGAGGTAAGCTAAAGTCAAATATATCAGTATTAGAGTGGAGTAAAGGGAGTTAGAGAGGCAGGAGTGATGAGCTGTTCAAAATTGATTGGAAGGGAACACTAGCAGGGATGATGGCAGAGTAGCAATGGTTGGAGTTTCTGAAAGCAATTTAAAAGGCACAGGATAGATACATCCCAAAGAAGTATTCTCAAGGCAAGATGACAACCATGATTGACAAGGGAAGTCAAAGCCAACATAAAAGTCAAAGAGGACAAATAATAGAGCAAAAATTAGTGGGAAGTTGGAGGATGAGGAAGTTTTTAAAAACCAACAGAAGGCAACCAAAAAAAGTCATAAAGAAGGAAAAGATGGAATACAAAGGTAAGTTAGCTAATAATAAATAAGATGCTAAAAGTTTTTTCAGATGTATAGAGTTAAAGAAAGGTGAGAGTAGATATCGGACTGCTGGAAAATGATGGTAGAGATGTAGTAACGAGGAGCAAGGAAATGGGAGATGAATCCGAATATATATTTTGCATTAGACATCACTGTGGGAGACGCTAGCAGTATGCCGGAAGTTCGAGAGTGTCAGGGCCGAAGTGAATGAAGTTGCCATTACTAGATAGAAGATGCTTGGTAAACTGAAAGATCTGAAGGCAGATAAATCACCTGGACCAGATGGTCTACACCCCAGGGTTCTGAAAGAGGTGGCTGAAGAGATTGTGAAGGCATTAGTAAAGATCTTTCAAGAAATGGTAGATCCTGGCCTGATTCAGAAGGACTGGAAAATTGCATACATCACTACAACCTTCAAGAAGGAAGAGAGGCAGAAGAAAAGAAAGTATAGGCCAGTTAGTCTGACCTCAGTGGCTGGGAAGATGGTGGAATTGATTATTAAGGATGTGGTATCAGGGTACTTGGCGGCACCTGATAAAATTTGGCCAAGTTAGCATGGTTTCCTGAAGGGAAATCTTGAAGAAATAACAAGCAGGATAAAGAAAGGGGAACTGGTGGATGTTCTATACTTGGATTTTCAGAAGACCTTTGACAAGATGCCACACATGGGACTGTTTAACAAGGTAAGAGAACATGGTATTACAGAAAATATACTAGCATGGGTAGACCATTGGCTGATTGACTTTAGGCAGGAGGCAAAAAGTGGGATTAAAGGGAGCCTTTTCTGGTGGGCTTCTGGTGATTAGTGGCATTTCACAGGAGTCTCTGTTGGGACTACTTTTTGTGTTTATATACCAATGATTTGGATGACAGTTGATGGCTTTGTGGCCTAGTTTGCAGACAATAGGAAGATGGGGGGGTGGGGCAGGTGGTGCTGAGGAAGTAGAGAGGCTGCAGAAGAACTTGGATTAGGAGAATGGGCAGAGAAGTGACAGATGGAATATAGTGTCGGGAAGTGTATGTTCATGACTTAGGTAGAAGAAATAAAAGCAGAGACTATTTTCTAAATGGAGAGAAAATTCAAAAATCTGAGATTGAAAAGGACTTGGGAGTCATTGTGCAGGATTCCCGAAAGATTAATTTGCAGGTTAGATTGGTGATGAGAAAGGCAAATACAATGTTAGCATTCATTTTAAGAGGACTAGAGTGTAAGATGGATACTTTATTGATCCCAAAGGAAATTGTTGTGTCACAGCAGCATTACAAATGCACAGATACAAAAATTAGAGGAGAAGTAGAAAGAATAAAAAATAGTTACCATTAACAGTCTTACTGTTATAATTTCTATTATCAATGGGGGGGGGGGTCATCATTTCTCTCACTATAGTTGACTCATTATAGAGCCTAATGGCTAAGGGGAAGAATGACCCTGTATAAGAACTCTTTGGAGCAGCTCAGTTGTCTTAGTCATACCAAGGTGGCACACAGATGGTGAGAAACATTGTCCGGAATTGCCAGGATTTTCTGTAGGGCCCTTTGTTCTGCCCCAGTCTCCAGAGTATCCAATTTTACTCCTATAACAGAGCCAGCCTTTCTAATCAGTTTATTGAGCCTGTTGGTATCACCCATGTTGATGCCATTGCCTCAGCACACCACTGCATGGAAGATTGTACTGGCGACAAGAGACTGGTAGAACATGTCAGGGAGAGGCCTTCATCCTCCATAGGACCCCTGTCTCCTCAGGAAGTAGAGGTGACTCTAGTCCTTTTTGTATGTAGCCCCTGTGTTGGTGCTCCACTCAAGTCTGTCATCCAGGTACAGGTGTCCCCCCGCTTTACGCCACTTCACTTTCACAAAAATTTTTCCCATACAAGTTAATGGTTCTTCGCTTTACACCATTTCGGCTTAAGAAAGGTTTCATAGAAACACTCTACCTTTGTAAAGGAGGGGGCACCTGTACTTGTAGGTCCTCATGACAATCATGTCTTCACTTTCAATAGTAACAGAGAGCAGTGTAAGCTACATCTTTCTAAAGTCCATCACCATCTTCTTTGTCTGACTGGTATTGAGCTACGGATGATTCAGCTCGCACCATTTGACAAAGTCCTCCACCAGGGTCCTGTATTCATCCTCCCGTCCTCCCTTTATACACCCAACAATTGCTGAGTCGTTTGATAATTTTTGCAGATGACATGGCTCGGTGTTGTATCTAAAGTCCAGCATATACAGGATAAACAAGAAGGGAGCCAGTACAGTTCCCTGTGGGGCTGCAGTGCTGCTTATAGCCGTGTCTGAAGCTGCACAAACTGTGGTCCACCAGTCAGGTATTCCTTCCAGGGTACAATGGAAGTGTCATCCTCCATTGAACAAAGCTTTTTCCCCAGCAATGAGGGGTGTGTGGTATTGAAGACACTTGAGAAATCAAAAAACATGATCCTCACAGAGCTGCCCTGCCTACCCCAAATGGGAGTAGACTCTGTTCAGCAGGGAGGTGACAGCATTGTTGACTACAGTGCAGTCCTGGTGGACAAACTGCAGGGGATTGAGGGCTGATCTGACCAACAGGAATATAAAAGCAAAGATGTAATGTTGAGGCTTTATAAAGCACTGGCGAGGCCTCACTTGGAGTATTGTTGTGAACAGTTTTGTGCCCCTTATCTAAGAAAGGATGTGCTGATATTCTAGAGGTTTCAAAGGAGGTTCACGAAAATTATTCCAGAACTGAAAGGCTCATCATACAAGGAGTGTTTGATGGCTCTGGGCCTCTACTCATTGGAATTCAGATGAATGGGGGGTGGGGGGTTTCTTTGAAATGTATCGAACGTTGAAAGGCCTCAGAGTGAATATGGCAAGGATGTTTTCTATGGTGATAGTCTCAGAACCGCCTTAGACCAGAAGTGACAGTGTCAGAATAGAGGGATGTCCATTTAGAACAGAGATGAGAAAGAATTTCTTTAGCCAAAGAGGGGTGAATCTGTGGAATTCATTGCCACAGGCGGTTGTGGAGGCCAAGTCATTGAGTATATTTAAGGCAGAGATTGATAGATTCTTGATTAGTTGAGGTATGAAGGGATATAGGGAGAAGGCAGGAGGTAGGGGCTAAGAGGGAAATGGATAAGCCATGATAAAATGGCAGAGCAAACTTGATGGGCCAAATGGCCTAGTTCTACTCTGATATCTTGTGATTTTACAACAGATATGGGGAACTTTGGTTTTCAAAGGATATTGAGGTTCTGGTTAAGGAGGAGGGGGTGCATTGATGGCACCGATAGGAACGAGCATATGAAGTACTTGGAGTGTAAGAAATGCTAGAGAACACTTAGAAGGAAATCAGGAAGGATTAAAGGCATGAGGTTACCCTAGCAGACCAGGTAAAGGAGAATCCCAAGAGCTTCTACAGATATATTAAGAACAAAAGGACAGCAAGGAACAACGTTGGTCCTGTGGAAGATCAGAGTGGCCATCTGTGCATGGTGCCTAAAGAGATGTGGGAGATCTTAAATGGATTTTTTTTTTTTGCTTTTTTGCTGCTGTATTTACTCAGGAGATGGACACAGCAACTACTGAAGTGAGGCATAGCAGTGAGGTCATGGAACATATATGGATTACAGAGGAAGTGTTTACTGTTTTGAGGCAAATTATGGTGGATAAATCCTTTAGGGCTTGATAATGTGTTCCCTTGTACCCTGTGGGAGGCTTGTGCAGAAATTACAGGAACCTTAGCAGAGATTTTTGAAATATCCTTGTCCATGGGTGAGGTGCGAAGGATTGGAGCATATATATGTTAAGGGTTTAAGAAAGGATCTTCAGGAAGAGTAAGATGAATGAACACATACCAGTACTCATAGTGGGATTAGAAGTAGAGAGAGTGAGCAGTTTCAAGTTCTGGGGTGTCAAGATCTCTGAGGACCTAACCTGGTCTCAAATACCGTTGCAGCTTTAAAGAAGGCAAGACAGTGACTGTACTTCATTAGGAGTTCGAAGAGATTTGGTATATCAACAAAAACACTCAAAAACTTCTATAGATGTACTGTGGAGAGCATTCTGCCAGGCTGCATCACTCTCTGGTATTGGGGGGGGGGGGGGGGGGGTGCTACTGCCGAGGACCGAAAGAAGTTGCAGAGGGTCGTACATTTAATCTGCTCCAACTAGAAAACTAGCTACAAAGTACCCAGGACATCTTGAAGGAGTGGTGTCTCAGAAAGGCAGCATCCATTATTAAGGACCCCTAGTACCCAGGGCAGGCCCTTTTATCATTGTTAACATCAAGTAGGAAGTACAGAAGCCTGAAGGCACACACTCAGTGATTTAGGAACAGCTTCTTCCCCTCTGTCATCCAATTCCTAAATGGACATTGAACCTGTGAACACTGCCTTACTTTTTAATATTATTTCTGTTTTTTTTTGCATGATCTTTAATCTATTCAATATATGTATATTGTAGGGGCAGTCTTGCATGGGGAGTGGTAGGGCACTGAGAAGTGCAGTCAAACAGGGATATTAGAATTCATGTCCATAATTAATGAAAATGGCATCACAGGTAGATAGGTTCATAAATAAAGCTTCTGGTACTTTAGCATTCATAGATCAAAGCAGTGAGTAAGGATATTATGTTGAAGTGGTATAAGATGGTGAGGCCTAATTTGGAGTACTGTGTGCAGTTTTAGTCACCTACCTACAGAAATGATGTTAATAAGGTTGAAAGAGTGCAGAGAAAATTTACAAAGGTGTTAGAAAGACGTGAGAACCTGAGTTCTAGGGAAAGGTTGAATAGGTGAGGACTTTAATTCCCTAAAGTGTAAGAGAATGAAGGTAAATTGATAAAGGTATGCAAAATTATGAGGGGTTATAGATAGGTTAAGTGTGAGCAGGCTTTTTCCACTGAGGTTGGGTTATGTGCTAAGGGTGATGGGCAATGCTTAAGGGGAACCTGAGGGGGAACTTCTTCTCTCAGATGTGAGAGTGGGGAATGAGCTGCCAGCAGAAGTGTTGTATATGGGTTTGATTGCAATATTTAAGAGAAATTCAGATAAGTACATGAATGGGAGGGATATAGCGGGCTTTGGTCCAGGTTCGGATCAATGGGTCTAGGTAAGTTAAATAGTTCAGCACGGACAAGGAGTGCCAAAGGGCCTGTTTTGTTTCTGTGGTATAATGTTTCATGACTGACATTGATATACTCTTTAAAACAGAGGGTTTAGGTGTAGATTTAATTTATAATCAATGTTCTTGTGTACGTCTGGAAAGCCACTACTCAATATCAAGGATCAGCAACCAAATTTCCTTTGTGTAATTGCCAAAAGAATCAGTACATCTTTGTATTATGATTGTACGATCCAGAAAGTGTTGTTTTAAAGGGTGGTGAAAGCAGATTCAATACTAATTTTCAAAATGTCATTTGGATAAATACTATAAAGAAATTGTAAGTTATCAATGTGTTGAAAGAGCTGGATACCAGAACTTACTACAGGTTCTCCCCAGCTTATGAGTACCCAATTCTGTACAATGTGTATGTACGAGCATTTGCAAATCATTTAAGTTTCACATTAAAGGATTTTGGTGAAAAATAAAGTCCACAGAATTGGTAATTAATAATTAATGGTATTTTCAAAAACACTAAATTTTCAAAATGGATTCAAAGTGGGTTCATGAAAATTAAACCATCTTAAAGCATTAACATTTGGCCACAGGTTGCATAAGAATGTTTTGTATTTCATTGTTTAGAAGGTTAGAAGGAGACCAAATCAAAATATACAGATTTAGTATAAAGGACAAAGTGGAGCTGATGAACATTTTCACAGGATGGGAGAATTCACTTGAGGGGGACGCTGACAGATATACAACATCATGGTTCAGTGTGATTCTGTTCTGGCCTGAATATCATGTGGATGTAGTATTGCAAGTTTTTTTTCCCCTCTGTAACTCACTGATCTGATTGTAGCAGTCCTTTTATTTCCACAAATGATTGTTAATTCATCACCAAGTTCATTGCTCGGAGGCAAACATTTTTTTAAAGAAAGCAGTCGCCTCAATTGCATACAGTTTTACTTGATCTGTAAAATAAGATAATTCTGGAGGATGAGCAAGATTTATTCTGACCTTGCATGTCACCTGATTATTTTGCCTCAAGACCAACTGGGCTGGCAAAGTTGACCTATCAAAATCAGAGAAAGTATTAGACAAAATAGTGTGTGTGGGTGAGGGGGTCTTGGGAAATCCAGTCACTTCTCACTGTCAGTAGTAAGGTTCATCAAACACTTGTGGTGCAAGCTGGCAGCCTGAGATAATGCTGTTGTTCACTCATAGTTTTTGAAAGGTCTGTTCTCTGTTCAGTGCATTTCCTAGTGGCTCAACACCGTATTTATCAAATTGCCACATCTACTGGAAGTAATATTGGTTAATATTGCCAAGTAATATTGGTTAATATTGCCAGTTGAAGTACCCATTGGCAGTCATAATTTTGCTGGAAAGGAAGGTATCTCTTGTTCCTTGGATCTTTAATTACACCATTTGTGTCATAGTTGCATTTTGAGAAGCCCTCTGGCAGGTTTAATAAGAAGGCTCCAGGCAAAAGGGGCTATCATCTATAGACACCTAGCCATCTCTTGTTACCACCTGTTATGATTGAAAATGTCTTGCTTTTGCAGAGGTGGTGAGATATGAAAGATAGATCACTTTCCTTTCTCTACCTATTATTCTGTAACATGTATATTATTTGAATTTTTTCCTTATCCTATTTGGAAGTTCAACACTATTTTGCTCTTTCAATCTAAATATAAGTTAAATCAATTAAAGCTAATTCAGAGTTGCAGTTGCTTGCAATAGATATCTGTACTTGGTGGCGTAACGCTTCTCAACAATTTAGATCACTTTGTGCTGTATATTGTACATTGATGTGAGAGAGGCAGGTCTGTCACTGAAGGCATCGAGAGGACTAGAAAGCCTGTCAAGTTATCTTGCTAGTCAACACCTGGCTTTGCTGGGCATGCAGTGTCTGCTGCAGCAATGTTCAAATCAAGGGGATGGGGGAAAGAGTGTGGGTGGAGAGAGTGGCTTGTGAGTCTCCTTCCCTGTACCCTGCTTTTGCACATTCACTGTAGTTTGTATTGGAACATAATCATAGAACAGGTCAGCACAGTACAGTCCCTGTGTGGCTAATTAGGGGGAGGGAAGAAAGGGGTTTGTTTTGCTGCTGTTGTGTTGCTTCTGTGATCTGCTGAGCTTTGTGGGAATGCTGTGTTGGCACTGGCACGTGTGAGTAGTTGAGGGCTGCCCCAGCACCTCTCTAGTTGTGATGTTGTTAAACACAAATGATGCATTGTAGATGGCAAATAGATGGCAGCACCTATGGGGAAAAAGTGCAGCCTAGACCCTTCAGCAGGACTGGAATCAGCTTGTTTTTAGCAGCTATCGTGTCAAATGTGGTCTTTCCTGATAACATTCTCAATCAACTTACCCAGCTTCTGTCCAATTGTGTCATAATCTGTTCTCCACCAATTTAATGATTGTGTTGTAATGTCAAGATCTATCGTTATTCACAAACTCTTAAAGCTTGAGTGTTTTTCTGCAAATGCATTATCTCAGCCCTGACGAAGGGTCTCAGCTCGAAACGTTGACTGTACTTTTTCCTATAGATGCTGCCTGGCCTGCTGCGTTCCACCAGCATTTTGTGTGTTGCTTGAATTCCCAGCATCTGCAGATTTCCTCGTGTGATGCATTTTACCTTGTGTTTTGACGTACATGTGATAAATCTGACTCTTCCTTCCAACACATCTTATAACCCTCCATTTTTCTTGCATCCATGTGCCAATCTTTCTTAAATGTTCCCTGATAAAGGGTCTTGGCCAAAATATTGACTGTTTATTCCTCTCCAGTGATGCTGCTTGACTTGCTGAGTTCCTCCAATATTTTGTGTCTGTTGCTCTTAAGTGTCGCTATTATACCAGCCTTTACCACCACTTCTGAAATATGTTCCAGGCACATACTGTTTTTCCATCTGTAAGAAAAAAAACTCCTCGACACCTGCCTTAAACTTTCCTTTGTTCACCTTAAATTGTATTGGCCATTGGCAGCCTGAGAAAAAGACACTTTAAATGTCTCTCATCTGAAAACACCTGTATCCAAGTTGCTTCTCAACCCACACTTCAAAGAGAGAAGCCGGAGCTCGCTCATAAGACATGTTCTCTAATCCTGGCAGCATCCTGGTAAATCTCCTCTGTACCCTGAATTTCTGACACTCCTATTATGAGATAACCAGAATTGAACACAATATGTGTGGTCTAACTGGAGTTTTTGGGACTACAACATTACTTTGTGGCTCTTGAACTCAATCCCCTGATTAATGAAGTCCAACACACCACAGGCCTTCCCATCAAACTTTAAACTGAGATGATAATTTTGAGGGATCTATTGACTTGTATTCCCAAAATCTCGCTGTTCCTCCCTACTGGTAAGAATACTGTATTTAACTTTGTACTCTGCCTTCAATTTTGGCATTGTTTGAAGAAATCCTTGCCCAATTAACCATCATCATATAGCCTGTATTATCAGAGGTCCTAACACACTAGACCACTGTTTATACTAAGATGAGGAATACCTATCGTGCCTTGCCTAGACTGCATTTCAGCAAATCTGCTCTAACCTGCAAACAGGCAGAGCCTAAAGAGCAAAACGCCAAAGGACGTGACAGCAGAGGTGCTTGTGGAAAGCAGCGGAACAGCTAAAGGATTGCTTCAAGTTCGTTAACTGGGCCATGTTCAAGGACTCATGTCTGGATCTGAATGAACACACCATGGTTGTCATGGACTTTGTTTAAAACAGTTGTTAGATGAGTGCGTCTCTACAAGATCATTCAGAGTCTTCCCCAATCAGAAGCCCTGAATGAACCATGAGATCCACATCTACTGAGGGCCAGATCAGAGGCATTCAAATCTGATGACTAAGAAAATTACAAGAGGTCCAGGTACAACTTCCAGAAAGCCAGTTCACAGTTGAAGTGGTAATTCCAGACTAAACCTGAATCAACAAAGCTTGCACGACAGTCGCGATGGGGCTTGAATACTATCACCTCTTATAAAGTTAAATCAAGTGACATAGGTGACAATGGGGCTTTGCTTCCTGATAAGCTCAATGCCTTCTATGCTTACATTGATTGTCAAAACATAGAGGAACCATCACAAGCTCCCACAGCCTCTGATGATCTGGTGATTTCAGTCTGAGGTCAACATGCGAGTAGCTTTCAAGAGGGTGAATCCACAAAAAGCATCGGGCCCAGACAGGGTACCTGGCCAATACTAAAGACCTGGAGTGTTCACTGATATCTTTAACCTCTCGCTTTGGCAGTCTGAGGTACCCACCTGCTTTAAGCAGGCTTCTCTTATACTGATGCCTAAGAATGTGTTAACCTGCCATAATGACTATCGTTCAGCAGCACGTGTCCACAGTGATGAAGTGCTTTGAGAGGTTGTTGATTATACATATCAATTCCTGCCTGAGAAGCAATTTGGATCCGCTCCCAATTTGCCTACTGCAGCAACAGGCCCATAGCAGATGATTTCCCATTGGCTCTTGTCTCATTGCAACAACCTTGATATTTAATGCTTGTATATTTATTATTATTATTTCTTTCTTTTTGTATTTGCGCAGTTTGTTGTTCTTTGCACACTGGTTGAAGGCCCAAGTTGGTGTGGTCTTTCATTAATTCTGTTATGGTTAATAACATAAGGTAATGATGCATCTCTAAAACTCTGGTTAGGCCACACTTGGAGTACTGTGTCCAGTTCTGGTCACCTCACTATAGGAAGGATGTGGAAGCATTGGAAAGGGTACAGAGGAGATTTACCAGGATGCTGCCTGGTTTAGAGAGTATGCATTATGATCAGAGATTAAGGGAGCTAGGACTTTACTCTCTGGAGAGGAGGAGGATGAGAGGAGACACGATAGAGGTATTGTAGCGATGTACTACATACAGAGCTAGAAACAATGACATGCAGTCGGTAAGTGATTTTGAGACTAGTTTATTCAAACTTCACAGCGCTGGCTTTTAATCTCTAGTTCCCACCCTCTCTGGGCGGAAATGATGTCAAAGGTGCATTACCAAAGTCTCTCCCCTCGCGCGGGCTATTTGTGAGCCGGTTCGCCTGCGCAGAAAGTGGGTCGCCACATAACCCCCCCCAGAACCGGCGATACACCCCCCCAATGTCCACAGTCTGGATCAATCTCTGTTTGGCCGTCTGCCTCTGCGCTGTGGTGCCTGAACCTTGACCGGCTGCGCCAAGTCTACATGGGCTGATTTGAGTCGGTCCACCGTGAAAACCTCCTCTTTCCCCTCAATGTCCAGAACGTAGGTGGACCCGTTGTTGTTGATCACCTTGAATGGCCACTGTAGCGGTGCCCAGTGTCCGCTCCTTCATACAAACACAAACTTAGAGTTCTGCAGGTCTTTGGGTACACAGGTCAGGATCTGTCCGTGATGTGAAGTCGGTATGGGGGCCAGGTTGCTGAGCCTTTTGCGTAGTCTGTCCAGGACTGCTGCTGGTTCTTCCTCTTGTCCCCTTGGGGCTGGTATGAGCTCTCCTGGGACGACCAGGGGTGCGCCGTACACCAACTCGGCCGACGAGGTGTGCAGATCCTCTTTGGGCGCTGTGCGAATTCCAAGCAAGACCCAGGGAAGCTCGTCCACCCAGTTAGGCCCTCTCAGGCGGGCCATGAGAGCCGACTTCAAGTGACGGTGGAAGCATTCCACTAGTCCGTTCAACTGTGGGTGGTAGGCAGTTGTGTGGTGTAGCTGCGTTTCCAACAGGCTGGCCACAGCCGACCACAGGCTGGAGGTGAACTGGGCGCCTCTGTTGGAGGTAATGTGGGCCGGTACCCCGAAGCGTGCTACCCAGGTTGCAATCAGCGCTTGGGCGCAGGAATCGGCAGATGTGTCAGTGAGCGGGACCGCCTCTGGCCATCTCGTGAACCGGTCTACCATAGTTAGGAAGTACCGCACTCCTCGTGACACTGGTAGGGGGCCCATGATATCCACATGAATGTGGTCGAACCTCCAGGCGGGTGGGTTCGAACTGCTGCGGCAGGGCTTTAGTGTGCCGCTGCACTGTGGCTGTTTGGCACTGCGCGCACATTCTGGCCCATTCACTGACCTGTTTGCGAAGTCCGTGCCACGCGAACTTGCTAGAGACCAGCCGGACAGTTGTCCTGATAGATGGGTGCGCCAAACTGTGTATGGAGTTGAAAACTCGCCGCCACCAGGCTGCCGGGATGATGGGGCGAAGTTGGCCGGTAGCCACGTTGCACAGGAGTGTCCTCTCACCTGGGCCTACGAGGAAGTCTTGCAGCTGCAAACCCGAGACTGCAGTCCTGTAGCTGGGCATCTCGTCGTCTGCCTGCTGCGCCTCCGCCAGTGCTGCATAGTCCACCCCCAGGGACAGGGCCTAGATAGCTTGTCTGGAGAGTGCGTCCGCCCCGACGTTGTCCTTTCCCGAGACGTGCTGGATGTCCGTCGTGTACTTGGAGATGTAGGACAGATGTCGCTGCTGGTGAGCCGACCAGGGATCGGACACCTTCGTGAATGCGAAGGTCAACGGTTTGTGGTCCGTGAACGCGGTGAATGGCCTGCCTTCTAAGGTAGAATGGCCTGCCTTCTAAGGTAGAATGGCCTGCCTTCTACCTAAAATGCCGGATTGCCAGATACAGTGCCAACAGCTCCCGGTTGAAGGCACTGTACTTGAGTTCGGGTGGTCGTAGATGCTTGCTGAAGGACGTCAGGGGTTGCCAGCGCCCCTTGATGAGTTGCTTCAGCACCCCACTGACTGCTGTGTCGGATGCGTCCACTGTGAGGGTGGTCGGAATGTCCGTTCTGGGGTGCACCAGCATCGCGGCATCTGCCAAGGCTTCCTTGGCTTTAACGAAAACAGCTGTGGCCTCTTCGTCCCAAGTAATGTCTTTGCCTTTACCCGACATCAGGGTGTACAAAGGGCGCATGATACAGGCTGCTGAGGGGAGGAAATGGTGGTAGAAGTTCACCATACCATCGAACTCCTGCAGGCCTTTTGACTGTGTTGGGCCGGGCAAAGTGGCGGATTGCGTCTACCTTGGCGGGCAGAGGTGTTGCCCCGTCTTTGGTAATCCTGTGGCCCAGGAAGTCAATGGTGTCGAGACTGAACTGGCATTTGGCCGGGTTGATCGTGAGGCCGAAATCACTCAGGTGAGAGTAGAGCTGGCGGAGGTGGGACAGATGCTCCTGACGACTGCTGCTGGCTATGAGGATGTCGTCCAATTAGATGAACGCAAAGTCCAGGTAGCGTCCCACCGCATCCATTAGCCGCTGGAACGTCTGTGCGGCATTCTTCAGG
Source organism: Hemitrygon akajei (assembly GCF_048418815.1). Taxonomy (NCBI): domain Eukaryota; kingdom Metazoa; phylum Chordata; class Chondrichthyes; order Myliobatiformes; family Dasyatidae; genus Hemitrygon; species Hemitrygon akajei. Next base: position 94,866,966 of record NC_133126.1, read on the forward strand.
TCGAATAGCATTTGGAGGAATTCGAACAGGCCGAATGGGCTGATGAGTGCTGTTTTGGGGATGTCTTCAGGGTGCACCGGGATTTGATGGTATCCCCGGACGAGGTCTACTTTGGAAAAGATTCTTGCCCCGTGCAGGTTCGCTGCAAAGTCCTGTATGTGCGGCACGGGGTAGCGGTCTGGAGTTGTAGCCTCGTTCAGTCTGCGGTAGTTGCCGCACGGTCTCCAGCCCCCGGCTGCTTTGGGCACCATGTGCATGGGGGAGGCCCATGGGCTGTCGGACCTCCAGACGATCCCCAATTCCGCCATCCTCTTGAACTCCTCCTTCGCCAGACGGAGCTTTTCTGGGGGGAGCCTTCGTGTGCGGGCGTGGAGGGGTGGTCCCTGGGTCGGGATGTGGTGCTGTACTCTGTGTCTGGGCATGGCTGCCGTGAACTGCGGTGCCAGAATCGATGGAAAGTCCGCCAGAATTCTGACCCTGGCCCTTGCAGGGTGGGCGACAACGGCGGGCTTCTGTGCCCCACCGCTGGTGGTAGAAACACCACTGTTCACTGGCCTCCTCACTCCTGCCTCTGTGTTGTGTGCACTCCCTTGCCGGGCCTGGTCTGGTCTGCTGTTGGGCGCGTGGCTTGGTAATCTGACCGATGGATGCCACGCTCTCCCTCTTGGCTTTCCACAGCACGTCTGCCCGGGCCGCCACCTTCCAGGGGTCACTGAAATCTGCGTCAGCCAGCAACAGATGTTTGTCCTCAGGCAGTTGCTCTAGGAACGCTTGCTCGAACATGAGGCAGGGCTTGTGTCCACCAGCCAGGGTCAGCATCTCGTTCATTAATGCTGACGGTGGCCTGTCTCCCAAACCGTCCAGGTGCAGCAGGCGGGCACCCCGCTCACGCCGTGAGAGGACAAAAGTCCCAATGAGCAGCACTTTGAAGGTTTCATATTTGCCTTCTTCCGGGGGCGACTGTATGAAATCCGCAACCCGGGCGGCTGTCTCCTGGTCAAGGGAGCTCACCACATGATAGTAACGCGTGGAATCAGAAGATATCTGCCGAATCTGGAACTGGGCTTCTGCTTGGCTAAACCACACGCGTGGTCGCAGCATCCAGAAAGTCGGCAGTTTTAGCGAAACTGCGTGAACAGATGAAGAGTCGGTCATCTTTGGTCCAAATCCCGTTTGGACCGTCGGGGTCACCAATGTAGCGATGTGCTACATACAAAGCTAGAAACAATGACACGCAGTCGGTAAGTTGTTTCGAGACTAGTTTATTCAAACTTAGCGGCGCTGGCTTTTAATCCCTAGTTCCGGGCGGAAATGACATCAGAGGTGCATTACCAAAGTCTCTCCCCACACGCGGGCTATTTGTGAGCCGGTTCGCTTGCGCAGAAATTGGGTCACCACAGTATACAAGATATTAAGAGGAATAGATAGAGTGGGCAGCCAGCGCCTCTTCCCCAGGGCACCACTGCTCAATACAAGAGGACATGGCTTTAAGGTAAGAGGTGGGAAGTTCAAGGGGGATATTAGAGGAACGTTTTTCACTCAGAGTGGTTGGTGTGTGGAATGCAGTGCCTGAGTTGGTGGTGGAGGCAGATACACTAGTGAAATTTAAGAGACCATTAGACAGGTATATGGAGGAATTTAAGGTGGAGGTTTATATGGGAGGCAGGGCTTAAGTGTTGGCCACAACATTGTGGGCTGAAGGGCCCTTACTGTGCTGTACTGTTCTGTGTTCTATGTTATTATTCTATTATGGATTTATTGAGTATGCCTGCAAGAAAATGAGTCTCTGGGTTGTATAGGGTGACATATATATATACTTCGATAATTTAAGTTGAACTTTGGACCTTTCAAAGTGTATCATTCATTCTTTTGCAGATTGACTTTCATTTGTTGTTTCTTCGCTCAGCTCTATATTTGTCTGTACCCCTTTGTAAACTACAACAGCTTTTACACTATACACACCATCAATCTTTGTGTCATCTACAAAATTACTAACTCACTCTTTCACTTCCTCATCTAAGTCTTTTATAAAAATTGCAGAGCTAGGGTCCCAGAACATTCAATGGCTTTGAAGTAGAATACGCTTTATTAACTATCACCCTTTGGCTTTTGTGGGCAAGCCAATTCTGAAGTTGTGCAGCCAAGTTTCCATGGATCCTATGCTTCATGACTTTCTGAATGAGCCATATGATATTACATGATTTATTTTAAAGTACTGGCTAAAAAAAGAGCTTTATTTTAATGAATGGCTACTGGTTCCTTATTATTCCATTAATGAATTGAGCAAGTCTTTGGGTACTTTAATTCAGTGATGAAATAGGCATTATGGAAAATTGTGCTACCACAGGTACAATGTTTGCTGTAACATGATGGAAGTCAGTTATACAGAATGAGTAGTATCTGTATAAACAGAATAAACTGTACTTGAATGTGGCATAAGGTGGCGTACATTGCATTTAACATTGTGAATGCAGATACAGAAATTTTAGTCCACTACATTTTTAATGCCAGCTTGAGGCTAAAGATAAATTTGAGCTGAAGGGCATTGGATATATTAGGAATTGGTTGTCCAGGAAGTGCACAGAAGACATTTTATGGAGATACAATTCATTAATTACCACTAAATTTCAACCTCCAGACACAGTGTGGAAGTTAGTGTAAGGCTTTACAGCACCAGCTATTGAAAGAATGGGATTCAATATCCGCTGCAGCCTTATGAGGTTGTACACTCTCTCTGTGACATGAGCTTGTGGGTCCTCTGGTTTCCTCTCACATGATATAAGGGTTAGGATTACTAAATTGTGGTCACACTGTGCTGGCTCCAGAAGCATGGCGACATTTTCCGGCTGCCCCCAGTACATCTTCAGGTTCTGGTTGTTGGTGCAAGTGATGCATTTCACTGTTTTGATGTAAATGTGACAAATACAGCTAGTCTCTTTAACCTTGAAGTTATTTGTAATGCTATATTAGAACAGCAGTTTAACATTGGCTTCCGCCAGCCTGAATATATTGCACCCTCTTTCTTTTCTAGAACAGAGAAGGCAAAAAAATAAAGCTAGGAATCCCCTTGTGTTTCTGGCATTCTCTGATATGGTAGTATCCTTATAAAAGCCTTTTGTGACTAGTTTCCTGGTTTTTATTCTATCCTGTTTCTTGGAAAATTGTTGATCCTTAGTGATTTATTACAATTCACTTGTACAGTATATTTGAGCTTTAAAAAAGTCTGAAGAAGATTTCAAGCTCAATGTCCTCATATTGGAACATCAGAATAACAACTACTAATTGCTAATTGGTGATTGTAATTGTCAGATTAACAGAAGGCTAGGAGGATTCCTTTTCTAAATACAATCTTCCCTGTAAGGCTACGAGGCAGTGAAATCAATTGTTTAAATGTAAACAACCAAAGTTCAACACATTCTTTTTTTAACAGTGGCAGGGTCGAAGTGTATTTGATCCATAAAGTATACTGTAGCTCATTGAATTCAGAAGTATATAATTTGACAAATAAAACTACTGCTGAACACTTTTGTTGAGATCACCAAGGCACGAGACATGGGACAGTTGCAGAATACTTGCAATACGCACAAAATGCTGGAGGAACTCAGCAGGCCAGGCAGTGTTTGTGGGAAAAGCGTAAACAGTTGATGTTTCAGGCCAAGACCCTTCATCAGGACTGCAAAAAAAACGATGAACAAGAAGGTGGAGGGGGGAGGAAGAAGTACAAGGTGGTAGGTGATGGGTGAAACTGGGAGAGGGGGAGGGTTAAGTAAAGAGCTGGGAAGTTGATTGATGAAGGAGATAAAGGGCTGGAGGAGGGGGAATCTGATAGGAGAAAGTAGAAGACCATGGAAGAAAGGGAAGGGGAGGAGCACCAGAAGGAGGCGATGGACAGGTAAGGAGATAAGGTAAGAGATAGAAACAGGAATAGGAATGGTAAACGGGGGGCCAGTTACCAGAAGTTTGAGAAATTGATGTTTGTGCCATCAGGTTGAAGGCTACCTGGATGGAATATAAGGTGTTGCTGCTTCATCCTGTGTGTGGCCTTATTGGAATGGGAAGTAGAATTAAAATGGGAGGCCACTGGACAATCCCACTTTTTTCTGGCAGATGGAGTGTAGATACTTGGCGAAGCGGTCTACATCAGGTCTCCCCAATATACAGGAGGCCACACCGGGAGCACCGGATACAGTAGATGAGCCCAACAGACTTGCAGGTGAGGTGTTGCCTCATCTGGAAGGACTGTTTTGGGCCCTGAATGGTAGTGAGGAAGGTGGTGCAGGTTGTAGCACTTGTTCGACTTGCAAGGATAAGTACCAGAAGGGAGTTCGGGGGTGGGGAGCGTTGAATGGACAAGGGAGTTACGCAGGGAGCGATCCTTGTGCAAAGTAGTGAGGTGCGGGGGGTGGGGGGGGGGGGAGGAAGATTGATGGTGGGATCCTGTTGGAGATGAGTGAAGCTCAATCCTTGACAATTTTTCAGTTGCTGGCACTCTAACTTGAATCTGAAAGTTGTAGGTACAAGGTTCAAGGGTTTAACACATGATCTGAACTGTCACTGCCATACATTTGAGGAAGTAATTGTTTTGCATCATTTATGTACTGTTGAAACAGTACGTAAACTGAAGCTTGTTTATGCAGTCAAATCTACATGATAAAGACTGCTTGAAGACCAGTGAATTCTGACTGGATTTCCTGTTTAGTTTATGGGGCAGAAACTAAAATTTAAAATCCAAAAGGCATTAAACTGGATTCAGTAATGCAAATGCATTAAGTGCTTCTTTACATGTTGATAAAATCGTATAGTGCTCCATACTACAAAAAAAGTCAGTAATTTCAAGAAAAATGTCTGTATAGATTTAAAGTGAACTGAATCTTTGGAATCTTGTGAAATGAAACTTCACAATCTGAATTGAATCCCACGGAAACATTCCATAATGGTTCCCAGCTAATATCTCCTTGTACCTCTTTTTTAGAATAAGAATTCCAAATATTCATTGCTCTCACACTTCATCTAATGACCCTCTATTTTTAATCACTCACCCCTAGATTTAGATCCTCTTGTAAGAGGAACAGTGGGTATAATAATGGTGGCGGTCATGGAGTAACAATATCAAATAGCATTTGTATTCAATAAAGTAAGTCAGCAATATATTGTTGATGAATTCTCATCAGCGTAACACTCAGGTGTACTGGCATTTGTGATGGTAAACAAAATAAAACATCTATTCAATTTGGTGTTATTTAACTACCTCTAGTGTTCCAAATGCTCATTTTTGTCTAATGAAGTACTGGCATACTAAATAACAATGAAAATAAATCAGGAAGAAAAGGAATAAAAGTTGCATCAAAATCTGCTATTATGTCTTTTATTAAAATTACAGTTGGTCTTGTACCTGAATGCCATTTTTCCCATACCAACTCCTCAATTAACAATTTCCTTAATATCCAGCAAACTGCATTGTCTTGTAAATGATTTGGCTGAATAGTAAATATTAATCAGAACGTGTGAACTCTTGTAAGAATGTACCTTTAGTCCTGTGAAAGTTTGACATGCTTTCCTGTTCTCTATAGAACCAACAGAAGGCCCAGATTTTCCTGTATAAGAGGACCTTTCTATGGCAGCAGACTTACTTCAAAGTGAGAATGGGAGTGGTGCAGAGCTGGCAAAGCCTCTACATCTGCAGTACCTGGAACGTGCACTACGACTTGACCCCTTCCTGCGCCAAGCTGCAAATGTATTCAACAGACCTATTTCTAGGTAAGCCCACCACTCACTAAATGTGGGGTGATGCAATGTTTTGATTCTGTTGCTGAATGGGATAGTTTATCAGAGGTGGCCGAAACTACTGGGTCATGAAGCCACATATGATATTGAATCAGAATCGGGTTTATTATCACTGGCATGTGTTGTGAAATTTGTTAACTTGTAAATTGAGATGCAAGGCAACCTTCACTGCCGGTCAATCTCAATGTAAATAATAAATCCATACTTAAACACAGTGGCTAAATACTGATGTCTTCCATTTGGATGTCTTCAGAAAGCCACTGATTTGTTGTTGAAGTGGAAGTTTAACTTGAGCTTAACTGTCAGATATCATTGCAAACTCAGAGGCTGTAAAAGAATACAATGTTTAAGGTTACAAATTTCACAATGTAGGTTGTGTGGAGAATTGAAGTGAGAGTCACACACTATTCATGAGTCGAAGATGCCTCTTTCTGGCTCTTAGTTCCACAATTCAGTTGTGCACTGAGATTCATGCATCATCTTTAGAGCCAAATCATTTGGAGTTCCATTAATTCTATTAATTTCTGCAGTGGGTGTTTCTGTAGCTGCTTTTTTGGGAGTTGGGCAAGCTTTTGGATCACATCAGTTGTAAATGAGTGTTTTTTACAGAAAAAAAATGAGGAAAGCACCACCTCCACTTCTGTAAGTCTTCAATTTGGCCTAAAAGTAATTGAGCAGTCCTTTTAATTTTTTATTTAAGCTTGTGATCAGGAATTTCTGCTTAATATCTACTGTACAATTGAGGTGAGGAATGAGTACATAAGAATAAAATAAATTAGAGCAAGAGAAGGCTATCTAGCCCGTCGAGTCTGTTTTGCCATTCGATAAGATCATAGCTGATCAGGCCATGGACTCGTCTTTACCTACCTGCCTTTTCCCCATAACCTTTAATACCCTGCTATGTAAAAAAAATCTATCCAACCTTCTCTTAAATATATCCACTGCTTCATTGGGCAGAGAATTCCACAGATTCACCAGTCTCTCAGAAAAGCAGTTCCTCCTCATCTGTCCTAAATCTACTTCCTCGAATCTTGAGGCTATGTCCTCTTACCTACCAGTGGAAACAACTTCCCTACCTCTATCCCTTACTTAATTTTATATGTTTCTATAAGATCTCTCCTGCTCCTGAGTTCCAGCGAGTACAGTCCCAGGCAACCCAATCTCTCCTTGTAGCCTAACCCCTTCATCTCTGGAATCAACCTGGTGAACCTCCTCTGCACCACCTCCAAAGCCAGTGTATCTTTTCCTCAAGTAAGGAGACCAAAACTGCATGCAGTACTCCAGATGCAGTCTCACCATTACCCTAGACAGTTGTAGCCTAACCTCCTTGCTCTTAAATTCAAACTGTCTGGTAATGAAGGCCAACATTCCATTTGATTTCTTCTGAGTTTGCAGGTCCTCTGCAGGTCAGATAAGATGTCTCAAACCTGGGCATCAGGCAGGCAACACATTCTTCAGCTCTGTCCTCGTGACCAAGAACTGTCTATTCCCCTGACTATACTATCCCCAATTATCACTGCATTTCCCTTCTCTCCCCTCTCTTGAATGGCTCCCTGAACTACGGTTCCACGGTTAAGTTGCACATCCTTCCTACAGCCTCACTCTCATCCACACAGGGAGCAAAAATCTCAGACCTGTTGTACAAGGTTAAGTGCTGAGGGTGCTCCAGCACTGTCTCCTGAATCCCACTACCTGTCTCACTCGCAGTCACACCCTGTTGCCCCTGACCACAGACTGAATTTGAGGCAGCTAATTCTAATAGGTGTGACGACATCCTGAAATAGAGGATCCGGGTAACTCTCCGTCCCTGATGTGCAGCAGTGTTTGAAGCTCAGAGTCCAGGTCATCAACTTTGAGCCTGAGTTCTTCAAGCAGCCAACACTTGCTGCAGATGTGGTCACCAGAAACCACAAAGGGGTCCACCAGCTCCCATATCATTCAGCTACAGCACATCATCTAATCCTGCATCATCCCTTTATTTAATTAATTGTAATTTAGTGACTTTTTATTCAACCACTACAAAAGCCTTACCTGCTACATACCTATGCCTCCTACACTGGTCCACTCACTCAATGGCCACTCTGCTTTAACCCTGCTTTACTTTTATTTGCTCTTGCTAATAGATCATGAATCGATTGGTCTGCCGCTAATGCACCGACCCCCACAAAACATTCTTTTAAATTCTTCTCCCTGACCTGTGCGAATCGATTGGTCCACTGCTAACGTACAATATCTCATTGCTGCAGCTTTAATTTATCTGAAGGACTTGTTTGAGTAAAATTTATTCTTCTTGGATTGCCAAGTTTGGGGTTTGCAGATGTCCTGTAATATCACGACAACCATTGCGATAATAATGTGACAGGTTCTCTATCTACACTCATTGGCCACTTTATTAGGTACAGGAGCGGAACCCCTGTGTGATATTCTACTGTCCCCCATCCACTTCAAGATTCGACTAGAGTTCCTCTATTACACACCACTATTGTAATACGTGGTTATGAGTTACTGTTGCCTTCCAGTCAGCTTAAAGCAGTCTGGCCATTCTCCTCTGACCTCTCTCAATAACAAGGCATTTTTGCCCACGGGACTGCAGTTCACTGGATGTGTTTTTGTTTTTCACACCATTCTCAGTAAACTCTAGAGACTTCTGTGTGTGAAAATCCCAGGAGATGAGCAGTTTAGAGATGGTTGAATCACTCTGTCTGGCACCAGCAAGCATTTCACTGTCAAAGTCGCTTTTCTTCCCCATTCTGATATTTGGGTTGAAGAACAACTGAACCATGATGTGTGTTTTTATGCATTGAGTTGCTGCCATATGTTTGACTGATTAGATATTTGCATTAATGAGCAGGTGTACCTAATAAAGAGGCCATTGACTGTATTTCTCAAGTTTTGGATAGGAACATTTCACTTCAAGTGAAATAATGAACAATTTCATCAACTTCAAGCCTATTTAAGACATTATTGGTTGACAACTACTTCAGTCCATTAGTTGAATTCTTTTAAATGGATGTAATAATTTGAACTTGATGCTTTTCATTTAAACAGTTAAAATGAATGATTTCTATGATGGTGTTCAAAACATTTTTGTTTCACTGATACTTGTGTGAGGTGTTTGAGTTAAATGACAGTGACAGAAATTCCAAGAAATTGGGATAGGGTTTCAGGTCTGATGGGGCTCCATTTTTATTTATTGTAGGTGCTGCACCTGTTGCACCAACAGAGAATTTGTAGAGAAATACATGTTCAAGTGTGTTCTTTGCTAATATGATGGGTTGCTTCTTTTAGCTGATTTTTTTTTCATAGTTTCATCTTCTACTTTCATTTTTGCTAATTATAGCTTATCTCATATACTGTACATGAATATGGTAGGATCAAGGCTGAGCATAAAAGCATTTTGTAGACTGTGCATCTTGTTTCAAACATTTGAAATATCTGGGAGACATCGACTGTAACACAGAATTGGAATCTGTATTGTCACTGTGATTGGGTATTACTTGAATATAACATTGTATCTGTCCTCAATATTTGTAAGAAGTTCTCCATGATATGGACATTAAGTGGGAGTGACATTTCGTAACTAGCAGACTTGGATTTCTTTATTGTTTCAGCTTCCTTTCTGATTCCAGAGTTTTATAAAGAAATTTTATGCAGCTGGTTATTTTCAGTTTTGATGAGGAAGATATTTGAGATGAAAACTCTTTATGACATGAAGAGGGTTATTTTGCCCGTAAGAGTATTTTAAGAGAACAATCCTATAAGTTCCACTCTCCAGCCTCTTCTTTTACCCTTTTATCCCTACAAATTATTCTCTTTGACAATGAACTTTTTCTACTTGGGGGTATTCAACCTGCATATCATTGAAACATGACAGGAGATCTCAAAGTTCGAAGTAAATTTTTTAATCAAAGTACATGTCATCACGTACAACACTGAGATTTGTTTTCTTGCCAGGCATATACAGTAAATCCAGGAAACATAATAGAATCAATGGTAGACTGCAGCTAACAGGACAAACAACCAATGTGCAAGGGACAACAAACTGTGCAAATACAAAAGAGGAAAAAAGGAAATAGTCATAATAAATAAATAAGCAATAACTATCAAGAGTATGAGATGAAGAGTCTTTGAAAGTGAGTCCATTGGTTGTGAGAACAGTTCAGTGATGGGGAGAGTCAAGTTATTCCCACTGTTTCAAGAGCCTGATGGTTGAGGGGTAGTAACTGTTCCTGAGCCTGGTGGTATGAGTCCTGATGCTCCTGTACCACCTTCCTGATGGCAGAGTGAGAAGAGGCATGGCCTGGGTGACGGGGGTCCCTGATGATGAATGCTGCTTTCCTGCAACAGTGCTCTGTGTGCATGTGCTCAGTGGTAGGGAGGGCTTTGCCTAACTGGCCAGTATCCACTACTTTTTGTAGGATTTTCTGTTCAAGGGCGTTGGTATTTCCATACCAGGCTGTGAAGCAAACAGTCAATATACTCTCCACTGCACATCAGTAGAAGCTTGCCAGAGCTTTAGATATCACGCAGAATCTTCAAAAACTCCGAAGGAACTGAAGGTGCTGTTGTACTTTCTTTGTAATTGCACTTGTGTGCTGGGCCCAAGACAGATACGTTGGAGTGATAACATCATGGAATTTAAAGTTGCTGTCCTTCTCTAACTCTGCTCCCTAATGATTAACACTAAAGCACTGGTGCACCTCAGGGGTGTGTGCTCAGCCCACTGCTCTACTGTCTATATACACATGACTGTGTGTCTAGGCATAGATCAAATACCATCTATAAGTTTACTGATTCCATTGGTAGAATCTCAGATGGTGACGAGAGGGCATATAAAAGTGAGATATGCCAACTAGTGGAATGGTGCCGCTGCAACACCCTGGCACTCAACATCATTAAGACGAAAGAGCTGATTGTGGACTTCAGGAAGGGTAAGACGAAGGAACACATACAGATTGGATCTTGGTAGAAACCTGCACAGTCACATGAAGACACAGGCATAATTATGATATCAATTGAATCTGGGTGTCTGAAGCTGAGGCAGTTCATTTCTGCACAACCGTGTCACTGACTTGTGATTCATTTCATAGTGATGTTTCAATGTGCTTACTCTAGTTTGCACAAAAGACAGAACAATTTACCATCATTAACAGTGAATACCGAATAGTCAGCCCATTCTGGTTTCAGAATTTCTCCGTGCCATTGTTTCTTGCAATTGGTTGAAGTCATTGTTATAAGATTTGTATATGACTAAAACTTGAAGTACAACTATTTGTATTTATCTAGTCAACAGTGAATCCAGCCTGTAATCTGTGCATTGCAGGGGGATTGTAATGGCACCAGATCTGCAATGTATCACAGCTGACGAAATACTCAAAGTATTATATGTGTGAGTAGCCTGCGCAGTCTGTGAGCAAACCATTAGCAGGTATTGCACAGCACCTGTAAGGTGTGTAGTAGTTTATGTATGGAGAATTATTTGGGTTACAGGAGACTAGACTCTAAATTTGTGTGAGCATTATGCAGCTCACAAGCTTGCAGTTTGACTTTGTCTGTGAAGTATATATTTAAAATGAATGTTGATTCATAAAATCTTTTGCATTCCCTTTGATGTTTCTCTTTAGCCTCTGTCCCTATTGTAAGCAATGAAGTTACTACCATTCTTGATGCGTCTCCATTTAGTGTTGTTATGGGCTGACAATTACTATGAACCGGTGAGGATGCTACATTTTTCAGGAGGCTGAGAATGTCTCTTGAAGCATTCTCTCCCTTTCTCTTTCAAAATGCTATACGTCGCTCACTGATGATTGAGCATAATGTTATGGTAGTTGAGTGCCAACATTGGTTTATTTATTTTACTGGTGGACTTGGGGGGCGTGTGGTAGTTTAGTTCTTTGTTCTTGCTACAGGTTTTCCATTTTCATAAGTATACAGTTCATTGTATCTATTGATAGAATCTGACTGTGGCAATCTGTTCGTCCACTGAAGGAGGAGTTGAGAATCCTTGCTGTTAGTAGAGAAGTAAATGTTAAAGCATGTTCTTTACTAATTATAGGTCAGTTGCTGTTGAGGAATTGGGGATATTAAAAAAAATAATTTTGAACCTATGTAACCTCTGGCTATAATTGGGACTGAATAGGAATCTTTGAACTGAAGTAAGCTGTCTCCAAAGCCAGTATGTCCTTCCTCAGGTAAGGAGACCAGAACTGTACGCAGTACTCTGTGCAGCCCCACCTTTACTCTGTACAGTTGCAGCATAACCTCCTTGCTCTTAAATTCAACCCTCTTGCAACGGAGGCCAACATTCCATTTGCCTTCTTGATGGCCTGCTGCACCTGCAAACCAACTTTTTGTGATGCATGCACAAGCACTCAAAAGTCCTTTGGCACAGCAGCATGCTGTAGTCTTTTACCATTTTTAAATAATAATCTGGTCTTCCATTTTTTTCCTTCCAAAGCGGATGACCTCATATTTGCCAGACCCTTGCCCACTCACTTAACCTATCTATATCTCTCTGCATACTCTCCGTATCCTCTGCACAATTTGCTTTTCCACTCAATTTAGTGTTATCAATAAACTTAGATACACTACACTTGATCCCCTCTTCCAGATCGTTAATGTATATCGTGATCAGTTGTGGGCCCAGCACAGACCCCTGTGGTACATCACTCACCACTGAGCAACACCCATGTATCCTGACTCTCTGCTTTCTATTGGTTAACCAATTCTCTATCCATGCTAATACATCACCCCAACTCTATGCATCTGTATCTTATGGATAAGTCTTTTATGTGGCTTCTTATCAATGCCTTCTGTAAATCCCAGTAAATAATGTCCATCTATTCCCCTCTATCTACTGCACTGGTTACATCCTCAAAAAACTCCAGTAAGTTTGTCAAACAGGACCTGCCTTTGCTGAATCCATGCTGCGTCTGCATGATGGATTCATTTCTTTCCAGATGCCTCACTATTTCTTTAATGATAGCTTCAAGCATCTTCCCCAACTACAGATGTTAAACTAACTGGCTGGTAGTTACTTGCCTTTTGCTACATTCTATTTTTAAACAGTGGCGGGACATTGGCCTTCCAATCCAGCAGTTTCTGCCCAGAGTCCAGAGAATTTAGGTAAATTATCACCAAAGCCTCTACTTATAACCTCTGCTATTTCTTTCAGTACCCTGGGATGCGTTCCATCAGGACCAGGGGACTTTTCTATCTTTAGGCCCTCAAGTTTGCTCAGCACTACCTCTTTAGTGATAGCTATTATATCGAGGTTCTTACTTCCTATTACATCTATATCCTCTCTCTTCGTCATGATAGATGTGTCCTCCACTGTGAAATCTGACACAAATAGTCTTTCAAAGCCTTGGCCATTTCCTCATTATCCAATATTAATTCCCCCTTCTTGTCTTCCAAGGGACCTATGTCCACTTAGGCCACACTTTTCTGCTTTATATAATTATAAAAACTTTTCTATCTGTTTTTATATTTTGCGCTAGTTTATTTTCATAATCTATCTTCCCTTTCTTTATTGCTCGCTTAGTGGTTCTTTGCTGCTTTTAAAAGTTTTCCCAATCTTCCGGTTTCCCACACTACTCTTGGCAGCTTTGTATGCACAAGCTTTCAGTTTGATGCCTTCTTTTATTTCCTTCATTATCCATAGCTGGCCCTCCCCATCCTTACTGTCCTTCTAACTGGAATATACTTTTGTTGAGCGTCATGAAAAATGTCTTTTAAAGTCTTCCACTGTTCCTCAACCATCCTACCATATACCATGTAGTCTTACCAGTCTACCCTATCCAACTTCTCCCTCATCCTGTTGTAGTCTTCATTGTTTAGGCACAATACCCTGATTTTAGATCGAACTGTTGCACCTTCAGTTTGTATAAGAAACTCAATCATACTGTGATCACTTTTTCCAAGAGGATCCCTAATGGCAAGATTGCTAATTTTGCCTGTGTCATTGCACAGGACCAGATCCAACATGTTCCCTTGAAGGTTCAGTAACATGCTGTTCAAGACAGATACCACATGTGCATACTATGAAGTCCTCCTCAAGACTGACTTGACCAACTTGATTCACCCAATCTATGTGCAAGTTAAAACCACCATAACAACTGCTGTTCCATTCTTACATGCCTCAGATATTTCTTGGTTTATTGCCTGTGCCACTGTAATGTTATTATTGGTGGCTTATAGAAAACTCCCATCAGTGATTTTTTTCATTGTACTATTCCTAATCTCTATCCAGACTGATTCAACATTCTGCTCTTTAGATCTTCTATCGTCCTTATACTGATTTGTGCCACTAGTTCACTAACCTTGTTACGAATACTCCAGGCATTTAGATAGAGTATCCTTAACACTCATTGTAATCTTTGTCTCTTCTCCACTTGACTTTTCTGTACTCCACCCCATATTTCTCTTTTTTAACTGTTGATTTTACTTTATCTTTATCCACACTTTTCTCTTTTACTTTATCCATACTTCTCCAATCTGTTGAACCCACCCCTCTGCTATCTATCTACACATTATTAAAACTTATGCTCTGTTTGTTTGTGACCTCCAATTAGTGCAAATGGTGCATTACAGGCACTATTTTTGGCTAAATCAGCTTAAAATGCGCTAACTTACAGAATGCAAGTGAAGTTCAGGGCTATATATTCGTATAAAATTGCTCACTCGCCAAAATCAACTTTCACCCGAGAGCCGATATCAGCCATGATGGACACCACGACACGTGCACGGCCAGCCTCAGCAGCGACTCGCGATGTTCACAGCAGTGACACCAACCAGAGCAAAAGGGCAGGGCAGCTCTATTTCAAGCGGTCACATTCTGCTGATCACCATCAGCATGTGCAGGATTGGGACAGATCTAACAGCCATCCGTCAATAAGAGATAATTAAATCTTATCGTAATGACGTACTTTGAGACACCCATCAAACCCCTTGCTGCAGTCAAAGGACAGCGGTGACTATATCACGTCCATTTAGGTGAGCGCCAACCACATCATCAAGAATAATCAGCATCCTGGAGGCTTTGGTGTTACTGCTTCGTATCTTCTATCCAGCATTAGGGTTAAAAAAAAAATATGGTCAGCCTAATTATGCCGCGTGGAAAGAGAAGGCACACATTATGGTCAAGAGATGATGTCGGGAAGTGGCAAGGAGAGGGAGAGAACAAGAATCAGATGAAGCCAAGGCCTCACGACTCCAGGATCAAAGAGTCAGGACAAAAAAGATGAGAGAAGAGACAGAGGAGGCGAGGGATGCACGTCTCCAAAATGACAAAAGCAGGCACAGGAGGAGAAGAGAGGAAGCGACAAAGGAGCAGAGAAATGCACGTCTCCAAGATCAGAGACAAAGAATAAACAGCAGAAGAGATGAAGAGATGGCAGACAAAAGGACTATGTCTCCAGAATAACAACGAGAGGCACAAGGGTGGCAGATCCAGCAGAAATGATGCCATCAAGTGTCCTGTGTTAAATGAGGAGGAGCTATATTTGCCTTGCTACGTGTCGTTCTTTAATAAACTGAGGTTTTCTTCTTCAATTTCCATAGCAAAGCGATATCAATGGCATTCAGGAAAATTTAATGTTCATTCTGGTCACATCAGACTGCTCTACCCTTCTCTCAAAGGATGCCCCAGCGGGTCATCCTGTTGTCTAGTTTAGTTTAAAGCCCTGTCTACAACCCTAGTTATGTGATTTGCCAGGATCCAGGTACTGTCACAGTTTAGGCGGAGCTTGCCCCAATGCTGATCCCAGTTTCCCATAAATTCAAGTCTACTTCTCTCACACCAATCCTTGAACCATGCATTTATCGCTCTAATCTTCTTGACATTGTGCCAATTTGCATGTGGCTTGGGTAGTAATCCAGAGATTACCACCTTTTTGGTTCTCCTTTTTAATTTAGTCCTAAGCTGCTCAAATTCCCTCAGCAGAAACTCTTTCTTCGTTCTACCTATGTTGTTGGTACCCACATGGACCATGACAACTGGATCTTTCTCCTCCCATTGCAAATTCCTCTGCAGGTCAGATAAGATCTTCTGAACCTGGGCACCAGGCAGGCAACACAACCTTCGGGATGGTCTAACCCTGCGATGGAGAACTTAAACTATTCCCCTGACTATACTATCCCCAATTACCACTATATTTCTCTTTATTCCTCTCCATAGACACTGCATGACCTGCTGATTTCCTCTAGCATTCTTTGTATATTATTCTGTACTTCCAGTATCTACAAAATCTCTGGTGTTTATGATTTACTACCCTTGTTTGTCTTGTACTTGCATGTATCTAAATTAAACTCCATCTGCCAATCCTTGGTTGATTGACCCAGCTGATCAATGTCCTCTTAAATGAAGGAGATGAGCATCTGGCAGCAATTCATAAGTTCTTCTCTGCCTTAGTTTATAACTTAAGTTGAGATTCTTCCCTTCAGCCCCATAGGGCTTGATTTTCCACTATTTGGCCTCATCGTGCTCTTCCTTTGGACTGAGATTGCAGTACACAGTACACCATGGAAGAAAATTATAGATACTTGTGTCAAAAGACAGACTTGGTTGAGGAATACTTTGTGCTCTGTCCAAGGAGCATTGAGGTTTTCTCATTAATAAATACAGTAATACAGTAGTTAATACAGTAGTTTTTGAGTCATAAATGATCTTGAAGAATCCAGGCATATTGTGATTTTTTCCCCCCAGTTTATTACTGAATGTCTGATCTTGGCACCCATTGCCTGTTTTATGTTTTTCTTTGTTGTCCATCAGATTCCTAGTAGATGTTTTCCTATTTTTTTCTGGCGTGGTAGTGTTTTAAGTCCAAGATCACTTTGTGATTAATTAACTACTGGATCTAGTCATCATCATCATCATCATCAATCCAGTCTTAGTGATTTCTGGTAGAGAAGCCTAGAGACCCTTTAAGATGTTGATTATGGTGAGCTTTATGGTAGGCCAAACAGTGGATATTCTGTAGCTCATGTGGACGGTCATCAGATTGTCTGTGGGTGTTCTTTGCAGGGTTCCAAAGTCCTTCAGTGCAGCGGCAGTTCTGTTTCCATTGCACCCCTGGTGGGGTGGGGTGGGTAAGTATATAGATGTGATGGACTTGTTTAGGCGGTGATTGGTCAAGCAGTTGTGGCATCTTTCTCAGTATTTTACTTGAATGATGATGTAATTAACTTGCCTGTACTTAAAATCCAAATTTTGCTATCAGCCTTATACTATTTTTTCTGACTAAAGTTCTCATTCATTTTGTAGTGAACCGTATTCTATTGAGAGTGAGCTATGGATTAGCCACATCTGGGCAATGTATTTTGAAATTTGGGTTAGTTCATAAAAATACAATTCAGAGGAATAGGTATTTTACAGGGCTATCTGACAGTAGCTGAGAGCTGACCAATATAGAGTTGTTTGGATTTATTTAATGTTGGGTTTATTTTTGGGGATTTGAGCACTGCTTGCAAGGTGATTCTTTTCTACCCTTGAAAGAAGTGATCTGTCCTACCTTGAGCTGCTGCAGTCCATAAGGCATTTAGCCTTGCACAGTTTTCATTCAGCTTTTAGTACTGGCAAAGATGAAAGAATCCCTTATTCTGTGTCTAATCTTAATTGTTGTCCTGTGTTTATGGTATTATGCTATATAATCATAATATAACATTCTCCCCCTCCCCCCGGCTTAACACTGAAAATAAAAAGTGGAAAGCTTTGGCCTTTATCCAAGTAATGTGAACTGTTATAGAATGTGTACTATCTGATGCTGTACATTGTCAAACAGTGCAGTCTTCCCCTATTTCTCAGTGGTAACTTAAAACACAGATATTGGAAGGACATGTTTCAAACTAATTTTGAACGTCAGGTTGTGCTTCATTTTTTTTTCTTCAGGCATTAGGCTTTTTGATTGCTTGCTTGTAGCTCAGTAGACTAGAGACCTGTATGCTTTTTGATAATTTCCATTTTTTAAATATTACCATTTTAAATAATCAAAATTTATCAATCTATAAATTTGCTTATTGTTCTTCTCTACTTGCAGTGATGAGAGTGATGATGGGCTTGAGGAGGCTCCCTCACATTCTAAAACAAGTTGTGGAAACCTGAGCCACATTAAGAAGGAACCTGTTGATGAGGATCTGGGAGAACAACCTGAAGTAGTGCAGAACAGAACTCTGACCACTCCACCTTCAATCAATGGTGCATTTCATCCAGGTGAGAGTCTAAAAGAGCTGCTTTTTCCAATTGGTATGAAATTCTACTAGATGGTTTTAAAAACACTCTCTGCTCACATTCTGGGAATGATAGCTGGGGAATGGATTTACAATCTTCTATTTCAATTTTAATTCCCCAATTAAATTTGTAGTGCAAGAAGCAATTTTATATAGTAGTTGAATTATTTTTATGTACTTTCTCTTTTTTTAAAATCTTGAGTCTGGATGAGCCAAAATGCTCATAACTTCAAGCAAGAAAAGGCATTGGATCAAATGTACATGTGTTTTAGTTCCCACACTATCTGATGAAATGAGTAAAGGTGTCCTAGGTTACATCCCAGTGGAGCAGCAAGTAAATAACCACTTTGTACACATCCAATAAAGCTATTGTGTAATTTTTCTCTGTGTTGTCAATATGAGCTAACCTTGATATTTGATTAATTTTGGCTTATAATTGGCAAAGAATTAAGAGTTAAATGGCTTTTATTTTTATACAATGGAATGAACAGTCCAGATAGAAAGGTGGTAAAGAAGCATTTTATGGCGAATTTGGTCATAGGAAATAAATATGTGCATTGGAAATGCAGAGTAAAGTTGAGATGAAATACTTTGTACTTAAAACCTGCTGCTTCCATTGTTCTCTTGCTAGTGGCATCACATCAGCATTGCAGATGCTGCCAGTAGAAGAACATGTCCAGTCCTGAAGTCCTATGGAATTCATTATACCATTGTTAAATAGTGCTTTCAGACCAAGGATATGCATTCATTGAGCATGTTGCCAGAAGGCTCTTCCTGTATGTTTGCTTGTAAGAACTTCCTTTATTTGCATAATGCTGAAGATTTTCCAAAGTTTTATGTTAGTTGTGGTGGTGGGTAGGTTGCTGCAAAGGGAGGAAAAAGAAAGCTTTGTGGAAAAAGACTTTAAAAAGGGCTCAGACTTTGGGTAGTGTGGCTGCTGGTGTAATATATGGGCTAAATTGTGATAGGCAATTAAGGATAGCTATTTTGAAGCAGGTGGGTAGAGGCCGCTGGGGGATGGATTAGCTCTTTTAATCAACTTCTGACAGTTTGAGGGTTTGGGAGGTTGGCTTGGGGAAGCATTAGGTAATTGAGAGGGAAGGAAGTGATGAATGGAAAATGGGAGGACCTGATGTGGGGAGAGAACAGGATAGGAGTTGGATGTTGAAGAAGATGCATGCAAGATTGTGGGGTTTTGTGCAAGTTTGTGTATATGTGCATGTATGTCCACTTGTGTTCTGAAGAGCCAAGTTTCCAATTACTTTGGCCTTCCTTGGCATTGGAACTAGTGTGCATTAGCATTTAATGTTAAGACTTTAGGCACAGACATATCTACCCCTCAAGAAATAAATTATCCTTGATTCTAAGGGATTGTTTAAGAAGGATCCATTTAGATATAGTATCCACGTTCCATCTATTTCTGGAGCACTTCTGTGAAATTTTAGTCACTGACACAATTATGTTTTGTGTTCAGCAGAGCTTAAAGTTGAGAAGGGAAACGTATACAATTTCAGCAAATTGAAGAAAAGCAGAAAATGGCTGAAGGTGAGGAAGTAATTGAATCTGCAGTTTGATTCTTCTCTGATTTCTCTGAAAATGTGCTGTTACTGAATGTCCAGAATATGATCAGTAGTTTGGAATGCATCCACTGTTCAATTATTATTGCTGGTTTAATAATTTATACCCTGGCCATGTGAACAGAAATCATTTTGGGGTTGGGGGTACAATCTGGAGAGAGAAGTCTATGTAAATAGTCTAATTAAATTGTATTGCTATAACTTTTAGCCTTGGAATGCTAACATCAGTTGAAATGTGATAGTATGTTGCTGTACTGTTTGTAAGCAAGAGGCAGCTGTTTCTTTGTGGTAGAACGTACCTTTTTTGAGTCAAATGCCATGTTAACAAGCACAACTAAAGAGATGAATGAAAAATCCAGACTGACTCCCAGTGCACTACCAAGGAAGTACAGTGCAATTAAGTGATTTTAAATGAGATCCAACATGATGTTTTGTAACAATTTGAAGCTCAGTGGAGCTATTGGAACATCAGAGAATTGTTCTGTTTGTCATTTATACCAACCCTACTTTTACATTTATACCAACCCTACTTTTACATTTATATCAACCCTACTTGGTAACCTTTCATGGATGAGTATTGTATATTGCTCTGTTGGTATCGGCCATTGACAATGTTTACTATAACGACTGTGTTTTAGTTGACTGAAAAATACTTTGCTACATAGGAGTATCTTTCCAATAAAGTGGAGATCTGACCTATTTGTAGTTCTCAATCTGTAGTCTTGAAAATGTTGGATATGGTTCTTGTTTAGCCTGGGGGTAATATATATTCAGTTATTTGGTAATACTGCTAATATGTGTCATGATGCTTGTTTTGTGGCAGCAGTAGGTCACAACAAACAAGTTAAGTTTTAAAAAAAAACAAGTGATGTAAAAAGTGAATGATCAGGTTGTATTCATGGACTGTTCACAAAGAGGAGGAAGCTGTTCTTAATGTGTGTTGATCCTCTTTCTTGTACCACCTTGCTGGTGGTAGTGACAGAGAATGTCCCAGATGAGTGAAGGTCTTTACTGATGAATGCAGCCTTTTTGGGGCGCCACCTCGTTAAGATGTTATCAGTTGTGGGGAGGGTTGTGCCTACGATGGAGTTGGCTGAATTACAACCCTCTGCAGCAACTTCTAATCTTGCATTGGAGGCTCCATTCCCAGCTGTGATGTAACCAGTCATTGCTTCCCACAGTACATCAAAAGAAATTTGTAAGTCTTTGGTGACATACCAAATTGCCTTAAACTCTTAATCAAGTGAAGTCACTGGCATGCCTTCATGATTGCATCAATGTGCTGGGCCCAGGATAGATTAGCACACCTGGGACTTGAAGCTGCTCACCCTTTCCATCACTGACCTCTCAATGAGAACTGGTTCATGTGCTCCCAAATTACCCTTCTTGAAGTCCACAGTCAATTCTTTGGTCGTACTGACAGAGTGCAAGATTATTGTTTCAACAACACTCATCCAGCTGATCCATCTCATTCCTGTTGCCATCTGCAATTCTGCTAACAGAAATGTTATTGGTGAAATTTATAGATGGTGCTTTAGCTGCTCTGAGTTTAAAGAGTGGAGCGATGGGCTAAGCACGCATCCTAGAGATACACCTGTGTCAGTGTTCCCTCGATAATTTTTTTTTACAGCTGTGTGGCATTTAAATTTTTTTGTAAGGTGCATACTTGGAATATTTAGAATGAAAGTTGAAAACTCACATACTTTATTAATTAAAGGGTATGATGAAATAGAGTACAACAATAAAGTTTTTTACATTTCATAAACTTTACAAATTCACTGTCCAGATTAATTTTTCATGGAGATGAAAGATACTTATAAATCCTAAGTTCTTAAGACATAGGAGCAGAATTAGGCCATTTGGCCCATTGAGTCCACTCTACCATTCAATCATGGCTGATCCTTTACTCCCCTCCTCAGGCTTGCTTCCTGGCCTTCTCCCCGTAACCTTTGATGCCATGTCCAATCAAGAGCCTATCAAGCTCTGCCTTCAATATACCCAATGACCTGGCCCCTCAGCTGCTTGTGGTAATAAATTCCACAAATTCATCACCCTCTGGTTAAAGATATTTCTCCACATCTCTGTTTTAAATGGACGCCCCTCTATCCTGAGGCTGTGCTCTCTTGCCCTAGACTCTCCCATCATGGGAAACATTCTTTCCACATCTACTCTGTCTAGGTCTTTCAACATTTGAAAGGTTTCAATGAGATCCCCCCTTCATCCTTTTAAATTCCAGTGAGTACAGACCCAGAGCCATTAAACATTCCTCGTATGATAATCCTTTCATTCCCGGAATCATCCTTGTGAACCTCCTCTGAACCCTCTCCAGTGTAACAAATGAGACCAAAATTATTCACAATACTCAAGGTGAGGCCTCACCAGTACCTTGTAAAGCCTCAGCATCATATCTCTGCTCTTGTATTCTAGAACTCTTGAAATGAATGCTAAAATTGCATTTACATTCCTCACCCCCAACTCTACCTGCAAGTTATCCTTTAGGGTGGTCTGTACAAGGAATTTTGTATTTTCTTCTCGTTTAGAAAATAGTTCATTCTCCTAATCTGTCCATGTCCTTCTGTAGCCTTCCTGTTTCCTCAGCACTAGCTGTTCCTCCAATCTTCATAGCAGCTGCAAACTTGGCAACAAAACCATCTATTCCATAATCTAAATCATTGATAAACAGCATAAAAAGAAGCAGTCTCAATACAGACCACTGTGGAACACATCTAGTCACTGGCAACCAACCAGAATAGGATCCTTTTATTCCTACTTGCTTCCTCCAACCAGTCAATGCTTTAACCATGCCAGTAACTTTCCTGTAATGCCATGAGCTCTTAACTTAGTAAGCAGCTTCACTCATAGCACCTTGTCAATGGCCTTTTGAAAGTCCAAATATACAACATCCACTGCATCCCCTTTATTTGTAATCTCCTCAAAGAACTCCAACAGGTTCGTCAAGCAATATTTTCCCTTAAAGAAGCCATGCTGACTTTGTCCTATCTTGTCTTGTGTCACCAAGTACTCCATAACCTCATCCTTAACGATTGACTCCAACATCTTCCCAACCACTGCGGTCAGGCTAACTGGTCTATAATTTCCTTTCTGCTGCCTTCATCCTTTCTTAAAGAGTGAAGTGACATTTGCAATTTTAAACTCCTCTGGTACCATGCTAGAGTACAATGATTTTTGAAAGATCATTGCTAATACCTCCACAATCTCTACCATTACCTCTTTCAGAACCCTAGGGTGCAGTTCATCTGGCCCGCGTGACTTGTATTCCCTTAGATCTTTCAACTTTTTGAGCACCTTCTCCCTTGTAATAGTAACTATTGTTACGGATTCAGCAACAATAAATATATAAGTGAGGCAGGGGCTTTTATAACAAATAAAACATTTATTAAACACTGAAAAACAAACCCCCAAAAAGTAAACAAACCACTAACGTAACTGGAAATCAGCTGCTGTGTGGCAGCTTAAACAGTTCTTAAAGCAATAAAGCTTAAACAGTTCTTCAAAGTAGTACTGCAAAAGTTCAAAATGCTTACAGTCCATTAAAGGAGAGACTTTTTAGACGATTTAAATTCTCTTTCACGTCGTGTTGCTGCGATTCCCAGTCGAACTATACTTTTCCCTGGAGAATTTACGAAGATGAAAAATGAAACGGCTTAAAGGCACTGACCTTTCCTTGACAAAACTGTACCCAAACCCTTTCTGCTATATTTCGCGGGGATTAGCACAGGGACAGCCAACGAATTCCTTCCGAATGAGGATCAAACAAGATCGAACCTGTTTCACCGTCAAAATCGACTTTCCTCGATCTTTTAGCTCCCGAACTCCGATCTTCACTCTCCACTGATTTTTAACTGGCAGTATTATAAAGAAACTGCCGGCAATGACCTTTTAAACTTTAGGCATTAAATAAAACTCCATCTTTCAACCAAACTGCGTCATAATATTGGACCACGCAGTGGCATGGAGTCGAAATGGCAAATCCAGCCACGAACTGCTCCTCCTCACAGGGAGGGGTCCTCCTTTTATACCCTGTTTAAAAGAAAACACCTGTCACATGACCTCTACTGGCAGGAAAATGACATCACTCCACCATCACAAGACCACTACCTTAAGTCCAGTATAGCTTCAACACCACTGTCACGTGACAAGTACAAGATACCCACGGGTACGTAACACTATACTCACATCTCTTTCCTTGTACCCTTCAACATCTAGCACACTGCTGGTGCAAAATACACAGTTCATCTGCCATCTCTTTGTCCCCTATTATTATTTCTCCAGCCTCATATTCTTGTGGTCCTATATCCACTTGCATACTTGAAAAAGCCTTTACTATACACTTTGATATTGTTTGCTAGCTTGCTTTCATAATTCATCTTTTCCCTCTTAATGATTCTTTTAGTTCCTTTCTGGTAGGGTTTTAAAAGCTTCCCAAACCTCTCCCCACTAATTTTTACTTTGTTGTATGCCCTCTCCTTTGCTTGTCAGCCGCAGTTGTATTATTTTGCCCGCCATTTGAGTATTTCTTCATTCCTCATTAGATCATACAAATGTTCCACTTCTGGTCTGTTTCTGGATTTACATTTGTTTGAATTCATAAGACTTAATCCATGTTCACACTCGGCACTGGAAGCTTGAAATGTTCAAAGGAGTAACACACACAAAATGCTGGAGGAACTCAGCAGGCCAGGCAGCATTTATCATTCGGCCCAAAATGTCGACTGTACTTTAATCAATAGATGCTGCCTTTCTAGCATCTGCAGATTTTCTTTTGCTTGTAATGTTTGAATGATGGCAACAAGAACTGACAATTCTTCAAATTCTTCATTTCTAAGCATGTAGTTCAACATATCAGTGGGTGTCTTAACAGAACCAGTCTTAACTTTCTCAGAAACATCAAATTTAAAATCACAGTATTGCTGTGATATTTTTGAGGCAATGCGAATTATATTAACATTATATTAAAAAGAAAATTCCAGCTGTGGGCGACGTGTATGGGAGCACTTCACTTACTGTCCTTGCAGTGTAGAGGGAACAGTGTCCTGTGTTGATTGTCAATGAGGAGAAGATTTTATTACAGATCAGTACATCAGTACTGACTGGGCTCCTGATAAGAAAGTTTGGGATCCAGATGCAGAGGGAGGTACAGAGGCCAAGGTTTTGAAGCTTGTTGATTAGTACTGAGGGGTTGAGGGTGTTGAGCGCTGTTGTCCAGACGCTCCAGTGCAGAATGGAGAGCCAGTGAATTTGTATCTGCTGTAGATTTATTATGATGGTAGACAAATTGCAGTGGATCCAGGTCCTTTGTCTGGCAGGAGTCAATTCTATCTGTAACCAACCTCTTCAAGCACTTAACAGTGGATGTGAGTGCTGCTGGGCAATAGTCATTGAGGCAACTCACCCTGCTCCTCTTGGGTACTAGTATGATGTCCTTTTGAAGCAGATGAGAACTTCTGACTGCAGCCAGTTAGTCAGCACCAGTTTTCAGTACTGTGCCAAGTGCAGCATCGGGGCCTGATGCCTTCTGAAGGTTTACCCTTGTTTGGTCTGTTGTGAGCACTACAACTCCTTAGCTATTGTGTTCATAAAAAAAACTTAGCATTATCTTTAATACTACGTAGTTTTGCATGCCTTTTTAAACTTTCCTTTTAATTTTATGCTGTTTACATATTTTCTCGCTTTCTACCTATTAAACTAAGTTTGGTTATCAGATTGAATGTCATCGCATGCTACAGAATAGCAGATGTGTCACCATTGACATTTTATATTGTTTGTTTTTCTCCTTTTCTGAAGGGGAGAAGCTCAGAGGCACTTTGGAGTGCATATCACAAATATTTAAAGGTAGCAGGAGCTGTGAGGCAGGTACACGTTATCATTCTGTGTGATAGCTCAGCATTTGCAGATTAGCTGTAGTGGACTGCAAAGCTGAACATAAACTGCATTTTGACATGCTCACCCTGAACTGTCCAACAGAGATGCCAGTCACAGGCAGGAACAATAGATGTTTTTACTCCCTCTCCTTCTACCCTTTGATGCACTGGTCTTTATTTATGTTAGATGTTATTGTATGGAGCATGCACAAATTTCTAATTAACCCTTTAGGCAGTTTTGGATTGTGTTTACTTTGCTTGTGGTGCCGTCTGCCTGTTCTCTTCTTTCAACCAAGACCCAAACAGAACAATTTCAGGCTGCTTGATTTGTTTACTTCGTTGTAAATGATGGGCATTCTGTGGTGCTGGAGGTTCCATCTCACTTTTGAGTGAATGCATAATGTTGGCCTTTGACCAGATGCTAGATGAACTTGATTTCTGATATATGAAGTGGCTTAGTGCTTTCTTGACAAAGGTGATTTGTGTTTTCTATTGCATAAAATACAGATTTCTTAACCAAGTTGAAAACATATACCAAATACCAGATATTTATGTACAGAAAAAAACTGTGTGGCTTTATTTCCTTGTACTGAAGGCTGATGCTGCACAGCATTTCCATTGCTTTTGCCCAAGATGGCTTATAGAAGTCAGATTAACGGAAAAATGAACCATAATAGTTGCTGAATGATGAAAATGGCTTTTGGATTTATTTCTGTTGTAATGAAATTTCTGAAGTCGTTATATGTTCTAGTTGGTCACCTTTAGAACATTCGGAAGCTCAAAAATTTAAGAGATTAGCTTCACTATCAATGATAATTCTTTAAGAGTAAATAAGCATTATTTGAATTCTCTGCCAGCTGAGCATCAGAAAGGCTGAAACCAGACAGTTCAACCTTAACTCCATTTCTTGATTTCAGGCACACACTCAGCTAACCAAAATTCAAGATTGCTTAATGTCATTTCCAGTACACAAGAGTAAAGAACAATATAATAGTTACTCTGGATCCGATGCAGCACAAAAAAACACAATAAGATAAAGAAGACAATAATAAAAAAACATATTACATATAAATACATTTGATAGTTTATAAACCAGTTATTTTTCCGGTACCATTGGTTCTGTTGAGCTCTGAACTGAGCTTTGAACAGATCACACCTGGGTAAGTGGCCAAATGGAATGGGAAATGGTTGAGAAGCTATAAATACTAAAGGAGGAACAGAGCTGGTTGCCATTGATGTGCATGTACTGTCTTACATGGGACTGTGCACAAGGATGATGAAAGAGGACTAATTAAAGGGCAGGAATAGCAGCTCCGTATTCCTGGATGTAGCATGTTTTCAGGTGTGACATAGATATTTCCAAAGAGGAAAAGGTGATGCACTGTTACAGCAGTACTGTGGATATCCTGGAGAGCTGAGCAAAGGAAGTAACATGAGTAGAGCTAGAAAGAAAAAAAAGAATGATCACTTTGATGGGATTATGCTATAGGCCTCCAACTAGTTGGTGAGATTTGGAAGAACAACATGTAGAAAAATGGCAGGAGGATCTAAAAGCAATGGGGTTGTAGTAATGGGTGAGTGTAATGTCAATACTGACTGGGTTACCTTTGTATAAGAGGCCTAGATGAGTGAAATTGTTCTATGTACCCAGGAGAAGTTTTTAAAGCAGTGTGTAAGGAATCCTACTAGGGAGGGAACTGTACTTGACCATAATGTTGGCTACAATGGAGGACTTCAGTTAGAGATTTTATAGGCTGGGAGTGCAGTAGGCTGAGGGGTGATCTTGGGAAGATTTATAAAATTATCAAGTACATAGAGAATTGTTATAGAAGGGACATAGAAAAATCGGTCTTTTTTCCTCAAAGTTGACTAAAACGAGAAAGCACAAGTTTGAAGTGAGAGGAATGTTATTTAAATGAGAAATTAAGGGCAAGATTTTTACATACTGAAGGGTAGGTAGAGTGAGCTGCTAGGTACAGTCATAGTGCTTTAAAACAAGAAGCATTTGGATAGTTACATAGCAAGCAAATGTTCAGAGGGATATGGGGCAAATAGATGAGTGCAGACAGGATCTTGGTCAGGATGGATGAATTGGGCCAAAGGGCCAGTTTCCATGTTCTTTGACTTTGAGATTATATAGACATTTTGGCAAAACATGGGAGATGCAAATGTGAAATAGGACTGAAAGCTGCTTTTGTAGTATACAAGTTGCATAGTGATTTTGTTTGTCTTTAAAGAGATGGGACAGTAGCAGGAAGCATCATGCATCTAGTAATTGATGGATTTGGGATAAGCAAATGTCATTACGAGAGATTAAACAGTTGGGAAGCTGATTTTCCTTGCAGGGATTTTGGTGTGATAAAATACAGCAGTTGATGATTGAAGCAGAGTGATTGAGCAGCATGGAACATATGATTTAGAATGTTGTGCGCATTAAGAGTCAATATCATTAGACATTTTAATCCTGATATCATGTTCTTCGGTGCAAATCCAATGTTCTTGCTCTTTAATGTTACTTGTATTCGCTTCATGTAAGTTACTTTGTGGGTTAGCCTGCTAAGTCAGATTTATTTTCATTTATTTCTCCTTTCTATAGAACATTCTCTTGAGTAATGAGACATCAGACTCAAACACTGATGTTGATGATCCCGAGGGGGAATTCACCCTCAGCAAAGAAGAGTTGCATGATATGTTACGTCTGCATAAGTACAGAAAATTGCACCAGAGCAGAGTGCACAGCATCAGAGAGGTAAAAATTTCCAGCATGTACCACTTGATCTGTTTCTCTTTGTGGGTGGTTGAGAGCGTTGTTAACTTTGATATATTGGGGTCACTAATGGTCATCACGGTTGATGAGTGGAGAAAATAATTGAAGTATGATCTGTTATTAAATCACTATGATCCTGGCCGTTAACCAAGTTGTGTCACTTGGATGTGGAGTTTGCACAACAAGGCAGTGGTAATTGGGAATTGATGGAAGCAATTCATTGGAAGAGTTATCTGTTCTCAGGTTCTCTTTATTGGAGAATTTATTTCTGTAGCAGCATCTACCTCTGCCTGTTATGTGAAGTCCTCACCTATGTCTCTGATACCTAGGTACAATTATTTTAATGTTGCCCTAAACCAATAAACCAGATTATTCAAAACATGCTGATCTTTCCTGGTCTTGCATAATTGTTTGCCCTATTCTACACCATTGCTGGTCCTTCAAACTTACTGATTTGGAGCTACGGTAGGAACGGTTTAAAATCCTTCCTGCATTCTCATTGCCCTTTCCTGCACTCATCCCATTTTGTTTTGTAACTGTGCTGCGATGTTAATTTGTTGTCTGTAATGTGTACATAATCTGATGCTGAATAGTTTTGATGTTATGAAGAGTTGCTTTAACTGTTTATGCCCTCCAGCTCCAGCAGTACCAATACTACAGCACTGGACTGCTATCCATGCATGACCATTTTTACGAGCAGCAACGCCATGTCCTAGGTCCTAGCAGGAAGAAGAAAAAAGAAGAGAAAAAGATCAAGGGTGAGTTACATCAGTCTGCCATAAAGATCATAGTTGCTGTTTATTTTGTTTCACCCCATTGTAGTTTCCAATGGGATAAATATCTGCTCTTTGAAAGCAGAAATATTACATTAATTACTACTTTGGCGGTGTTTGATGTAAGTTTCAAGATGGCACAGTTTTAGTTTTTTTTGGGCTTATGGGAATGGTTTTCGGGACAGAGAGGGAAGTTTGGGATCAAGTTAGAGTTCAGAAAGAGAAATATGGATGAATTAAAGGACAGGTGGAGTCTTGCATCTCCACTCCGCATTTGAAGGCCAGTGACGCTGATGTGGAACATCAGTGGATGGGGATTTCTGGCCATATGTCAGACTGACAGACCAGTGTATGCTGAGCCTGGTGCCCCTCCACCCCCCCCCCCCCCCAAAAAAAAATTCCCATGTTCATCAAGTTGTCAGCAGTTTCTGGAGACAGCATTCTGTCTGGGCAGGAGAGATGGGGTTCAGTGAGTCCAGAGTTTGAGGCCTGGTGTTTCGGGTCCTACCATCAGCAAACTGGAAGTTGAGGCCTGTTGGCCAGAACCCTGGGTCTTGCAAGTCTGCTGGGGCAGTGGTCAGCTTTGAAGTCAGACAGGACAAAAAGAATATTTTTCTGAGGACTAGTTGAACATAATTTTTAAAAAATGATAGTAAACATGAAGTAAGCTTTTGTTGAGAAGCTAGTTCCATCTTGCGACGTTGCATTGCTTTGGTATGCCATAGCCCGGGGCTCATATTGCACAAAAAGTGATTTCAACCGACATTGCTCTTGTTGTAGTGTGTCTTGTAAGGTGTGGGGATGGAGTACTTATTGAGTGAATGGGGTGGATATGGACAATACTGTACATAGGTATACAGATGGTGTGAGATTCATGATGTATCTGAGGAGGTGAAAGTTGAATATAATATTTTTTTCAGCTAAACTAAAGAAAGTGAAGAAGAAGAGGAAGCGTGAGGAGGAGCATTCTTCTGAAGAATCCCCACGGAGGGCAGAGATGAAAATATTTGCCAAATTCTCCCATGATGCTCCTCCTCCAGGTTCAAAGAAAAAGCACCTTAATCTAGAGCAGTTGAATGCACGGCGACGCAAGGTGTGGCTCAGTATTGCAAAAAAAGAGGTTCCTAAGGTGAGAACATGTACAGTATTATATAGTGTACTGAGCAAGTGATGTGGCTGATCTCTCTTGAGACAAACTGTGCTGTCAAATGGTAGAGGTTTCCTGCATATTTCCATCCATAATGTTTTTCAAGTGAGTTGAGGCTACATCATGGGAAGAATAAATGGAAAATCAAGATTTCCAAAAGGCCTTTGACAAGGCTGTGAAAGAAGTTAAGAGCCCATGATATTGCAGGAAAGATGCTGGTGTGGATAGAAAAGTGGCTGACTGGCAGGTTGCAAAATGTGGGAATACAGGGGGCCCTTCTCTGTTGGCTGCCAGTGATTAATGGTGATCTGGAGAGTTGGTGCTGGGATCACGTTTCACGTTATATGTCAGTGATCTGAATGACAGAATTGATGGCTTTGTGACGAAGTTTGCAGACGATACAAATGTAAGTGGAGGGTGGAAGAGCAGGGAGTCTGCAGAAGGACGGATTGATAAGGAGTACGTGCAAAGAGGTGGCAGATGGAATATAGTGTAGAGAAGTGTATGGTTATGCACTTTAAAAGAATAAAGCATAAATTATTTTCTAAATGGGGAGCAAATTCTGAAATTGGGTGCAAAGAAACTTGGGGATCTTTGTGGAGGGTTCTCAAGGATAACCTGACATTTGAGTCTGTAGTAAGGAAGTGGATTGCAATGTTAGCATTCATTTTGAGAGGATTAGAATATAAAAGCAGGCTTTATAAGGCATTGGTCAGACTGCACTTGGGATAAGATGTGTCGTCTTGGGCCCCTTTTCTAAGAAAGGACGTGCTGGCATTGGAGAGGGACCAGAGATATTTACGAGAATGATCCCAGGAGTTAAAAGATTAATGCGTGAGGACTGTTTGATGGCTCTGGGCCTGTGCTTGTTGGTTTATAAGAATGAGGTGGGGGAGGGGGGAGAGATCCTCATTGAAACCTTTCAAATATTGAAAGGCCTAGATAGAGTGGACATGGAGAGGATGTTTCCTGCAGTAAGGGTGATTTGGATCAGAGAGTACAGACTTAGAATAGAAAATTGTCCCTTTAGAATAGGGGTAACGACAAATTTCTTTAGCCAGTTGATGGTCTGTCTTTGGAATTCATTGCCACAGATAGCTGTGGGGACCAAGTCGTTGGGTATATTTAAAGCAGAGGTTGATAGTTTCTTGATTAGTAAGGGGTCAAATGTTAGAGTAGAAGGCAAGAGAATGGAGTTGAGAGGGATAATAAATCAGCCACAACAAAATGGTTGAACAGACTTAATAGGCCGAATGGCCTAATTCTGCTTTTATGTCTTATGGTCTAATAAAACCTGCCGATACTGGAAATGTGAAATGCAAACAGAGAATTGTACAAGTGCTCATTAGATTAGGCAGCAACAGTTGAAAGAGAAACATGTAACATTTCAGGTTGACTACCTCTTGTCAGACTTGGGACATGGAAAATAAAGTTAATGTTAAATTGAAGAGATGGTGGAGAGACGTATAGTACAAAAGATGATAGAGTGAAGCTGTGTGAATACATCCGTTGGAATGTATCCTATAGCCTTGCAATGAGCAAATTTTTAATACTCTTTGAATTCTCACTTTGTTAACCCATCAACAAGAGAGTCTCTTACAATTTCCCTCACTGCAACCCAGGCATCTGTCTATCACAGATATTTCCTTTGTTTTCTGCAGTCCTTTCCCGCCATCTTTTGAAGTTGAAAATTAGCTTTCACTTTCCCATTTCTAGCAAAGGGTATTCAGCTGAAATATTACCTGTCTTTGCTTAAACACTTTGTGAATGTTTCCAACATTTCTTCAGCAAAGAGGGCAGATAGATGCTTTCTAACATCTCTCATTGCATGTAGGATGATGTGATTATACATTTAGTTCTGGCAAAGTTGAAAGTGCAGTTGTTTAAATTGGGTGGAGTGGAGTTCAGACCAAGAGATGGGAAACAAAGCTGAAGGTATAAGATGTGAACTGGCAACGGTAGATTGCCAAACTGTATTAAAATATCTAACAGCTAGTGTCTAATATTTTTTAAAAATTTATCTAGTTCATAAATATTCCTTTAAGACACCACAATCCACCAGGCAATATTGGTCAGGTGGTGGTTTTTGAGCTACTTAAAAACTTTAGTTGAGAGGATTGTATAATATTGCTAAAAAGAACAGCAGAAAGGTTTGAAAAGTCATCAAAAGGTGTGCCAACAAGAGATAAAGAAAGAACATGGAAGTAATTAAAAAAGATACGTAGATAAATCGAAAAAGCTTTTTGTTGTATGTAAAAATAGAAAGATCAGTAAAAAGAATAATACCTGTTTATTGTGCCCTTGACCCGAGAAATTATTCTGTGGTTTGAGATTTGCAGAGAAATTTGGCCAATTCTATATCTCTCTTCACAGAAGAATACACGGAATACCACTGAAACAGTGATGGAAAGCGAGAATTAGAATGAATGAGGAGCTGAAAAAATATTGACCTAGTTCATTTAACATTAAAGTTCAATGTAAATTTATTATCAAAGTGCATGTATGTCACAATATACAACTCTGAGGTTCACTTTCTTGCGGGTATACTCAATAAATCCGTAATAGAATCAACGAAAGACCACACCAACTTGGACGTTCAACCAGTGTGCACAAGGCAACAAACTGCAAATACAAAAAGAAGAAATTAATGATAATAGATCAGTAATAAATATCGAGAACATAAGATGAAGAGTCCTAGAAAGTGAGACCATACATTGTGGGAACATTTTGATGATGGAGCAAGTGAAATTATCCCCTTTGGTTCAAGAGCCTGGTGGTTGACTGGTAATAACTGTTCTTGAACCTGGTGGTGAGTGTCCTGAAGCTCCTGTACCACCTTCCTGATGGCATTGAGAAGAGATGGTCTCTGGTGATGGATGCTGCTTTCCTATGACAATGCTTCATTTGAATGTGCTCAGTGATGGGGAGGGCTTTACCCATGATGGACTGGGCTATATCCACTACCTTTTGTAGGATTTTTTTTGTTCAAGGCCATTAATGTTTTTGTACCAGGCTGTGATGCAACCAGTCAATATACTCTCCACCATACATCTGTACAAGTTTGTCAAAGTTTTAGATGTCATGCCAAATTTTTGCAAACTCTTAAGTAGAGGCACTGCTGTGCTTTCTTTGTAATTGCACTTGCATGCTGAGCCTAGGACAGGTCCTCTGAAAAGATAACACTGAGGAATTTAAAATTGTTGATCCTTTCCAGCTCTGATTAGATTTGTTCATGGACCTCTGGTTTCCTCCCCCTGAAGTCAGTAGTTAGCTCCTTGGTTTTGCTAAAACATGATGTACTACATCCTAACGATTTGAAAATAACGAATGTAATAGTTGTCATTTAGTAGTACTGTCATATATTCAAGACTGAGGTAGTAAATATAAGCTCTATGAAAATGGATGATTAAGCATGGATGTAAATATGAATCATCTTGATATGGATTGTAAGTAAAAGTCTAGAATCTATGATTAAGAAATTGTTTACAGAGCACTTAATTTATAGGAATGGGCAGAATTAGAGTAACTTGTGATACGGAAATGGTGCTTGAGAAATTCATTAGCACTTTTGAGGTTGCAACTAGCAGAAACAATAGTGACCTAGTCAATGTAGTGTATATGGGCTTTCTGGAAGGTTTTTGATAAGGAGCCACATATTAAACCGGACTGGAACACATGGGGCAGAGTACAATATAATACTGGCATGAATTAAAGATCGGTTAACAGATGGAAAACATCAAAATAAACTTTTGTGGTGTGAAGTTGATATCTAGTGGGTGTCACAGACTGGTGGGGGCCCCAGATATTCACAATCAACTTCAATGATTTAGGATAAGGAGATCTATTGTAATTTATCAAGTGTGCTGATGATACAAAGCTAGATATCTGTGAGGAGAGCGCAAAGGGTTTTGTGGAGGGACATGGGTAAAGAAATGGCAGATAAATATCGTGGAAATAAAAGGAGAATCCATCCACTTGGTAGGACAAATGAAAAGGTGGTCTATTTTGTTTTTAAATGGTGAGAAATTGAAGTATTAATGTTTGTAGGAACCTCTCTAAAGTTAACATGTAGGTGCAACAAGCAGTTAGTAAGCTAAGTAGTATGCTAGCTTTTATTACAAGAGGAGTTGAGGGCTAGTGTAAGGAAACCTTAGTGCAAGGGTCCCATGGGCCCTTACCATTAACAGAGGGGCTGTGAAATTAAACAGGACCCCACCTTGAGATATCACCTGGGATATTGTGTGTGGGTCTTCCGACCTCTGTATTCTCCTGCATTCGTTAGGATTCTATAATATTTCCTGTAGATGATAAAAAATGCATGAAAGGGGGGAGATTATCCTAAGGTGACGTGTGGTTAAGGATGAGAGGCAGTATGGGAATTCTGGTTTGATTTGCATTGGTTCAGTCAGGCAGGGTGGGTATAATGTTGAGGAATGTGATTTCCTTTTGGGTTGTTTTTGCAGGTTTACAAGCAGAAATCCTCAGCACGCAACATGGTTCTCACCAACACCAAGAAGGTAGGTCGGTCACTCACAAAAACATGGCAAATTGAGGTAAGTTAATGGGACAGCTCAAAATAATTTCCACTCCCAAGTAGTGGAATGGTTGGGGCTTTTGGGTATAGGGTAGTGAGGTGCTGATGGAAGTGCCATATGATAGGGATTATGTACCCCAGCTTCTACAATTAGTTGCTATTAAATGGATGGAACTTATCAATTTGCATAGTATTCCATGAGAATTTTCCCTTAAATGTACAGGCATAAATGACTGCAGAGCACAGAGCTCTTCTATTATGGTGATATCGGAAGATTTCGATCTAGATCAAAGGCTAGATACTGTAAAACGCTTCAGTACAGTGTAGAGCAATTTGATGTTACTATTGATGGTGTGGATGTGGTGAGGACCTGTAAGTACCTGGGGGTGCGCGTGGAATACAGGTTGATTGGAGCACCAACACAAGAAGGGCCAGAATCAACTCTACTGCCTGAGGAGACAGGTCCTTTGGAGTATGCAGGCCTTGCCCTCTCATGTTCTACCAGTCTGTTGTTGCCAGTACAATCTTCAATGTGATGGTGTGCTGGGACAATGACATCAACATGGGTAATGCCAACAAGCTCAATAAACAGATTAGAAAGGCTGGCTCTTCATATCTGTATACTTGTAATGCTATTATGACACTGTAATTTTCTTTGGTATCAGTAAAGTATCTATCTATCACTGGCTGAGGATGTGTCATGTGAATGTTGTTTTGAGAACAAGGGTTTTAAGTAGTTTGCTGCTTCTCATAAACACAAGTGACAGTGACAACTAGCGTTGGTGGTAGAACCATTTGTTTGATTTTATATTTGATATTTTTATATGTTTGCTATATTTGTGCTTTTTGTCTTTTGCCAGCTGGCACACCAGTGTATGCGAGAAGTTCGGAGGGCTGCCATCCAGGCACAAAAGAACTGTAAAGAAACGCTGCCAAGAGCTCGCAGGCTGACCAAAGAGATGTTGTTGTACTGGAAAAAATATGATAAAGTGGAGAAGGAACATCGGAAACGGGCAGAGAAAGAAGCCCTGGAACAGCGGAAATTGGATGAAGAGATGCGTGAGGTTTGAAGTTTTTTAGCACTTGATTTAACAGTAAATGTTAAAGGATAAAACCAGAGGCGAAAAATAGTAGACCTTTCATTTAAGATAGAGCCTCTGACTGTTGATTTGTACTTCTGGCTGATGGATGGAGGTATGTAGCTGAATGGAAGTATATGACGTAGAAATCACAGGCTTTCCAAACAAACCCAAAATATGTATAGCACCTTTAAAACTGGAAAGCACTGCAAAATTCTTGCACAATGATACTTCGCTAAAGCCACTTAGGGTGTAGTTAAGGTAGTGCGCATAAGTTTTGGATAAATGTGGATTTCAAGTTTAAAAGTGTTTAAAAAGTGGCTCTGAATTGTGGAGAGGTTTAGACAGAATTATAGAAGTACACAATTGCAAATTTATGTGAACTACAATTTTGTATTTAGAGCAAATTGATAGTCTACATACTGATGGATATGGTGTACAGCTTGGGCAAATGGTGTCATGTTAATGGTAAGAAATCTGGAACTTGGTCGACAGTTGGTGCAAGGTTCTTGACTGAAATGTACAAAGCTGCCTTTTTGCGGAGAATGGCTAACTTGATGGCTTCTGCCTTGACCAACCCTGGTCGCACAGCCTAAAACATCCAGCAATCAAATGTCGATCTTTTTATACGCTGAGGAAGTTTTCCACCATCATTCTAGTGGTGGTGTACATTGCACCTCAAGGCAGCGTAGGCAGGCACAGGAGAAGCTGAGCACCATAATCAGCAGTCACAAAACAGCACCCCCAGATAACCTCCCAATAATTGCAGTGGATTTCAACTTGCCCACCTTGAAGAAATCTCTGATCAACTACCACCAACGTATCATCTGTGAAATAAGGGGACTCAACACACTTTACTGTTCTACTACCATCAAGAATGCTTTCCATGCTATCCCACATCCACACTTTGAAAAGTCTGATCACCTAGCTGTACTTTACTCCTGGCATATAGCCAGTGACTAATGACCACAGCACCAGTGTTGAGGATCAAGAAGGTATGGTCAAGGGAGATGGAGAAGCACTTTTAGGACTGCTTTAAGTTGGTGGCCTGGACAATATTCAGTGATTCATCTTTGAATATGGACGAACATGCCACAGTTGTCACTGACTTCATCAAGACCTGTGTGGATGAGTATGTGCCTGTGACAACATACCCAAAGCAAAAGCCGTGGATGAGCCTGCAGATTCGTAGTCTGCTGAGGGTTGGATCTGTCACATTTTGAAGCCGATGACCCAGAACTGTACAAGAAGTCCCAATATGACCTGCAAAAGGCTATTTTAAGAACCAAAAAAAAGAATTCTTATTGAAGTTAGAGATGGAATTAGATGCACATCAGCTCTGGAAGGATTTGAAGGTTATTACTTCCAACGAAGTGAAACCTAATGTCAGGAATGGCTGTGATGTTTGATTTCCAGATGAGCTCAATGCCTTTTTATGCAAGCTTTGAAAGGGAGAATAAAACTACACCTATGGGAAACCCTATAGCATCCAGTGATTGTGATCTCTCTCGGAGGCTGATGTCAGAACATTTTTCAAGAGATAAACCCTCTCAAGATGTCAGGTCCTGATGGTGTACCTGGTAGGGTACTGTAAATGTGTGCCAACCAACTGGTGGGAGTGTTTAAGGACATCCTCATTCTCTTATTTTTGTAGTCAGAGGTTCCCACCTGTTTCAAAAGGGCAAAAATCATGCCTGTGCCCAAGAAGAGCAGAGTAAGCTGCTTTAATAACTATTGCCCAGTTGCACTCACATCCACTGAGATGAAGTTCTTTGAGAGGTTAGTCATAGCCGGTATCAACTCCTACCTAAGCAAGGACTTGGACCTGCTGCAATATTTCTATTGCCACAATAAGTCTACAGCAAATGCAATCTCACTGGCTCTCCACTCAGCCTTGGATCACCTGGACAATAGCAGCACCTGTGTCAGGCTGCTGTTTATTGATTACAACTTGGTGCTCAACACAATCATATCCTCAGTTCTAATCAATAGGCTCCAATACATGGGACTCTGTAGCTCCCTCTACAACTGGATCCTTGACTTCTTACCAGGAGACCATAGTCTTTGCAGATCAGAAGTAACATCTCACTGACAGTTAACACTGGCCCACCTCAAGGTTGCGTGGTTAGCCCACTGCTCTACTCTCCCTACACCCAGGACTGTGTGGCTGTTCACAGCTCAAATGTCATCTATAAATTCGTTGATGGCAGTATTTCAGTTGGTGACAAGGAACTCGTACACACAAAGTACACTGCAGATGCTGTGGTTAAAGCAACATGTACAACACACTGGAGGAACTCAGCAGGTCGGGCAGCATCGGTGGAAACGAGCAGTCAATATTTCGGGCTGAGACCCTTCGTCAGAACTGAAGAGGGAGGGGGCAGGGGCCCTATAAAGAAGGTAGGGGGAGGGTGGGAAGGAGAAGGCTGGTAGGTGCCAGGTGAAAAACCAATAAGAAGAAGGATCAAGGGGTGGGAGAGGGGAAGCAGGGAGGGGATAGGCACATGAAGGAACTTGTACAGGAGTGGGATAGATCAGCTTGTTGAGTGGTGCCACAGCAATAAACTTGCACTCAACATAAGTAATTTAAGACCAAGGAACTGATAGTGAACTTTGGGAAGGGGAAGTCAAGGAAATGCACTAGTCATCTATAAGGGATTGGAAGTGGAAAGGGTGAGCAGTTTCAAGTTCCTGGTTGTCAACCTCTCTGAAGATCTATCCTGGGCCCAACACATTGACAAGAAGGCATGCCAGTGGCTAAATTTCATCCAGAGTTTGAAACTTGCTATGTCACTAAAGACAATTTGCATATTTCTACAAATGCACCATGGACAGCATTCTAATTGGTTGCATCACCATCTGGTATGGAAGGGCCATTGCTCAGGTTTGGCAAAAGCTGAAGAAAGTTGAAAACTTGGTCAGCTCCATCATGGGCACTAGCCTCCCCAACATCAAGGACACTTTCAAAGAGCAATGCCTCCAAAAGACAGCATCTATCATTAAGGACTCCCATCACGCTGGACATGCCCTCTTCTCGTTGATACTGTCAAGGAGGAGGTGCAGGAGCCTGAAGACACGCTCGATGCTTCAGGAACAGCTTTTTCCCCTCTGCCATCAGATTACTGAATGGACATTAAACCCATGAATGCTATCTCACTATATATACTTTATTTTTGCTCTCTTTATGTACTATTGTTGCAATGCACTCCTGCCACAAAACACCAAAATTCACGACCTATTATGCCAGTGATATTAAATCAGATTCTGATTCCAATTCTGACTTGAATGTTTAACATAGACCAATACAGGTACAACTCCTTGGCTCATGATGTTGTACTGACCTTTTAACCTACTCCAAGATCAATTTAATGCTTTCCTGTTGCATAGATCACAATTTTTCTTACATCCATGTGCCTATCAAAGAGTTTCGTAAATGTTGCTAATGTATCTACCTTTACCACCACTCCTCCTGGCAGCATGTTCCATGCATCTGACCTCCTGTACCTCTGACATCTGCCCACCCTAATGTCTGATGTTCCTCATAAACACACTTCGTAATCTAGGCGAATTGCTCTGCACCCACTCTCAAATTTCAATATCCTTCTTATAATGAGGTGACCAGAACTGAACAGAATACTTCAAATCTTAACCTTGACATGTTCCAGCATATTAGTCTGTTTTACACTGTCTTCACATGCTACAAGGTCCCTCTCATTGGTGAATACGGAAGCAAAGTTTTCATTAACAATCCCAGTTCTTCCTGCACCCCCCACCAATCTCCAACCTCTGACTGGTCAAGTTTTTTGTTTTATATAGCTTGACAGAGCTTGAAAGGGGTTCAAATCCAAAGATTTTGGGGCATTGTGGTGTCAGTACTGTTTTGAACTTGTTTCAACCCATTTTTGTTCTTTGAGTAGCAACTATATTTGCCAAGTTAAGGAATTATGATGGGTAAAGAAATGGATCTGAATTCTGGGACTTGGCAGATGTTTTTTGAACCTTTTGTGTTTTTATATTCATTTTAAACTTTAAGGTATTAATTACATAGTTCAATTTTAAGATCTGTCAAATGTAATCTGGGAAATGTTGAAATAATCCTTGTTGGAGACCTGAAAGTGCAAGGGTAAATTTTTAAAAAATGGTTGTAAGTATCTATTAACATTAATCAAAACTTCCTTGTTTTTCATTTGATACCAGACCTTTGCCTCAAACTTTTTCCCCAAGACCGTCTCATTTCCACAAGACAAACCTTACCCTGCTCTTATTGATTTCTAGGCGAAAAGGCAACAGCGGAAGTTGAATTTTCTAATCACACAAACAGAGCTGTATGCACATTTTATGAGCCGGAAGCGAACGCCTGGGAATGATGCATTGCAGGAAGAAATCTTGATGAAGCTAGATGACAATGTAATGTACAGACAGATTGACATAGGAGGTGGTGTTATGGTTAACGTCAGTCAAGAGGATTACGGTAAGAATGTGTCAGAATTTATCTTGGGGGAGAAAAGTAAGACTTGTTTATCATGCTTCAATCCACTTCAGAGTTAACAAATAGCTTTAATTGGATTAATTTTTGTTTTGGTATAGGGAAAATTGCAACCATTTTGTGCATACTAATATGAAAACAAATTATATTTTTACAGTGTTGTTTAGGGCCATATTTTTTTCTGGAAAATGCAATAACTCCACTGCTCTTAGAAATATCATATGGGAGCATTTGGATCCATAACAGAAAAGACCAAGCCTCAAAGTAATATCTCATCTCTTCTCATTATGCTGCATAGAATGTTGGTCAAGATCTTGGTGCTTACGTCTCTGGAGATTAGACTCTTACCAGCTGAGCCAGAGCTAATTTAAAGCTATGATATGTTTTGATATACTTCACTCGGTTTGTTTCCCTAGTTGCTACTTTGAAAACATTTAAACAAATAAATTGGTCCTACCCAAGACAACCTGAGTAACTTAGCAAAATGTTTAGGTTCCAAGAATATACTGAAGGTGGGGAGCTATTGAAAATCTAACGAGTGCTATCTAAGATCTAACATTAACTAGAATCTGTACTGGACTATAGCTAATTAACCTAGCAGTGCAGCCTCAGCTGACAGCATTTCTGACATGGGGAATCTTCAGATTCTGTCTAATTCTTGATCAGGAGAGTATACCTAAAGAATAGTTCTCTTGCGCAAAAATCGATCATTGGCAAATTATGCGCTCTGAATTTTTCGGTGACTCAGCATCAGTCGGGTCCCAAGTGTTTCAAACTGTAATAAGAGGAAAAAGAATACTAAAAGAGGTAACCTAGAGGTAGACAATGCATTTGTAATTTTTTTTACTGAATTCTATAGATAAAGGTAGTTTCCTTGTATTGGTGGTAAATATGACCTTATTTAAGAAATTAATGGATAAATGAGACAATAAACTATGTACTGATAGACAATATTAGTTGTAAGGAAAATTTAA
The DNA here is from genome assembly GCF_048418815.1 of Hemitrygon akajei. NCBI lineage: Eukaryota > Metazoa > Chordata > Chondrichthyes > Myliobatiformes > Dasyatidae > Hemitrygon > Hemitrygon akajei. Next base: position 94,908,194 of record NC_133126.1, read on the forward strand.
ACAGCTATTTTAAAGGAAGGTATGTCAGGACACTTGGATAATATAAACAGGATTAGACAAAGTCAACATTTCTGAAAGAGCAATCGTGTTTGACATCCAGTTGGAGTTTTTTTAAGGATGTAACTGGGTATGTGGATGAAGGAAAATTTAATGCGTCAAATGTCTTGTGCTCTAATGGAAAACTATTTTATGTTGGGTATTTAGTTTTTCAGAAATGTTTTAATTGAAGACTATGAAAGGTTAGTGTAAAATTGAAGTGCAAGTTTTTTGTGTGATGCATTGACATGAATTGAAATCAATTGATAAGAAATAATGGGGTTGCAAAGTTAATCCATTAAAGTACACTTGACTTCAGCACACTTGTATTGAGATCAAATGTACTTTTGAGTTTCGTGTCATAGTCATGCAACACAGAAACAGAACCCCATTTACCAATGTGTGGTCTGTAGCCTACTAGACCTTGATTTGAGTGCTTGTCTTGCTATTTAAATTTTGAGAGTTCTTGCCTCCACCACTTTTTCAGATGGTGTGTCTAAATTACAACTATCAACTGGGTGAGAAAAATAATTTAGTTGAATCCTCTTCCAAAATTCTTAAACCTTGTCCTAAACCTGTTGCTTCTAGTTTTGGGTCCTTTGTATACTGGTGTCTTAAACTCATTTTATTCAGACCCCTCATAATTTTGCTTAACTCTATCTGGTTCCCTCTTCAGTTTGTGCTCCAAGGAAAACAAACACAGCCTATCCTCTCTCCTTTTCAGTGAAACACTCCATTTTGGCAGCATCCTGGTGCGTCTCCTCTGTAACGCTGTCACACGTTTTGTGGCACCTTGACCCTTTGACTTGTGTTTGGATTTGGAGTATGAAGTCTGTTGCAGATGTAACATCAAGAGCAGACCACAGGCTGTAATCCTTTGTTTATGCTTGTTATTGAAACTCCAAGACCAAAGCAAACTGTGATGCCAATGCATACGAGTCCAGATCAAATTGCCTTCTTTTAAATTGGCATCAATGTTGACTCTCCCTGGTAGTTGTTGGAGCAGGAACTACAGGGACTGAATAAGCTTGGGTGTTGTCTTCCTCAGTTTCTCAGATATACAGAACCTGGTCACATACAAGTGGTTAAAACGTTTTACATAGTCTGCAGAAGACATTCAGCTTATTAGTCTAGTTTTCCTCAAAAATAAGTTGAAGTGAAGTGTTTTTCATATTTTTATTACTCTGTGCATCTTGTTTACAAATGCCAAATATTAACAATTAATTTGATCCCCTTACGTCAGCTGTGAAAATTTGAGGATTGTTTGAATCTGCATCATGCTTCTGTACATCATGCTGCAAGAACATATTGAGCATTAGCAGAAGTTGTGATGTATTGACTCTTAACAAAAAAAAAAAGCCCTCTTGAAACATTAAGTAGATGTTGCTCAATTCTATCTATGTGCATGTGAAGTAAATTAAGCTGGGGAAGAATGTATCTATCAATATCAATTGATTAGTATCAATTATCAATATCTATAACTAACATGGGAGGTTTTTTTTCACTCTGCTGCTGAGAAATAATGCACTTCAAATCATTATTTTGCACAGGGAGTTCAGTGAAGAGCAATCTTAGTATATGCTAATTTGAATTCTACCTGAGATCTTGATGCTCCTTGTCATTAAAATAATTGGCTCATAGAAGCCTAGAGCCAACAAAATATTGTGTAGCCAGTAATTATGACATATAGCATTAAAGTGGATTCTGGTTAATTGGGTCATTGATTAATCGGGGTGGCCACTTATATGGGGCAACTCTTCAAAGACACAAAATAATTGAGAAAATAGCCGGAACACCTTCCCTTTATTTGGGACATCATGCTGCTTAATTGGGGCACAGGAGTGTTGTTGAACAGTTTCTAACTAGTGTTAGAAGTGAAACCCCTTTTTTTTTTAATTGATTTTTTTAATGCATTTTCTACAACATTACAAATAAAAAAACCCCCAAAACAAAGTAGAAAATTAGTACAGTGCAAGATAAACATACAATAGTAATATAATACAAAATAAAATCATTGAGAAAGCACCCAAATTGAAGTCATGTAAAGTTAGTGTCCTCCCCAAGCCCCACAACAACAAAAAACTCTAGACCAACCAAAACAAAATGTAGAAAATATAAATCAGAACATTCAAACCCCCAAAGCTGTAAGTACACTTGAAAACAGAAGATGATAATGCCTATTACCAAAAAAAAGAGCTGAAAGCAAGGGACTGAAAAAAAAACTTAATTAAGAGGAAAATTATGAAAATACTCAATAAAAGGGCATTAGGCAGATTGAACTTAGCAGAGAGCTGTTGAAAGGATGTGAAGCGATTATCGATAAAAAGATCTTCAAAATGTCTGATGCCCTTCCTATACCAATCATAGAATGTTGAATCATACATAGTAGGTAGAAAAAGATGATTATGTAAGATAGGACTAGAAAGGGAAAAACCATAAAAACCATAAAATTTCCTAAACTGGGCCCATATTCGCAAAGTATGTCTAACAAGAGGATTAACAATTAGTCTAGACAAACTACTAGGGACTGCAGAACCAAGAAGTGCAGAAATAGATAGATCTTTAGTGGAATTCAGCTCCATTGCTACCCAATTAGGGCACTCAGATTGGCTATGAAAAAAAGACCAAAAGATAGTGCAATGAATGTCAGCTGCCCAGTAGTATAAACGAAAATTAGGTAAGGCCATGCCACCCTCTTTTTTAGATTTTTGAAGATAAACTTTATTAATTCTAGAACGCTTATTCTTCCACAGCTAGGACAAAATAATAGAGTCTAAGGAATCAAAAAAGTTTTTAGAAATAAAAATTGGAATAGATTGAAATAAATATAAAAATTTAGGGAGAACATACATTTTAACAACATTAATACAACCTACCAAGGACATAGATAGAGGTGACCATTGTGACAGACTCTGTTTTGTAGTATATAAAAGATTGGCAAAATTTTCACGAAAAAGATCTTTAAACTTTCTTGTAACTGTAATACCAAGGTAAGTAAATTGATTATGAACTACTTTAAAGGGGAGGTCACGAAATGCTAATACTTGTGCTTCTTTATTAATTGGGAAAAGTTCACTCTTATGTAAATTAAGTTTATAGCCAGAAAACTGGCTAAATTGATCAAGAAGTGAAAACATTGGAGGTAAGGATGTGGACGGATTTGAAAGAAAAAGTAATAGATCATCAGCATAAAGAGAAACTTTGTGCTCAACACCTCCCCCCCCCCCCCAAAATCCCGGTCAGTTCAGGACAGCTTCGGAATGCTATCGCCAGAGGTTCTACAGCCAAATCAAAAAGAAAGGGACTTAAAGGGCATCCTTGATGGGTGCCATGTTCGAGATTAAATAACTGGGATTGCTGAGAATGAGTCAAAACAGAGGCGGTAGGACATAGATACAGCAATTTGATCCAAGAGATATAACTTTGACCAAAGTCAAATTTTTCTAAAACCGCAAAGAGGTAGTTCCACTCTATACGATCAAATGCTTTCTCTGCATCGAGAGAAATAACGCATTCAGGAATCCCAGTTGAAGGTGAATATAAAACATTAAATAAACGCCGTATGTTTAAAAAAAAAGGAAGACGGTTTTTAATAAAACCAGTTTGATCATCAGAAATAATAGAGGGTATAACAGTTTCTAATCTATGAGCCAAGACTTTGGCCAAGATTTTAACATCAACATTAAGCAAAGAGATCGGCCTGTACGAGGAACACTCTGTTGGGTCTTTACCCTTTTTTAATAAAAGAATAATATATGCCTCATTAAATGAGGGTGGCAATTTACCATAGTTAAACGAGTCAGATAGTACTGAGAGTAACTGAGGAGAAAGGAGTGAAGAGAATGATTTATAAAATTCTACGGGGAACCCATCAGGTCCAGGAGATTTGCCTGAAGACAGTGCAGAAATTGCAAAAGATATTTCTTCTAATGATATAGGCTCATTAAGTTTTGCTTTAAAATCAGATGAAAGCGAAGGAATATTGAGAGTATTTAAAAAAAGATCAACAGAAATATTCTCATTCAGAGATTCAGAGGAATAAAGCCGAGAGTAAAAATTTTTAAATACGTCATTGATTTCTGAGTGATTCGATGTAATATCCCTGTTCTCCTTCCGGATCTTTGTGATATGTTGTTTAGCTTTAGAACGCCTCAACTGATTAATTAGAAATTTACCACATTTGTCACCGTGAATATAAAAGTGACTCTTACTTTCAAGAAGGTGACGTTCAACAGGTTGAGTAGCGAGAAGGTCAAATTTAGTTTGAAGTTCTACACGCTTATATAATTCAGGGTTATTAGTTTGAGCATATAATTGATCTAATTCTTTAATCTGATTAATTAGGTCTAATCGATCTATACGGGACTTTCTATTAAGATTTGCTGTATATGAGATTATTTGACCCCTCAAATATGCTTTCATGGCATCCCAGACAATCTGGGATGACATTTCAGATGACGTATTAGTGTTTAAATAAAAAGTTATCTGATCCTTAATAAATTTTAGAAAATCATCATCCGATAATAAAGTCGGGTTAAAACACCAATGTTTATTCCTCTGAGGGAGACCAGGAAAATTTAGAGACAAAGTAATTGGAGCATGATCAGAAATCAGTATAAGAAGTGAAACCCCCTTATATTGGGCATCTCTGGAAACCCGACCTGTTAGCCCCTGGCTATCAGCCATTGGATTCCGCGGTGATTAAACCCACCTTTCTCTGGCTTTGTACTTCTAGGATGTGTACAACTTTGGCTCCAGCAAATCCATGAGGTTGGGATGTCTCACTCACCCAAACCCTGGTTTGTGTGAATGCTGTGTGATTTACTGCCCTGGCACGAAATAGCAGAGTGTACACTGCATAAAATTAAGTATATTTAAGAATGTTAATTTAAGCAAACAGTTATTAAATGGGGGGAAAAAACCAAAAAGAGCCCATTACTCTTAAACAGTCAAATGTGCATTTAAGTTGGAGCTCATCTTGAACTTGTCTGCCACTTGTGTGCTGGACCCCTGCTTCCAAACGTTGCTCAAAATTCATCTTTGTCACTAATAGTGAGAAATAAGCAGTAAGACAATTGAGAACTGTTTTGCTCACTGTGGTTTGAAGCGTTCAGCCTTGGAGATACTAGAAATGGCCAGGAGTGAAAATGAAATAATTTCACTATTTCAACAAGTTTGGAACTATGAAGAATTTGAAGGTATTGACAGTTATCTTGAATGTTACAATGAAAATAAAGATTTGAAGGATGCACTTGTCTACAACATTGTATGAAGGGTGTCTATTATCAGCACTAGGCTCCACTGATTTTGTTCATTTACAGTCAAAAGAACTCGACACAGTTGAGTTCCACTGTCAGTAAATATTAGGAACTAATACATAGTTTTATAATACGTAGTAGTATTGGTAGTGTTCTGATGTATTCTGTATTTCATTTAAATACATAATTTGTTACTTAGTTTGCACTTTTTAAATACCTTTTTGAACTTGATAGTTTTCTGAGTGGTCAGGGCATCAAAGGATATGGCAAGAAGGCAGGTTTGTGGGGTTAAGTGGGATCTGAGATCAGACATGATAAAATGATGGAGTAGACTTGATTAGCTGAATGGCCTAATTTTGCTCCCATATTTTATGGTCTAAACTTTCATTTAAATTTTGGCTAATTGGTCCAAAATATAGTGGTTCAAAATAACTGGAATCCACTATTATTAATGTCAGTATATTGCTATATCTGTAGCAATCTATGAGGTTCTGACAAATCTGTGGTAATGTTACCACTATGTAGGTGGAGTGTGTTACTACCATGTAGGTGGGGTGAATTCACAATTGAGTGTATGTGATTTAGGATCTTTATGGAATTGTCCACTTGAAATTATGTACTCTGAGAATCACCTTTTCAAAAAATCTGGTTGAGGGAGCTGAAGTTGATGGTTATAGTCCATTGTAGTTGATGGCTTCAGTCTTGTTGATCCAAGACTGAAAAAGATAACCCTTCACAGAAATAGATGGAAAGGAAAGTGACGGTTGAAAGTTTCAAGTTTAGGAACTAGCTCAATGTTTCTGGGAGATAATGTTAAAGATAAGGAGTTTGAGCTTTAGAGAAGAAAGATGCAGTTGGAAATTGTACAGGACTGTATTGAAAATAAAGTTTGAGGGTGACAGGAAGAAGAAAAGTTATAACCTGGGATAGATGTCTTCTGTGTGATAGCTCTTAGGACATCATTGCTTGTGCATTTTAGTTAATTTTCTACAGTCTCATGTAGCTTGGCATAATGAAACATTAATTAATAGCGTTGTGGTAGAGACCCTGAAGCACAGTTAAAAGAATTCGTCCAAGGACAAACTTGCTCGATTTTATTCTCATGTTAATCCAATCTGTGACAGATGCCATTCTGAAGTAGCCTCATTGGCTCACATGTTTTGGTCTTGCCCTTGCTTGCAAAAATACTGGAAAGATATTTTTGGTATAATTTCAACAGTTCTCAGTATTAACTTGCAACTTCATCCTATTACTGCAATTTTTGGCTTACCAATGGTGGATAACAGTTGTTTATCCCCCTCAGCTCGGCGGATGATTGCATTTGCCACACTAATGGCTAGAAGATCTATTCTACTGAACTGGAAAGAAATTAATCCCCCAACTACATTTCAATGGTTTTCCCAAACTATATCTTGTTTGAGTTTAGAAAAAATTAGATGTGTCATTTTTGACCCTTCGGTCAAATTTGAAGAAACCTGGAGACCATTTATTCAACATTTTCATATGAGTTAAACTGACCTTTCCCAAACCCTTTTCTTATCACCTTTAGTTATTTGGATAGAGGTGTGGAGTTATTGACACTATTGTGTATACTTGATATGATGCAATAGCCCATGTCGGTTAGGTTAGCTTTATTTTTGTTTTTTTTTTGGGTTTTTTTCCCATTTTTCCATTTTTTGTAATACACTGAGTTTGGGAGGTTATTATATTTGAGTTATTAACTGTTTGTATTTGTACTTTAGCCTTATTAATTATGTACTCTCAAACTCTCTGTATTTGCTGTTTTTCTTATGTTTGTTTGAAAATTAATAAAAAGATTTTTTTAAAAAAAAGAAAGAAAGAAAGAATTCGGCTTCCTGACTTCTCTAAAATGGCAGTTAACCATTGAGATGGGCTTGTGATGCTTTTTCTACTCAAGCATTGTTTGGGGGTAATAACATGCTTTTTTTTATTTTACAGATAGCGAATATTATAAAGCACAGGCACTGAAGAATGCAGAAGATGCTTTTCGAGTGCAACAGGACAGAGTAAGTGTCGCAGATCTTAAGTATACAGAACTAATTCATTATGTTCAAGTTGTGATATGTAGTCTCGTCCTTGGTTGATGAGAATATCTAACAGTAGCACCATATTTTCTCCAAACTTGTTTTGATAGAATTCAAAACTAAACTTGGATTGGATTGTTGATTGTTCATGAAATGTACAGATGCTAAAGAATTGTTGAGGGGAATTGTATTGGGGACATGGATGCTAACATGAACTCATGGTGCTTTAGTTAAGTACCTTAGTAATTTCAGTCCTACAGTGTCAGCTTTTTTTTTGACGGTTAACAGGGCATGAGAAACCCATCACATGATGTGCTTAAATTAACACAACTTCTTGAAAAGGAACTGTTTGGCAAGTGAGTTTTTTAAAGTTATGAAAGTAACTAAGAGAAGCATGATACTGTTTTGTATAGAGCCAGAAGAGATAACTATATAAGATAAAGGCTTGTGACTTTGAGGATAATATATGATAGGGCTTTGAATTGACTGACAAAACGTGAAGGGATAAGCATGTCATTTTCATAAATGAGGTGTCTTGGTGATCAGTGCTGTGCAACATCCATTTAAGATTTTTATTAATGAAGTAGCAGGGATTGATTCTATTTACATTTCCAGACAATTAAAGGATACCTGGGAGGGTAAGTTGTAAGGAGGCAATGTTTACAAAAGGGTTTAGATCAGGGGTGTCAAACTCATTTTAGGTCACGGGCTGGATTGAGCAAAATGCAGCTTCATGCGGGCCGGATCAGTCGGACGCGTGCGAATGCAGCTTTCGTTGCCTCCGTTTTTTCAGCCTGCTCTCATGTGTCTCAGTCTCTGCTATAACTACAAAGTGTTTCACTTTTACAAATTCCATTTCTTATGAAGAAGACTGCCGAATAAACACTAAAAACCCTGAAAACCTGGTACCTGAATAAACTCAGCATTAGCCATATCATACGCCATAGGCGCTTCGATTACTGGGGCCAGCTTTAATAGTAATTAGATATTATCTCGCGGGCCAAAGATAATTCCACCGCGGGCCGGATTTGGCCCGCGGACCTTGAGTTTGACATATATGGTTTAGATAAAAATGGCAGTTTGAGTGTAATGTGAATGTGACATTATCCTCACTCTTCAAACTTTTTACAACATGGAAAGAGGCCATTTGGCTGATCAACAATCCCATTTCCTCACTTTGCTCCTTGTAACTGTGCTCTTTCCCTCTCCCCACCCACCTTTTGCTTATCAGTACCATCCTGACTCCTGCTATCTGTGATAAACTGGGGAAAAACGTATCAAACCAAGAGGAAAACACAAAGATGGGTGGCAGGTCTGAAACAGCAAAGAATTTAAATGTTAATTACAAATAAGAACTGTAAACAAAATATCCAGCTAAGTAAAAATAAAAATTGGATCAGAAATTTCCGCAGATATTTTAATCTTAAATAAGCATTGGTCCTATTAAACGTGAATGTGGAGAATAATGGAAAATGTGCTCTGTCAGATGAATTAAATATGTTCTTTGCATCAGCCTCACAATACATAATATAACTAATGTTTCAAATGTACTTCAAGGAAATTGCATTCTCTAGGAAAATGGTAGTATAAAAATAGTTGGAGCTGCTCCTTAATAAGTCTTTGGTTGTAATGGATCTTAAAGATGTAGCTGTTGAGATATCATAGTTGATGAATTTGCTTTAATTTCTAAATTTCTTCTGATTTGGGGATGTTTTTGTTGAAGCAGAAAAAATGCAAGTGCCATACTTGCTCGTAACTCAAAAAGGACTAGAATCAGGAAACTGAAGGCTAGTTAACTGAATATCTCACAAAGCAAAAATTAGAGGATTATTATTAATTAGGGTAATCATGAAGTTTGACATGACCTATGAAAAAGTGATTGTCTGATTTTCTGGAGTGTTTTTTTTAAAGTAAGATGTAATTCATGTAAATGAGAACCAGTTGATGTACTAAGCCTTCTGAAAGGCATTTGGTTAAGATTCATGTTAAATATTACATATTGTGAGAAATACAAAACTCATGGTAAAGGATGTAGGGAACTATCAGGGTAGAAGATTGCCTGCAACAGGAAAGAATAGGCATATGTGTCTTTTAATGGTTGGCAATATGTAGCCAATGATATGTCATAGGGACTGAGTGCTGAACTCATGCAACTTATGAACTGACATGGATGAAAGAGCTAAAGATATGGATTTAAATTTGCTAATGCCATATGGACAAGTAGCCAAGTACATTGGGAAGACTGTGAGGAAGCTCGAAAAGGGTGCAGGTGGGATAAGGATATGGACAAAGATCTAGTGAAATGGAGTATAATGTATGAGAATAGGAAATGTTCATCATGGTCAAGAATAAGGGAGGTGAATCTTAAAATCTGAGATGGCTCTCACTGTGTTCTTTTGTTTACAGACCCGACTATTTGATGAAGAGGCAAAGGAGAGCCGCATGGCTGCACTTCGTGCAGCTAATGAGTCTGGGACAGGCTTTGGGGAGAGTTACAGTTTGGCTAACCCCTCCATTCGGGCTGGTGAAGATATCCCTCAACCTTCTATGTTCAATGGCAAACTCAAAGCCTACCAACTGAAAGGCATGAATTGGCTTGCTAATCTCTATGAACAGGTAAATTTGGTTGTACTGGTAGATATGTGTGCTTACACAACCAGATACAGGTGTAATTCACAATATCAGTGAGTCTATACTTGAGCAGCTGTGAGTACATATATAACTTGGCACTCTGTATGTATTCTAAGGAATGAGAATTCTAAGGGCATGAGTGACGTCAGGGTCATTATATATAGAGAGAAATCTATTGATAAAGGTGCTGTCCTGCTAGGAGTCTGTTGGGAAGCCCTACCTTCGTCTTGCTCCATGCTGCTATGTTGAGAACCTGGGTATCAGGAATGTTGCATGAGTCCCTACTCTCCCTTTTGGTATATCTGTGGTAGTGAATCAGTCCATGGATTAATATGGAAGCTGCCAGTCAAGGGTGATACTGGGCTGACTGGGCTCAATACTGAAATGAGGGCATCAGAGCTGTACCTTGGCTGGCATGTTGTGTGCAGAGTATTGCTACAACAGGTCTACATGTTGACAGAACACCCTCTTTCTCTTCCATTGCTGTCTTCCTGTCTCTATCCATATAGCCTTTCATGGCCTATAATCTCTTTGCTCAATAGCTGGTGACCATTGCTGAGTTTGTTACTATACAGTACTCTCTGGACAAGGGAGAGCTCGAGGCATAGTGTTTCTTGTATCGAGCAAGAGGCAATAATGAAGAGTGCAGCTCCTTGCACAGAGCTTTCTGAAGTGCCAGTGCAGAGGGCAGTGATTTGTGTGAACTTCCTGGCATAGCAGTGGGAGGGCAGCTGTATCCTTTGGTATCCTGGCATAGCATACAGTCCAAGCAGTGTGTATGTTATTTGAGTGTATGTTCTCATTCCACAACTAAAAGTGCTTCAGAAATCAGTGCCCAAATACCAGGCAGAGGTAGATACTTTATCCTTGACCCTACACCATCTTAATATACACTCAGTGGCCACTTTATTAGTACAGCTGTGTATCTGCATATTAGTGTAAGTATCTAATCAGCCAATCATGTGGTAGCAACTCAGTGCATAAAAGTATGCAGTCATGGTCAAGGGGTTCAGTTGTTCAGACCAAACATTAGAAAGGGAAAGAAATGTGATTTAAGTGACTTGCTGTGGAGTGATTGTTGGTGTCATAAGGAGTGGTTTGAGTATCTCAGAAACTGCTGATCTGGTATTTTCATACACAAGTCTAGAGTTGACAGAGAATGGTGTGAGAAACAAAAAACATCTGACAAGCAGCAGTTCTAAGGGTGAAAACGCCTTGTAATGAGAGGTCAGAGGAGAACAGCCAGACTTGTTCAAACTGAGAGGAAAGTGACAGTAACTCAAATAACTAAGTGTTACAGCAGTGTTGTGTGTTCAGAGATGCATTTGTGTATCACATGTTGAATCTTGAAGTGGATGGGCTATACATGCACTCAGCCACTTTATTAGGTACAGAAGATACTGAATAAAATGTCCTCAGAATGTATTATATTTTGAATTGGCAAGCATGGGACTACTCAACGTCTAAAGATGATTCACCCTTGGTGTTTTTTTTTTATCATTTGGACCACAAGACTTGGAGCAGAAGTAGGCTGTTCCGCCCATTTGGTCTGCTCTGCCATTCCATCATGGCTGATTTATTATTTTCTCAACCCTGTTTTCCTGCCTTTACCTTGTAACTTTTGGCACCTCGACTAATCAAGAATCTATCAATCTCTGCTTTAAATATACTCAATGACTTGGGCCTCCACACCAAACTATGGCAATGAATTCTTCCCATTAAATTCTCCTCGTATGTTAATGCTTTCATTCCTGAAATTATTCTCGTGAACTTCCTCTGGACCCTCCCCAATGCCAGCACATCCTTTCTTGGATAAGAGGCACAGAACTGTGCACAATACGCCAAGTGCAGTCTGACCAATGCCATACATATCATGGATTAGCATTGTATCCTTACTCTTCTAGTCCTCTTGTCATGAATGCTAAAAATTGCATTTGCCTTCTTTACCACTGACTCAACCTGCAAGTTAACCTTGAGGGAATTGTGAACAAGGATTCCATCCACTTATATGCACAGTGGTAAAGTGTTTTGAGATCTTGGTGATGAAATGTAAACACTTCTGCCTGAAAAGCAACTTCGATCTGCTCCAATTTGCCAACATGAGTAACAGGCACACAGCAGATATCATCTCATTGGCTCCTCAGTCAACCCTGAAACATTTGAACAGCAAAGATGCATAAATTAGGTCTTGACAAAGGGTCTCGGCCCGAAACGTTGACTGCTTGCTTCCACGGATACTGCCCGACTTGCTGATTTCCTCCAGCGTGTTGTACATGTTGCTTTGACCCCAGCATCTGCAGTGTACTTTGTGTATACATTAGGAAGATCTCTATCAACTACAGCGCAGCATCCCCTCAACTAATCAATAAGCTTAATACCTCCTTGTGCAATTGGATCCTGGATTTCTTCACTTGTGGACCCCTGTCAGTTCAGACTGGCAACAACATCACCATGATCTCTATCAACTCTACTCACTTTATGCTTATGGCTGTGACTAAGCACAGGTCCAATATCATATTTAAGTTTGCTGATGACACCACTGTCATAGGCCATATCAAAAATGGTGACGAATCAGTATGTAAAAAGGAGAATTTAAATCTGGCTGAGTGGTGCCATAGCAACAACCTTTTACGAAGTGTCATTAAGGTCAAGGAACTGATTATAGAGTTTAGGAAGGGAATCTGGAGGTCCATGACCCTGTCTTCACTGGAAGATCAGAGGCAAATGGGATTAGCAACTTTAAATACCTATGTGTTATGCTTTCAAAGGACGTGTCCTGGGCCCAGCGGGTAAATGCATTACAAAGAAAACACAGCAACGCTTCTACTTTCTTAGGAGTTTCTGGAGATTCAGCATTGCATCTAAAACTTTGCCAACCTTCTATAGATGTGCTGGTGGAGAGTACGTTGACTGGCTTATCACAGACTGGTATGAATCCACCGATGCCCTTGAACAGACAATTCTACAAAAGGTAGTAAATACACCACAGTCCATCATCGGTAAAGCTCTCCTAATCTTTGAGCACATCTCCATGAAATACTGAATAGGAAAGCAGTATCCATCATCAGGGATTCTCACCACCCAGCACAGGCACTCTTCTCGCTGCTGCCATCAGGATGAAGCTACCTGAGCTTCAGAACTGACACTACCAGGTTTAGGAACAGTTACTCTCCCTCAGCCATCAGGCTCTTGGACTCACTTTCAAGGATGCTTCATCTCATGTTCTCTATTTATAAGACCATAAGATATAGGAGCAGAATTATACTATTTGGCCAGTGAAGTCTGCTCTGCCATTTCATCATGGGTGCTCCATTTTCCCCCTCAGCATCAATTTCCTGCTTTCTCCCCAGATCAGAACCAGTAGGCGGCGCAGCACACGGCAGCAGCGGCCTTTTGGATCTGTTGCTACTTTAATTTAGTTTTTTAATCTAATTTTTAATTAAATTTAATTTTAAGGCACAATTAGGATTTAGGGCAATGGATAACAGCGACTATCTACCATCGCCAGTTACTGCTGCAATACAGAGATTGCCCAAAAACTAACCTTCATGAAAATCTGCTGGTTAGCTTGCGCGACCTCGGCTTGCTGAGGGAATCGGGCCTGCAGTCCTCGGAGTCACCTGATACCGGTGGCTGGAGGTGGGGACAGCGTAAGCAGTGTGCGAAGAAATGGAAGCGAGGTGAGCGGGCAGGAGTCTGTGCCAGGAAAAAAGCAAGTCCTAGCCATCCGGCTCTCCTGTCCATTCTGCTCTCCAATGGACATTAAATTGGACTACATCTGTGGCAACGAGATACTCAGCGTGAGTACAGAAATGGGCAGAATCCCGGGTGCTGCCATTCAGCTGATTATTTATATAACAGATTTTCCCCCAAGCCATCGGACTACCAACCTACTGTCCTCTGCTGTGCCTATTGTCTTGTTTATTATTTATTGTAATGTCTGCACTGTTCTGTGTACTTTGTGCAGTCCTGGGTAGGTCTGTAGTCTAGTGTAGTTTTTGTGTTGGTTTACGTAGTTCAGTGTAGTTTTTTTTATTGTTCATGTAGCACCAGGGTTCTGAAAAATGTTCTCGTTTTTACTGTGTACTGTACCAGCAGTTATGGTCAAAATGACAATAAAAGCAACTTGACTTGATATCCTTTCATGCCCTGACTAATTAAGAAACTATCAACTTCTGCCTTAAATATACCCAATGATATGGCCTTCACAGCTGCCTGTGGCAACAAATTCCACAGATTCACCACCCTGGCTAAAGAAATTTCCCCTCATCTCCATTCTAAAAGAACACCCTGTGTCCTCTGGTCTTAGACTCCCCTACCATAGGAAATATCTTCTCCTCATCTACTCTATTGAGGCCTTTCACCATTCGATAGGTTTCAATGAAGTCCTATTTCATTCTTCTGAATTCCAGTGAATGCAAGCCCAGAGCCATCAAATGCTCCTCATATGATAAACCTTTCAATCCCAGAATCATTTTCATAAATCTTCGAAAACTCTCCAATATCATCACATCTTTTATTAGATGGAAGGCTCAAAACTGCTCACAGTACTCCAACTGAGGCCTCACTGGTGCCTTATAAAGCCTCAATATTACGTACCGTAGATTCCGGATTATAAGCCGCTACTTTTTTCCCACATTTTGAACAGCTTTGAACTCTGCGGCCTATAATCCAGAGCGGCTAATACATGGTTTTTTTTCATGCCGCCTCGTAAACATTTTGCCTCGTAACAGTAGACCAATAAAATTGATGAGTAGTTCACAGAGGTCCAATGAAATTGTACGATAAATCAAGCGCACTTTCACAATTAAATTATTGTAAATCAGTCATTTGTACTCACCCTCATCAACATGGAAAATACTCGAAGAAAAGCAAGACCCGAGCGCGTCAGACCCGATTAGACCCGATCGCATTGCGCAAGCGCGTCAGACCCGATTAGACCCGATCGCATTGCGCAAGCGCGTCAGACCCGATTAGACCCGATCGCATTGCGCAAGCGCGTCAGACCCGATTAGACCCGAGCGAAAACGCTGCTTTTAAGTTAAAGTCGATCAATAACTTTTCCTGGTAGGCTGCAGTATATATATTTTTACCAGTCGCTAGGAGATATTGGAATGTTGTTCGTGCTGTTCAGTAAAAAAGTATATGCAACGTAATTTGTGTTACCGATACGTATGTATATTTAAAAGTAGCGGTGCGGCCTAAAATCCGGTGCGGCCTTTACAATTAAAAAATTGATTTTATTTCTAAAATTAGAGCCTGCGGCTTTTAATCAGGTGCGCTCTGTAGTCCGGAATCTACGGTACTCGCTTTTATATTCTTCTCTTCCCCCCCCCCCCCCCCCAAAATGCGAACATCATGTTTGCCTTCCTTACCATAGGCTTAACCTACAAATTAACCTTTAGGAAATCCTGCACGAGGACTCCCAAGTTTCTTTGCACCTCAGATTTTTGTATTTCTCTCCATTTAGAAAAAGTCTACACTTTTATTTCTCCTACCAAAGTGCATGACCATACACTTTCCAACACTGTATTCCATCTGCCACTTCTTTGCCCAGTCTCCTAATCTGTCTAAGTCCTATTGTAGCCACTTTACTTCCTTAAAACCACCGGCTCCTCCTCCTATTTTCAAATTGTCTGCAAAATTGGCCACAAACCCATGAATTTCATCATCCAAATCATTGACAGATAACGTGAAAAGAAGTGCTTCCAACACAGACCACTGTGGAACACCATTAGTCACCGGCAGCCAACCAGAAAAGGTCTCTTTGCCACCTGCCAGTCAGCCAATCTTCTATCCATGCTAGTATCTTTCCTGTAATACTATGGTTAAGCAGTAATACCATTGTTAAGCAGTCTTGTCTGTGGTACCTTGTTAAAGACTTGCTGAAAATCCAAGTACACAAAATCCCCCAATTTCCCTTTATCTATCTTGCTTGTTATTCAAAGATTTCCAACAGATTTGTCATGCAAGATTTTCCGTTAAGGAAACCATGTTGACTATAGCATACTTTATCATGCTTCTCCAAGTACCCTGAAACCTCATCCCTATGATCTCTAACACCTTCCCAACCACTGATGTCAAGCTAACTGGCCTAAAAATTGCTTTCTTCTGTCTTCCTCCCTTCTTGAAGAGAGAAGTGATAATTGCAATTTTGCAGTCCTCTGGAATCATTCCAGAATCTTGTGATTTTTGGAAAGATCATTAGTCTCTTCAGCCACCCCTTTCAGAACCCTGGGTGTCATCCATCTGTTCCGGGTGATTAATCTACGTTCACACCTTTCAGCTTCCCAAACATCTTCTCCCTAGATAAGGCTAGCAACTGTACTCCCTTCTGCCCCTTGGCACTCTCGAACTTCCAGCACACCCCTTCTGTCTTCCACAATGAAGACTGATGCAAAATACTTGCCAAATTTGTCTGCCTTTTTTTATCTTTACTATCTCTCCAGTGCCATTTTTCAGCAGTCTAATGTTCAGTATTCCCTCTCTTATCCTTTATATATCTGAAAAACCTCTCAGATATTTCTGTCTAGCTTACCTTCATATTTCAACTTTTCTCTCCTTATGGCTTTTTTGGTTGCCTTCTGTTGTTGTTTTTTTTTAAAGCTTCCCATTCCTCTTTGATTTCTATTAACTGCCACTCCTTAATTAACCTTTAAACCTCACTATTTTCTCTCCTTGACAGACTTTTTTAATAGCTGTTATGTGCAACATTTGGCTGTTTGAAAGCAGTGGTTACCGTTATTGTGTGCTTGTATTCTACCAAGTGATTGAAATGAGATCCAGTTAATATTACTTTAATTATTAATGTCTGTTTAATATGTGTACATTTGACTCAACAATAACTTGAGCTCACTTTTTAAGTTATTTCTCTTCTCCTGCCAGGGCATTAATGGAATCCTTGCTGATGAAATGGGGCTCGGTAAAACAGTGCAGAGCATTGCTTTCTTAGCACATCTAGCGGAGGTGAGATTTATGTTGTTTGACAATTTGAAGAATCTTCACAGAATGCTGTAGTGTACAGCTTTCGATAAATTTTGGTAGCAAATTTGAATTTTAGGGACTCTGCTTACCATACTTTTTCCTTGAACCCCTTTGTAGGACTTCATGTTAATTACCATTTAATGTAAATGTATTCTTGAACTGTTATGCCTGTTCTTTAGATACAGTTTGGCATGTCACATGAACCACATGGATATAGAGAGTAAATCGGTCTTTACATTGTCCTATCAATTACAATAGATTTTGGTTAATTGGGTCAACTCTTCAAAAAGTAAAACTAATCAAGAAAATAGCCAAGACTCCCTTCACTTATCTGGGACGCTGTACTGGTAAGTTGGGGCAGGAGAGTGTCAGTTTCATGTACTTGCATTCGAAAAGCAGTGATTTTTGTTGCTGATAGCTGGCGAGAAGTAAGCAGTAAGACAACTTGGAACAGTTTTGCTCACTGTGGTTTCAAGCATTCAGGCTTTGTGATGCCAGAAACAGCTGGGGATGAAAATGAAACTATTTCACTGCTTCAAGTTAGGAACTACGAAGAAATTGAAGGAATCAACAATCATCTTAAATGTTATAATGAAGATTTGAAGGTTGCAGTCATTGATGGCATTGTATGAAGCAATCCATTATCTGCACAAGATGTCTGCTCTAATTTTGTTCATTTACAGTGAATCAAAAGAACATGGCAGCATACACTGGATGAATTCCTCTGTCAATAACCATTTGGAACTAATAAGAGTTTTATGGTACTGTAGTAGTATTGATAGTGTTCTAATTTCTTCTGTATTTCAATTAAATGCATAACTTTTTCCTCGGGTAAATGATAGTTTGCCTTTTTTATACTTAACTATCTCCATGAAACTTTGGCTAATTTGGGCGGCTGCTTAATTGGGTCAAAATGTACAGGTCCTGATGTGTCCCAGTTAACTGGAATCCACTGGCAGGTGTGCTACAGGAGAGGTATACTATAAAACAGCTTTTATACTGTGCTCATAAACACAGCACAGTTTGATTATGGAGGATCTCTCTCCTCCTGCAATTACCTAACAGTCCCACTACAGTACAGATTCAAACTGAATTTAATGGAGTTTTTGTTTCTAAAAATAATTTTTGTTATACAGAGAGAAAACATCTGGGGTCCATTCTTGATTATCTCTCCTGCTTCTACACTCAACAACTGGCACCAGGAGTTCTCCAGATTTGTTTCAAGATTCAAGGTAATGAGCACAAATGGAACGGAGCAATGCGGCTGTGCAGTTTTGATGAACAAATATTAGTATTGCTGTAAATTCTAACTCAAACTTTAAACTACGTTTTTCTAGGTGGAACGGTAGAGGCACATTATATCGATTTTTCTCCAGTCTTTCTCTCACACATTTGAAACTCAGAAGGCAATAAGATTATTATTCATTATGGATACCAATCAGTTACTGATAGGTCCAGTAATTACTGACAGGTCCTGAAGAAGGGTCTTGACCTGAAACATCGACTATCTGTTCATTTCCATAGATGCTGCCTGACCTGCTGAGTTCCTCCAGCATTTTGTGTTTATAGTAATTCAAGTAGCACAAGTTTTGCCAGAGGGAAGCTGCGGTAAAGGAGGTTAAAATGAAGTTCCTATGTGAATGTCTCAGTAAGTTGAGATAAGATCTCACAAATTTGAATTCTTCGGGTAGTGCCAGCATTAGATGGCAGTATTGCATAGTATTCTGCAAATAAGATGAACCCATGCTTTTGGTAAACTCAGAATTTTGGCTGTAAAGAAGGCATGGATACTGGGGGAGGTGAGGAAAGTTTTTTTTAAGAACTTGTAATATTCCTCAGGATAATGTTTATAATACAAGGACAAGGTAGCATGATCAGGACTTGTACAACAATATAAAACGTGAAGTATTAGTTGTATTTTACTTCAGAGGTTTGCGCTGGAGAATTACTTTGCTACAGTTGGGATTATCACTTTTCTGTCTGATACATTTCAATTTCCATTTTACATCAAGTGTTTTTTGGGCTGAAGATGTCAGAAGTAAGGCATAAATTGAAAGAGTATAGATTTTATACATTGCCGTTTCTAAACTTGATCTCTGGCAGTACTGTATGCCATATGATGTCTATTGCTAACTCTTCAGTGAATTTCTTGATAGTGATTAAGTTGGACTTAATGCATACCATTGTATTGTCGCCTGGACTTGTAGCATACCGTTGTGCCGAGAAGGGATGTGTTTGTCTTGGGTGTTTTTATTGTGATTGCAAGACCTTGTTAGACATGGGTAACAGTGATTCGTTAGCTAGACCAAAGGCAGAACAGTTGTATTGACTTGGTTGTTGCTTGAGCAAAGCCCCTGTGCCTCATTCATCTAAATGAGGGAGACACCACAGGTACCTTTTGTGTTCCTGGATTTCATACAGGGTTGCAGGCTGTCTCTCCCATCAGTGGTGCCCTCTGGTGCTTGCTTGGTGGTTAAACAAGCAGAACCATGACAACTCAGCGACTTGGGCTACATTTTTGTTCTCTTTGTGACTGTTTTTCTGATATTGTAACCATATGTTCAATGTGCTATTGGTAATGCGATTTGTGCCTTGGTCCAAGAGAAATGCTATTTAATTTGGCTAGATTCATGTATGGTTGAATGATAATTAAACTTGATAGTTGAAATTCTTGCAGTCAAGTAAATAATTGTATAACTAATTGTGGCAGTGCAGTGGTGCTGTTTGCAAGCAAATCCTTGCAAATGGAAATCAGATAATTGGTGAAGATAGTGTTGGTTGAAGAGGAAATATTATCAAGGACATCAGCTCTTGTTTTGAAGAACACTAAAGAATTTGCATATTTCAGATATTTCATTTCAGCCAAATGATAACCATCTACAGCATTCTCAGTAGAAGCATTCTGTTGGAAAACCCCAAATGAAAGCAGTGTGTTGAAAATTATTTTGTCAGAGAGTCACAGAAACAAATTCTTCAATCCAGTAAATATGCTCCTACATTAATTGCAATATATATTCTAGCATCTTCATCAACTCTCAGATTCTGCCACTGCTACATACATGTCAGGGCAATTTAATGTAGTTGTTAGTTAATTAATTTACCTACTATTGTCTTTAGGAAGTGGAAGGAAACCAGAGTAACAAGGGAAACCCACAGTCATGGTGCACTTTACACACAGACAGGATCTGAGATCAGGATTGTCATATCTGAAGATCAATCTTGTTCCATTGAGTTATTTACCACTTACCTTGGTTTTCTTTTATTTTTTAAAAGGTGATTAAAAATTAATCTAAAAGGAATACGCGTTGAAAGTTCATTATGTTTGTCTTCCTTAAACTTCAGGTCCTGCCTTACTGGGGCAACCCACATGACCGAAAGGTGATCAGGAAGTTCTGGAGTCAGGTAAAATTTATACTGAATCCTGTCACATGACTATTATAATTACTTGGTGGATAGGTTTGGACACTGGTGTGAATGGCTCAGATAGTATCACTGGGTATGCTGTCCCTCTGGTGTTTAATTTCAAAACTCCATGCATATTTGTGATTGATTGCTATTTACTAATTTTTGCTAACAAAATGGTGGGAAAGTTATTAGCTCATATATTGTATGAGGCAATTCTCTTCATGGTTCAAATGACTCATCCTTGTATGGCTTCATACAGTTGCAAGAAAAAGTTTGTGGACCCTTTGCAATTACCAGGTTTTCTTCACTAATTACTCAGAAAATGTGGTCTGATCTTCATCTAAGTCACAATAATAGACATGCAATCTGTCTAAACTAATAACACACAAACAATTGTACTTTTCATGTTTTATTGTATAATCATTCACAGTCCAGGCTGGAAAATGTATGCGAATCCTTGTATTTAATAACTTGTAGAACCTCCTTTAGCAGCAATAACCTCCACCAAACATTTGCAGTAGCTGCTGATCAGACTTGCACAATGACCAAGAGGAATTTTCAACTATTCCTCCATACAAAACTGTTATAGCTCATCAATATTTCGGGGATAACCTGCATGAACAGCGCTCTTCAGCTCATGCTGCAGCATCTCAATTGGGTTAGGGTCTGGACTCTGACTTGGCTATTCTAAAACACACTTTTTCTTCTGTTCAAACCATTTACTTGTTGATTTACTTTTGCGTTTCAGATCATTGTCTTGTGCTTCTATTCCAACTTCTATTGTGCTTCAGGTGACAAAGTGCTACCCTAACATTCTCTTGTAAAATGTTAAGCTCTCCAGGCCCTGATGCAGCCAAGCAGCCGCAAACCATAATGCTCCTTCTATCATGCTTCACAGTTGGGATGAGGTTTTGCGTTGTTGTGCAGTGCCCTTTCTTTTTTTTGTAATTTATTTTTTTATTGAAGTTCATCATCAAACAAACATTTCCATAAGATGTATTTCAGACATTGTACATATATATCATATAATCATATATATCACAAATCTCCACAAAGTATTTATCTGAGGTATACACTTATAGAAAAGAGTGGAAAGAAAAAAACAAGCAAAAGGAAAGAACTATGTACAAGTAGGGAGTGATCTTTTTTTTTACAACAGATTCATTGATTTGTGAGAATAAAATCAGGCCTTTGAGGCATTATGTAGTTAAACCATTTTTCCCAGTATCTAATCAAATTGTTCCAGCTTATGGTTAACAGATGCTGTTATCTTCTCCATTTTGTAAATATCCTTTGTAATTTCCATTCATGTATTTAAAGTTGGGCTCTCCTGTGATAACCATTCCCTAGTAAGAGTCTTTTTACCAGCCATCAACAGTATATTCATTAAATATTTATCTCTTTTCAACCATTCTTGAGGTATATATCCAAAATATATGGTCTTACTCTCTAAGGGTATTTCACATTTAAAGATGTCTTGTAGGGCATTGTGTATCCCCCTCCAATAGTTTTTGATAACAGGGCAGCCCCAAAAAATATGATAATGATTCGCATTTTGATTTCCACAATTTCTCCAGCAAACAGGGAGGTTACTATCATAATGGGATTTCTGAGAGGGTGTAATAAAATATCTTATCAAGTTTTTCCATCCAGACTCCCTCCATTTCTGTGAACTGGTACACTTCCATTGATATCTCCATATTGTTGTCCATTCTTCCTCAGATATAAGCAGTGCCCTTCTCCAAACATTGGGGTGTGCATTTCTGCCAAAATGTTCAGCTTTTGTCTCAACTGTACAGAACATTGTCCCATAAGCATTGTGGAACATCCAGGTGGTCTTTTGCAAACTTGAGACCTGCAGCTTTTTATCCCCTTTATTTTGCTTTCCTCCATGGTGTCCTTCCATGAACACCATTCTTGTTTTTCTTATAGTGGACTCATGAGCAGAGACTTTTGCACATTCTAGAGATTTCTGAAGGTCTTTTGCTGTTACCCTTGGATTCTTTTTCACCTCCTTCAGCATTGCATGTTGTGCTGTTTGTGCTGCAAAGATCACAATCTTTGTAGGACACCCAGCAGCGGTTATGAATTTCTTCCATTTGTAGACAATTCCTCTTACTGTCGACTGAGAACACTCAGGTCTTTAGAAATGCTTTTGTAGCCTTTTCCATCTTCATACATCCCTACAGCTTTTCTAAAGTCCTCTAAAAGTTGTTTTGACTGAGGTATGGTGCATGTAAACGGATGTTTCTTGAGAAGAGCAGAACCCGTCAGTAACCCGTGTGTCTTTTGTATAGGACAGGGCACCTCTACAACCCACAGTTCTCATCTCATTGATTGTAACACCTGGCTCCAAATAGTTTTTGTAGAAGGCCTTACCCCAGAGGTTCACATTTTTTTGAACCTAGACTTGTTTAAATGGTGTATTTAGTATTGATGAGAACAATTGTTTGTGTTATTATTTTAGGCAGATTGTGTTTGTCTATTATTGTGACTTGGATGAAGATCAAACCACATTTTATGAGTAATTAATGCAGAAAATCAGGTAATTGCAAAAGGTTCACAAACTTTTTTTTTGCATCTGTACACAGATCACTGATGAGGTACTGAAAAGCACCCAATATCTTACTTGGGAATCATACCTTTAGGAGCAATTGGACTTGAAGTCATACTTTCTTTGCCGGGAAATGAGTTCCAAAATAGATGGTCTGCTAACTCTATTCTGGGATGTACATTGTGAACTAGTGATTTGGGTGATTAAGATAAATACTTGCAAAATAATACCGAATTGGTGATTCGTTGGAAAGTTAATATGCTGAAAATTCTTTCGGAGTACATTCCATCCTTTTTCTGGTTATCATATGTAATGTGCTCAACTGACATAGAGAAACCTAAGCTGGCAGATCTCTCAGGAGACTAACTGAAATCTGTTATATTTTGGCCCAGCTTTTGGTCTTAGTATTACTTAATTGGGAAAGATTACTGCTGATCGATATTGAATGCCAGGCAAGTTATCTGAAGAGGGATTAAATTTGAATTTCAGTCTATTTACTGATCGAGTCCCAGTTGGCTTATTTTACAGATTCATAATTAATTGCATGTGGCAACAAGATACTGCCATGTCTTGGCATTAATGTAGCAAACTGCTGGAGGTCATTCAAAAGCTGGCTTAGGTTCAAAGCAAAGTCATATACATGATAAATTAAGAAGGTAGACAGTATATTGAAGAGCTTTACCCTGTACTGTACCTGTCTGTGGATTTAATGGAACAGTTTGGAGGGATCTGTGTGATTATACAGTTTGTCTTGTGCACTATTCGAACAGTATATGATTCAGCATGAAAATGATCAGCAATAAATTGGGAGTATCTTCAGGGGTGATAACTGTGAAGGAGTTTACTAAAGGAATTCCCCAGATTATCATTTTGTTTACCTTCAGCAGAGTGCCTGCTGCAACTTGTGCTGAAATGGGAAAAGAGTGAGGCATGAGTTTTTGAACAACTGAGGACGCATTTTTCTATAGATGTATCCAGTAAAGGGCAGATCATGAGGGTGTCCAAAAAAAGAAGGAACATGCAAGGAATTTAGGTGATTTGCACTTAAGAGTTGAGTTCGGGGTTCAGTATTGCAGGAAAGGAGAACTGGAAGTCTCAAAGTATGAGATTTGAATTTTACATTGATAATAATTGAAATGACATAAAATGCTGAAATATGACATGTTGGAAATGTCCAGCAGGGGCCAAGCAGTATATGTGGAGGTGGAGGTAGGAGGGGAAGCGAGAATGAATGAGTATTTCAGGTGCTTGACCCCCTCAGAACTGGAAAAATGCAAGAATAAGTATGAGGAGAAGAAAACCAAAGTTGCTGATAGGATGAAGACAAAAGTTGTTCAGGTGGTACAATATTTTTGGTTTTGCCTTTTTAGTTAAAAGGAGGGTAGATAGAAAGGGAAAAGTTAAAAAGAACATGCTGGATTAATGAGGTTCTGAACACAGCAGTTTCTGGAAATCTGAAATAAAATATGATGCTTGAAGTATACATCAGATAAACAGAGAGATTAACAAGAGAATTCACATTATGGGTCAATGATCTGGCCTAATTGGCCAAAAACACAGGTCAAGATGGAATGGAGAGTTGAAGTGACAGCAGATACAAGCTCAGGGTCTTCTTTGTGGGCTGAACGTAGATGTTCTGCAAGGTAATTATTCAAGCTGCATTTGGTTTGTTCAGCATCACGGATACTATCAGTGTGACAAAGGTACAAGTAAGCAAGGAAGGACTTTGTTGGCCTTTTGATAAGGGAGGATGCTACAGCAGTATTGTCCACTGATGCCATATGGCACATATGTCAAACTCAAGGCCCGCGGGCCAAATCTGGCCCGCGGTGGAATTATCTTTGGCCCGCGAGATAATACCTAATTACTATTAAAGCTGGCCCCAGTAATCGAAGCGCCTATGGCGTATGATATGGCTAATGCTGAGTTTATTCAGGTACCAGGTTTTCAGGGTTTTTAGTGTTTATTCGGCAGTCTTGCTCGGCAGTCTTCTTCATAAGAAACGGAATTTGTAAAGTGAAGCACTTTGTAGTTATAGCAGAGACTGAGACACATGAGAGCAGGCTGAAAAAACAGAGGCAACGAATGCTGCATTCGCATGCGTCCGACTGATCCGGCCCGCATGAAGCTGCATTTTGCTCAATCCGGCCCGTGACCTAAAATGAGTTTGACACCCTTGCCATATGGGAACTTAGGAAGAAGGGAAGCATCACTCTAGTGAGGGTGTGTTATAGACTCCCTCCCCCAACAGTTAGTGTGAACTTGAGCCAGTGTACTGCTCATAATTGTAATGGAGTTGTATTACTGAGACATTTTAATTTCCCTTTGTTAAGGGTTTGCATAGGGTGAAGTTTGTGAAATATGCTTCAGAAAGTTTTCTGAGTCAATATATCAGAATCATAATCTGATTTAATATCGCTAGCATATGTTGTGAAATTTAGCAGAGCAGCAGCAGTACAATGCAATACATAATATCGGGGAAAAAATCAATATATGTATATTAAATAGTTATTTTAAAAATAGAGTAGTGTTTGTGGGTTCAATGTCCATTTAGAAATTTGATGGCAGAAAAGAAGAAACTTCCTGAATTGCTGTGTGAATTGCTTCTGTACCTCCTACCTGATGGTAACAATGAGAAGAGGGCATGTCCTGAGTGGTGGGATTCCTTAATAATGGACGCTGCTTTCTGAGGCACTGCTTCTTGAAGATGTCTTGGATATTATGGAGGCTAGTACCCATGATGGAGCTGACTAATTTTACAACTTTCTGTTGCTTTCTGACTCTAATGTCAAGGATTAATTAACATTGGATTCAATGATTCTGGATTACCATGCTTTGTGTTAGAGGTATCCATTTCTAATGGAAGGTCATCCACCATATGAAAATCATTCACTATCCTATCATTGTACAAATATTACATGATCTGGTTGTTTCCCACAGTTCCTGTCAAAATGAACAGGTCTGTACACATAGGCTCGCATTGAAAAAAGCAGCTAAATAGATTGAAAGGCTTGAATCTAATGTTTTGAGGAGTTGGGTATCTGTGGTAAGAGTGTCTGTTGAGTATTTTGCCATGAGTTGTCTCTCTCATTGGCTTTGCAGTAAATGAGGAGAAGCGGATATTATGTATGTTCTTCCAGTTGTTCCCAACATTGCACAAGTATTTTCCTGTAATTGTCAAAGCTGAACACCTTGTCTAAGGATCCAGCATTAGCTTGTATTATTACAGTCTTTGAATTAGTTTGGCCTGTATTAAGGAATGTAGACTGAAAAAGTGTTCCATCAGCAACCACATTGTAATTTTTTTTCAGACTCTTTGCCAATAACTGCTGTCTTTTATCTTTTCTTGGTTTTAGAAAACATTGTACACACAAACTGCACCTTTCCATGTGGTGATAACCAGTTATCAGCTGGTGGTTCAGGATGTGAAGTACTTTCAGCGGGTGAAGTGGCAATATATGGTGCTGGATGAAGCACAGGCACTTAAAAGCAGTTCCAGGTAAACCAGTCTTATCAGTTTCATTCTGCATGAATAGTTTGTGTCAGGAGGGTTTATTGGCAGACATGCATGGAGAATACAGATGTTAAAAGTTGACAGGTAGGAAAACGAGGGGGAATTTGCAGATGTATCTATTAGAAGATGTTTGGATGATGAATGTACAGGCAGACCCCGAGTTACGAACGTCTGACTTACGGACAACTCGTAGTTACGAACTGAGGAAGGAGAACGCCGTCTGACATTTTAAGTTGGATAGTAACGCTGTCCGCCATTTTAAGTCGTTGCTGTTGACACTGTGAGTGTTTAACTTTGTATTTGACTTAGATTTTTCTTAGTAAGATTCACCCTGACCCCACGGCCCACTCTTTCCCCCCCCCCGTTCCGGTCGGCTGGTGGTGCAGTGAGATCAGCGCTGGGCTGGAGAATGGAGGTTCCCAAGTTCGATTTAGTGACAGACTGCTCCTGTGCTGAGCTGATGTCAATCCAGTGACTTCTGTACCATCCGTGCCGGGTTGATGTCGAGCTTGCAACTCGACCTCGTAAAAAAAACACTGCCACCTCCAGTTTAAATTCCCATGCGGAATATTGTGGAGAATCAAATAACCAAACCCAGCACAACCCCCACTTGTCCCATTTAACCTGTCTCAGTGCAGAGGAGTTTAGGACCCGGGGAATTCAGTGCGGTGGTCCTTAGGACCCAGTGGACCTTGGTCGCCGGTGGAGCTCGGGACCCGCCGCCCACAGTGTTTGTTCCATTGACGGGAAGCGATTGAAAATAAAGTGGAAATAATAAAGCGTTTGGAAAGAGGTGAAACGCCATCGGTCATTGGAAAAGCGTTAGGCTACAGTCGGTCAATGATCAGAACAATTTTAAAGGACAACAGATAAAGTGACAATAACGGAGCATGTAAAAGGCCCTGCCCCAATGAAAGCTACAATTATTACTGCGCAACACAGTGGTTTAATTATTAGAATACACACGTTTCTTAAGCGTTTTATATGCATAGGAAGGTAAGATATATACTATATACTAAGACAAACGTTTGACTAACTGATACTAAATAATACTGGATGTACTTGTTCCGGCTTACGTACAAATCCGACTTAAAGACGGACACAGGAATGGAACTCGTACGTAACCTGGGGACTGCCTGTAGTTGTTTACGGCATTGCACCACAGATAACTAAGAGGATAGTGACAGTTTTAACAGTAAAGTGCAGCGAAGATTCACTGGGATGTTGTTTGGATTGTGGAACCTTAGTTGTTGGAAAGTGGTGCAATAGGATGGATTTATTTTCTCTGAAGCAAAGGAGGCTGAGAGGTGACATGGTATAAATATAAAAATTGAGAGACTCAGAGAGGGTTTCTAAAATCATTTCCCTAGCTTGTAGTATTAGAAATGAGGACACATGTTTAAGGTAAGCTGAAGTTTTAAAAGGGGTACGATATCTGGATGTCAGAAGTGGTTGTGAAGACAGATACAGTTATGATGTTGGGCAGTCACTTAAATAGACAAGGTGTAGAAGGAAATGGTCATAATACAGTCAAAGGGGATTGGCACTGATGGTCAACAAGGAGAGCATGTGCTTTGTGGATCCAGAACTGGCTTGCCCACAGAAGGCAAAGAGTGGTTATAGATGGGTCATATTCTGCATGGAGGTCGGTAACCAGTAGTGTACCTCAGGGATCTGTTCTGGGACTCCTACTCTTCGTGATTTTTATAAATGATCTGGATGAGGAAGTGGAGGGAATGGTTAGTAAATTTGCTGAAGACGCAAAGGTTGAGGGTGTTGTGGATAGTGTGGAGGGCTGTCAGAGGTTACAGCGGGACATTGATAGGATGCAAAACTGGGCTGAGAAGTGGCAGATGGAGTTCAAACCAGATAAGTGTGAGGTGGTTCATTTTGGTAGGTCAAGTATGATGGCAGTATATAGCATTAATGGTAAGACTCTTAGCAGTGTGGAGGATCAGAGGGATCTTGAGGTCCGAGTCCATAGGACACTCAAAGCTGCTGCGCAGGTTGACTCTGTGGTTAAGAAAGCATATGGTGCATTGGCCTTCATCAATCGTGGGATTGAGTTTAGGAGTTGAGAGGTAATGTTGCAGCTATATAGGACCCTGGTCAGACCCCACGGAGTACTGTGCTCACTTCTGGTCACCTCACTACAGGAAGGAAGTGGAAACCATAGAAAGGGTGCAGAGGAGATTTACAAGGATGTTGCCTGGATTGGGGAGCATGCCTTATGAGAATAGGTTGAGTGAACTTGGCCTTTTCTCCTTGGAGTGACGGAGGATGAGAGGTGACCTGATAGAGGTGTATAAGGCATTGATCGTGTGGATAGTCAGAGGTTTTTTCCCAGGGCTGAAATGGCTAGCACAAGAGGGCATAGTTTTAAGGTGGTTGGAAATAGGTACAGAGGAGATGTCAAGGGTAAGTTTTTTTTAATGCAGAGAGTGGGGAGTGCGTGGAATGGGCTGCTGGCGACGGTAGTGGAGCTAGGTACAATAGGGTCTTTTAAGAGACTTCTGGGCAGGTACATGGAGCTCAGAAAAATAGAGGGCTATGGGTAACCCTAGGTAATTTCCCAGGTAAGGACCTGTTCGGCACAGCTTTGTGGGCCGAAAGGCCTGTATTGTTTTGTAGGTTTTCTATGACTCATAACTCATGTTCTCAGCATTTTTTTTATTTGTACAACTTGTCCTCTTTTGTACATTCTTTCATTTCCTTGCAAGAATTTACAGGAATCTCAAGGTAGTATAAAGGTGACATAAATGTACTTTGATAATAAATTTACTTTGAACTTCATGCTAGACATCTCTGTCTCTGAATGTGATATTAATTTTTTTTATTTGTCCAAAAATGAATGGTGAGATCTTGTTTTGGAAAAGTTTGTTAAACTATTCTGAATTGCATTGTGTTTCGATGTGCCCGTATCTGATCTGTCATTATCTTTTCACAAAGCCTACAGGTGAGAATTGGAGTGTCACTTGCAAAGAGTTGGAGGAATTTGGAATTATTTCTCTTGATGTAACTAAATATTGAGGGAGTAGGAAGGACTTGGGTTATTGGGGATCATGGATATTATTATATCTTTCAAGTCACTTATTATTGTCATTTTGACCATAACTGTTGGTACAGTACACAGTAAAAACAAGACAACGTTTTTCAGGACCATGGTGCTACATGAACAATACAAAAACTACTCTGAACTACGTAAACCACCACAAAAACTACACTAGGCTACAGACCTACCCAGGACTGCATAAAGTACACAGAACAGTGCAGGCATTACAGTAAGTAATAAACAAGACAATAGGCACAACAGAGGTCAGTAGGTTGGTAGTCAGATGGCTTGGGAGAAAATCTGTTACATAAATAAACAGCTGAATGGCAGTGTCAGGGATTTCGTCCCTTTTATGTACTCCCGCCGAGTATTTCGTTGCCACAGATGTAGTCCAATTTAATGTCCATTGGAGAGCAGAATGGACGGGAGAGCCGGCTGGTTAGGGCTTGCTTTTTCCCTGGCACAGACTTCTGCCTGCTCACCTCACTTCCGCTTCCTTGCACACCGCTTACGACGTCCCCACCTCTGGCCACTGGCATCAGACGACTCCGAGGACTGCAGGCCTTTCACTCTTAAGTTCAATTTAATTTAATTTAATTGCCTGCAGTAGTCTAACTGGGAGTTGTCCATTCCTGGAATGGCACATCTTCAGAGCTCTCTGGTAGGTTGTCCAGTCTTCATTTTGTTTGCTGTTGGAATTTTGGTAGAGTTAGTGTAGGGTTCTTTAAACTGGGTCCACACTGCAAAGAAATATGATACTATTGGATGCAGAATAAATTTTTGACTTACCGATTGTTGCAAGCTGTATAAACTTGAATTGTCTAAGGCACCTCCTATCTCTCTGCAGTGTTCGTTGGAAGATTCTGCTACAATTCCAGTGTCGCAACCGACTGCTGCTCACAGGAACCCCCATTCAGAACACTATGGCAGAGGTCAGATATTCATTTGTACCAGCATTGTTCAGTCAAAATTGCAGATAGGCAGCTATGCTTATGAAATACCTCCAGATGTAAAAAAAAGTTGTGATTTGTATTTTGTGAAAGTATTAAAACTTTTGGAAAATTGCCATAGAGTATCTTGTTGTATCTAAGGGGTCTGGATAACAATCTTTAATCTGTTTAGAACTATCTTTTTGGAATTTGTTCCTAATTTTATTCCTGTAAGAGTATTCTTCTTCCATATCTTGTGTGTCCTTGTGCCTTGTTTTCATGTTCCTGAAGCAACTATTCACCTCCATTGCTTTTTTTGGAATATGAGAGTTCTTTTTGTTGCCAAGTGGCTTATCCTTTCTTTTTGAGTGCATGTACAATGTGTAGCTGAGAAGAAAATTAAGTTTTAAGAAAAATGCAGTTTCTGCCATATTTTAAGCATAAGCATCAGTTGAAAGTGAGCATATAATTGGTAGTTAATACTGTTCTAGTAAACATCTAGGAGAGAAGTAGGTGGTAAATGAACTTGTATATAAAGCTTTTTCGTGCAATTACTATGTTTACAGTATATATTGCTTCTTCCCTTAGCTGTGGGCGCTGCTACATTTTATCATGCCAACACTCTTTGATTCACATGATGAATTCAATGAATGGTTTTCCAAGGATATTGAAAGCCATGCTGAGAATAAATCTGCCATTGATGAAAGTAAGTGCTTGCTTTCAAAACATAATACAGTGTTTAGTTACTTTGTATCAGACTCATATAGCTTCCAAAGCATTTCTCGTATTTTTGTATTGATATTTTGTTTCTAGCAGTATTTAGTCCTCACAGTTATTGATCTTTGAAAATGTTTTCCCTGATTTCCTTTCCTTAATTTTTACTTCAAACTCCATGGGCACTAGCCACCCCAGCATCAAGGGTATCTTCAAAAGGTGATGTCAGTGATATTAAACCTGGTGCTGATTCTGAAACTTGTTAAATTTCACTCTGTTTTATGAGTTTTTGGTCATCTGAAACCCCATTATACTACCATATTCATTATCTGCAGCCAGACCATAGTGATTTCTTCAGTGTATCTCAGAGACAAATTTGTTACATTTATTCCTGTAGCAAAACCTTGGAAGTAAGCTCTATGTTTGCAGCCCACACATGCATAATATGAAATTTCATGAAATAGGAACATGAGCTCCTTCTGTCATGGACAATGGCTGTTAACAGATTAATGAGATTAAGAATGAATATTCATTATTACACTGAAATTTAGATGGTGGATGGGAGGGATTCCCATTTAATTTTTGTTTTAGTTCTTTAATATTGGAATTAAATATGTTTGAATTCGTCTTTTGGGCAGCAGACTGTGTGGCAAGCCATTGTTTGGCTGCACAATTTTTTTGTTGGATTGGAGACAGTGCTGGGTAGATAGAACAGTCACAGCCAGTTCGTTTGGATCTTTAATGCCAGCATTTTGGAGAACAGGTCCTCTAGGGGTACTTGACAAAGTGCTTGGGCAGTGCCAGTGAAGAGCACAAACTAATACTGATGGCTTTCCCATTTTATCTCTATAGACCAGCTGTCTCGTCTCCACATGATTCTCAAGCCCTTCATGTTAAGGAGGATCAAAAAGGATGTGGAGAATGAGCTCTCTGATAAGGTAAGACTGGTATTACATGATAGATGCAGTGTCTTGGAATTGACAGTGATTTGTTCCCAAACCAGTAATACCTGATCATCGTTTTAAAGCTGATACAAGCAACAATTATATTCATTCTGACCTGTGAAGTTGTATTACATGGTTTGAACGTGTTCTAAGTTTTCAGATGAGTTGATATTTTTTGGAAGTGGAATTTTTTAAAAATGATTTCCTTTTATAGAAGTTGTGCTGCATTTAAAATGTGTGTAAGTCAAGATTTCTTCATGATGTAGTTAGCTGATCTGATTTTATTGAAATGGTATTACACTGCTATATCAATCAGATTGAGTCTAAGAGGATTTGCTTGTTATTCCTGTATTTCGTCATCAATATGTTTTCGATTTCTTCCTCCTCCTCCCCCCCCCCACCAAAAATGTTTTCACTTTCTCTTGTGAGACTTTGTCTCTTGGTTGGTGTATTATTGCCATGCTGAAATACAAAATTTGTAATATCAAAAGTGTAATCATATAAATATGAGTAATTTATTTCTGAATATAGTGTATTTGTATAGTGCAACAGTGCTGTTGGTGTTCAAATTTCTTTATATACAGTAAGATTTTTGAAACACAAGTACCCTAGATGGAGCCACACTGTATCTCAACAAATATACACTTGTGAAAGATGGCGCTTACCATGTTTTTACTCATCTGAATCCTGTTTGACTGTATCCACTAAATAAGTGTTCTGCTCTGTGTTTCATACAGATTGAGATACTAATGTACTGCCAATTGAAAAGCAGGCAGAAGATGCTCTATCAGGCTTTAAAGAACAAAATTTCCATTGAAGACCTACTACAGTCATCCATGGGAACCACTCAACAGGCCCAGAATACCACCAGCAGTCTCATGAACCTCGTCATGCAATTTCGAAAGGTTAACAGATAGATTATTGGATTATTGTCTATACTTAAATAATTCACCTCCTTTCATTCACTTGCTCACATTTCTGGATTTGGTTGTATAGTTCCTATAATCTTTCTATTTAATTCTATCATAAAAGAGACCACCTTTAAAGAAACTTTAAATGAACAAAGGAGTGAACAAGTGGGGAGAGTGGAAGTAAATTCAACAAGTTTGCTTTTGTTGTTCCATTATAAATGTGATCACAGGAAATGTTAAACTAGAATGTGTGGTGCAGGTTTTCCTATAAGCTCTGAACTGTTTATCAAGCAAACCTTGGAATTGGTGTGGGCTAAAAGAGCTGTGACCAAGTCAGTTATGCATTTTAAATACCTGAATCTGAACTCCCAGACACTCAAGTTGACTGCTGTGCAGACGGCAGCAAAGTTTATGCTGAACATGATGCTTCTAAGGGGAAACTGTAAAATGAGTTCCCTGGTGAATCTGATATTTTGTGCAGAATCTAGTATATTTCTGGATAGTCATGAAGTAATGTCCATCAAAGAGTACTTCCTGTATTTGAAGCTCCTCCACATGATAATCAACTCATCTTTTCTCTATCCTCAACGCTTTAAAAGTTGCCTGTTCAATATGGACCTCACCACTTTGCAGAGGCTACATGATGTTTAGAATGTTGGGCAAACCATGATCATTGTGCTGAACATGATGCCAAATTAAACCAATCCCTTCTGCCAGCATATGATCCATATCAGTTTAATCTCTGCATATTAACGTGCCTCTCTAAGCCCCTCTTAAATGCAACTATGGTATCTGCTTTTTCCACCACTCCATTCGGCGTGTCCTAAATACCTACCTTTGTGTATAATATAAAAAGCCCCAAATATCTCTTTTAACTTATCCTGTCTTGCCTTAAAGCTGTGCCCATCAGTGTTTGACATTTTACCCTGGGAACTAGATTCCATTTACCCATGCAATGCCAATCACAATTTGTAAGCTTCTGTAAGGTTACGTCTCTACCTCAAATGTTCTAGGGGAAAAACAATCCATGTTTATCCAACCTCTTATTTGTTTGTTTTGTTTAACTTCTCCCTCTTTCTCTATCTGCCCTGATGCTTTTGAGTCGTGCATCTGTGAGCCCAGCACTACTTTGGTTGCTAAACAGGTGTACAGTAACCATCAGCAGTATTATCCTTGGGTTTATTGTGAGTGAAGGTCATGGATAGGAGCCCTTTTTGTTTTAATTTCTGCCTTTCTGAATTAGACGAACTTAGCATCTGCTTTCATCCTGGGAGAATCTGCACAAACTAAGGATTTGTGCTTTCTCACAGTACACCATCAGGGATAAGAGCTTTTATGCACGATGTCAGATTTAGAAATTAATATAGCAAATTAGTTTGTGTTGCTGCCTGTGTTTATTCATGTCATATGTCTAGCCAGTTTTGTCTTTACTTTTTCAGGTCTGTAACCACCCAGAACTATTTGAACGGCAAGAGACTAAATCACCTTTTCACATGTCTCTGAAACCTTACAACATTCCAAAGCTTATTTATAGAGATGGGCAGATTAACCACTTCAATCACTGTCGCAACAGGTCAGCATGATAGGTCACCTATCTTCTCTGCAAATCAAACTAAATGATTACTATTTAAGTACATTAATGTCAATGTTTTTGCTGCCCTAAACACCAGCAATGTAACAGGCCGTAACTATGTTAATATTTTTATTTGATATGTAAACGTTCATTACTTTTTTAAATCAATGTTTGGTTAGCAGTGCATAAATTACTTTATTGTGATATCAGCTACTTAATATAATCCCTGCATGCAGTTCTTTTCATTAGTCACAAACTAATGAAAGTCTTAAAAATTCTGTCCGGATGAATTTCATCAATGTCTGCTGTTTTCAGAAGTCTAGCAGCAACTGTAGCTTTAGCACTTTGCCTGATGTTTATAATGCTTGATTTTCTATGTAGTCTAGAATTCTGTCTCTTGAATATTATCAAACCAGAGTCCTGGGATTGCCTCTGGTAATATACACCCACACGCCAAAGGATTCAGACACAGTTTGTCTAAATTGTCTAATAATTTGTCTGAATGGAACACTGATTTTGATTACTTGTTATAGTTTTGAATAGGATTTGGGGTTGGGGTTAGCCTGGGGTTAATTGTCTCGAACATCGTTGCTCTGTTACTAATTATAGACACATACTATTTATGTTTTTTTTAAGATGGTTACGAGTCATTCTGTCCCCATTTTGTCCAGCTCACATCCACCAGTCTCTCTTCCATAGAAAAGGTAAGGTTTTGGAGAGAAGGTAAGCACTTTTTTTCCCCCTTAAGGCTTTGATTGTTGAATGTCAGAATTCTAAAGAGATTTTTGTTTTGTTCCTGCCCAGGGAATGATGAAGGAAATTGCTTTTCTTTTCTGCGTTTTATAGACGTTTCACCTTCAGAAATGTCAAATATCATGCTTCAAGGGATGCTTGCAAGGTGAGTGCAGGGGTTAATATACATGTAGTTATAAAGCTGTATTAGTATATTTGCTACTTAATGCTCATTGTATGTGGTGATTAAAATTATCTGTGCACAATTACCTGGACTTGTATTGTTCTCAGCCACCTGAAGAATTTACCTTAGTCTAATGAGGAGAGTTTGTTCACAAAAAACATGCCAGAAATGAAGCTCTTTACAATTTCTTCATGAAGCTGCAGCAGAGAATTGCTAACTAAACCTAAATGTTATGAGGGAGCTATGGTTCAGATCAAAGCTCTGCAGTTCTGTCACATTCTTTTATGAATGGTAATGGCTAACTATACAATGTGACAAAAGGAGGCTAAATGAATTGTCCCGCCATCAGTGAGTGCAACTATCTTCAGCCAGGTAGTGGATAATCCATTTCCATCTCTTATTATTTTCATTATCAGACCTGCTCTTGGGTTCACTCCTGTGTGGCTATCGAGAATAAAGAAAGATGGTTGTCGTAATTGGGGGCTATTTAACTCAAGCTGAGATGTCACTGTGGCACACACAGTCAGCTTCGTCGGTCCCTTCATATTAACTTCATCAGCGACTTTTCCTCTGTGTGGGAAAGTTTGCTGGTGATTCTTGTGTTGTGTTGCAACTCCAGAGAATTCATTCATGCTGATTTAATTAATGTTGGACTGAAAAGTGGCTTCTGTAGCAAATGTAACTCTGTTGCTCAAGATTGCAGGGAATCAGAAAACAGGAAACTATAAGCCAGTTGCTAAAGGTGTCATTGGTAAAATGCTGGAGTTATTATTGGAGGAGAAAATATCAGGACATCTAAAACATTATAGGTAATCAGAGTCAACATGGCCTTGTGGAAATCAAGCTATTGTTTCAAATTATTTAAGAATGGAACAAACTGGTGCATGAAGCAGATGAAAATTAATTGTAGACACTGAAAAGATGAAATAAAAATAACAACTGCTATAAGCATTCAAGGCAAGCAACAACTGAAAAGAAACTTAATGTTTCAGGTCAAAGGTCACTTAGAATTGGGAAGGCAAACCAAAACAACTACTTAGCCCTTAACTGATTTCATTTTTTTTCCTGCACCCTTATACTCACCCCACCCCACTTCTGGAAGATCAAGGGAGAGTTTCCTTGGTTCTCACATCTACAGTTAACTGCTCGTTCCTTTACAATTTCCACCAGGTGCCATCTTTCTCCCCCTTTATTTGAGCACTTTGAGGTCCTTGTCTGCTCTTCCGTTCCCAGAAACCACTTTGCCATACATCTATAGGAGGTGGAACACTTATCCATTCATCTCTTCCCTTCCCAGCATCTGGAGAACTAAACAGCTATTTGTGTTATTTCTAATTTGTGTATTACATTTAATACACTGCACGATCATCTGGACGTTGGCGAAACCAAACACAATTCAATAGCTACTTTATGGAGCACCTGTATTCAATTTGCAGGGATGACTATTCCTATTCTGTTACCTGTTACTTCAGTTTTCCACCCCCATTCACACTCTGACCCATTAGAGACTTCCTGTATTGTTAAAGTAAAATCTAGTGCAAGCTTGAGGAACAGTGCATGACTTTCAGTTTAGATGTATGGTAATTTTAATTTAATATTGAGTTCTAAAGCCAAAATTAACTTGCTTTCTTTGTCCTCTCTCTGCCAATTGTTTGTGAAACTGTCTCAGCTTTGCCTTTTCCATGAGCGCAGAATGACCTAAACATGGCCTTTGCCCCTATGTTTTGCAATGTTTTGCTTTCCTTTGTTTGTATTAACACTCCCATCAACACATGGCTGTATAGCTTATCTCCATGATAACCATGGCTTCACCCTATCACATACAGTACACCTTTGTCCAACCTATCCCTCTCCAACACTCTCTGCAACTTAAAACCAACTTGTTTTCTGTTTTTCTGCAATTCTGGTTTGGTTTTGACCTGAAACAATAATTCTTTTTTCCATAGATGCTACCTGACCTGTCTCCAGTATTTGCTATGGGCAAAGGAGAGCAAACAGATGTAGTACTTTTGAATTTTCAGGTGGCAGGTTATAAGATTCTACATGAAAAGACATCTGTATTGTAATATTTTGAAATGGGTAGGGGAGTGGCAAGCAAACTGAAAATAACATAAATGGGTAATTTTTAATTTTCATTTAGTAAACTAGTGTAATTATGTGGGTAAGGAGTTGACAGAGGAGAATGAGAAAATGTGAGGCTATCCACTTTGTAAGGAGGAATGAATTATTTAAATGAAGTATTACTATTAAGTGTTATATAGTGTTGGTGCGTGGCTAAGTGATTAAGACATTGGTCTAGTGATCTGAAGGTTGCTCGTTCGAGCCTCAGCTAAAGCAGGGTGTTGTGTCCTTGAACAAGGCACTTAACCACATTGCTCCATGACGAAACCGGTGCCAAGCTGTATCGGTCCTTGCCCTTCACTTGGACAACATCTGTGGCATGGAGAGGGGTGACTTGCAGCATGGGCAACTGCTGGTCTCCCATACAACCCTGCCCAGGCCTGTGCCCTGGAAACTTTCCAAGGCACAAATCCATGGTCTCTCGAGACTAACAGATGCCTAAAAATAAAACAATAGTGTTCCTATACACAAAACACAAAGTTAACATGGAAGTACAGCAAATAATTAGGAAGGCGAATGGAAGATTGGAGATAAGACAAATTTAAGTGCTCGGCCAGATTGGAAAGGTCGGTACAGGCCGAATTGAGGCAGCAGGGCTCAGGCTTGCTGCTCTGCATGGTTTACTTATCTCTGCTGAATTGAGGTTGCAGCCTGCAACTAACGGGCTCCTGGACAGGCTGCAGTGATGACTGGCTTTGTGGCTGGGACTCACTTATATGAATTTCAGTTCTGAATGTTATTTGCTTATTTTTTTAATTGTTTGCATGATTTGTTCTTTTGGTTTGCACATTGGGTGTTTGACAATCTTTAATGGGTTCTATTGTTTTGTGACTGTAAGGAGATGAATTTCAAGGTTGTATATCATATAATGTACAAACCCCATTTCCAGAAAAGTTGGGATATTTTCCAAAATGCAATAAAAACAAAAATCTGTGATATGTTAATTCACGTGAACCTTTATTTAACTGACAAAAGTACAAAGAAAAGATTTTCAATAGTTTTACTGACCAACTTAATTGTATTTTGTAAATATACACAAATTTTGAATTTGATGGTTGCAACACACTCAACAAAAGTTGGGACAGAGTTAAAATAAGATTGAAAAGTGCACAAAATATTCAAGTAACACCGGTTAGATAGTGAATAAATTTTGAACTTTGAAGATTAACCTTGATGGCCTAAATTGTCCTTGATATTTTGCTGCAGTTTAGCAGAGCAGTTTTAAGACTCCATAAGGAATACTGCATACCATTTTAATTACTGCATTTAAGAAAGGATTTTCTTGCATTGGAGCATTGCATTGATGTATAATGGAAGATAGACCATGGGAAGGACTTCAGTGAGATAGTCTTACTAAAACCTAATGAGACCTCAGTGTCTTTTCA
Organism: Hemitrygon akajei; assembly: GCF_048418815.1. Taxonomy (NCBI): domain Eukaryota; kingdom Metazoa; phylum Chordata; class Chondrichthyes; order Myliobatiformes; family Dasyatidae; genus Hemitrygon; species Hemitrygon akajei. Next base: position 94,947,166 of record NC_133126.1, read on the forward strand.
GCAAGAATGTAAGCGAATGTATGCTGCTCAGTCTACAATAATCAAGTAGCTGGAGGAATTGTCACAATAATTTTTGTGATCACATAACATTTCTCAATTCACTATTGCTTTCAGATCTTTTATTCATAAATGCCATAACTGGGATTAGAGTACGTACTGAATGTTGATGGAACTGCTGATTACCGTGGCCACCATGCAATTTTTTATGTGTGTTGCTTGGATTTCCAGCATCTGCAGATTTTCTTCTATGCAATTTTTTCCTTTACCTATGTGATATTTATTTCTACTGTTGTCTTTCCACAGGTGGTTAGCTCTTTTTTTGTCACAGAAAGCTTCTTACAGGCTCCACCATGTACGTAGTTGGAGTGAATGTGAAGTGAAGAATCAGGCCCTGAACAGTTCTGATATGATCATGTGGGTTGATTCTTGTACATCTTTCCCCAATGTTCGCAACAGTAGAATTTTCCAGGTGAGATTATATTTTCCATTACATTAATGCTTTATAAACAATACTTAATAAAATAATACCTTGTCAGAGTTACAATCAGGAGCGAGAGTGAGAGAAGGGGGGCAGGGGGTGGGGGGGTTAAGAGTTTCAGACTATCTGCCAAGCAAAGTGTGAGTCCTAAGTGTTCAATCATTTATTTGATCTACAAGAAAATTAAAGGACTTCTCATTTCCTCTTGCAGCCATTTCCTTTCAGATTTTTTCCCACTGTGTACGTTTCTAGTTAGCTGGATTTCCTTTTCTTCACTACTATGTATCTGAGGGTAGATGGATTTTCTGTGTCCAAGTTGTTGGGTGGGATACTTTTAATTTTGTGTTCACCAATAAGAAGAATTTTAGAGAAGCCCCGTGCATTGGAAGAAACCTGCAGAGTTCATTGGAGCCTTGATTCTGTGCACCATGACTTTTCAGTAAATATAATCTGTCAGTCAGTGGTTGTTTAGGGTGTTACTGATACTAATTTCCACAAATGGTCTGTTCTCTTCCACAGGATCTTTGTTTTACTGGATATTGCAAAGCATTTATCAGCCACAATCATCACCGTATTCATCGACGGAAATCTGCTACCTCAACCGTCCGCCACAGTCAGCCTACAGAAATGCCAGCCTTCCTGTACAGCAGCATTCCCAGGGTGAGTAATTGTTTATCCTTTTCAACTTTCATTTCTGTGGTCATATGGAGAGGAAGTTTAGTCAGAAGTCTAATCTATTTCAGCAACTCAAGTCATGGGATTGGAGTGCTGCGCACTTGAGAGAGCTTTGAAGAGGGCTGCATATGGGAGTGAAGCTTGCTACTTCCAAGCATGGGAAGGGGTGAAAGTAGAAGTGTACCTGAGTTAGTATTGCATCTTCTTAAACCTTCTCCCTTTGGGTTTCTGCTCATCTTGCCTGCCATCCTGAATCCCCAATCCTTGCTCTACTAACTCTCACTCAACTCCACAGTACTCCTGTTGACCTCAATTTTCCTTAACCCACCCAACAAATCATACTATGATGGTGCATTGTCAATGGAGCTTTCTTAACAAGCGTGCTTGAGTCTAAAAAAAGTGCTTGAATTTGATGTTTGGAAGTGTATTATCCTCGTTCAAAAATAAGATTCCCAAAACATGAGATCACCAAAAAGTGCAAATTTTACATATTCTCCACTTTTGCTTGTTGAAGCAATAAGCACTTTTTTAAATATTCAGAAATAGTTATTCTATGGGGTCAAAGAATGAACTTCATGGGCAGTCAGATGAATTAGTTTCCTTACCATAGCTGTATTTTCAGGGCTTCAGGTCTATAAATTGTTTATTTTCTTTTGATTGTCTCAAAGCATAGGTGAGAGTAGGAATTCCTATGACTGTGTAAAATGATGGGCTTAAAGGAACCAGTGAGTCAGCCAGATTTTATATACTTGAGTCAATAAATGTGATTTGTATTTTGACATCATAGGCAATATTTTTTTCATTGCTGCTTCTAATTTTTACTTACAAACTGTTGTATTCTGCAACTTAGACTTCAGATGTAATTGATGTCTGCAATTTATGGGCCTGTTTTTGACCTTGTTTGTTCTAAGTGGCAGTTGGGTTACTGTCATAGAGGATAGAATGAAAAGCCCATCAAATAGGATCTTGTTCAGGTTAACAGACAGCAATTAAGTCCTGGTGCTATCAGTCCCTGGATCTGTGAAGGACAGGAGGAAGGAGTGTTATGGTAATAACTGAAGCTGGCTGCAATTCAGTTTTTGTAGTTTCTGTCCATTAGGTTAAGTATTTGCAGCTTATGCATGGCTGTTTGCTCAGCAGACTTTTCTGTGCCAAAATTTGCTCTAGTGGAGCCATCCACATGCAGCAGGTGTGATAAATTAGAGCTTGAGGTTGTGCCAAGAAGAGACTATTTCAAGCTCAAATATAAATGTTCACTTTAATAAAATAAAAGCTCAGAACACAAACTGCAATAATTGTTTGGATTCAGGTGTGGTGCATGTAAAAGCTGGTGTCAAAGCAAGGCTTTGACCAGAGTTACTGCGGGAGTCACAGCCAGTGAAGAGGGATTCACATTATTAGATTGAATCTTCAACTTGAGTATCAACTGTGTCTTGTGAACTTAAAGCTATTTTGTTCTATGGCTCTGCTGAATCTAAGTTCAAAGTCTGACATACCCAAAGAACTGCATCTTAACTCTGACAGTTACTGCTTGTTGAATAAAATTTCCAATAACTTTATAAAAGTAACTTCCCAGGAAGTCAGCAAATCTGAGGCCATGAATGTAAATCCGTTGATCTTGAGAATTTGTGATGAATTGCAGAAAGGAATTGTATTCCACTTAAAATTGTGTTTCAGCCTGTTTGCAATTGATGAAATGTTAAGTACCTTGTTTTTGGAACGTTGGCATTTTAACAATTTTCTAAGTAGGTGGTGGCTGTAATGATTAAGGTATAAAGATACAAACATGGAAATGTAGACAGCCTACGGCACAATACAGGCCTTTCAGCCCACGATGCTGTGCCGAACATGTACTTACTTTAGAAATTACTTAGGGTTACCCATAAGCCCTATTCATCCAAGCTCCATGCACCTATCTAGGAGTCTCTTAAAGACCCTGTTGTATCTGCCTTAATCACCATCTCCAACAGCCCATACCATGCACTCACCACTCTGAGTTTGTTTTTTAAAAATCAACTACTTACCCCTGACATCTCCTCTGTACCTACTTCCAGCCACCTTAAAACTGTGCCCTCCCATGTTAGCCACTTCAGCCCTGGGAAAAAGCCTTTGACTATCCACACAATCAATGCCTCTCATCATCTTATACACCTCTATCAGGTCACCACTCATCCTTCGTCACTCCAAGGAGAAAAGGCCAAGTTCACTCAACCTATTCTCATAAGGCATGCTCCCCAATCTAGGCAATATCCTTGTAAATCTCCTCTGCACCTTTTTTATAGTTTCCATATCTTTCTGTAGTGAGGTGACCAGAACTGAACACAGTACTCGAAGTGGGGTCTGACCAAGGTCCTATATAGCTGTAACGTTACCTCTCTGCTCTTAAACTCAATCTCATGATTGATGAAGCCCAATGTACCGTATGCCTTCTTAACCACAGAATCAACCTGCGCAGTAGATTTGTGTCCTATGGACTCGGACCCCAAGATCCCTCTGATCCTCCACACTGTCAAGAGTCTTACCATTAATACTCTATTCTCCCACCATATTTGACTTAACAAAATAAACCACCTCACACTTAACACGAGGAAGTTCAAGCAACACACACAAAATGCTGGTTGAATGCAGCAGGCCAGGCAACATCTATAGGAAGAAGTACAGTCGACGTTTCGGGCCGAGACCCTTTGTCAGGACTAACTGAAAGAAAAGACAGTAAGAGATATGAAAGTGGGAGGGGGAGGGGGAAATCCAAAATGATAAGAGAAGACAGGAGGGGGGAGGGATAAAGCTAAGAGCTGGAAAGTTGATTGGCAAAAGGGATACACAGCTGGAGAAGGGAAAGGATCATGGGACGGGAGGCCTAGGGAGAAAAAAGGGAGAGTGGGAGCACCGGAGGGAAATGGAGAACAGGCAAAGAGTGATTGTGAGAGGGGCAGAGAGAGAAAAGAAGGAGAGAGAAAAAAAAGAGTGGGAATAATAAATAAATAAGGGATGGGATAAGAAGGGGAGGAGGGGCATTAACAGAAATGAGAGAAATCAATGTTCATGCCATCAGGTTGGAGGCTACCCAGACGGAATATCAGATGTTGTTCCTCCAACCTGAGTGTGGCTTCATTTTGACAGTAGAGGAGGCCATGGATAGACATATCAGAATGGGAATGGGACGTGGAATTAAAATGTGTGGCCAGTGGGAGATCCTGCTTTCTCTGGCGGACAGAGCATAGGTGTTCAGCGAAACGGTCTCCCAGTCTGCGTCAGGTCTCACCAATATATAGAAGGCTGCACCAGGAGCACCAAACGCAGTATATCACACCAGCCGACTCACAGGTGAAGTGTCGCCTCACCTGGAAGGACTGTCTGGGGCCCTGAAGGGAGGAAGTGTAAGGGCAGGTGTAGCACTTGTTCTGCTTACAAGGGTAAGCGCTGGGAGGGAGATTGGTGGGAAGGGATGGGGGGAGCGAATGGGAGTGATCTCTGCGGAAAGCAGAAGGGGGGGGAGGGAAAGATGTGCTTGGTAGTGGGATCCCGTTGGAGGTGGCGGAAGTTAGAGAAGGGGATAGCATTTTTGCAAGAGACAGGGTGGGAAGAGGAATAGTCCAGGTAGCTGTGAGAGTCCGTAAGCTTATAGTAGGTATCAGTAGATAAGCTGTCTCCAGAGATGGAGACAGAAAGATCAACAAAGGGGAGGGAGGTGTTGGAAATGGACCAGGTAAATTTGAGGGTAGGGTGAAAGTTACAGGCAAAGTTAATGAAGTCAGCGAGCTCAGCATGCGTGCAGGAGGCAGCGCCAATGCAGTCGTTGATGTAGCAAAGGAAAAGTGGGGGGCGGATACCTGTATAATACATAGAACAATACATAGAGGTACCGACTAGAGAAGGGGCAGTGTTGGATATCCTGTTAGGGAATGAGATAGGTCAGGTGACGGATGTATGTGTTGGGGAGCACTTCGGGTCCAGTGATCACAATACCATTAGTTTCAATATAATTATGGAGAAGGATAGGACTGGACCCAGGGTTGAGATTTTTGATTGGAGAAAGGCTAACTTTGAGGAAACGGGAAAGGACTTAGAAGGAGTGGATTGGGACAATTTGTTTTATGGGAAGGATGTAATAGAGAAATGGAGGTCATTTAAAGGTGAAATTTTGAGGGTACAGAATCTCTATGTTCCTGTTAGGTTGAAAGGAATGGTTAAAAGTTTGAGAGCGCCATGGTTTTCAAGGGATATTGGAAACTTGGTTCGGAAAAAGAGGGAGATCTATAACAAATATAGGCAGCATGGAGTAAATGAGGTGCCGAGAAATAAAAAGAATCTTAAGAAAGAAATTAGAAAAGCTAAAAGAAGATACGAGGTTGCTTTGGTAAGTAAAGTGAAAACAAATCCAAAGGGTTTCTACAGTTATATCAATAGTAAAAGGATAGTGAAGGATATAATTGGTCCCTTAGAGAATCAGAGTGGACAGCTATGCGTGGAGCTGAAAGAGATGGGGGAGATTTTGAACAATTTCTTCGGTATTCACTAAGGAGAAGGATATTGAATTGTGTAAGGTAAGGGAAACAAGTAGGGAAGTTATGGAAACTATGATGATTAAAGAGGAGGAAGTACTGGCACTTTTAAGGAATATAAAAGTGGGTAAATCTCTGGGTCCTGACAGGATATTTCCTAGGACCTTGAGGGAAGTTGGTATAGAAATAGCAGGGGCTCTGACAGAAATATTTCAAATGTCATTAGAAACGGGGATGGTGCCGGAGGATTGGCGTATTGCTCATGTTGTTCCATTTTTTAAAAAGGGTTCTAAGAGTAAACCTAGCAATTATAGGCCTGTCTGTTTGACGTCAGTGGTGGGTAAATTAATGGAAAGTATTCTTAGAGATAGTATATATAATTATCTGGATAGACAGGGTCTGATTAGGAATAGCATGGATTTGTGCGTGGAAGGTCATGTTTGACAAATCTTACTGAATTTTTTTAAGAGGTTACAAGGAAAGTTGACGAGCTGTGAATGTTGTCTGTATGGACTTCAGTAAGGCCTTTGACAAGGTTCCGCATGGAAGGTTAGTTAGGAAGGTTCAATCGTTAGGTATTAATATTGAAGTAGTAAAATGAATTCAACAGTGGCTGGATGACTGTTTGTCAGGTTGGAGGCCGGTGACTAGTGGTGTGCCTCAGGAATTTGTACTGGGTCCAATGTTGTTTGTCATATACATTAATGATCTGGATGATGGGGTGGTAAATTGGATTAGTAAGTATGCAGATGATACTAAGGTAGGTGGCGTTGTGGATAATGAAGCAGATTTTCAAAGCTTGCAGAGAGATTTAGGCCAGTTAAAAGAGTGGGCTGAACGATGGCAGATGGAGTTTAATGCTGATAAGTGTGAGGTGCTACATTTTGGATTTTGGTAGGAATAATCCAAATAGGACATACATGGTAAATGGTAGGGCATTGAGGAATGCAGTAGAACAGAGTGATCTAGGAATAATGGTGCACAGTTCCCTGAAGGTGGAATCTCATGTGGATAGGCTGGTGAAGAAAGCTTTTGGTATGTTGGCCTTTATAAATCAGAGCATTGAGTATAGGAGTTGGGATGTAATGTTAAAATTGTACAAGGCATTGGTAAGGCTGAATTTGGAGTATTGTGTACAGTTCTGGTCACCGAATTATAGGAAAGATATCAACAAAATAGAGAGTGTACAGAGGAGATTTACTAGAATGTTACCTGGGTTTCAGCACCTAAGTTACAGGGAAAGGTTGAACAAGTTAGGTCTTTATTCTTTGGAGCATAGAAGATTGAGGGGGGACTTGATAGAGGTATTTAAAATTATGAGGGGGATAGATGGAGTTGACGTGGATAGCCTTTTTCCATTGAGAGTAGGGGAGATTCAAACAAGAGGACATGAGTTGAGAGTTAGGGGGCAAAAGTTTAAGGGTAACACGAGGGGGAGTGTCTTTACTCAGAGTGGTAGCTGTTGTGGAATGAGCTTCCAGTAGAAGTGGTAGAGGCAGGTTCGGTATTGTCATTTAAAGTAAAATTGGATAGGTATATGGACAGGAAAGGAATGGAGGGTTATGGGCTGAGTGCGGGCCAGTGGGACTAGGTGAGTGTAAGCGTCGGCACGGACTAGAAGGGCCGAGATGGCCTGTTTCCATGCTGTAATTGTTATATGGTTTTATGGTATAGGCTTGGAACATGGACTGTTCCACAAAGCCAACAGAAAGGCAGGCATAGCTGGGACCCCATGGCTACACCTTTGGTTTGGAGGAAGTAGGAGGAGCCAAAAGAGAAATTATTGAGAGTAAGGACTAATTCTGCTAGATGGAGGAGAGTGGTGGAAGAGGGGAACTGGTTAGGTCTGGAATCCAAAAAGAAGCGGAGAGGTTTGAGACCTTCCTGGTGGGATTTGGAGGTGTATAGGGACTGAACATCCATGGTGAAAATAAGGCGGTGGGGGCTGGGGAACTTAAAATCATTGAAAAAATGCAAAGCGTGAGAAGTGTCATGAACATGGGTGGGATGGGATTGAACAAAGGTGGATAAAACAGTGTCGAGGCATGCAGAAATGAGTTCAGTGGGGCAGGAGCAAACTGAGACAATGAGTCTACCTGGACAGGCAGGTTTGTGGACCTTGGGTAGGAGGTAGAAATGGGAAGTGCGGGGTGTGGGAACTATGAGGTTGGTGGCAGTGGATGGGAAATTCCCAGAGCTGATAAGGTTGATGGTGGTGTGGGAGACAGTGGCCTGGTGCTTATTAGTGGGGTCATGATCAAGGGGTAAATAAGAGGAGGTATCAGCGAGTTGTCACTGTGCCTTGGCAAGGTAGAGGTCAGTATGCCAGACTACAACAGCGCCCCCACCCCCTTATCAGCGGGTTTTATAGTAAGGTTGGGATTGGTGAAGAGCAGAGTGTTTGGAAGGAGTGAGGTACCTCGCATTTATCTGGGTTGAGCTCTATCTGCCACTTCTCAGCCCAGTTCTGCATCCTATCAATGTCCCACTGTAACCTCTGACAGCCCTCCACACTATCCACAACACCCCCAATCTTTGTGTCATCAGCAAATTTACTAACCCATCCCTCCACTTGCTCATGCAGGTCATTTATAAAAATCACGAAGAGAAGGGGTCCCAGAACAGATCCCTGAGGCACACCACTGGTCACCAACCTCCATGCAGAATATGACCTGTCCAAAAGAACTCTTTGCCTTCTGTGGACAAGCCAATTTTGGATCCACAAAGCAAGGTCCCTTTTGATCTCATGCCTGGTTACTTTCTTAATAAGTCTTGCATGGGTTACTTTGTCAAATGTCTTGCTGAAATCCATATACAGTACATCTGCTACTCTACCTTCATCAATGTGTTTAGTCACATCCTCAAAAAATTCAATCAGGCTCATAAGGCATGGCCTGTCCTTGGGCAAAGCCATGCTGTCTATTCTTAATCATATTATGCCTCTCAAATGTTCATAAATCCTGCCTCTCAGGAATTTCTCCATCAATTTGCCAACCACTGAAGTAAGAATCATTGGTCTATAATTTCCTGGGCTAACTTTACTCCCTTTCTTGAATAAGGTGTTACGAACCCCGTAACTGGGTTACTTACCAGCAAAGATAGAGACGTCCGTTGGAGTCTGGTGATACTATTTTTAACAGTATTAGCAAAAATACACAAAAATAATATCAATGCAAATATACAGATAATATACGTCGTCAATACTAAACCTAAAAGTGCGGGTATAATAATAATCAATAAGAAATAAGCTCTATCGTTGTCTAGGGGATAATGAATTGTCCAATGGAAATCTAAAGTTCATTTCAGTTCATACAGGCTGCTGTCGTTTGTTTGTCGCTCTGTTGCAATTGTTGGGGAGAGAGAGAGAAAGAGAAAAACTTGCCGACTTTCCTTTATGCTTTCGATCCGTCGGTGTCTCGTTGTTGTGGCTGTTCAAGTGTGACCTCTCCTTTAGCTAAACCGTTCTTCCGTGATGAGCCTGCCACCCAGGCAAGGGAGGACACACACGAGCTCTCACCAGCTTCGCTATAAAACACTGTCACTGGATTTCTAGCGTTTCTCCTGGTGTGCCTAAGGGGTGTTCCCCAGACCCGTCTTTTATCCTCACTCACAGGGTCTCAGATGTCAGTCAGGTTGGGATGATGCAATCCCTCAACCAGACCACTCTGGTTGTCCCCTGAGGGGTTTCAATGAATAGTACAGTACTCAATACACAATTCCTTCTCCAAGAGACAATAGCAGTAACCAGTGGTTCCGTTCCGCGTCTGTTAGGAGACATTCCAAACCTTGTGTATTCTGCGTCTCGCTCTCTCATTTCCTGACATGCTGTGTATCTCTCTCATTTCCTGGGTCTCAGACCCGAAATACTAGCGATCTTGCAATTCTCAAAAAGGAGGGGGCGACTTTGCACCCTTCGGCCCCTCAGAGTAGCTTTACATTCGTAACAAAGGGAACAACATCTGCGTCTCTCCAATCCTCCGGAGCTTCTCCCGTCTCCAAAGATCACTGCCAAAGGCTCAGCCATCTCCTACCTCGCCTTCCACAGTAGCCTGGGGTATTTCTCATCCTGTCCCAGTCATTTATCCAAGTTGATGCTTTCCAAAAGTTCCAGCACTTCATCTTTCTTAATGTCTATATGCTCATGCTTTTCAGTCCGCTGTAAGTCATCCCTGCAGTTGCCAATTCCGTAGTGAATATTGAAGCAAAGTATTCATTCAGTACCTCTGCTACCTTCTCCGATTCCATACACACTTTTCCACTGTCACATTTGATTGGTTCTGTTCTCATGTCTTATTCTCTTGCACTTCACATACTTGTAGAATGCTTTGGGATTTTCTTTAATCCTGCTTGCCAAGGCCTTCTCATGGACCCTTCTGGCTCTCCTGATTTCGTTCTTGATCTCTTTCCTGCTAGCTTTACAATCTTCTAGATCTCTATCATTACCTAGTTTTTTTGAACCTTTCGTAATGTTGTCCAGTAGAAACTACAGTCTCTTCTGTAGGGCAGGGGAAGCAGACAAGCCAGTTGTCTTTGTTCCCCCCCATTTTGTGGATTCTAAACTGATTCTTGCTCTTTGATAATCTAATCAGAGCAACTGAATAAGGACACAGAAGATTTCAGGTAATGATCTGCTAAACCTGAGACCATTCTCAAACAAGTAGCCATTTTGTACAGGACATGGACTCTGCTGGTTCTTGACTCTGGGACAATCTAATCAGAGCAGTAAACCTGAGACCATTCTCAGAGGAGTAGCTATTTGTTATGTAAGATGCCAGACCTGCAGTCAGTAATCAAGTTAGATTCTGCCTGGGTTGCGCATTTATCTGGTTTGGACCAGTTGGAGTGTAAAGGCACAAATACACAAGGCTGGGGTGGGCAGAACCATGAAACAAAGTTGGTTGTAGCCCATACAATGATCAGTAAGAAGGTGACCTTGAGCCAATGGAATGGGTATCCAGTGGCTCAATTGATGAGGAACAGTACAAGACTCAGGAGTTCCAAATATCCAGGGACGATAACTCTCCAGCAGCCAGAAACCACCCATTGTGGATAAGGAGGACCCCATGGACATATGGAGATTGGTACCACAAAGAACGCCTGGCCAGCGTAGACTCCTTTCCCGAGTAATATTTTTTCTCTTCATTGACTGTTCATGGAATGTCAGGACTTTTAGTAGGGAGCGCACAGGTAGATAAGAGTGTGAACCCATGTGCTTTTTAGTTGAAATAGTAAGAGTAAGAGTAATAGTAAGATTCTTTGTGCCTCACTGGTCATTATTACAAGGGGTGATTCTTGTAACAGTAAGCTTTTCTTCTTGATTAGATTTACAACAGCCTTTGTACACCATGGTTCCTGTACCTGTCCCTGTCCCCCTCTCATTGGAATGTACTATGCAGAACACCACACAAATATCCCTTGAACATTTGCCACATTTCTGCCATACATTTCCCTGAGAACATCTGAGAACAGAATATGACCTGCCTATAACCATGCTTTGCCTTCTATGGGCAAGCCAATTCTGGATCCACAAAACAATGTCCCCTTGGATCCCATGCCTCCTTACTTTCTCAATAAGCCTTGTATGGGGTACCTTATCAAATACCTTGCTGAAATCCATGTACACTACACCTACTGCTCTAGCTTCATCAATGTGTTTAATCACATCCTCAAAAAATTCAGTCAAGCTTGTAAGGCACGACCTGCCTTTGGCAAAGCCATGCTGACTATTCCTAATCATATTATACCTCTCCAAATGTTCATAAACCCTGCCTCTCAGGATCTTCTCCATCAACTTACCAACCACTGAAGTAAGACTCACTGGTGTTACGTACCCTGTAACTGGGTCACTTACCAGCAAAGATAGAGAGGTCCGTTGAAGTCTGATGGTACTATTTTTAACAGTATTTATTGATAGAAATACACAAAAATAATATCAATGCAAGCACACAGATAATATACGTCGTCAATACTAAATCTAAAAGCGTGGGTATAATAATAATCAATAAGAAATAGCACTATCGTTGTCTAGGGGATAATGTATTGTCCGATGGAAATATAAAAGTCACTTTAGTTCAGTCAAGCTGTAGGCTGCAGCCTTTGGTTGGAGAGAAAGACGGGTTAAAACTTGCTCATTCCTTTTATGATGTCAATCCTTTGAGAGTCGTTGGGAGTTGATTTCCCCGTTGTTAGCTAAAAACCGTTTTTCCGTGGCAAAGGCCACCGATTCCGGGCAAATGGAAACGGACGCACGTGGCCTTCCACCGGCTTTCACTATTACGGGATCGCTAGCGTTTCTTCTGGTGCGTCTGAGGGGCTGTTCCCCCAGACCCTCTTTTTATCCTGACTCACAGGGTCGCAGATGTTGATCAGGTTGGGATGATGCAATCCCTCCACCACCCTCTCCCTCGGTTCATTGCCGGGGGGGGGGGGGGGGCTTCGATGCATTGTGCAGGATGCAATACACAAGTCGGTCTCCAAGAGACAATAGCCGGTATCAATGGGTCCGCCTTTCGGAGGCCAGGACACATTCCAACCCTTTTGTGGATTCTGCATGTCTTTCTCTCATTTCCTGTATCCCCTGAACTGACTTAATAGTGATCTTGCGATTCTCACAAAGGAGGGGGCTACCCCGCACCCTTCGGTCCCTCAGAGCTTTGTCACATTCGTAACACCCCCTTTCTTCAAAGCGTTTTCACCAGCGGTGAAAACGAAGTAGTACAGAGTCTTACAGGATTTTAGGATCTAACACAATACAAAAGCTTTTCTTTTCACTACAGAGTAATACAGTTATACATTCAATTCAGCATCTAGGTAAACAGTCCGCGAGCACCTTATCACTTCCTTTAATATGCTGTATCTTAATATCGAACTCTTGCAGCATCAGACTCCAACTCAATAACCTCCTGTTTTTATTTTTCATATTTTTCTTTAGCCAACAAAACTAAAGAGTTGTGATCTTAGCTTACAGGTGTACTGCAACAGTTCACGCAAATACTAATCTTTATGTTGCTTTCAAACTCAACAGGCAGGCTTCCATGGGGGTTGTCTTTTATTATTCACAGGCTTTGTCGAAATCCCTTAAAACCGGTTTCTGCTATTTAAAAATGGCGTCCCCATCAACCCTCGCCTCTTTTCCGGTTAGTTCCCACGTGGGGAGCTTGGGTACCCTGGCGAAATAGGCTTTTGCCCGCTTCTTTCATAGGAGTTATTTTATCAACACTGTGTCCCAAACTTAGACCATCTTCTGAATTTCCACCCAATTCTTTAATTTTACGCAAGTTGCTAGCTTTCTCTTCAGGACCCTTCAGGCTATTAGTTTTCTTTTATTTTTAATTTTTTTATTAGTTTTTCAAAACATTTTACAAAATTAAAAACCCCAAATCCCAATGAGGAGCATTAATACAGAGCAAGGTTAAGCATACAATAACAATATGCTACACAGGAAGAGAATTTAACAAAAAAACACCTAAATTAAAGACAAGTGAGCTTAGTGTCCTCCCCAAACCCCACAACACAAGAAAAAAAAACAATTCCAGACCAACCACCACACAATATAGAGAGTATAAGTCCGGACAGTCAAACTCCCAGACTGTAAATACACTTAGCAACAGAGGATAATAATGCCTACTACCAGAAAAAAAGGGAGCTGAAAGCAAGGGACTGAAAAGAAAAAAAAACCCTAGTCAAGAGGAAGGTTATGAAAGTACTCGATAAAAGGCCCCCAGATCTTATGGAACTTTAAGTCCGAATTGAGAACTGAATAATGAATTTTTTCGAGGTCCAAGCAGGCCATAATGTCGTTAAGCCATTGCGCATGAGTGGGCGGGGCAACATCTCTCCATCTAAGGAGGATCAAGCGTCTCGCCAGGAGAGAGGCAAAGGATAGTATTCGGCCTTTGGTCGGACCCAGACATAAATCTGTCTCGCCCCAAAAACCGAACAGAGCAATTAAGGGGTTAGGTTCTAGGCGCTGATTCAGAATACCCGATTGTGTAGTGAAGACATCTTTCCAGAATTTCTCCAAGCTAGGACAGAGCCAGTACATATGGATGAGAGAGGCCACGCCCCTCTTGCATTTATCACAGAGCGGACTAATGCCAGGGTAGAATCGGGATAGTTTAGATTTAGACATATGGGCTCTATGAACAATCTTAAACTGTAAGAGACAATGGCGAGCACAAAGAGAGGTTGAGTTAACCGATTTGAGAACTGAGTCCCAGCTCTCCTCGGATAAGGAGATATTTAAATCCTGTTCCCAGGCCATTTTAATTTTATCCACAGGGGTAAGGCTGCTAGTTTATCTTGGATAATTGAAATTAAACCTTTACCTAGTGGATTAATGGAGAGAAATAGGTCCATAGCATTTTTCGCAGGCTTTTCAGGAAAGTTAGGAATTAAAGGAGCAGTAAAGTGTCGGATTTGGAGATATCTGAAAAAGTGAGCGTTAGGCAGGTTGAACTTAACAGAGAGCTGTTGAAAAGAAGCGAAGCGGTTATCAATGAAGAGATCTTCAAAATGTCTAATGCCCTTCCTGTACCAAACATGGAATGCTGAATCGAACGTGGTAGGTAAAAAAAGGTGATTATGTGCGACAGGGCTAGAAATGGAAAACCCCTGGAAACCATAGCATTTCCTGAACTGAGCCCATATACGCAAAGTGTGTCTAACCAGAGGATTAGCTATTGATCTGGGCAGACTGCTAGGGAGTGCAGAGCCAAGAAGTGCAGATATAGATAATTCTTTAGTGGAGCTCAACTCCATTGCCACCCAGTTAGGGCACTCAGGTTGACCGTGGAAGAAAGACCAGAAGGCAGCACAACGTATATTAGCTGCCCAGTAATATAAGCGAAAGTTAGGTAAAGCCATGCCACCCTCTTTTTTAGATTTTTGGAGGTGGATTTTATTAATTCTAGAGTGCTTATTCTGCCACAGATATGACAAAATAATAGAGTCTAAGGAATCAAAAAAAGATTTAGGAATAAAAATTGGGATAGATTGAAATAAGTATAAGAATTTGGGGAGAACATACATTTTGACGACATTGATACGACCTACCAAGGACATAGATAGAGGTGACCATTGTACCAGACTCTGTTTTGTAGTATATGAAAGGTTGACAAAGTTTTCACGAAAGAGATCTTTAAACTTCCTTGTGACTGTAATTCCAAGATAAGTAAATTGATTATGGACTACTTTAAAAGGGAGATCTCGAAATATTAGTTCTTGTGCTTCTTTATTAATTGGGAAAAGTTCACTCTTATGTAAGTTGAGTTTATAGCCAGAGATCTGGTTAAACTGGTCAAGAAGTGAAAACATTAGAGGTAAGGATGTAGACGGATATGAGAGAAAGAGTAGTAAGTCATCAGCATAGAGAGAGACTTTATGTTCAACACCCCCTCTCCAAATCCCGGTCAGTTCAGGACATTTTCGAAATGTTATCGCCAGAGGTTCTATAGCCAAATCAAAGAGAAAGGGACTTAAGGGGCATCCCTGACGGGTGCCACATTTGAGATTGAATACTTGGGATTTCTGAAAGTTAGTTAGAACAGAAGCAGTAGGACACAGGTACAGCAATTGGATCCAAGAGATGAAACTTTGGCCGAGGTCAAATTTTTCTAAGACTGCAAAAAGGTAGTTCCACTCTATACGATCAAATGCTTTCTCCGCATCAAGGGAGATAACACATTCTGGAGTCCCAGTTGGAACTGAGTATAAAATATTAAATAGACGCCGAATGTTAAAAAAAGGGAGACGGTTTTTAATAAAGCCTGTTTGGTCATCAGAGATAATGGAGGGAATAACGGTTTCTAATCTATGAGCCAACACTTTAGCTAAGATCTTTACATCAACATTGAGCAGAGAGATCGGCCTGTACGAGGAACACTCTGTTGGGTCTTTGCCCTTTTTTAAAAGAAGAATAATAGATGCCTCATTGAAAGAGGGTGGCAATTTGCCATAGTTAAACGAATCAGATAATACTGAAAGTAACTGAGGAGAAAGAAGTGAGGAGAATAATTTATAAAATTCTACAGGGAACCCATCAGGTCCAGGAGATTTCCCTGAGGACAGTGCAGAAATTGCAAAAGATATTTCTTCTAGTGATATAGGCGCATTAAGTTTGGCTTTGAAATCAGATGAAAGTGAGGGGATATTCAGATTCTGTAAAAATTGATCCACAGAGATATTGTCATTCAGGGATTCAGAGGAATAAAGCCGAGAATAAAAATTTTTAAATGCGTCATTAATTTCTAAATGATCCGATGTAAAGTCTCCGTTCTCCTTCCGGATCTTTGTAATATGTTGTTTGGCTTTAGAACGCCTCAGCTGATTGGCTAGGAATTTACCAGACTTATCCCCATGAATGTAAAAGCGGCTCTTGCTTTCGAGAAGTTGGCGTTCGACAGGTTGAGTGGACAGAAGGTTAAATTTAGTTTGGAGTTCAACGTGCTTCTTGTATAATTCAGGGTTCTTAGTTTGGGCATATAATTGATCCACATCTTTAATCTGGTTAATGAGGTCTGCTCGATCTGCACGGGATCTTCTATTGAGATTTGCTGTGTAAGAGATTATTTGACCCCTCAAATATGCTTTCATGGCATCCCAGACAATCTGGGATGGCACTTCAGGTGATGTATTAGTGTTAAAATAGAAGGTTATCTGGTCTTTAATAAATTTTACGAAATCATCATCCGATAATAAAGTTGAATCGAACCGCCAGTGTTTGTTCCTCTGAGGGAGACCGGGAAAGTTCAGAGAGGGGGTAATTGGGGCATGGTCAGAAATCAGTATACTCTGATAGTCACAAGTGTGGGCAAATGGGATAAGTTGGTTATCGAGTAGGAAATAGTCAATTCTAGTGAAGGTATGGTGAACATGTGAGAAAAAGGAATAATCTCTCTCCGTAGGATGGAGGAAACGCCATATATCAGAGATACCAAAATTAGAGAGAAACGACTGAATAGCTAAGGCAGATTTGGTAGGTGATCTGGTAATAGAGGACGATCGGTCCAGTTTAGGATCCAACCAACAGTTAAAGTCACCACCCAGTATAAGAGAGTATGAGTTTAAGTCTGGTAGTGAGGAAAAAAACCGTTCAAAAAAGTTAACATCATCAAAGTTGGGGGCATACAGGTTTGCTAGTGCAACTTTAGTGTTATATAGTTTACCAGAAACAATAATAAAACGCCCATTTGTGTCCGATATTTTATTATGGAGTTCAAAAGGAATATTTGAGTTAATAAGAATGGAGACTCCCCTAGCTTTAGCGGCAAAGGATGAATGAAAATGCTGACCCGCCCACTTGGACAAAAGCGGGAGTTATCGAAACAACGAATATGAGTTTCTTGGAGGAAAGCAATGTCAGCTTTGAGTTGTTTAATATGTGCAAATACCTTCCTCCTTTTAACAGGGTGATTCAGTCCCTTTACATTCCAGCTCACAAATTTAAGTGCACTAGCCATTATCAATTACTAATGCATAAAAGGCAGCAGGCATATAAAAAATCAAGCGGTACAATAGCAGTCTGGGAGCAGAGATGTAAACATAGATTCGTAAGGTCAAAATATAAACATGTCCTAAACAATAAAGAAATGTTGGAGCTGGAAAACCCACCCCACCCACACAACCCAAAACTAAGACGGCTACCAAAACAAGTAGCTAGCTCTACCAGAAAAATTAACCCAAATACAACTTCCAGATCTGTGTCATTGACAGCAGTTCCGTATAAATGCTATAACAAACAGTAACTAGTTTATGCACTAGAAAACATAACTACAGATTAGAACACCTTCTGCAGAGATATACAACTTAATACAGAGCGAATCGGAAGAAAACCAAAACTAACCTACCCGCGAAATATTATAGAAGAATAAAGTAAGAGAAAGGGAAAAAAAAGGTAAGAAGGAAGAAGAAAAAAAAGAGGAAGGAGAAAATTATAAATTCAAGACGAGTATTTATCAACCGTTTACCGAGAAGGGAGAAAAAAACATTCAGAGAATGGAAAAAAAAAGGGGATGGAGAAAAGAAAAAGATAAAATAAATAAGTATTTAAAACAGAGGAAAAATAAATCAGCAGTTGAACTGTGAACCGACAAACAGGGAGGCCTTCACTAAAGACTTCAATCCTCCAAAACAGGTTAGATTTAGTTGTAGAACTCTGTAGGTAAAGTTATACAGAGGTAAAAATAGATTACACACACACCAAATCCCGGGAGAGATTGTTAACAGCCTTTAGAGTTTCAGTGAATAATGTCTGAGTGATTCAAGTGAATTCCGAGTCCAGAGAAAGTAATTTTACTATGAGGAGTACTTATCCACCATTTTAGGAGGTCCGATCAGATTCCGAAGATGACTGGATAGCCGGAAGACTTGCCACAAACGCTTCAGCTTCCCTTGCTGATTTGAACCACTTGAATTCCCCGGTATTAAACTTGATTCTTAGGTCAGCAAGATTACGAAAGGAAGGTTTGAAACCACGATCAAAAAGCACTTTCATTACGCCTTTATACTCAGCGCGCATCTTTAAGGTCTGGGGTGCAAAATCTTCCACAAAGCGAATGGTTGTATCCTGGAAAGAAAAAGAGCCTCTGCGACGTGCCTCCACATTCAGACTGTGTTTTACCTGGTATTGATGGAAACACAAGATTACTGGTCGTGGACGGGATCCCAGAATTCCGGGAGAGACATAGACTCTATGTGCCCGTTCCAGCTCGGGCGGGTTTGGAAGCAGATCCTTCCCGAATATCTCACAGAGAAACTCGGCGAAAAACTTCACGGTTGGTCCCTTTTCAGTTGCCTCTGGTAATCCCAGAATTCTGATGTTGCAGCGTCTGCTGCGATTTTCGAGATCCACCATTTTGGAAAGAAGTTTATTAGATTTTTCCTCTAAGCTGGAACAGAGAGTCTCCAAGTATCGAACCCGACTTTCTAAAGCTTCAGAAGTCGAATCGATGCGAAATAAGTGTTCAGCATGTTTGTCCACTTTATCGTTGATCCGATCCAGTTTCTCTTCTAACTGTTTGAAAGCAGTTTTAATTTGCTTTAAGATTTCGTCTTGGAGATTTTCAAGCGCCTCCATCGTTACGTCCGACGAGGTCGTAGTTTCTTTTCTCCCGGATTTAGAACTCTTGCTAGACATTGTAGGTTAGATATATTCACAGGCAAGTAAGAGATACCGAAATAATTCCTAACTAAGCTTTATAAAATGGAGACATTTAGTGCAAAGGTAGCGACAGTAACGGAACAAAAGTTCGGAGCAGCTAAGCGATCGCCATCTTACCGGAAGTCTGGCTATTAGTTTTCAATTCGAACTCTTTGTTCAAGCAGCATTTCAAATTCTGCCTTTTCACACCACACTCTGGAATAACAATAGCATGGGGGGCCCCGTCATCTTCCAACTCGACCTATAAGTGATCCGCAGGTTTTTAATTTTCTTCATTCGATTTGGGAACTACATATTTCCCATTTTCTTCAATGATAATATTCATCTCCCCACTTTTGATCACCACATTAACTTTTAACACACCTTCGAGCACAGACACCTGGGAACTCTCACTTCCCACTATTACCAAGGTTAACCCTTTTTTCGCTGAACCAAGTCTATCTGACCCACAAGGACTGTTTCTTGTCAACTGAATCAAATACCTCAGACTTTTTCTGAGCTTCATTACTAGGTTCAGTACCACGTGCATCCACATCTTGGACACACTCCAACGGGACATTTGCCTCTTCCAGGTTTTCAATACCCGTACCCGGTCCAAACTCTAAATTCCCCTGATTCTCCGAGCTACTCTGGGCAACTCCCTTCTGGAGTAAACTCAACCCCGCAGGCTGAAACAACCTCATCTGCCAACCCAGCAGACTTCTTCAAGGTAAGGGCACCCTTTTCATCTAGGACTGCCCTCATTTCATTATCGGGAACACCTTTAGAATTTTCAACTTCTTCAAACAGTTCTGCCAAACCAGACAGATCATCCATGTCCAACTCTGGACCTTTTAACAGCTCTATCTGTTTCTCATCTTTATCTCCTGCCTCTAGAACTTTTCTCCTCGCTAAGGGCAGGTCTACCTCCTCTCCCTTACTCTCTTTCACTTTACTACTCTTCGTTTTACCACCCTCTAAACCCTCGTGGTACAGGGTTGGTAAAAATGTCTCGGCCAAATCGACACTGGCCAGATTTAAACTGCTCTCGTTCTCAGCTGCCTTTCTCGACATGCTGCGAGGAACCGCGCATGCGGGATAGATCTTGGACGCTAGGGGCGGGGCTGAAACGCTCACCGGCCGGCTCGTCAGCATCATTGCCGACCAAACCTTACCACTGGCTAAATCGTTACCCAGAAGGACGTCCGCGTCAGTTCTCGGGAATTTGATCGCACCCCCATTTCAACTGGTCCAGAGACTAGCTCACAATTCATAATGACCCTATGCAAGGGCACCATTTCCGTCCCTTTGCCTATTCCTTTCACAGCTACCATTCCCGTCTTGCGACCAAAATCTAGTACCTTACTGCTGATCAATGATAGTTCAGCCCCCGTGTCTCTCCAGATCCATACTGGAACTGGGGTGCCTCCCTCCCTCACAGACACGGTTCCGTTTGACATACAAGTCTCAGACCCTTCTCGTACTCTGTCTACCTGGGGCTCTCTTGTCGATTTACTGATTACCACGGCACATCCGATAGGGACTGCTGCTTTCCCTTTTCCTGTCTCTTTCTTCGGAGCAAAGCACCTAGATGCAATATGCCCCCCCTTTCCACAATTAAAACAGGTCAAGCCCGGAAATCTCTGGCCGTCTTGCCTTTCCCCCTCAATCTTACCACTAGCTCCCGGCGGGACCTCAGCCTCAGCCAGCGGGCTTTCTTGATCGTTCCTACGGTCTCTCTGGGAACTTTTATTCGAGGAAGACTTTGTCTTGTGGGTTAGGGCATAGTCATCTGCGAACCTAGCAAATTCTGAGATGGACTTATTCGGCTTCTCATTCAAATACATCCGGATATCATCTGAAACACAACCTTTAAATTCCTCAATCAGAATTAACTCCCTGAGACGCCAATAATCCTCGTCCACTATTTCTGCGGTGCACCAACGGTCCAAGAGCACACCCTTCTCATAGGCAAACTCGGTATACGTCTGATTCCACCCTTTCTTTAAGTTTCTGAACCTTTGTCTATACGCTTCAGGTACTAGCTCATAACTCCGGAGAATGGCCGCCTTTACTTTGTCATAACTCTCCTCCTCTTCCACCTCCATGGACAAAGCCATTCATTGTAATTCACAGACAGCATTGTGTCACATATGCCCGCTGTGCCTTCCCTTTTAACACACTTTGTAACAACGCCACCCACTGATCTCTGGGCCACTTCTGATTCACTGCTACCTTTTCAAAAAGCAAGAAATAATTATTAACATCCGTCTTCTCGAACGGAGGTACTAACCTCAACTCCCGACTAACATTAAACCGCTGCTCTCGGTCTGACCCCTGAACTCGTTGCTCTTGCCTTAACTTCTCCATCTCCAAGTCATGTTTCCTCTGTTTCTCTGCCTCCCTCTCCTTCTCGGCCCTTTCCTCCTCTTTCTCAGCTCTTTCCCTCTCTTTCTCAGCTCTTTCTTTCTCCTTCTCAGCTGCTTCCAGCTGTTTTAACTGAAGTTCATGCTCTCTTTGCTTCTCAGCCCAGTACCGCTCTAACTCCTTTAGCTGGAGCTCATGCTCCCTTTGTTTGTTGGCCCTTTCTTTCTCCTTCTCAGCTCTTTCCCTCTCTTTCTCTCTCTCAGCTGCTTCCAGCTGCTTTAACCTAATTGCATGTTCCAACCTTAATTTCTCCAACTCTGACTGAGCCGTCCCACTAGCTGGTACCTTTTCAGGGATATTTTCCAATACCTCAGCTGTAAACACATTCTTCCCAATATAATACTGAGTTATTGCCCTTTGCACCTCCCGCTTTTTCATTGACAACCTCACCTCTGCGAGGTTTAACCCCTTCGCCAAATTTATCAAGTCTGATTTGGTGGCCGCCTCTAGCGCCTCCAGAGTCGGGTTTTCTATAAATTCACCCACGTCCATCTTTGCTGGTTTCCCGTCTGGCTACCTGCGTAACCAGATCCAAGTTTGGACTTACAAGCCCGATTCACTGGCCTCCCAATTTGGTGTCAAATCCCGAGACGAGAACTCCAAGTTGTTACGTACCCCGCAACTGGGTCATTTACCAGCAAAGATAGAGAGGTCCGTTGAAGTCTGATGGTACTATTTTTAACAGTATTTATTGATAGAAATACACAAAAATAATATCAATGCAAACACACAGATAATATACGTCGTCAAAACTAAATCTAAAAGCGTGGGTATAATAATAATCAATAAGAAATAGCTCTATTGTTGTCTAGGGGATAATGTATTGTCCGATGGAAATATAAAAGTCACTTTAGTTCAGTCAAGCTGTAGGCTGCAGCCTTTGGTTGGAGAGAAAGACGGGTTAAAACTTGCTCATTCCTTTTATGATGTCAATCCTTTGAGAGTCGTTGGGAGTTGATTTCCCCGTTGTTAGCTAAAAACCGTTTTTCCGTGGCAAAGGCCACCGATTCCGGGCAAATGGAAACGGACGCACGTGGCCTTCCACCGGCTTTCACTATTACGGGATCGCTAGCGTTTCTTCTGGTGCGTCTGAGGGGCTGTTCCCCCAGACCCTCTTTTTATCCTGACTCACAGGGTCGCAGATGTCGATCAGGTTGGGATGATGCAATCCCTCCACCACCCTCTCCCTCGGTTCATTGCCTGGGGGGGGGGGGGGGGCTTCGATGCATTGTGCAGGATGCAATACACAAGTCGGTCTCCAAGAGACAATAGCCGGTATCAATGGGTCCGCCTTTCGGAGGCCAGGACACATTCCAACCCTTTTGTGGATTCTGCATGTCTTTCTCTCATTTCCTGTGTCCCCTGAACTGACTTAATAGTGATCTTGCGATTCTCACAAAGGAGGGGGCTACCCCGCACCCTTCAGCCCCTCAGAGCTGTGGCACATTCGTAACACTGGTTAATAATTTCCTGGGCAATCTCTACTCCCTTTCTTTAATAAGGGATCAACATCCGCAACCCTCCAATCCTCCGGAACCTCTCCTGGCCCCGTTGATGATGCAAAGATCATTGCCAGAGGCTCAGCAATCTCTTCCCTCACCTCCCACGGTAGCCTGGGATACATTTCATCCAGTCCCGGTGGCTTAGCCAACTTGATGCTTTCCAAAAGCTCCAGCACATCCTCTTCCTTAATATCTACATGCCCAAGCCTTTCAGTCCGCTGTAAGTCATCATTACAATCACCAAGATCCTTTCCCATAGTTGAATACTGAAGCAAGGTATGCATAAGTACCTCTGCTATCTCTTCCAGTTCCATACACACTTTTCCACTGTCATACTTCATTGGTCCTATTCTCTCATGTCTTATCCTCTTGCTCTTCATATACTTGTAGAATGCCTTGGGGTTTTTCTTAATCCTGTCTGCCAAGGCCTTCTCATGGCCCCTTCTGGCTCCTAATTTCATTCTTAAGCTCTTTCCTGTTAGCCTTATAATCTTCTGGATCTCTGTCGTTACCTAGTTTTTTGAACCTTTCGTAAGCTCTTCTTCTTGACTAGATTTACAACAGCCTTTGTACGCCATGATTCCTGTACCCTACCATCCTTTCCCTGTCTCATTGGAATGTACCTATGCAGAACCCCACACAAACATCCCCATAACATTTGGCATATTTCTTCAGTACATTTCCTTGAGAACATCTGTTCCCAATTTATGCTTCCAAGTTCCTGCCTGATAGCCTCCTATTTCCCCTTACTCCAATTAAATGCTTTCCTAACTTGTCTGTTCCTATCCCTCTCCAATGCTATTGTAAGGATGATGTAATTATGATCACTATCTCAATAATGCTCTCCCACTGAGATACCCAACACCTGACTAGGTTAATTTCCCAATACTAAATACTAAATCTCTTCTTGCAGGCTTATCTACAAACCCCATTTCCAGAAAAGTTGGGATATTTTCCAAAATGCAATAAAAACAAAAATCTGTGATGTGTTAATTCACGTGAACCTTTATTTAACTGACAAAAGTACAAAGAAAAGATTTTCAATAGTTTTACTGACCAACTTAATTGTATTTTGTAAATGTACACAAATTTAGAATTTGATGGCTGCAACACACTCAACAAAAGTTGGGACAGAGGCATGTTTACCATTGTGTTACATCACCTTTCCTTTTAATCACTTTTTAATCATTTTGGAACTGAGGATACTAATTGTAGTAGATTTTCAATTGGAAATTTTGTCCATTCTTGCTTGATATAAGACTTCAGCTGCTCAACAGTCCGTGGTCTCCATTGTCTGATTCTCCTCTTCATGATGCGCCATACATTTTCAATAGGAGATAGATCTGTACTGGCAGCAGGCCAGTCAAGCACACGCACTCTGTGTCTACAAAGCCACGCTGTTGTAGCCCATGCAGAATGTGGTCTGGCATTGTCCTGCTGAAATAAGCATAGACGTTGCCTTGAAGGCAACATATGTCTCTCTAAAATCCTAATAAACGCCTCAGAGTCAATGGTACCTTCACATACGTGCAACTCACCCATGCCGTGGGCACTGATGCACCCCCATACCACCACAGATGCTGGCTTTTGCACCTTTTGCTGATAACAATCAGGTTGGTTTTTTTCATCTTTGGCACGGAGAACTCGACGCCCGTTTTGTCCAAAAACTAGCTGAAATGTGGACTCATCCGACCACAGCACACGGTTCCACAGTCTTTCGGTCCATCTGAGATGAGCTCGGGCCCAGAGAACTCGCCGGCGTTTCTGCATAGAGTTGATGTATGGCTTCCTCGTTGCGTAATACAGTTTCAAGTTGCATTTCTGGATGCAGCGACGGACTGCGTTAAGTGACAATGGTTTTCCGAAGTACTCCCGAGCCCAGGTGGCTATAATTGTCACAGTAGCATGACGGTTTCTTAGGCAGTGCCGCCTGAGGGCTCGAAGATCATGCGCGTTCAACAGTGGTTTCCAACCTTGCCCTTTACGCACTGAGATGTCTCTGAATTCTCTGAATCTTTTCACAATATTATTTACTGTAGATGTTGAAAGACTTAAATTCTCTGCAATCTTGCGTTGGGAAATGTTCCTTTTGAACTGACTAACAATTCTCTCACGAATTTTGGAAGAAAGGGGTGAGCCACGACCCATCCTTGCTTGCAAAGACTGAGCCTTTGATGGATGCTACTTTTATACCCAGTCATAATACCTCACCTGCTACCAATTAGCCTGCTTAATGTGGAGTCTTCCAAACTGGTGTTACTTGAATATTCTGTGCACTTTTCAATCTTATTTTAACTCTGTCCCAACTTTTGTTGAGTGTGTTGCAGCCATCAAATTCTAAATTTGTGTATATTTACAAAATACAATTAAGTTGGTCAGTAAAACTATTGAAAATCTTTTCTTTGTCAGTTAAATAAAGGTTCATGTGAATTAACATATCACAGATTTTTGTTTTTATTGCATTTTGGAAAATATCCCAACTTTTCTGGAAATGGGGTTTGTACATAATCTGTCAGGAAACCCTCCTGAACACACCTAACAAACTCCACCCCATTTTAAACCCCTTGCTCTAGGGAGATGCCAATCTATATTTGGGAAATTAAAATCTCCCGTCACGACAACTCTGTTATTATTGCATCTTTTCAGAATCTGTCTCCCTATCTGCTCCTTGCATCCCTGTTACTACTGGGTCATCTATATAGATAAAAAAACACCCAGTAGAGTTATTGAACCCTTCCTGTTACTAACTTCCACCCACAGAGACTCAATAGACAATCCCTCCATGATTTCCTCCTTTTCTGCAGCAGTGATACTATCTCTGATCATAAGTGTCACGCCCCCACCTCTTTTGTCTCCCTCTCTGTCCTTTCTGAAACATCTAAAACCTGGCACTCTAAGTAGCCATTCCTGCCCCCGAGCCATCCAAGTCTCTGTAAATATAATGGTTATATTAATGTAAATATAAGCGCAGAAGATGTGGTCTTTTCAACCACTGATACACAAGCCACAGCGATTCACTCTGGAGAGAGTCATCATACTCTAGGTCAGATGAGAGATAACCCAGGTCAGGTTGCAGACCATAGTACCCAGGTAGATCCTTCGCATGATGGTGGTGGTGAGGTGGTAGAGAAGAAGAGGAAGGTCAAGTGGCCAGCAATGGCAGATGAGAAGGCTTTGCGTGTGTTTGATGAGGATATCAGTATGATGTTGGAGAACACTCTCAGGGGAACATCAAAGAAAAAGTTGGAAGTGATGGACGATATTATTTATAATGTTGGAAAGTACAGGTTTGGTTTAGTTGAGATGAAGAAAGCAAGGCCTACACAGCAACCAAGCAGGTGCCAGAAGGAGATTAGTAGGTTGAGGAGAGAGCTTAGAACGTTGAGACAGAGGTGGAAGGTAGCAAGTGAGGGTGACAAGCCAGGGCTTGCTGATCTCTGGGAGCAGTTCCGAATAAAGTTAGCGTCACTCTGTTGTGCAGAGTCACAGCATAAAAAGAGAAAGAAGAGAGAGAAGGCAAAAAAGGCTTTCTTTCAGAACCCTCACCAGTTCACAAAGAGGTTGTTTGAACAAAATAAGAGTGGGGAGCATAACATCTCTCAACAAGAACTTGAGGATCACCTGACAAGCACTTACTCTAACGAACAGCGGGAGGCTCCTTTGTTTGACATTTCTGGGCTTGTGAAGCCTACTGAGCCAGGAGTGAAGTTCGATCTGTCAGAACCCAAAACTGGCAGAAGTGGAGTGGTTCATCAAAAAGGCAAGGTCAGGTTCAGTGCCAGGACCTAATGGAGTGCCGTATAAGGTGTTCAAAAAGTGTGAAGAGCTGAGGAAATACTTGTGGAGATTGTTAAAGATGGTGTGGAGACAAGGTGTTGTTCCTTTGTCATGGAGTGAGGCTGAAGGAGTATACATCCCGAAGGAAGAGATTTCTATTACATTGAATCTGTTCTGACCAATTTCACTCCTGAATGTAGAGGGGAAGATTATGTTTGGCGTTTTAGCAGAAAGAATATCTTCAATAGTGATAGAGAATGGATTGGTAAATACATCTGTATAGAAGGCAGGAATACCAGGCTTCCCGGGATGCCTTGAACATACTAGTATGATATGGCATGTCATCCAGGAGTTGAAAAGGTTGAGAAGAAATCTGGCTATAGTTTGGCTTGATCTTGCAAATGCGTATGGTTCTGTTCCCCATGTCTTGATTGAGTTTGCGATGGAATTCCTATGGATTCCTGCTAAGGTGAGGAACTTCGTTAAACAGTACTACGATTTCCACTCAGCAGTTTACAACTAGGTGGCAGAGCTTAGACATTGGTATCCCAATGGGATGTGCGATTTCACCCATCCTCTTTGTGTTAGCCGTGGAGGTCATTGTGAGGGCTGCAGAATCAGTGGGACCAGTTGTCGCACTTGATGGAGGAGGGGAGTTGCCACCAATACGTGCGTTCATGGACGATCTCACCCTTTTGGGTCCTAGCATGGAGGCAGTGGAAAGTATACTATCTAGACTCGAGGAGCTGATAGATTGGGGAAGAATGAAGTTCAAGACCAAGAAGTCAAGGAACCTTGTTCTTAGGAGAGGAAAGCTGGTTGACTTTCATTTCACCCTTTGTGGAGAGGAGATTCCATCCATTCAGGACCAACCAGTTAAGAGCCTCGGGCAATGGTACACTGAGGAGCTGAGAGACACCAAGAGGGTTCTAGAGACAGGAGAACAGATCAGCAGAGGTCTGATGTCCGTCAACAATGTGGCTTGCCTGGCAAGTTGAAGTTGAGGTGCTTGCAGTACGGACTGATGTCACGGATAATGTGGCCACTAACTGTCTATAAAGTGGCAATGTCCCATGTTGAGGCAATGGAACGGAAGATCAACAAGTATGTGAAAAAGTGGCTTGGAGTACCGAGCAGCCTCACTAATATTGCAATCCACAGTAGCCAGACAAAGCTTACCATCTCAGTGCAATCCCTTGTTGAAGAGGTCAAGGAAGGATCATTCTTGATGCTTCAAGACTCAAAAGACCCTGTCATCAAGAACATCCAGCCGGATGTGAGATCAGGCAGGAAGTGATCAGTCGGGGCAGCAGTCGATGAGGCAGAGTCTAGATTGAAGCACAAGGAGACGGTTGGGGCTACCCAGCTAGGCCGCCAGGGACTTGGATGGACAACCCACAAGTGGTGGTCATCTTCGACAGGTAAGGAGCGTCATGAGCTTGTAACGCATGAAATACGAGAGGTAGAAGAGGAGAAGAGGTTAGCTAAAGCAGTTGGCCTGACTAAACAAGGGACTTGGACCTGGTGGGAAAGTGTTGAACAACGACATCTATCTTGGAATGTCCTGTGGCAGATGGAACCGCTCCGCATTTCTTTTCTATATAGAGCAGTGTATGACCTGCTCCCAACACCTGCCAACCTCAGCACCTGGTATGAAGATAAGACAGACAGCTGTGCTGCTTCTGGCGAGAAGGGAACACTACAGCATATTTTGAGTGCACATAGAGTCAATCTTTCCAGCGGCATGTACACTTGGAGACATAACAACGTTCTCAAAGTTGTAACACAAGCGGTTGAGCAGAGAGTACTGCAGCACAACTTATCTCATGCCCCATGCTGCACAGAACATTGCATATCATTTGTGAAAGAAGGCTCTAAGTCAAAGGTGTACAGCGCAGGCCCACGATCAAGCATACTTTCTTCAGCCAATGATTGGTGTGTCAAGGCCAACCTGGATGGGAAAGGCAGTTTCCCGGAGCAAATCATTTTCACCACATTGCGTCCAGATATAATCATCTGGTCTGATACCAGTAGAGAAGTGGTTATTGGTGAACTCACAGTCCCCTGGGAAGATGACATCGATGAAGCCCATGAGCGTAAGTTAACCAAGTATGCAGAATTAAGATCAAAGTGCAGAGACAGAGGGTGGAAGGTCTCATGCTATCCATTCGAAGTAGGGTGCCGTGGCTTTTTATTGCGTTCACTTTCCAGAAGTGGCTCCGTGACCTTGGCTTTACTAGATGAGAGATCAAGTCAACCAGCAGGGCTGTAGCTGAGGCAGCAGAGGCAGGATCATCACGGATGTGGACTAAGTACGTCCAGAGGAGCAGATAATCGGACAGTGTATCCATCTTTTGTAAACTCTTCAGTAGCTGCATAGATACCTGAAGAGTAGACTATCTTTTGGATGGAAGCGACCAACAACTCTGATAGAGGCAGATGCCAAGTTGTTAAGCTCATCAGTAGGAGGTGGTGCTTTAGCACTGCTGGCCCACCACCTTGAAGGAGTCTTGATCATAAGCGGGCCGAATCTCCTGAAGACAGGTGGCAGATCAGCTGATGATCCCACTGATGATAGCACAGGACAGTTAACATCTTAGTTCACGTGTATTTTCAATTCAATTCTTATTAGATGGCTGAATTAAACATTTTTGTATTATGAAACAGGAGGGAGCCATGCAACTCAACCAGTCTTTCTGCCTTGCTGGTTTTTAGACCTTATTTTCCACTAAATTTTTTCTGTAATCTATTCCCATCAATAGCAGGGGAATTCCTTTCGGAGTCAAATATAATATCACTGGCATATGTCATGAAATTTGTTTTTTGGCAGCAGTACATTGCAGTACTTAACAATAAAAACTATAAACGATAGTCTATATAAAAGAAGATTAAATTAAGTAAGTAGTGTAACAAAAAAAGGGAAAAAATACTGAGGTAGTGTTGATGAGTTCATTGTCCATTCAGAAATCTGGCAGAGGAGATGGAAGCTGCCCCTGAAACATTGAGTGTGATTCTTCAAGCTCCTGTACCTCTTTGATGGTAGCAATAAGAAAAGGGCAAGTACTGGATCCTTGTGATGGATGCCACATTTTTGAAGCATCACCTTTTTGAAAGTGTCCTGAATGCTGGTGAGACTAGTGCCCATGATAGAGCTGTCTGTGCTTACAACTGTGCAGTGCTGCCTCCATACCAGACAGTAATGCAATTGTAGTACATCCATAGAAACTTGCAAGTGTCTTTAGTGACATGCCAATTCTCCTCAAACTTTGAATGAAATCTAGCCGCTATAGTGCCTCTTTTATAATTGCATCAATATGTTGGGCCCAGGATAGATCCTCCGAGATGTTGACACCTGGGAACTTGAAACTGCTCACCCTTTCCTCCTCTTATCCCTCAATGAGGACTGGTGTGTGTCCCCTTAACTTCCCCTTCCACAATCATTTCCTTGGTCTTACTGATGTTGAGTTCAAGCTTGTTGCTGTGACACTACTCAACTAGCTGATCTGTTGCTCCTGTATGCCTCCACATCGCCATCTTAAATTCTGCCAACAATAGTTGCATCATCAACAAATTTATAGGTGGCACTTGAGCTTGACTAGCCACGCAGTTGTGGGTGTAGAGCGTAGAGCAGTAGGCTAAATACACATCCTTGAGATGCACCAGTGTTGATTGTCAGCAAGGAGCAGATGATATTTCTGATCCGCACAGACTGTGGTCAACTAGTGAGGAAATTAAGTCTCCATTTGCAGAGGGAGCTACAGAGGCCAGGATTTGGAGCTTGTTGATTCAAACTGAGGGTATGATTGTGTTAAATGCTGATCTATAAATAGCAGCTTGATGTCAATATTTCTATTGTCCAAGTGATCCAAGGCCGAGTGGAGAGCCAGTGAGGTTGAATCCACTGTAGACTTATTATGGTGATTGGCAAATTGTGGTGGGTCCAGGTCCTTGGAACAGGCAGGAGTTGATTCTAGCCACGACCAGTCTCTCAAAGCACTTATTGTAGACATTAATATCACTGGGTGATAGTCATAGAGGCAGCTCACCCTGCTCTTCTTGGGTACTGGTATGATTATCATCTTTTTGAAGTAAGTGGTAATCTCTGACTGCAGCAGTGAGAGATTGACTATGTTCTTGAACACTGCCCTTCGGTCATGGGCACATGAAAACTCTGCAACTTAAAAAAAAATACCAGAGGTTGGGGTGGTACTTGAGTGGCTGGATCTGTGAGGAAGCAGCTGCATCTGAATAAGTGATTAAAGGAAATGGTTATTTACAGTCACAATGATTTATGCACCTGTTTGAGGCTGTATCTCAACAAAATTATGCATATTTACTTCTTTTACTTATGGTAACATTCCAGAAACAGTTATAATGATGGTAAATTTGGATGGAGGAGCTTGGGGAAAATACCTTGTGGAGATACTGAGCAAAATGGGAGCAAAAGGCTGTCAGATCCCCAGGTCCTTATGGACTTCATCCTAAGGTTTTAAAAGAAGGAACTAGTGAGATGATTGATGTTTGGTTTTAATTTTTAAAAATTTTCTAGTTCTGGAGAAAAAGTAAATGTCAGTCCTTTAAAAAGAGAAGGAGATAGAAAGCGGCAAACTGCTGGCAAGTTCACTTCATGTTTGGCATGGGGAAATTTTTAAAGCTTTATGACACTAAAACAGGGCATTTCAAAACTTTCAGGCCTATCATGTTTCGCCATTATTGTACTTCAAAGTAACATGGCCTATGGATGAAAGGAAACTGATGAACTAATGCACATAGGCCAATTAGATTTGATAGGCTGAATAGTTTCCCTCAATATGAGTAAGAAGAAAACTATACTTAATTTCCAAAAGGCAGTTAATAAAGAGTGAGAGCAAGATGATTTAGTGGGATCACTACTGAAACCATACATATTCATATTTAAATGACTTGGATGATGACATATATTTTGAGTGACACAAATACAGGTTTGAAAATAGATTATGAACTGGACACGAGGAGACAACAAAGGGATATAGAGAGGTTAAGTGAATGGGCAAAGTTCAAAGTATTTTTATTATCAAAATATGCAGTATACCACCCTGAGATTCATCTTCTCTACAGACAGCTACAAAATAAAGAAAACCATGGAACCCATTAAAGAAAAAAAATCCCCCCCCCCCCCATGTGCCAGAAGCAAATTGCACAAACAGCAACAAGAAAAAAAAGTGAAAACATTGAATATAAAACACAAAATTGAAGGTGTCCATATTCAGTTCAGCTCAGTGTTCATTATTTGCAGGCTGCGATTCAAATTCACCCTAAGTAGCAACAACAAAGTGTGTGGCCAGGAAACTGCAGTCTAATGCACAAACTGCAGATTTAGAACTTCGGTACCATCTTCCAACAGCATCGAAGGGGAGAGAAACACCATTTGAACGCAGGGACCTTCCTTCAGAAACAGGAAATGGGGGGGTAGAGAGAGAGAGAGACAGGCACCTTCCTCTGACTGCAGTGAGTGAGAGGCTGGCTGATGGCACTGACCATTCACTTGTCTTCTACACTCACCTCAATGTTTTCGATATTCCTCAACGCTTTAACCAGCAAGAAATGTAGTTGATCATGGGCTAGAGTCTGGTCGCAGAGACTTTGCAGCTTCAGATACAGCAAAGAGTCATGTCTCTGAATTCATCATTATTAAATGCAGACTTATCCAGGAATGGATGAAGTAGTTTTACTCTCTCTGAGGGTCTCTTTGTGTTTACAATGCTACCGGCACTGAAATGTGTGAACTAATCAACGATGTGGAGATACCACACTCCTTGCTCTAGTTCATGTCGATCACAGGCTCCAACAGCACCAAAGTATTTAAAAGAAAAACATGTAAAAGGAGTGAAAGAAACAGTTTCATGGACCATCTGGAGAATCTCACCCGTGGTAGCATTTTTGTTGGTGCCATTTTCTTCAGGAATTTGACAAATTGGAGCATAATGGAGGAAATTCTGAAATTAACCCTTTAAGAAAAGCTCAAATATTGAGAGTTTGCAGATCCATGGGATGCAGAGGATGTCTGATTTGCCAAGGCTAGCTTGCAAGTGCTAAAGTAATTGGGTAAACTTAGTTATAACTTGTTACTAACGGAGTGCAATATGACACATTATGCTTCAGTTTTACTGAAGATGGTTGAGACCACATCAAGAGTATTATATTTGATGTTGAATCTTGTATAAAGAAAGATGCATATGTATGAAAAGCAATCCAAAGAAGGCTTACTCAATTGAGCATGGAGTGAGTGTTCTAATTATGTGGCAAAGGTAGGTTTATAATCACTGGAGTTTAGAACAATGTGGGTTGGAAGGGTGAGCTCATCCATTACGTTGCTCAGGATACATTCCCAGAAGTTAAAGCACCCTCCAAATTGGCACTAAAAGAGATCATTATAATCATTCAGAGGGAATTATTACTGTACATGGAACCGGACATGATCTCCTATTCTACCTGCTGATGCTCCTGTGCTTGGACCTTTGTAAAAACTCTTGCCCTCCCTATTCCTGCATGTTCTTGTGCTGATCATGTGATGAGAGTTACTACAATCCCTGCTGCTAAACTAAGAACCCCATACTGCCTGTGGTAAAGGCTGGTTTCTGGCAAACTAGGATGAGTGGTGTGGCCACTCAGTGCTGAGATGTGGGGCTTTGGTCTGCACATGTGAGCATGAATCATTGTTTGGAATTGGCAGCGCCTTCCATCTGTGCTAACAGGGTCCCAGACTGCTGCCATACTTTTTCATCACTACTGTTGGATGCGATTTAAATTTTTTTCCTCCTCTCTTTAGTTGCACCATTGAGCTTGTTACCATAGAGGGATGTCTGGGTTGAGAAAAGCTGAGCAGCCAAAGAAAGGAGGGTATGTAGCAGCTTCCATTTAGTGCAGAGGGTGGTGATGTGGAAGACGGGGCAGTCTGTCAGCACTGTACAGCTGCTAACAGTTACCAGCAATGGCCCATTCTCTTGAGCGTTACATTTTGGCACTGAGAGCCAAACTGTCCCTGATACACCACTGCAGGAATGCCAGCAGAGGATAGTGATTCATATCAGGTTCTTGGCACAGCAGTGGGCATTGCAGTGCTTCATGCCAGACTCCTGGCATAGTTGTGGGCAGCTCAACCAGATGAATCTGTTTGGACTGAAGGACCAAGATTGAGATATTTAGGCTACCAGTGCAGTGAAATTACTGGCATTTCAAATGTGTAAGCTTGTGCAATGCAATTGTTTTTAACCTCTGTATTGGTCACTGTCTTCAGTGATTGATACTAATTACAATATTTGCAGTGAAATTGATGTGGTATGATGTTGTTTTGCAGTAAATGGACACTAGCTGTAATGCAGTGGATTCTGGTTAATTGTGGCACTGCTTATATGGGATAACTCTTAAAGGACAAAAACAAATTGAGAAAAGGCTGAGATTCCCTTTGTTTATTTGGGACAATATGCTGCTTAATTGGGACAGGAGACTGTTTCTAACTCGCATTAGTTGAGTGCACTTGCGCTACACCATGCTTAGAGTGTACAATTTTTAAATAACATTCATTTGTGTTTGTGTTCAAAAAGCAGTGATATTTTTTTTGTCAGTGATAGTTGACAAGAAGTAAGCAGTAAGACAATTCAGAAGTATTTTGTTCACTGCGATTTCAAACATTTTGACTTGGAGATGACGGAAATTGCCGGGAGTGAAATGTCAACTATCAGTGACCAAAAAAAATCACTGCTTTTTGAACACAAACACAAATTTCACTACTTCAAGTTAGGAATTATGAAGAGTTTGAAGATATTGACAATCATTTTGAATGTTTCAAGGACATTTTCAGCTTCTCACTGCTATGGTCGGAAGTTCCCACCTGCTCAAGAAGGCAACGTACCTGTGCCTAAGAAGAGTAGTATGAGCTGCCTTAATGATTATTGCCCAGTAGTACTCACATCTATAGTGATGAAATGCTTTGAAAGGTTGGTCATGGCTAGAATGGACTCCTGCCTCAGTGAGGACCTGAACCCACTGTAATTTGCCTATTGCCCAAATAGGTCTACAGCAGATGCAATCTTAATGGCTCTTCATATGGCCTTGGATCACCTAGATAATACAAAAACCTATGTCAAGATGTTGTTTGTTGACTTTAGCTCAGCATTTAACACAATTATTCCTACAATCCTGTCGATAAGCTACAGAACCAGGACGTCTGTACCTCCCTTTGCAATTGGATCTTTGACTTCTTAACCGGAAGAGCACAATCTTGGTGTGGATTGGTGACAATGTCTCCTCCTCACTGACAATGAACACTGGAATACCTCGGATTGTGCTTAGCCCACTGCTCTACTCCCTCTATACCCATGACTGTGTGACTATGCACAGCTCAAATACCATCGATAAATTTGCTGATGTTACAACCATTGTTGGTAGAAAATCAGATGGAGATGAGAGGACGTAGAGGAGTAATTTATACCAGCTGGTTGAGTGGTGTCGCAGCAAAAGCCTTGCACTCAATGTCAGTAAGATGAAAAAGTTGACTGTGGACTTCAGGAAGGGTAAGACAAGGGAAAACAAACCAATCCTCCTAGAGGATCAGAAGTGGAGAGATTGAGCAATTTCAAATTCCTGGGTGTCAAGATCTGAGGATCTAACCTGGTTCCAACAGGTTGATGCAGCTATTAAAAAAAGGCAAGATAGCGGCTATATTTCAACCAGCGTTTGAAGAGATTTGGTTTGTCAACTAAAACACTCAAACTTCTATAGATGTACCATGGAGAGCATTCTGACAGGCTGCATCACTGTCTGGTATGGGGCGAGGTGGCTACTGCACAGGACCGAAAAAAAGGATACAGAAATTTGTAAAATTAGTCAGCTCTATCTTAGGTACTAGCCTCTGTAGTACCCAAGACAACTTCAAGGAGCAGTGCCTCAGAAAGATAACATCCATTATTAAGGACCCCCATAACCCAGGGCATGCCCTCTTCTCATTGTGACCGTCAGGAAGGAGGTGCAAAAGCCTGAAGGCACACACTCAATGATTCAGGAACAGCTTCTTCCCTTCTGCTATATGATTCCTAAATGGACATTGAACCCATGAGCACTGCCTCACTTTATGTATATGTGTGTGTATATATGTCTTTTGTGTGTTTGCACTGTTTTTAATCTATTCAATATATAAATATACTATAATTTATCTATTTATTTTCTTTCTATATTATTATGTCTTGCATTGTACTGCTGCTGCTGAGTTAACAAATTCCACAACACATGCCAATGATAATAAATGTGATTCTAACTCTGTACTTACCGAGGCTGACGTAAGTTGCAGTATTTTAATGTTGCATGTATGTCAAGAACTTGATATTTAGTAGTTAATGACATAATTCAAAGTCATACTGAAGGTATTGATAAGCAAGTTATTAGTGGATAAATGTATCCAAAAATAAAAACCAGGGTTGATTGAATTGCTCTGTTTTTAAAGAAGATTTTCTGCATTTGGCATTTGAATATGTTGAACTGCGTAAAAGGAGCCTGTACAGGAGACGGTTCCTGTGGCTTTGTACTAAGCCAATCACCAACCTCGTGAAAGGCTATTGGCTGCACAAAACCTGCCCAATATCAGATGTTTCAATTCTTCAGCAGGCTGCATTCCAAGGTTAGAACTACCTGCTGAAAGATTTACTGGTGCAAAGATATAGGGAAGGAACAGATTTAAAATTTAAATCCCTTCCCCTCTGCACACTGATGTACTGCAACATTTATTTTTTAAAAAACCTTTGGTTATGTATGTTGAGAAGAAATTGATGTAAAGCTGAATCTTGAAAATAAGTAGAAGGATCTTGTGCTGTTATGACAACATGATATAGTATAGCATGGTTGTAAATTTTTGTGAATAATGTATATTTTTATGGGAAAGAAAAACGTTAGGAGCAGTGGTAAACTTATTTTCTTGTTCCCCAAATGCCCACTGAACATAGCAGGCAATCAAGTGTCAATAGTAAAGCTTATCAAGCTCTTCATGTCATTGACATTGAAAATGAAGAAAAACAAATGTATGATTGTATTCCTTCAGATTGTTCATAATGCTAGAGTTTTTTTTGAAGATTTCCATATATCTTTTTTCTAATTCTTGTCTTTTTTTTTTGCTAATTTCACTTCCTTAGACTTGGCCTGTTTTAGGAAGGCTTTTTCAATGTGATAGGGTGTACTCTGTTCATGCAGATCCTGAAACGAATTGACTTGCTTTGCAAGCCCTTGAACTGTAACTGAGTAGCTATTTTCATTCACTGCTGATCATTAAACCTGGGTCACTGTGGATTGAGATTGAAACCAACTGAAATGTTAAATGAGCACTTTGCAGCATTTCATGAGCAGTGAGGTTGCTTGATGCCAAATGTAAAGATCATTCATCATGAAGTTGAAGCTGCATTGTACCAACAGGAGTATTTTCTTGTAAATCTTATCTCTTGTGTAATTCAGGTGACTGCAGTCCCACGTGATATCTACTGCTGTGATAGAAGCGCAGAGTATGAACGTCGACTGATGAGAGAAGGAGGCCAACTCACAGCCAAACAGTGCCTCCTGTATGGAACCCCACAACTAGCACTTAATTGGAAAAATCGGCTATCCTCTTTTTTCCCTGAAGATCCTGGGGGTTTGTTAGCTGTTCAGTTCAGACATGGCTGGTCTTTTATTAGGATCCCTGGTAAGTTAATTGAAATTTCTTTGTACAATTTTTGGATGACACATGATAATTCTTCAAATACAGCAACTTCAACACTAGGGTTTTATGCCAAAAAATGTAAATGTGGTAAAGGTGGAATTGGTTTATTTGATTCTGGCCACCTGCAAATTGGTTTCCTTTCCCTCCGTACTAGCTAAATTTCAGTAACTAGTTATAGTTCTATGGAAGCCAAATCACCCCTTTTACCTTCATGTGGTGTATGTCACATCAAAATCATGTGAATTTTTACCAATATTTGTAAAGACGGGTTGATCATTGAAAGCTTAGGCACTTTTGACCTCTACAATCATCCATAATATTGCTGATATGCTAATTTCCTGTTTTAAGAGAGTGCCTTATGTCAGTGGCCCCTGGGTGGAGAAAAGATAGTGCCTTCATTGAGAAGTGAAATTAGTCTGTGATACTACAAGCCTGCTTAGGTTAGTGCATTTGACAGAGTGCATTAATACTCAAGGTCTCCTGGTTCTGTAGGGGAAAAGCAGCTGAAGAGCCAGTCATACGTCTGAAATACGTCAAATATCCTGCTGAATGAACAAAGTATTTGCTGCCTGTAATATTACCCAAAGAAAGGGTCTACTCCCTTCCTTTCTAGTCCTGATGAAGGTCTCGACCTAAAATGTTAATTGTTTGTTCATTTCCATAGATGCTTCTCCAGCATTTTCTGTGTGTTGCTCTTGGATTTCCAGCACCTTCAGAGTCTCTTGTGCTTGTATATTACCCAATTGATTGGAATGCTCACACTGCCCTGTAACTATTGTCTGACAAAAACAGTGTTACTCCAGAGCCATGGTACAAAATACAGTACCAGCAGTCATACACAGCACATATAAGATGTGAGTAAAATAGTCTCTCAAAAAAATATAGTCCAAGACCCGGAGTCCAAGAATGTTGCAGCAATCTGTAGTCAAACACAATACAGCTTATCTTCTGCCAAGCAAACACTGGGGGCAGCAGAGACTCAAGCATGGATGCCATGCCATACTTTGGTGGGACTCACTGACTCCAAATCTTGTCTTCTGGGCGGCTGTAAACAAGCCACACCGTAGTTTAACGCCTAGTCCTCACCATGGCCAAGTCCACGCAGCTTCCCCGCTGACTGCCCCTACCATCCGCCAATAAGTCAGTGATTTGGACTTGCAACATTTCACATTAACAATGCCCAATAGTGTCTTGTGATCACAAGAAAAGCGACTAAGATCATTTGTTATTAGATTGCACACCACCTTTGTGTGCCTATTTTTAAAAAAAAATGACCCACAAAGTTGGGTTACTGACAGCATGTTCTTAAGAAAGATCTGTTTATGTGCACCATGCCTTGATCAAAATAACTTTTAGAGGACCTTCAAAAAACTGTAGCAATGTATGATGCTGGGAAAGACTACAAAAGCATTTCTGAAGGCTTGAGTGTTCATCAGTCCACAGTAAGAGCAATTGTATGCAAATGGAGTAAATTCATTACTGTTGCTACTGTCCCTAGGAGTGAGAGTTCCTCAAAGGTCACACCAAAAGCACAAAGTGCAATTCTGAAGGAGGTGAAAAAGAACCCAAGTGTAACAGCAAAAGATCTGCAAAAATCTCTGGAACTTGCTAAATTTTCTGTTTTATGTGTCCACTATAAGGAAAACACTGAACAAGAATGGTGTTTATGGAAGAACATTGCTGCCCATCTCAAGCTTGCAAAAGACCTCTCGGATGTTCCACAACACTCTGGGACAGTGTTCTGTGGATAGATGAGACAAAGGGTGAACTTTTTGGCAGAAATGGATGCCACTATGTTTGTAGGAAAAAGGACACTGCACACCAACACCAAAATCTCATCCCAACTGTGAAGCATGGTAGAAGGAACATCATGGTTTGGGGCTGTGGGCCTGGACAGCTTGCAATTTTTCTTTTTTTTTCTTCTTTCAATCTTTTTATTAATTAAAAAATAGTACATATATAAACAAGAGGAGAATTATCTCAAATATCTATATTGATAACAATTCATATAAAAGGTAAAATAAATATTATCAAGATCATACATAGTATTAATCTAATAGTATATAATAAAAAATAAGATAATTGATTCTCCTCTTATCGTTCCATGAAAGGAAGAAAAAAGATAAAGAAACTTTTATAATTTTTATATACATAAAAAACCCCACTAAACAAAAAAGAAAAAAAAAAGAAAAAAAGGAACTGGGCAGCTCATACTGAGAGTGACAGCAAGAAAAAAAAGAAACTTTCTGATCAAATCCAGCGTTTCGAGAAGGTAGCTGGAAGAGTGGTTGCAATTCTTGAGGGAACAATGACTTCAAAATTTTATCAAGACATTTTCCAAGAGAATGTCAGGGTAGTGGTCCATCACTTGAAGCTCAATGGAAGTTGGATGGTGCAACAAGACAGTGATCTAAAAACACAAGAGTAAATCATCAACAAAATGGATTAAGAACAAGGAAGTGCGTGTTTTGGAGTGACCAAATCAGAGGCTAGACCTTAACCCAATGGAGATGCTGTGGCATGATCTGAAGAGGGCTGTTCATGCAGAGTATCCCTAAAATATTGATGAACTGAAACAATTTTGTATGGAGGAGTGGTCTAAAATTGTTTTGCACCATTGTGCAAGTCTAAGCAGCAGCAACTGGAAATGTTTGGTGGAGGTTATTGCTGTTAAAGTAGGTTCTGTCAGTTATAAAATACAAGGGTTCACATACATTTGCCAGCCTGGGCTGTGAATGATTACACAATGTGATCAATGAAGACATGAAAAGTACAATAGTTTGTGTTGTTAGTTTAGGCAGATTGTGTTTGTCTATTATTGTGACCTAGATGAAGATCAGACTACATTTTATAAGAAATTAATATAGAAAACCAGTTAATTGCAAAGGGTTAACAAACTTTTTCTTGCAACTATATGCAGTGCAAGTCATTTGCAGATCTCTGAATTTCCTACAGATTGATCAGAACACTGCTGCCAGATATCTTATAGGTTTGATTGCCACACTGTGTGTTATCCTGCATCTTGATTATGATTATTGTCATCTTTCTAGGGTGATGCAGAATGAGCTTATACTATGCATGCACATAGTGTAAAAGATTGTAAACACTGGATCTGCAGTATAATTTCAGAATACTAATAATACTTGGTCAGGTGTTATCTATGAGGAGAGACAGAGTTGATATTTATTTGCCATTTGTCATGCCCTATACTACTTTAACAGCTTTCATGTCCTTGGCCAATAAGCTCACTTGCTTTGGAAGAGCATTCTTCAAGCAACTCTATTTACAACAAAGTAGTTTGATGTACTTGTTTGCACAGAAGCCCAGTTTGTCACCTTCAGCTGCCATACATTCACCTGGCTGAAATCATTCTGATGCTGAATTTTTTTTGCCTTAAATCTTTATTAGCTTCATCTACATTTCAGTTTTATCAATGGGAACCCATCTGAATCCAAGCTCTGTTGAACATTCATGAGGAAAGCTGCAGGTGCTGGAAATTCAAACAACAACACACACAAAATGATGGTAGAACACAGCAGGCTAGGCAGCATCTATAGGGAGAAGCGATGTCGACGTTTCGGGCCGAGACCCTTCGTCAGGACTAACCGAAAGGAAAGATAGTAAGAGATTTGAAAGTAGTGGGGGGAGGGGGAAATGCAAAATGATAGGAGAAGACCGGAGGGGGTGGGATGAGGCTAAGAGCTGGAAAGGTGATTGGCGGAAGTGATACAGAGCTGGAGAAGGGAAATGATCACGGGACGGGAGGCCTCAGAAGAAAGAAGGGGGGGGGGGGGGAGAGCACCAGAGGGAGATGGAGAACAGGCAAACAACTAAATATGTCAGGGCCTCCTCTATTGTCAAAATGAATCCAAACTCAGGTTGGAGGAATAACACCTTATATACCAGCTGGGTAGCCTCCAACCTGATGACATGAACATTGACTTCTCTAACTTCCGTTAATGCCCCTCCTCCCCTTCTTACCCCATCTCTGACATATTTAGTTGTTTGCCTGTTCTCCATCTCCCTCTGGTGCTCCCCCCACCCTCCTTTCTTTCTCCTGAGGCCTCCCGTCCCATGATCCTTTCCCTTCTCCAGCTCTGTATCACTTTCGCCAATCACCTTTCCAGCTCTTAGCTTCATCCCACCCCCTCTGGTCTTCTCCTATCATTTTGCATTTCCCCCTCCCCCACTACTTTCAAATCTCTTACTATCTTTCCTTTCGGTTAGTCCTGACGAAGGGTCTCGGCCCGAAACGTCGACATCGCTTCTCCCTATAGATGCTGCCTAGCCTGCTGTGTTCTACCAGCATTTTGTGTGTGTTGTTCTCTGTTGAACATGGCTTGTTTGACTCTTATTTGGCTCCCATCACCTCAACTTTTATCTGCTACCTGGTCTTGTCTACAGAGCTCTAAAGGTTTTATCATCTTCATTGCTAAGTTTCACCTTGCTGTCACTTCCGTGTGGTTCACTTGACTCTTTTACTTTTCTCAACTTAACATTCTCCATTTTGGGGAATTAGTCAGCTCCATCTTAGATATCAGACTCTGTAGCATCTAAAGCATCTTCAAGGAGTGGCACCTCAGAAAGCCAGTGTCCATCATTAAGGACCCCCATCACACAGGTCATGCCTTCTTCCCATTGTTACTGTCAGAAAGAAGGTACAGAAGCCTGAAGGCACACGACAATTCAAGAACAGCTTCATCCCCTCTGGCATCCAATTCCTGAATGGATATTGAACCCATGAACACTACCTGACTTTTAATGTATATTATTTCTGTTTCTGCACTATTTTAATCTATTCGATATAGATATATGTATATATGCTTTTATTTATTTATTTTTTCTTTCTATATTATCATTTATTGCATTGTACTGCTGCTGCTAAGTTAACAAATTT
Organism: Hemitrygon akajei; assembly: GCF_048418815.1. Classification (NCBI taxonomy): domain Eukaryota; kingdom Metazoa; phylum Chordata; class Chondrichthyes; order Myliobatiformes; family Dasyatidae; genus Hemitrygon; species Hemitrygon akajei. Next base: position 94,989,285 of record NC_133126.1, read on the forward strand.
CACAACACATGCTGGTGAAAATAAATCTGATTCTGAAGTTGGTGACCAAAATTCATCACAAACCCTTAAACCCACAGCTGGTTTAATTACACTTCAGCTCATCCTGCTTCCTGCAGTGATTCTGTCTTGTACTTCTGATTTCTGCATCTCCATTGCATCTGTCTCTGCCACCATCTACAAGTGCCTCTCATGCATTTTTCTTCTCCAAACTAGGTCCTTCACAGTTGAGCAGACTGTTCATTCCATCTATTCCCAATGGCCACTCATTTCAATTTGAATTCCTACTGCAACGAGGAGGCCACACTCAGATTGGAGCAGCAACACCTTGTATTCCATCTGGGTAGCCTCCAATATGATGGCAAGAACACAATTTTACTTTTATTTTTTCCTAACTTCCAGTAAAATTCCCCCCACCTCCTTTCTTTTTCCATACCCCATTATGATTCCCTCTCACACCTTCTCACCTGCTCATCACCTCCCTCTGTGCCCCTCCTCCTTTCCTTTCATCCCTGGTCCACTGTCCCCTTCTGAGATTCCTTCTTCAGCCCTTCTTCCACCTATCACCTCCAAGCTTCTTACTACAACCCCTCCCTGCTCCTTCTTCTCCATCTTCTCCTTCAACAATCACCGGTCAGCTATTCTCTTTTTTTCCCCCCTTCCACTGCTACCTTATTCTGTCTTCTGCCCTCCGCCCCCCCACTTTATTTTCTAGTCCTGATAAAGGGTCCTGAAAGATCAACTATTTATTCTCACCCGTAGATGTTGTCTGGCTTGCTGGGTTTCTCTAGTTTCTTGTATGTATTCTGTTATCTGAATTTTTGGTCTCACAATTTCTAATCAGAATTTGGTTCTTTTCTACTTTATGGCTCTCCACACAACACAGGTTGCCTTCCCATAATTTTCAGAATCTCTAAAGTGATGCCACTATCTCCCAACACATTTCGGACTCCCATTTCTACACTACAAGGATACTGTATTCCTCCTTGCACAGCAGCAGTTAATGCCCCTGATTTTTACTGCTTCCAATTAAGTATATTTCCATCAGTACCCTGCACTGGAGAAACTAAACAGATTAGCTGACTGATTTGCAGACCAACTCTATTCAATTCACAATGGTGATCCTGAGTTCAGTTTTATTGCTCATTAAATTTCCATCTCACTTGCATTCAAGCTCTTGCCTTTGGCTTTGCCCCTATTCCAATGATGCTGAAAGGAAGCTTGAAGAACAATATCTTACTGCCCATTTGGCACATTAGACTTAAAAGCTCATCATTAAATATTCCATTTTGCTGAATACAGTTCTATGGTCTTGTAAATCATATTTCCAGCAGAAGTTTCTTGTTCTATTATCTTTTCCTTAGCTTTCTCATCCTCTTTTATCAGTCACTTGTGTCATTCATTCTCTCTGAGGATTTGCACCATTCAGGCACAGATTTTCTCTTGTTCTCCTTGCCTCCTTGTTTAATTTCCAGTATTTCCCATTTCTGACAATAGCTCATTGACTTCAAACATTAACACTTTTCTCCACCCGCAGATGCTATTGAATGAGCTGAGTATATCAGCATTTGTTTTTTTTTTGTCTTGGGCACGAACAACACCTGCATTTTTGTTGGCTAAGTGAAGCAATCCATGTTCCAAGCCTATCTGTCACCACCCTCCAACTCTTCCTTTGCCACATTGCAATTGCCTCCTGCACCTGTGTGGAACTTGGCAATTTCACCAAATTCACTTGGACCATTTTTAACAATCCAGAGAATGAGTCTCAACCCACAATATCAATGTCAGTCCTGACGAAGGGTCTCAGCCCGAAGCGTCAACAGCGCTTCTCCCTCTAGATGCTGCCTGGCCTGCTGCGTTCCACCAGCATTTTGTGTATGTTGCCACAACATCAACTGTCCTTTTCCCCCTATGGGTGCTGCCTGACTTGCTGATTTTCTCCAGCATTATTTTTTATTACTTTGCCCAGATTCCAGCATCCACGGGCTCTTTTGTGTTTATCTTTATTTTTTTTAAGTACAGCATTTGGGTCATTTTACAGGAGATCCTAGAAAACATAAGAACATTGAAAGAAGTGTGTTCATTTGGTTCCTTCCAAAGATTCACTGTGAAGAATTTTCTTTTGTAGTGATGGCTTTTCGTCATATGGATGCCAAGGATTTTTTTAAAAAACAGAGACAGCATTGGTTGAACATCACATATTTTGAAAAATGTTATCTGATGCACTTGAGTATCAGTGTAGATATTTTTGAATGAAATTAACTTTCAATTTAGAGTACAGCTGGAGAAGCAATGGGTGCCAAGCCAAAATGGACTGTGCTACTTTGCCAAGAAAGATGGTGGAGATACAGTCATAATAGCCTTAGTAATGCTAGTTTAATCATTTTCAATGAAAAGTATGCCATTATTTATAAAATATGCATGGCACTACTTCTGAGTGTTATCTGCTGTGTAGTTCAGAGGTTGCTTGTGTAAATTCTGGCCACATAGTTCAGTGCCATTGGAATCTGGAGAACACTTTTTTGAGTAAACTTCTTAAGGAACCCTGGTTGAATTTCCCCTACCACCACATAATCCAAAGCAAGACTAATTGAAGCATCTGAGAGTTGCCCCTTCTGGGGTCAGTGAACAACACAGGATGATTAGGATAACTCAGATTGTACCTCAGTCCAGATAGCAGGAGGTGACCGTCAGACCGTCAGTTTCTCTAGGTAGCTATAAAAGACAAAGTTTGCTGTTGTGAATTGAACAAAAATTTGTGTTTGTTTTAGATAAAAGACAGTAAATGATAAACAATGTAATTGTTCTCAGCTGCTCAAGAATGCCTAGATAGAGGGGAAAAAATACTTGGAGCATGCTGGTGCTGGCTGATATTCTCACAAAAACAGTTCTGAAGGAAAAATTGCTTAAGCACGCCATCTGTGAGGTCCAGGCTGTGGAGCTGGAGCAAAGGGACAGGAAAGAAATGTTTGTGTTTCTTTGCCAGCCTGCATTGACAGGAAGTACAAGCAAGTAATTGATTGTGAGATTAATGCTCCAGTCATCCTGTATGAAACTCCATACATATGACCAATAACAAAATCCTTCAACAGACCCACTGCCTTCTTCAGTCCATATGGGAACCCTTGTTCATTAAATGCCCGCGCACGTGATTTGAACATTAAGGAACAAAAGGAATGAGTGAACCTGGAAGATGTGATTGTGCAACACTGAGTTTTACTTTTGATGATGCAGTGAAGTTCAAATTGTAGAACTAAGCTGGTGTTAGAGACTGCATTGAATCCATTGAAAAGATTTCTCAAAGTCCATCCCATATTCACTTGATAAACTTGGATGGCACAGTGACACTGTTTGTAAAGCCACTGCATCACAGTGCCAGGGGCTTGTGTTCAATCCTACCTTGGGTACTGAATGCATGGAGTTTGCATGTTATTTCTATGATTTCCCCAGGTGCTGCAGTTTCCTTCAACATTCCAAAAATGTGTAGCCACTTCAGAGTGTAGGTGAGCGGAATGGGAAACGGGAGAGTTGATGAGAACTGGGCAGAATAAAAAAAAATGTAAATGGGTGCTTCATGTTTGCGGACTTGTGAGCCAAAGAGCCTGTGTCTCTGCTCCATGATTTGATGAAAGTCTGTCAGCAGCAATATTTTGATTACTGTGGTGTGGGTCTGCTTCTGCAAACACAAAGAAATAGAATCTGCCACAATCACACCATATATTGAAAGGCATCACTATGACAATTATTTACCATCCAGTAAGTATCCTTTTCTATGTTATTTTGAAGTCAATATTTTGTAAGTCAATATATAGAGGCTCTACTCAGAAGGGTGCAATATTGGACCTTGGAGAGCGAAGCAGGGCAAGCAACTGAAGTTGCAGTCAGGGAGTACTGCGGCTCTAGTGATCTTTGTTTTTAAGATAGTGGTGGAAAATGATAAGTCAGGTCCCCAGATTACTGTTCTAGGTTGGAGCAGGGCTACCTTTGGGGGCATTAGACAGGATCTAGTGGAGGTAGATTGTGTGACTGTTTAAAAGGAATAAATGGCAAATAGTGGCTTGTTGCATGGGTTAGTGTTGAGACCCTTAATATTTGTCATTTGAATGGAAATGTGTACGGCTTAATTAGTACCTTTGCAGATGACATGACGTTGGGATGTGTTGATAGTGGAGTAGGTTATTATGGATGCAAGGTGATCTTGATCATTTAGGGCTGAGTGACAAACAGATTTCAGTGCAAGTAAGTGTGAGGTGATGTCTTTTTGAAAAGTCAAGGCAGCGCCTATGAATGGTAGGGAGCTAGGAAGTATAATTGACAGAAGAACCTAGGAGTACTTTTGCATAGTTCATTGAAAGCATGCCACAATGTGGTGAAAAGAGGGTTTAGCATGCTGACCTTCATCAGCTTGCACTGAATCAGGACATTACATTGCACTTGTACAAGTCAGTGGTGAGGCTGCACTTGGGAGTGCTGCTCTTCAGGTACCTTTTAAAACACTGCCAATACTGAAATCTGAAAGGCAATTCCATTAAAGAAATTCCAAAACATCATGCAACTGAAGTGGCTTCTGAAGAGTAGCTTATTTGTAATATGAGAAACACATCAGCCAATTCAAACATTGCAAAACCCCCACATGCAACAATATGATCACACACCAGATAACTTATTTCAGTGTTGTTGGGAACAGCTTTTCACCTAAATACAACCCAAATTCCTTCTATAAACAAAACCATTCGAATACACCTTGAGATCTTGCAGTGTTCTATCTGACCGCTGCACTTTGCTCCACTTATGTCCATTTTAATTAGCGATGCGTGCAGTTTTCGCATTTGCCTGGACGTTGAGTTTCGTCTGGGTGCTTCGATTCCTCCCGAGTCCCAATGATGTTGGTTAGTAGGTTAATTGATAACTATAATATTACCTCTAGTGTTGAGTAGTAGAGTGGGGGGGTGGTAGAGAGTAGAACTGATGAGAATGTGAAGAGATTAAAAATGGGAATGTGTGCAATTAAAATAAATTGGCGGGCCTGTTGCCTTGCTGTATATCTGAATGTCTCTGTGGCAGATCCTGTTGAGTTTTAGTTGATGATGACTGGAGTGTTGTTGGTGGGAAAATCAGCGAGGTATTATTGAAATATCAAGGCTGGGTGGTTAGACTTTTGTTGGGCAATGGTCATTATCCTTTGTGATGTGAATGTTACTTGAATCATGTCATCCAAGCCTGAATCTTTGTCCAGGTCTTGTTACATGTACTCTTTCATTGTCGCTGAGATGTTGCAAATTAAACCCCATTATCTGTAAAATCTTCACTTCTGACTTTGGAAGGAAGGTGGCAATCATTGTGACATTGGGTGCAGTACCTGTATGTGTTATCAGTCATAATATAATAATGTGCTGCAGTATTATGTGAGAACAAGTCAATATACTGTAAGTGGAACATGCTGAATTTGGAGCATTTGTGATGCTATTTTCTAGGCCTGGCATGGTCCGTAAAACTGGCTCTATTTTCTTTTGGGCAGTGCCTTTAGAAGACAGGTGACCCCAGCCATTATAAATACTCTTCAAAGATTGTCTGCTGGCATCAGTGGTCACATAATTAGGACTTGTGATATGCACCAGCTGCTCAGAGAAAGGCAATTGTAAACCACTTCTGGAGAAAAATTTGCCAGGAACTATCATAGTTGCCCATGTCATACAACACAGCGTATAATAATAATTTTCTTTTAACTTAGCTTTTTGGAATGGAATGATGCACAAGTGAAAAATCAATTACGAAACTCGTTTCCTAAGGGAGTTTGGGGTCTGGTTATTAATGTTACAGTGTGGTGCTGAATATAACTGTGGCTGTGACTGGTTTTAGCCTCTACTCTTTGAGGTGTCAGCAGTTTCTATCTTTATGAATGGGAAGAGTCTGAATAATTACTGTTTGTCACAGACAGGGTTAAAAGGCAGAAAGTGATCTGTTTACGTGGCATATTGCACCACTACTACCCTCTCAGAAGACCAGCAGTCTACAGTAAATACTTCCTGCACAGTTTCCCCTCGTGTTGTCTCACAGCCATGCAGTCTGTGTCGCTGTTGAGTTTATTCACTTCCCACACTGATTTCCATATGCTTGACAACTAGCTGTGGCACATCTGAGAGCACTGGTAATTCTGTAACAGGATAGAAGCCAGTAATGCTTGGCCAAATACAGGAAGTGGTTGGCTGTTGCCCAAACCCATTTCTCCTGCCTGAGCCAGTTTAAACCCTGACAAAACCCTTTTAACTTCAGATGTTGTACTCAAGGTGAAAGCTGTTAGTCTTGGGGAATGGAAGAAGCACTATTCAAACAAGCATTCACAGGGCAGCTGCAGTACAGCTTCAACACACAAAACAAGGTTCCTTTGCAGGTGCTAGTTCCTTAAATGTATGTACTTAATATCAGTGACAAAATTAGAATATCTGGTTAGTAATATAATGGTCAGGATGGCAGAAGTTAAAGGCAGCTTAAACCTCTGTTTAAAACCTCTATCATAAACCTCTGTTTCATGATAACAACAAAATGAATTGGAGGAGTCTGTTCTTTGTGAATTTAGTTGATGGTGTTCAAACTTGATTTGTAGTTGGAGGAACTAATACTTTTAGTTTTATGAACAGACAATCTGGAAACCTGGAGGTTTTGTACATCAAACTGTTGAACTTTATATCAACTTTTGGGGATGGATTTGCAATAGGCCTGTGTGATAATCATCTATTTTGCCAATCAGAGGAGCTCTGATTTGGGGGAGCTTTGTTGCTGGTCGTGTTGCGATCAGGGCAACGCTATTGCAGCTTGGGGTGTGGGAGTTTAATTTCAACGTCCTCTGTAAGGAATCTCTACTTATGCTCCATGGAATGCGTGGCATTTCCCCAGTGTTAGTTTTGTAACTCCAAAACATTAAACTAATTGGAAGAAAAACAAGGGAATCTGAAATGCACGTCTACTTCGTTTTTACGTTAAGTGAAGCACAAACATATCACGTGGTAGCTTCATGATGTATACAATTCTCTTAATTTTATATAGAACCCGTAATGAATTATTTAAACAACAAAGAAATGTTTAATCAAACAATATATTTACACTATTACTCAAATACTACTGAAATATTAAATACACAGCACCTAGGTGTTCTTTATTTCTCCCACAGTCTAAGGAGGTTAATTGATCTTTGTCACGTGATTGGGTTATTGTTTAACCAGGGTTGTTGGGGCGGTGCAGCTTGAAGGCCTGGAAGCTATTTTGTTTAGCTGCTTCACCAAATTTTAAATAAATAAATGTGTATTTCTTAATTAAACCAAAGTTTCAAGTTTAATTGTTACTCAGCTGTACGTATGTATACAGCTAAATGAAGCAGCACTCCTCGAGGGCCAGGGTGCAAAACACAGTCACAAAAAGAATAATAGCATGAGTCCATGATTGGCATGGCCTGAAGATTAATGGTGCATGGGATGTTGTTCTGGAGACAACATTCAACAGTAAGAACAAATATGGAACAGTTCCTGATCTTGCTCTGGGTCAGTTGCAGACAAACACAATACTGCTTGTCTTCCATGGAGTGAACACTGGAGAGTAGCACTGATGGGAGAACCAGCCTGCAGGGGCCGCCCCTCAGTCCAACATGGATTGCAGATTGCCTGTCGTCTATTTAAATCACCCATGCCACCTCTGGTGCAAGGAAGTTGGTCATCAAAGGGTTAATCTTTAGATTGGTTATGATGTACTCTGCCTGTCTTCTAATGATGTTGCGCACTTTGTGCAAATCTGACTTTGTAAGGGGTTTCTTCTGTAGTTTAGCTGAGTCAGGGAGGTGAAGCATGTACAGGGCCATGACAGGAGACTACAACCCTCTGGAAAATGTTGTTCCTTTCAGGCCAGAGAGACTGAAAGGCTCTGCTTTTCCTCAGCACAAAGTATTGTTCTTAGTATAAAAGTGTAATGCTTTGCACATAGAATGTTTTCAAATGAAAATTGACTTAGCTTCATTTTACTTAAATTCTCCTGTTACTCTTTCCCTGACCACTTCAAAGCAGAAAATCAGCTATGTCCTACTAAGTTCTTTACTCTAGTCTTCTGCCAGCAAACAAACCAGGAAACTCACCTCTTGAGTTTCCTCCTGTTGTGGAAATGAGTTATAGAGCAGTGCACATCTGGGCCAAACCATCTCCTATTTCCCTTCCCAGCTCCCATCTAAATATAAAATGCAAACAGGAAAAATGAATCGCTAGGTTCACAAACATAACTGACCTTTCTCTGACGTGTTTCATTGGATATTTTTACGGTTCAAAACCTCCTGTGTTCTTCACTGAAATATCCTGTCATGTTTAATGTTCATCTGTGATATCTGTACTTAATGTTTGACCTTTTAAAGGGTTACACTTTCACAAATCGATGAACATTATCACTCTATACAGATGACAAATAGGACAAATTAATAAAGCACATCTCTCATATTACTTCCATCTACTTCATGGAAGTATTGTTGAAGCAGCAGTGACTGTCCACAGTGAGATCCAACAGACAATAAATATAGAGTGTTCCCAATTTTCTATGATGATGCTTGGATAAGGCATGTCATTTTTAAGAGGTATGGAGAAGAATGGAAAAGGAAGTATTTATTGTCCATTCCAAATTGGTCTCTCGGGTAGTGGTCAGCCATCTTGATCTCTTTGATGTTACTCCAGGATTTTAACTTGGTAGCTATGAAAGAATGGTCTTGCTGTATGTTCCCAAGTGAGCTTGTGGTAAATTTGAGGAAAACAATGTAGGTAGTAATGTCTGTACGCTGGTCTTTCTGGAAAAGAAGCTGTGACTTTAATGCCTTACATCTTATGATGCACACTGTACCACAGGTACAGGAATCAGGTACAGGAATGTTTTGGTGGAATGAGTTCCAAACAAATATCCTAGATGCTATGAAGCTTTCGGACTGTTGAGTGCAACCTCAATGTCCAAGTAAGTGAAGTGTATTCCTTTATGCTACTGAATTATGCTTTGGAAAGTCACAGTTATTTCATTGTGGAATGTCCCGTCTATCTGTCGCCTTGTATTTTTTTTAGTGTAGCGGTTGCTGCAGTTATTTGCCTGATTGTGGAAGGATTTCTTAATACTAATTCCATTTTTATGTCCAGGAATGCTGATTAAGTTCTGTTGTACTTCTTTTGTACATGAATGTTGGGTCAAGATGATGCTCAGTTCTTCAAGTAGTTTCGATGTCTTCTAGAATTGTTTCTGGTATGTTCTCTGATCTTTGTCTGCTGAAATGGGCTTCTGTAGCTCTCCACTGTAGTTCTGAGATAGTTACATTATGTGTTCAACGACGAGTGTTGGATTTGTATCTACAGGTGGCCAGAGTCAGCACCAATGAAAGTTAAAAGAGGATAGTCAGGCTGTCCTTTTCATGCTTTACCTGAGCTCCATCACAGGTTACAGTGAAATGTTACATTTGGATCTATTGTTTATTGGCTTGTATGAACAGTATGCAAGATGAGCTTTTCAGTGTACCTTGGTACAGGTGACAGACAGTATGAAACCAATTCCAATCTTGAATAGGAAAATAGCAATGACCTGTTTCCCTTAATTAAGAGCAAAAAAAAAGGATAGATTTAAAGTAACTTTAGAAGGTTGCAGAAGAAAGTTGCGGGGGGGGGGGGAGGAGATGGAAGAGTCTTTTGCCTGGAGTGTAGTGAAGGTCTGGAAATGACTGCCTGAGAGGATAATAGAGTTAGCAAACTTCATCCCCTTAAAAATAGGGGCTGTGACCTATGGGGTGCATTTTCCTCTGTATAAAGAGCAGCCATACTTCAGGGGTAGTTCATCAGCTTTGCAGTACATTTGCGATACTATGAGGATATGGAGAATGCTTTATAAATTCAGGCCTAGCATGATAAAATTTGATTGTTATTGCAAGGCAGTCTTATATTAAATTAGAGTTGACCAAAAATCCAACATTATTGGTGTAGTTCCTTGTCCTAATTGTTTTTTTGGAGTTACTGGTCCTCTATTCATTTCACTCATGAGGTTAAAAATGATGCAGGATATAAAGTGATAAGTTATTGGTGTTAAAAATGAGGGAGCTTGCTATAAAGTACATGGATGGATCTGTACCTCAACACCAGAGACCCAGGTTCAAACCTGATCTCTGGTGCTGTGTGTGTGGAGTTTGCATGTTCTTCTGATGACCATGTAGGTTTTTTTGATGCTCTAGTTTCTTCCCACATGCTAATGATATGGGAGTAGTAGGTTAATTGGGTCGTTGTTAATGATCTTTGTTAATTGTTTTATAATGTATCTGAGTTGATGATAGGGAAAGCTTTAAAAATGGGATTCATGTAGGATTAACATAAATGGGTGTTTGATAGACAGCACTGACTCAGTACAGCAAAGAGCTTATTCCTGTCCTGTATCTCGATGACTGACTTTTGAGTTCTGCTATTTGAAATTGCCCTGAGTACATGACAAGAAATTGAGTTTGGAATTGAAAAGCCAGGGGTTACTTTCTTTTTCATTCTCAAAACCTGCAAATTGACCCCCTTATCCCCAATGTGAGGTAAGCAGCATTAAATAGAACTTCAATTTTCCTTCCCCAGCCCCTTTCTATAGTTAATTTTCTATATTGTTGTTAATTTTCCTACAATATAAACATTTAGTGATTTGTGATTTGTAGTGCATCAATTCATGTTTCCAGCCCTCTTCTGTACCTGGGGAAGTGAGCCTGTTGATATGAAGTGTACCTAGACAATATGATGTGAACCCTACCCGCACTGTAGTTCTTACTGGTGATAATCCTGTCGCTTATACTCAACAATCCTGCCATCCTACCTGTCTTACCCACTACATCATAAATTTAATACTCAAAGGCAACACGAGTGAATCTGCAGATGCTGGAAATAAATAAAAAACACAAAATGCTGGCAGAACTCAGCAGGCCAGACAGCATCTCTGGGAGGAGATAATAACGACGTTTCGGGCCGAAACCCATCATCAGGAGTGAAGTAACATGGGATGGTCGACAGACAGGCACCACTTCACCTGCGAGTCAACTGGGGTGATATACTGTATCCGGTGCTCCCGATGTGGCCATTTATACATTGGGGAGACCCGCCGCAGACTGGGAGACCATTTCGCCGAACACCGGCACTCAGTCCTCCAGCAGTGGCGGGATCTCCCTGTGGCCACACATTTCAATTCCACAGACCACTCCCACTCTGACATGTCGGTCCATGGCCTCCTCTACCGTCAAGATGAGGCCACACGCAGGTCGATGGAGCAATACCTTAACACCTGCCTAGGTAGCCTCCTTCCTGCCGGCATGAACATCCAACTCACTGACCTCCGTTGATACCCCTGCCCCCCACCCTTACCCCCATCCCTATCTATTATTTTAGTCTGGTTCTCTTTCTCTCTCTTTTTTCCCCCCTCACTATAATCTCTCCCCCCCCAGCCCTACCTTTCTTTCCCTTTTATTTCCCATAAATCTCCACCTTCCCCCTAGCCCATTTCCCTCCAGCCTATCACTTCCCAGCTCTCTACTTTATCTCTCCCCTCACTTCTTATCCCCCCTCGACCATCCCATGTTACTTCACTCCTGATGAAGGGTTTCGGCCCAAAACGTCGTTATTACCTCCTCCCATAGATGCTGTCTGGTCTGCTGAGTTCTGCCAGCATTTTGTGTTTTTTATTTAATAATCAAGTTTACTTTATTGTCATTAACCATATGCGTGTATGCTGCCAAGTGAAACAATGTTCCTCCAGACCAAGCTGCACAACTATAACTCACACATAACACAAGAAGTAATATTACCACAAAAAATTCACAAACAATAAGATGCATATATGATACAAGTTCAAAAAGTAAACAATATAATGATACTGGCTCTCAATGTTCAACTATTTTAAGAGATTTGTATTGAGAATGATAAATAGTTTGAATACTTGCTTTTGCACACAAGTCAGATGGCTCTCCAAAGGAAACTGTCTGAGATGCTTTTTTGTGCTTTTTGAAACTTATAAAATTCTTTGACGCGACAATGCTTCATTCAGTGATCAACACAAGAACATTAGGCATGATTTGTCAGAATTATTTGCAAAGTTTAATGAAATCAGTCTTCAATTGCAAGGAAATGATGTTAATCTTATCAAAGTCAAATCAGTTGTCTCCATATTTCTGTCCAAGTTAACCTTATTTAAGTGAATTATTGTTAACTTTTTACTATTTCTGAGCTTCTCTGAGTTGGAAGAGAAGGAATGAATACCAGATGATCTTCAAATAAAATGTGCCTATCTCTGTGATCTGCATAATGACATGTCAGAGAGATTTTAGGATCTGCTCTCAATACAAATTCCAGATTGGGTAAAAAATCAACTCCTGAACACTTGTGGTGAGGAATTAACAGGAAGGATGGAGGAAGAATTGATCTCACTACAAAATGACTTGCAGCTGAAACCAAGGTTCAAAAAAATCATATCAAGACTTTTGGTTGCAGAACAAAATCTCTGAATGCAATCCTGCACTGCGGGAGGAAAAATCAATATATTATTTATTCCCTTTCCAACATCATATTTAGTACAATCACCCAACTTCTTTCAAGGCAACGAAACAGACTCCAAATTATTAAACGCGGGGATCTAAGACTCCTTCTGATGTCACTGCACCAAGCCCATCCATCTCATTGAAAGGTGAAAAAGCAATGACATAGTGAATAGTTGGATTACTAATGTTGGCTCTAAATTGTTCAAAAATTGTTTTACTATAATTAAAGAATTGATTTTGTTCATAGCTTTAAAGGGATTTGAATAATTTTGCAATTATTTGTCACTGCTAAGAAGTTGCGGTTCCTATTTTCATTCACTGCATTGTAAATCAGTTTTTTATAGTTTTTATGTAATGGCTGGTAAGGAAGAGGAGGCACTCTCTCTATATGGCTATACATATATGTGTGTGTATATAATATCCATGATAGATGCTATTTTTGACATAATTTGATAATTATTTCCACTTTTAGTTAACTAAGTAGGTGTTATGCTTGTGCTTTTGTAGATAGTTACTTTATTGATCCCAAAGGAAATTACCGTGTCACAGTAGTGATGCAAGTGTACAGATATAAATACTATAAAAGAGTAGAAAGAATAAGAACAAGTTACCACGGTCTAACAGGAGGGGATCATCCTTCCCTGGCTATAGGTTGACTCATTATAGAGCCTAATGGTCGAGGGTAAGAATGACCTCGTATAGCATTCTTTGGAGCAGTGCAGTTGTGTCAGTCTAAAATTGCTCCTCTGTTCAGCCAAGGTGGCATGCAGAGGGTGAGAAACTTCGTCCAGAATTTGCAGGATTTTTTGTAGGGTCCTGCGTTCTGCCACAGCCTCCGGTGTATACAGTTTTACTTGTATGCTTCATATACATGTGGAGTAAAAACCTTCACGTTACATCTGTCTAAATGCGCAATTTATAATAAATAGTATGTACAACAGGACAGTCAATAAAACATAGAAATACAATTGTATCAGCACGAATTAATCTGTCTGATGGCTTGGTGAAAGAAGCTGTTCCGGAGCCTTTTGGTCGTGGCTTTTATGCTGCGGTACTGTTTCCAGATGTTAACAGTTGGAACAGAGTGAATACTCCAAAACCAGAGCCAACCTTTCTAATCAGTTTATTGAGCCTGTTGGCATCACCCATGTTGAAGCCATTGTCCCAGCACACCACCACATAGAAGATTGTACTGGCAACACAGAGTGGCAGAACATGTGAAGGAGAGGCCTGCATCCTCCAAAGGACCTCGGTTTCCTCAGGAAGTAAAGGTGACTTCTGCACTTGTACACAGCCTGTGATGGTGCTCCACTCAAGTCTGTCATCAGGTGCAACCCCTGGTGCTTGCAGGTCTTTATCCATATCTTTACCATCTCTTTTGTCAAAATGGTGTAAGCTGAATCATCTGCAGCTCAACATCGGTAAGAAAGTCCTCCACCAGGGTCTTGTATTCATCCTGCATTTATAGCTGAGTATAGGACGTTAGCAGGCAGTAACAGTCCATTGACAGAGTAAAATCCAGTTTTTCTAGCATCTTTAGTGATAATCAGAAGATATCCTTCATCACATAATTAATGCAAAAGCTATAGAGGAGAAATTCCACATGTACTATGCAGCATATTAAGATCCAGTGACTTTTGATAGGAGTTAAATTTGATTTGTGGCCACACTTAAGATTAGATATGATGCTTTAGGCAAATAATTTGGTGAAGATTAGTTGTGCGTATTCATACTGTATGATTAGTAGTTCTACCCCATGAAGTTGCACCCCATTGAGACCTAGTGCCTCAAGAGAGAATTAGGGTGAAAGAGGGGAGAATGAATTCCTAAAAACTTGTAACTTTAAATCTCTATTTCAGACAAAGAAAGCCTGATTACAGACAGTGGGAAGCTGCATACTCTTGACATCCTCCTGACACGCCTGAAATCTCAGGGTCATCGTGTGCTCATTTACTCCCAGATGACACGGATGATTGATCTACTGGAGGTGAGTAACTTGGTTACTGTTAGATTACAAAAGGATACTAAACTGAATTAAATGAATCCCTTAGTGTTATTTACAGTAATGGCTAGCCCTTTAAAACATGATCATTGTGTAGAGATCATGCAAGCTGAACATTTTGGGGTATTTGGAAGTAACACATTGTTACAAAATGGGGATTCCATTTTGATTTGAGTGCATAAAATTTAGTTGACTTTATTCCGATTTAGTTTTATAATAATTTTGGCAAAACAATGCATTGGTAGTTGGACAGTTTTGAAATCCCCAAAGCAGTAGAGGTATGCTGAAAATCCCAATGGAGACATTGTTTTGAAAAGAGAAATGTTGCATGAACAATTATTTGCAGAAGCATTTTTCTTACATGAATGTTGAAGAGTGCATTCTTGGATCACAGATAAAGTAAGTGCTCAGTTCATTTGCAAGAATTTAATGACATAAAGAAACAAATATCTTCAAGCCCACTCAACCCTCCACCCCAAGTCCTTCTCATCTTTCTATGTTGTTACTTTTCTCAGATACTGTTGTCCTACTGACTATTCCCAGTGTTTATTTATTTGTTTCTCACTCAGTATTTGTGTGCTCAGTGTTTGGCAACTGGGTAAAGTTTCTACTGTGATTTGGTGCAGAAATTGAAATAATTTGCAGCTTGTTTGATTTCCAAGTGTTCATAGATGGTAGATTGGTCTCCCTACGTTCCAGCATCCTTTTGCCCCTGATACATGAGAATTGACTTGAGGCCTGTGAGACAGGTAAGCACTATCCACCAATCCACATTTTGAGTAGGTCTACTTCAGGGGGCGAATGATGATTTGCACTGAATGTTGTCACAGGAGGGCTAGAGGATATAGTAGGTTGGTTCAGGATTGATGGGATAGCTGTCATGATGTGTCTATGTATCTACACTGGAGATTCTGTGATTGATCTTGTTCTTACTGAGTAGATTTCAAGAATGATGTTTGAGTACATAAAGCTGGGTTCCTCTGGGTACAAATGGTGAAGGATGAGTAATTTGAGTGGATCTGTTGTATGGCAACTAGGAGAATATATTTTATGATGGTGCAGTTCCATATCAGGAGAGCAGAGCAGTTATTCTGTTGAGAAGGGTAACGAATCGTGAAGGATTTTCTGATCATGTGTGGCCTTCCCACCCACTGGATTCTTGATCAGTTCTCAGCATGAAGCTGGTATTAGTTATGATGCCACTTCTTGTTTTGACAAGACTTAAACTGATCAAGTATTAATACAGTCGGCCCTCCTTATCCGCAGAGGATTGGTTCCAGGCCTCTCGCGGATACCAAAATTCGCGGATGCTGAAGTCCCTATTCAACCTGTGTCAATACTATGGACCTTAGGACCCAGCGGAACCCCAGACTTTATTAAATCTGTCTCAGTGCGGTAGACATTAGGACCCGGTGGCAGAGATCTGAATCTGCAGTGTTTCTGTTCGTGAAAATTATGAACAATATTGAAAATAAAGTGGAAATAATAAAGAGGTTGGAAAGAGGTGAAACACCATCGGTCATTGGAAAAACGTTGGGCTACATCAGTCAACGATTGGAACAATTTTAAAGGATAAAGTAAGAAAGGCCCTGCCCTGATGAAAGCTACAATTATTACTAAGCAACGCAGTGGTTTAATTATTGGGCTTTGGGCTTTGATCCTCCACATCAACCTGGCACGGTGGAAAGCACACTCGGAAGCGGTCTGTCCCGAGAACTTCCGTTCCCTAGCTGGCACTGAAGCATACGTTCTTAAGTGTTTTATATGCATAGAAAGGTAAAATATATACTGTATACTAAGACAAATGTTTGACTAACTGACGCTAAATAACACTGGATGTACCTGTTCTGACTTAATTAGTGAGAGAACTTCCGATTTTTTTCGATCCCGATCCGTGATAACACACACGCATCCTCTTGAATACTTTAAATCATCTCTAGATTACTTTGTACTTAATACAATGTAAATGCTATGTAAAATGGTGGTTATACTGCATTGTTTAGGGAATAATGACAAGAAAAAAAAAGTCTGCACATGCTCGAACAACAAGTGCTGGAAGAGCACTTCTGGGTTTTTGCAATTCGCGGTTGGTTGAATTCGCGCTTGCAGAATTTGTGGATAAGGAGGGCCAACTGTACAGTACTTTCTTTCAGTGTGTCACTAGATGGATGTCGCACTCCTTAGGTGTGATCACTGCATCATACAATGTAATGTGTGTCTTTATAGCAATTAAAACAATCACATAGTATGCACTTTTCGATTGGTCCACTTCCAGTGATGCTAATTTGTTAGATACTCCAAATGTAAAACAAATTATACAGCAATGGATCTTTACGTCACAGAGCAAACTGTCTTGGTTTCATGGCTTGTAACAAAATTGTTTGCATACTGCTATCTCCCTGATTGAGAAATAGTTTTTCGTACACATGCATAAATCTCTACCCAGGACCATCTCCCCCCCCCCCCTTCTTATTTCTGATTTCTATATGACCATTTTTCCATCTTGTACATGTACTCCCATGCCCGTGGCTTCCACCACCCATAAATTAGTGCATCTGTCTTCCACTCTAAGAGACTGAACTCCATCTTTTCTTTCCAGCAACCTTCAACCCCTTTCAGTCTCTTTCAAAACCCTTGTGATCACTGTCAAGAGACGTATCTTGTGTTCCTCACCTGTCCGCCTGTTTTCCCTCTCCTAGTCCATTTGTTCTAATTGTGCTCCTGCATATTTGCCTACACTTGCGCACTGTTCAACCCTGTGTTTTGTTTCCTGCGTGACTTCAGCCCATGCTTCCACCTACCCACCTATAGACAGTAAAACCTGGAAATCGAAATATTAGTTGTAAAAAGGCCTTACTCCTTCTCAAGCTCTATTGGACATTTGTTGATAAATTGAGTACTATAGCATGGCACATATGAAACTGGTGTACTCAATAAATCCATTAAAAATGCCTAGGTTACGTTTTCAAGGATAATTGAATTTTTAATATTTTTCTAAGTGAGAATTAATGTTGGGGGACTTCCTGATAATAATTTTTAAAAGAATTTCTTCAGCTTTTTATAATTGTTAAATTCCTTTTTAATATTTAATTTAAAATTTTTTTATTTTGCTTTGTTTCATATGTCTTTCAAATGTTTTTTTTAAATTTGATTTGGCTTTAAATTAATTGTTCTAACTGAGCATGACTGGTGTTTAGAAAACTGTGCTCTTTGTGTAAGCTCGGGAGAGAATAGCACTGTTGACACTTTCACATCAGTCTTGATTCAGATCTTCCTGCCATTTATCTCTCTTAACATATCCACTATCACAATTTTGATTCAGTAAGAATATTTCTTTCTGGTTAAGGAGGTGCATCATTCTGTGTGTTGATCTCCTCACAGCATTCTGTGCTGAGATGTTTGATTTCCAGTGCAAAATTTCATTTTAAGAACATCACTGTGCTTCTATGTCTGATGACTAGTATTAGATATCAATGTGTTCTGTCCCACTGAGCTGCTTTAACCTTATAACATTTGTACAAGGGCTATATAGTAGAATCATTCAACACTGTCAGTCTGGTTCTGGAAATTCTGTTGAAAATGAAGGCCACAGGAAGCACTTTACAAAGCAATGCAGCTCTTTTTTTTCTCCCCACCTCCTGGCCCACCCCACCCAATTATTTGTGCACAGAAGTTATTCTTTGCATCTATCTCTCTCTTTCTCTCTTTTGTGTATGCCCTTTCTCCTTCTGTGCTCCTGGTGGGGGGTGGGGGGGAGTTGCTGGGGACAACAGCGGTATGAGTAAACTTGAAACCAAAATTGGGATCCAAAATATGGGCTAGGTGTTGTTGTTAGAACAGTGATCAGAGTGATCAGTTTGACAAGACAAAATTTGAATTTAGTTTCCGGTGCTCTCTTTAAACTTATTAGACTTAGCATGCTGTTTCTTTTAAACATGCTGAGAAAAAATGATTATGCCACTGTGAAATATGTCAAGAAAGTGAAATTAAACTTTATTGTGGTAATAGGAAAAATGTCCAGTAGTCTTAAAAAAAAATTGCTAGCTACCAAAGTCCCAATGATGTTGGATTATAAGGCAATAAGACAGGAATAGAATTAGACCATTGAGTCTGCTCTGCCATTCAACATTGGCTAATTTATTCTCCCTCTCTACCTCATTCTCCTGCCTTCTCCCCATACCCTTTAACACCTTTTTTAATTACTCCACTTTAAATATACCCAGTAACTTAGCCTTCACGGCTGCATGTGGCATGAGTTACTCAGACTCACTGGTTACTCTGGCAAAATAAATTCCTCCTCGTTTTTGTTCTAAAGGGATGTACTATTCTGAGACTGTGCCTCTAATTCTAGGGTCCCCACTATAAGAAAAATTATCTGTACGTCCATTCTAGATCCTTTCAATATTTGTCAGGTTTCAATGAGCTCCACTCTCATTCTTCTAAACTGTTGTGAGTACAGGTCCAGAGCCGACAAACACTCCTCATATGTTAATCTTTCATTCTTAGAATCATTTTCTTGAAATCAAAGCTGCTCACAGTACTGGAAGTGCAGTCTGACCAGTGCCTTATAAAGTCTCAGCATTCCATCTTTGGTTTTATATTCTAGTCTTATGGAAATGAATGTTAACATTGCATTTCCCTTCTCACTACTGACTCAACCTGCAAGTTGACCTTTAGGGAATCCAGCATAAGGATTCCTAAGTCCCTTTGCACTTCAGGTTTCAGAATTCTCTCCTCATATAAAAAATAGTTAATCTTTATTCTTTCTACCAAAGTGCAAGACCATACACCTCCCTACACTATTCAGACTGCCACTTTGTTGCCCATTCTCAAGTCCTTCTGCAAACTCCCTGCTTCCGCAACACTGCCTGCCCCTCCACCTATCTTTGAATCATATGCAAACTTGGCCACAAACACATCAATTCTGTCATTTATATCATTAACATATGATGTGAAAATTAGTGGACCCAACACCAATCCCTGCAGAACACCAGTAGTCACTGGTAGCCAACCAGAAAAGGCTCCCTTTATTTCCACTCCTTGCCTCCTGCCAGTCATACTACCCATGCTAGTATCATTCCCGTAATACTATGGGCTTTTGTTTATCAGCTTCACGTGTGTCATCTTGTCTAAAAGCCTTTTTGCAAATCCAAGTTAAAAACATCTACTGGTTCTTATTTTTCTATTCTGCTTGCTATTTCCTCAAAAATTCCAACAGATTTGTCAGGTAAGATTTCTCCTTAAGGAAACCATGCTGACTTTGGCCTACCGTCGGCCCTCCTTATCCATGACTTCCGCATCCGCAAATTCAACCAATCACGAATCGAGAAAACCCGGAAATGCTCTTCCAGCACTTGTTGTTCGAGCATGTACAGACCTTTTTCCTTGTCATTATTCCCTAAACAATGCAGTATAACAACTAGTTTACTTAGCATTTACATTGTATTAGGTATTATAAGTAACCTAGAGATAATTTAAAGTATACGGGAGGATTTGCATGGGTTATCATGGATCAGGTTTGAATAAAATCGGAAGTTCTCTTACTAAGTAAGTCGGAACAGGTACATCTGGTTTTTTTTAGCATCGGTTAGTCAAATGTTTGTCTTAGTATATAGTATATATTTTACCTTTCTATGCATATAAAACACTTAAGAACACTTAAGTTTCAGTGCCAGGCTCAGAAGTTCCTGAGTTCGATACAGTGACAGACCACTTCCGAGTGCAACTGCTCTCCATTTGTGCCGGGTTGATGTGGAGGATCAAAAGCTCAAAACCCAATAATTAAACCACTGCATTGCTTAGTAATAATTGGAGCTTTCATCAGGGCAGGGCCTTTCTCACTTTATCCTTTAAAATTGTTCCGATCATTGACCGACGTAGC
This sequence comes from Hemitrygon akajei, assembly GCF_048418815.1. Taxonomy (NCBI): domain Eukaryota; kingdom Metazoa; phylum Chordata; class Chondrichthyes; order Myliobatiformes; family Dasyatidae; genus Hemitrygon; species Hemitrygon akajei. The sequence continues at coordinate 95,009,715 of NC_133126.1, forward strand.
CTAACGCTTTTACAATGACCAATGGCGTTTCACCTCTTTCGATCGCTTTATTATTTCAACTTTATTTTCAATCGTGATAGTGATTATTTTCGTGAACAGAAACACTGCGGATTCAGAGCTCCGCCGCCAGTGTTACATAACCCCGTAACCAGGTAACTTACCAGCAAAGATAGCGGGATCAGCTGAGTCGGATGCTACTATTTTCAAACGTTTTATTCAAAAAGGGGCACAAGCGTATGGTTAATACAAAACATTCAGATCATATATATCGTCAAAACTCAATCTAAAACACCGGTGTAATAATAATCAATCAGAAATAAGCTCTATAGTTGTCTAGGGGTAATACTGAGTCCAATTGAAATATAAAGAGTCACTCAGAAGTTTGCAGGCTTTTCCCTTTTGGGAACCGCTGGGGTTTTCACGTTGTAGAGAGAGAGAGATGATTTAGAAAGGATAAACACTTGCCCGTTGTCTTTGCAGAGCAAATCCTTGGAATCAGGGGAGCAGGCTTCCCCATTGTTAGTTAAAAGCAGTCTTTCGTTGGTTCTAGCCACAGATTCAAAATTTGGAATCTAACGCACGTGGCTTCCTTCAAAATGGCTTCCCGCTCCCACGGGAATCGGTATCGTGCTTCCTTGGTGTCTCCTTGGTGCGTCTGAGGGTTCCCCCCCCTCAGACCCTCCTTTATACTTCTTCACGGGATCGCAGGTGTCAATCAGGTTGCAGGTAATGCGATCTCTCTCTCAACCAGCCCACTTTGCCCGAGGGCTTTTCACGTGGTCTCCATGAGACAATAGTCAATGTCGCCTTTATTCTGCTTCTTGGGAGAACGTGGTCTTCCACACGTCTCTCTCTCTGTCTCCCATTTTCCTGTGTCTATTCAGCACGTCTCTTTCTCTCTTGGGTCAGTTGACCCCCGCTTGACTAGGGCTCTTGCGATTCTCACAAAGGAGGGGGCCGAGGGCATAACAACAGGTCCCAATGTCCACTGCACTGAGACACATTAAATAAGGTCTGGGCTTCCGCTGGGTCCTAAGGTCCACCGGATTGAGACAGGTTGAATAAGGGACTTGAGCATCTGCATTTTTTGATATCCGCGAGAGGTCCTGGAACCAATCCCTTGTGGATAAGGAGGGCCGACTGTATTTTATCATGTGCTTCCAAGTATCCTGAAACCTCATCCTTAACATCTTGCCAACCATTGAAGTCAGGCTAACTGGCCTGTCATTTCCTGTCTTTTGTCTCTCCTTAAGGAGTGGGGTGACATTTGTGATTTTCCAATTCTCTGGAATCATTCCAGAATCTAGTGATTCTTGAAAGATCAATCATGCCTCCATCATCTCTTCAGCTAACTCCTTCAGAACCCTGTGGTGTAATCCATCCGGTCTAGGTGGCTTATCAACTTTCAGACCTTCAGGTTTGTAAGCACCTTTTCCTTTGTAATTATGACTACACTCACCTCTGCCCCTTTACATTTGAATTTCAGACATGCTGTGTCTTCCGCAGTGAAGGCTGACTCAAAATGCTATTCAGCTTGTCCTACATTTCCTTTTTTTCGATGTCCATTCTTGCCTCTCTTTTATTTTTCGTAAATCTGAAAAAAAAATCTTTTAGTATCCTCTTTATTGGCTGATTTATCTTTATATTTCATCTTTATCATTGTATTTTTAAATTGTCTTCTGGTTTTTAAAAGCTTCCCTATCCTCTAGCTCTTTTTTGTTATACAGTATGCCCCCTCTTTTGCTTTTATGCTGTCTTAGACTTCACTTGCTAACCACATTTACCTCATTAGAATGCTGCTGCCTCTTTGAAATGATTCTGCAACTTCCGAATTACTCCCAGAAACTCCAACCATTGCAGCGCTGCTATCATCACTGCTTATGTCCCCTTCTAATCATTTTTGGTCAGTTCTTCTCTTATGCCTCTTTGCTCAACTGTAATACCAATATATCTGATCTTAGCTTCTCCTTCTCAAACTGCAGGCTGAATTGTACTTCATGGTTACTAAGGGTTCCTTTACTTTAAGCTGGTTCATTACATAACATCCAGTCTAGAATTGCATTTTCCCTAGTGGGCTCATCCACAAGCTGTTCTAAAAAGCCATCTTGCAGCCATCTTCTTGGGATCCCAAGAAGAATTCCAAATTCCTTCCTTTGGGATCCAACACCAACCTGATTTTTTTCCATTTTACCTGCAATTAAAATACATCATGATCAATGCAACATAGCCCTTTTAGCGCGCCTTTTCTGTCTTTTGTAATTTGTAGCCCACATCCTGGCTACTGTTTGGAGGCCTGTATATAACTCCCACCTGAGAGTTTTTAACCTTGCACTTTAATTCTGCCATCAGAGATTCAACATCTTTTGATCCTATGTTACTTTCTAAGAATTTATTTTTCACCAATAGAGCTACCTCCTCTCCTTCTGCCCACCTGTCTGTCCTTTTGATTCAGTGTGTACTCTTTGATATTAAACTCCGTTGTGATCTTTTTCAACCACAAATCTGATGCCCACAACATCATACTTGACAATTTCTAACTGTGCTCCAAGATGCATTCAAATATAACAACTTCATTTCTATACCATCAAGAGTTTTTCTCTTTATCCTTGCCTTTTCCCATACTGTTCAAACCTTAATGAAGTTATATACATAAGCTTTGGAGTTTGGTTTTAATGTAATCTTTAGATTGGTCACTCATTCTGGATTGTGTCATTAAGAATGTTGTATTTGTGTATTTCTCAGTAACAAACAGGAAAAGTCTCTAAGCTGCACTAGGCAGGAACAAGCTGTTTGTGGAAAGATCCTGAGCCCACAGTCACTCCTCATGACACCAGTGATTGATTGTTGGAGCAAGGGGGTTTGCACATCTTGATTATATCCAAACCATCTGCGGGCATCAATTCAAGTGACTGAACAAGCTCATTTGGAAAACTTATACTTCTTGTAAGAAACAGCAAGAGTGCACTGTGCCTCAAAGTATTTCTGGAAGGGAATGATTACGTGTGTTTCCTCTGGTCTTGCGTTCTCTTTATAATTTTAATCAAAATATTTTTAAATGTGTTCATTCAAACTATACCTTAGTTTATAGCTGCACATGTTCATATTGAGCTTATCAGTAAGGTGCAAGTATAGATAATAACATCAACATAAACACTAAGTTCAATGAAGTACAAGTTTTGAGGCCATTTTTGTTAAAAGACAATGCAGCTTGTATGCATTCATAGTCTGATCCAATATGCTATCTTCATACTGATCTGGTGTACAGCGAGACTGATGCTGATGTACAGCCACAGAAAGCAGTTATATTTGGGCACTGCAGATATCATAACATCTTTGAATCTATGTCCATTTATGAACTGGAACTCAACTAAAACTCTGTCCTTTTCCAAACTCTAAGTTGAATTTTGCCAGTAACCACTGTGCTCACAGATCTGCTTTGGCTCCCAGTCCAGCAAAGCCTTCTTTAAACTTTCTGTCCTTTACTCCAGATTTCTGTGTGGCCTTGCTCCAGAACCATCTCCAGTTTTACTAAGAGCCTTCAGACTACCAATTCAGGTCTGTGCAGCACTGTTCCTCTGCTCCACCCATTATAACCATCTCTTCAGAATCTCTTGAATTCTACCCCCCACCTCCCCACAAGACCTTATCTGCAACTTCTTTCCCCATTTAAGAAGTTCCTTTTAAAACTTTTGGTTTGATATACCGTAGATTCCGTACTACAGAGCGCACCTGATTAAAAGCCGCAGGCTCTAATTTTAGAAAGAAAATCAATTTTGTACTTGTACAAGCCTCACCGGATTTTAAGCCGCAGGTGTCCCACGTTGTAATATGAGATATTTACACAGAAAGATATTACACGTGAGGATTTTTTAACTTTTAATTAAATCCGTATGGTAACATAAACAAATACATATTGCAAATGCTTTTTTTCGAACCGTGCCTGTAACACGGCTACTTTTAAATATACATACGTATCGGTAACACACAAATTACGTTGCGTATACTTTTTTACTGAACAGTGCACGAACAACATTCCAATATCTCCTAACGACTGGTTAAAAAAATATATACTGCAGCCTACCAGGAAAAGTTATTGATCGCCTTTAACTTAAAAGCTACATCATCGCGCGGGTCTAATGCGCTCGCCCCCACCTTTCCGTTTATCGCAAACCGGTATTTCCCCACAAGACGCGGCGAAACCGGATGTGACGTCATAGCATCCCGGGATGTAGTACAGAAAACAAATATACTTAAAACACTTCTAACTTTAACTAGAAAATACTAACAAATGAATTACTAAGCGAAAATATTATAAACTAAATAACTGCCATAAAGGCAGCACAATGCTTTTCTTCGAGTGTTTTCCATGTTGATGAGGGTGAGTACAAATGACTGATTTACAATAATTTAATTGTGAAAGTGCGCTTGATTTATCGTACAATTTCATTGGACCTCTGTGAACTACTCATCAATTTTATTGGTCTACTGTTACGAGGCAAAATGTTTTTGGCGGCATGAAAAAAAAACCATGCATTAGCCGCACCTTAGTAAAGGCCGCAGTGTTCAAAGCTGTTCAAAGCGTGGGAAAAAAGTAGCGGCTTATAATCCGGTATCTACGGTAATTTCTATTATATAGCGTACTGTCACATATTATCAAACAATTTACATTGAGAAATGTTTATGTTGAAGGTGTTCTGTGAATATGATTATTTAAAGGCCTTAAACTCAGGGTAGAAAAATTGTATATTTTTTCCCTTGTTGGCGATAGTCACTGAGTTGCCAAATAATGAAGTAATTGTTAAAAAGAAATGCCAAACTTTGTGGTTATTAAGAGTTATGAGATAATAATTAGACTGAATTTAGAAGTGCATTATCGCAATGGAAAAGAACAGTTGTAAAACCTAAAATAATTACATCATCCTGTATCAGAACAAGGTATTACTATCAAAAAGATTGTTGTTACATTTTCTATCCCAACTGTTGGAATCTGGCCAGCAGCATAATAGAATCAGTGCTTATGCAGCAAGTTTCAGTAAAAACAGGCAAGATTCATGCTCTTATCATAGGATTTTGGATGCACCCTAGCTTCTCTCCTGCCTGTTGTCAAAGAAAATAACTTTGAAATAACTTAAGCTCACCTGGAGGTGTCCTACATTAGAATAACGGTTAGTGCTACACTGGACTAACCTCAGGGCATTAGAGTTCAAGAGTTCAGTGCCTTTGTACATCCTCCCTGTGGAATTTGTGGGTTTTCTCCAGGTTATCCTGTTTCCTCCCACAGTCCAAAAACCTACCAGGTAGGTTAATTGGTTGTTGTAAATTGTCCCATGATTAGGTTGAGGCTAATTGGGGTTATGGGGTTGTTGGTAGCAAGTGTTATCTCTGATAACAATTCAATGTGATGAATAATTCAACAACATCTGGATTATTTCCTCTTTAAACGATGTCCCTACAGCTCTGTTAGACTTTGCTTGGAGTCTTTATGGACCTCTGGGGTGAAGGGAGCATTGTGTACTTGTAGAAATAATTCACTGGGAGAATGGAAACTCTTTGGGTTGGTGGAAGTAGAAATGGGCTACAGGCTACTTGATTCCTTGTTTCTGCTCAGCCATTCAGTAAGTTCATGGCTGATTGTTTATCTCAGAGAATCTTTTCTGCATCAGCTCCATACCTGTTGGTTCTCTTCATATTGGAAAATCCATCCATCTCTGATTTGAATATCCTTATCAGCGGGGGATTGGTTCCGGGACCCCTCGCGGATGCTCGTCCCTTCTGCAACCTGTTTCAATCAGGTGGACCTTAGGACCCAACGGAACCCCAGATCTTATTTAACCTGTCTCAGTGCACTGGACATTAGGACCTGGCGCCAGAGCTCTGAATGCGCAGTGTTTCTGTTCACGAAAATAATCACGATCACGATTGAAAATAAAGTGGAAATAATAAGGCGATCGGAAAGAGATGAAACGCCATCGGTCATTGGAAAAGCGTTAGGCTACAGTCGGTCAATGATCGGAACAATTTTAAAGGATAAAGTGAGAAAGGCTCTGCCCCGATGAAAGCTACAATGATTACTAAGCAACGCAGTGGTTTAATTATTGGGTTTTGGGGTTTGGGGTTTTTGATCCTCACATCAATCTGTCCCGAGTTCCGAGAACTTCCGTTCCCAAGCCTGGCGCTGAAACATATGTTCTTAAGTGTTTTATATACATAGAAAGGTAAAATATATACTATATATACTAAGACAAACGTTTGACTAATTGACGCTAAATAATACCGGATGTACCTGTTCTGACTTACTTACTAAGAGAACTTCCGATTTTTTTCGATCCCGATGCACGATAACCCACGCACATCCTCCCGTATACTTTAAATCATCTCTAGATTGCTTATAATACCTAATACAATGTAAATGCTATGTAAAATAGTCGTTGTACTGCATTGTTTAGGGAATAATGACAAGGGAAAAAAAGTCTGTACATGCTCGAACAACAGGTGCTGGAAGAGCACTTCCGGGTTTTCGCAATCCGTGGTTGGTTGAATCCGCGCATGCAGAATCCACGGATAAGGAGGGCTGACTGTACTCAGTAAATGAGCCTGCATAGCCCTTGTGTGCTGATGAGTTACTCTCTACCTGAAGAAATTTCCCCCAAGATGACGCCTTGTTTAGAGACTGTAACTCTTGATTCTGCCCCCCCCCCTCGCCCCAGTCTGATACCATCCTTGTAATTATTCTGTTAACTATTAAGACTTTTGTATGTTTCAATGAGGTGACCTCTCCTAATTTTGAGAGTATAGTGTTGATCTCTCCTTCAAGGGCAATATTCCTACCCACCTCAGTCTATTTTTGCAATAGGAGTATGACATAATACTGGTGAACCTTTGTTATACTGCCTCTATTGTAAAAATATCCTTCCTGAGATAGAAAGATCAGACATGTACATAGTAATTCAGGTTTGGTCTCGACAGAGCTCTACATTAAGGTATCTTTGCTCTTGTGTTCAAATCCTCTTGCAATAAAGGGCAACACAATGTTTACTATTCTAATTTCTTCCTGCATCTGCAAATTAAGTGAGTGGTATACAAGCATTCTTTGAAACTTTTGGTACTTGTAAGTACCCAAGGTCTCAGCAGCTGTATCTGTATTTGCAGCTTCACCCAAAATGACCCTCTGTCATTCTGTGCAGTGTACAGTTTGTTAATCGGTCCTTAATGTATACTGGTAATCACCTCTAATACAAGACATCCTAATTTTGTGTAAAGCACTGGTACCTGGAATGATGTTTGGAATATAAAACATTCCAAATATACGTACATTCCAAATATACGTATTTGGAATATGTTTCCAGGAATGATAACTAGTTGAGTTTGAATATAGAACACTACAACTCAGATACAGGCTCTTTGGCCCACAATATTGTACTGAACTAGTTAAACTAGTAATTAAATGCTTAAACTAATCTCTTTTGCCTACATAGTGTCTGTATCCTTCCATTCTCTATATTTTCAAATACCTATCTACGATCCTTTTAAATGTCTCTTTCATATTTGTCCTCGGTACCACCCTGGCAATGCATTCCAGGCACCCACCGTTCTGTGTGCATATATAACCGGAATGTGCCCTGCACATCTCATTTGTTGGACCCAAAGGACCCTCTGTATCTCAAACACTGTTAAGGGTACTTGGTCTGTCAAAAGTCACCTCACAACTTGGCCAGATTAAACTTTCATCTACAATATCTCTGCCCATATCTACAACTGATCTGTACCCCTCTATACAGTGGCAACCTTCTGCACTATCCACAATACAGGTGCCCCCTGATTTACGAATGTTCACTTTACGCCACTTCGCTTTTACAAGAGACCTACATTAATAACCTGTTTTCACATTACAAAGAGGATTTTCTCTTTTACGAAAATTTTTCCCATATAAATTGATGGTTCTTTGCTTTACGCCATTTTGGCTTAAGAAAGGTTTCATAGGAACGCTCTACCTTTGTGGGGGGTGGGGGAACACCTGTACCATTGATCATTGTATGGTCTGTGAACTTACTACCCATCCATTCACATTTTCAATCAATTAATTCATATTACCTCCAAATGGAGCATACCACACCAGCCCATGCAATGATGTGATCACCATTTCATTTCAGCTGGAGTATTAATGGCACCAGGTTTCTAGCACAAGAGCAGGCAGGCAGATTGGATGTTTTCTTTTTGTTTTTAAAGTATATTAAATGTACCTGTGAGTGTTTGGACTCTAGGACCAAGTGAGCTGAAATTACTCTTTGCAGGGGATGGTAGAATCCCTTTTGTGGCATTTTGAAGGTGTTCTGAAAATCCAAACATGATCACACTACAGTAACAGTTGCCTTATTAAATTAATGAATACAAAATAAAGATCTGGTTGTTACTCATCAAAGACTGTTTCTTATTCTATTCCTTGCAACCTCACAAAACTTTAATTTGTGAAACATGATTTTCTTTTGATTAATCCATGTTGACTCATGTTGACTATTGTTTTCTATGACCTTGTTATCATTTCCTTCATAAATAAAAACATTTTCCTATGACGGATTTTTTTGAATAACTAGCCTACAGTTTCCCAGCCTTTGACTTGGTCTTGTCACTACAAATTCCATTCCTGCAAGCATGAACTCTGTTGTTGGATGAGTTGAGAATGGGACTGATATCTCTGTAATTGTTATTAAACATCCCCGTTTTTGACCTTGTAATATGGGGGAAGGTCAATGAGGAAGTAGTGTGAATCACTCAAAGGTAATTGAGTATAGTTTGCTATAAAGAACTCTTGCATTAATGCTCTGAGGCTGAGATTGTACTCCCAACGTTTGTTTTATTTTCTCTTGAAAGTTTCCCTGGATTGTCATTCACTCCAGTGTCACTGGGGCACCTACTGTGATGAAGTGCAGCACTAATGATCAGGGTAGTCACTGTCATTTCATCTTATCTCTGAAACATGGCTCTGAGGGCCATCTTCATTGGGACTCCTGCGCAGTGTTTTTTTTAATCTAGTTAACCCTGTGCTTTGTTTTTAAATATTTAAATGTCCAGGCTGACAAATAGAAACTGGTATCAATCTACAGTTTCTCATCATTGATAGCTGCTGGATGGGTCACATTCTGCTTGACAAGAGGACTAACTCTGAGCCCTTGATTAAAAACTCTTAAAGAATTTTGCTCTGTCCAAACGGATACTGTTCCAGCAAAGTGGAAATGCAACCTGCTACAGATAGATGGGCCTGAGGGATCAAATGTGTCTCAAACTTATTTGTGTGTAATTGACATAAGAGCATAAATGACTTAAAAGCAAGAGTCTGCATATTCACAATTTTGAGACTATTGTGTGTGCAGGCACTCCACAATTTTGCTCCAAATCCTGAAGTACAGAGGGGTAGCAACAGTAAAATGGATTGTGGTGCTTTTAAAATTAAACTAATATTGAACTGTAATTGAACCCAATCATTTTGCATGATGGAGAGCTGTTACAATTTGTGGCTGTTCTCTTTCATTCCCAGCAAGAGAGAAGATTGCAGTTTACTTTGAATACTATCTTGAAATGCTCTGTGAGCATCTACCCGAGAGCTCAGTTTATAGTGGAATGTTTCATCTTTTAACATTTGATGTATTCTGTTTAAACTTTCAGAATGCTTTAAGCCAACTGAATGGAATACCGTCTGTTGAAACTGCCAATGAATTATTCAGGTATATGTTGTATTGTGTGAGCAAGTGAGCAGAGGATCTAGTTCAGCTTGCTTCTGGAAGTGTTAATGCGTTAAAACACACCTAAGACTTGGAAAGCTCCCCCCACCCCCTCCTCCATTAAAGTGAAAGCATTGCTTGATTAAAAAGAGTGTCTTATTTGGTTCATGTATGCTTTCCAACTAATCAGGCAGAAAAAAAACTTGTCTCTGCCTACCTCGACTCCATTTTGTCACCCATAGTTCAGTCCCTCCCTACCTACATCTGGGATACATCCCATGCCCTCCACTTCTTCGATAACTTACAGTTCCCCGGTCCCGACTGCTTCATTTTCACAACGGATGTCCAATCCTTATACACCTCAATTCCCCATCCAGAAGGCCTCAAAGCCCTCCGCTACTTTCGGGTTAATAGACCTCACCAGTTCCCCAACACCACCACATTCCTCCGGTTGGCGGAACTGGTACTCACACTTAATAACTTCTCTTTCGGCTCTTCCCACTTTCTCCAGACCAAGGGTGTAGCTATGGGCACTCGCATGGGCCCTAACTATGCCTGCCTCTTCGTGGATTATGTGCTCCAAATCTATACTGGTATTGCTCCCCAACTTTTCCTTCGATACATTGACGACTACATTGGTGCTGCTTCCTGCACCCATGCTGAGCTCGTCAATTTCATTGACTTTGCCTCTAACTTTCACCCAGCCCTCAAATTCACTTGGTCCATCTTGGATACTTCTCTCCCCCTTTCTCGATCTCTCGGTCTCCATCTCTGGAGATAGACTGTCCACTGACATCTTCTATAAACCCACTGACTCCCATAACTACCTTGATTATACCTCTTCCCACCCTGCCAAATGCAAAAATTCTATTCCCTATTCCCAGTTCCTCTGTCTCCGCCGCATCTGCTGCAAGGATGAGGCTTTCCGTTCCAGGACATCCCAAATGTCCTCTTTAAGAATCGTGGTTTCCCTTCTGCCATCATCAATGATGCCCTCACCCACATCACCTCCATTTCCCACACTTCAACTCTCACCCCATCCTCCCGTCACCACAACAGGGACCCCCCTTGTCCTCACCTATCACCCCACCAGCCTCCGGATTCAGCATATTATCCTCCGCAACTTCCACCACCTTCAACAGGACCCCACCACTAAGGACATCTTTCCCTCTCTACCCCTCTCTGCTTTTCACAGGGATCGTTCCCTCCGCGACTGCCTGGTCCACACATCCCTCCCCACAGATCACCCACCTGGCACTTATCCCTGCAAGCATAAGTGCTACACCTGTCCCTACAGCTCCTCCCTTACCACCATTCAGGGCCCCAAACAGTCCTTCCAGGTGAGGCAACACTTCACTTGTGAGTCTGTTGGGGTCATCTATTGCATCAGGCGCTCCCGGTGCAGACTCATCTACATCAGCAAGACCAAATGCAGATTGGGGGACTGCTTTGTCGAGCACCTATGCTCCGTCCGCCACAACAGACAGGATCTCCCGGTTGCCACTCACTTCAACTCTCCTTCACATTCCCATTCAGATATGTCCATACATGGCCTCCTCTACTGCCACGATGAGGCCAAACTTCAGTTGGAGGAACATCTCATATACCATCTGGGTAGTCTCCAGCCCCTTAGTATGAACATCAAATTCTCCAACTTCCGGTAATTCCCTCCCTCTCCCTTCCCCATCCCACCTTCACTCTGTCTCCTCTTCTAGCTGCCTATCACCTCTCATGACTCTGTCTTCTTCTACTATCCATAGTGCTTTCCCCTTAGATTCCTTCTTCACCTCTCCTGCCTATCCCCTCCCTGCTTCCCCTCCCCCACCCCTTGATCTTTCCTCTGATTGGTTTTCCACCTTCCCCCCACCTTCTTTATAGGGCCCCTGCCCCTCCTCCTTTAGTCCTGACGAAGGGTCTCGACCCGAAACGTTGACTGCTCCTGTCAACGGATGCTGCCCGACCTGCTGAGTTCATCCAGCTTGTTTGTACGTCTTGATTTGACCACAGCATCTGCAGTGAACTTTGTGTTTAGAAAAAAACCTCAGCTTGGCAAAATTATGTAAGGGGGCAGTAGAGTAAACCTGAGCACAATAGTTAGTAAAATGGATCACAGTTTCAGATTTTGGCAAGAAGTCCAGTTAGGTTGATCAGTGACATGGCAATGTTTTGAATGCAGTATTCAAGCTGGTTGACTGTAACCTTTGCGAGAAATTAAAGAACCTCTGTAAAACTTAGAGACGCTAAGAAGCAGTATCAGTCCAAATCGAGTCCCAAGTTAGCTGTGACAGGGCTTGCATGTTATAATGGGCTACAAAACAGTTGAGTGTCATCATTGACACATAGCTTCCCAATGAGTTTATTCTGTGCACCTCTTAAACAGAAGGGAGTGGGTATGCATCCACCGTGACAACCTCCAATGTGAGCCCACAGCTACTATTGCAGATATAAATAGGATCAATCTTCTGAAGAGTGAATCTGGAATGGATGGTGTGTCTAACTGTATCCTTAGAAGCTGTGTAGAACAGCTGGCATGAATATTTGCAGACATTTTTAATCTCTCACTGTTCAATCTGTGCTTCAAAGTTTAAAGTTATTATTTAAGTACATAATGTCACCATATACAGCCTAGATATATGTTCTTGCAGGCATACTCAATAAACCCATAATAGAATAATAAACACTGTAGAATCAATGAAAGACCGCACCAACTTGGGTGTTCAACCAATGTGTAAAAAATCAACAAACTGCAAATACAAGAAAAAGGAAATAATAATGATTAATAAATAAGCAATAAATATCAAAAACATAAGATGAAGAGTCCCTGAAAGTGAGTCCATAGGTTGCGGGGGCATTTCAGTGATGGAACAAGTGAAGTTATCCCCTTTGGTTCAAGAGTCTGATAGTTGAATGGTAATAACTGTCCCTGAACCTGATGGTGTGAATCCTGAAGCTCCTGTACCACCTTCCTGATGGTAGGAGTGAGAAGAGTGCATGACAAGGGTGGTGGGAAGGGGGTCCCTGATAATGGATGTTGCTTTCCTTTGACAACACTCAATGTAGATGTGCTCAATGGTGGGGAGAGCTTTACCCGAGATGGACTGGGTCGTATCTGCTACTTTTCATAAGAATATTCTATTTGTCATTGGTGTTTCCACACCAGGTTTTGATGCAGTAGTCAATATACTGCACACTGCACATCTATAGAAGTTTTTCCAAGTTACAGATGTTATGCTGAATCTTCACAAACTCCAGAGGAAGTAGAGGCGCTGTTGTGTTTTCTTTGTAATTGTACTTGCATGCTGGGCACAGGACAGGTCCTCCAAACTGATAACAACAAGGGATTTAAAGTTGCTGATCCTCTCCACCTCTGATGAGGACTGGCTCATGGACCTCTGGTTTCCTTCTCCTAATGTCAGTAATCAGCTCCTTGGTCTTGCTGATACTGAGTAAGAGGTTGTCGATATGACACCATTCAGCCAGATTTTCAATCTCCCTCTTGTATGCTGATTCATCACCACCATTGATTTGGTTCCATTCTGCTTTAAGAAGACCACTTTCATCTCAGTACCTAAGAAAAACTAAATACCATGCCTTACCAACTATTGTTCAGTAACTGACATCCACCATTATGAAGTCCTTTGAAAGTCTGAAAATGGCATGATATAACTCCACAATCTTCCAGACAACCTTGACCCTATAATTCATCCTCTGCTGAAACAAGTCTATGCCAGATGCCATTTCCCTGGTCTACACTCATTTCTGGAGCATCTGGACAGTAAAGACATCAGACTTGCCCTTTGCCTGGTCTCACCTATCATCTGTCAACTTGTACTTCTTCCTCCCTCTTCCCACCTTATTCTGGCCTCTTTCCAATCTTGATGAAGGGACTTATTCCAAAACATCAACTGTTTATTCACCTCCATAGATGCTCCTAGACTTGGTTATGTCCTTCAACATTTTGTGTGTATCATGTCAGACTATTGCTTATTCACTTACCGCCCTGCTTTCAATACTATAATTCCAAGCAAACTAATCACTAAACTCTGGATTCTGGGAGAAAACTCCTCCCACACAACTGGATCCTTGATTTCTTCACCAACAGACCAGTTAATAAGGGTAGTCAGCAACATCTCTTCCATGATTACTCTAAACACCTCGGTTTGAAATGTTGCGTCCTCAGACCCCTACTCTGGTGTCTCAATGTTCACAAGAGAATCATGGACCCAACTCGGCACATCGCAGAAACCTGCCTTCCTACGATGGACTCTGTTTATACTTCTCACTGCCTCAGTAAAGCAGCCAACATAATCAAGACCTCGTCCACCTCTGACATTCTCTTTTCTCGCCTCTTCCATTGGGCAGAAGTTATAAAAGCCTGAAATCAGTACCACCAGGCTCATGGGCAGCTTGTACTCTGCTGTTATTGGTATGATATGATAGACACTTGACCTCATAATCTACCTAATTATGTTCTTGCACTTTTGTTGTTGACCTGTACTGTACATTATTTGTAGTTGTTACACTTATTGTTTTACCTTATACTACCTCCATGATGTGATTGAAAGGTATGCAAGTCAAGTTTTTCCACATATTGTATCTCAGTACACAGAAACATAGAAATATAGAAAACATACAGCACTGTACAGGCCCTTTGGCCCACAAAGCTGTGCCGAACATGCCCCTACCTTAGAACTATCTATGCTTTACCAATAGCCCACTATTTTTCTAAGCTTCATGTATCCATCCAGGTGTCTCTTAAAAGACCCTGTCGTTTCCGCCTCCACCGCCGTTGCTGGCAGCCCATTCCACGCATTTACCACTCTCTGCGTAAAAAAACAAAAACAAAACACCTTACCCCTGACATCTCCTCTGTACCTACTTCCAAGCACCTTAAAACTAAGCCCTCTCATGCTAGCCATCTTCTCTTCTTCTGCCATCATATTGGATCTACCAAAATGAACCACCTCACACTTAACTGGGTTGAACTCCATCTGCCAATATGACAATAATAAACCAATTCGCATTCCAGTGTACCCAAGGTTCTCTACTGTTCAAAAGATTGGATAACTCACTGTGTAAATAGCATTGAGAGAACATCTTACATCAGTAGCAGTTGGGGAAAAAGAAATATTAAATCATTGCTGACCATTGCATCCATTGTCAGAAGTGTGGAAAACGGCGAATTGTGGTAGATTGGTGACAGGAAGTATGCAAATTTAAGGATTAATATCAGTTGTATTCCTTCATCACACTCAAATCTGGATAAACAACAGAAACAATCACAGGACGAATTAGGTGATCAGTATTCTGTAAATTCTGCCTATATATAACATCTTTAATATAATAAAGCTTTGCAAGTACCTCACAGGAGACCTTTTTTTCATGACATTAATGGCATTCTTCACCCTGAATTATTCGTAAGGATTTGTTCAAACCCGACTAAGGCTACATGCACACTACACTGGATAAATCCGTAACCGAAGTTTTTTCTCTTCGTTTTTACCCTCCGTTCACACTAAAACGGCATTTTTGTCCCCCAAAACCGGAGCTTTCAGAAACGCTCTCCAAAGTGTGTATTTTTGAAAACGCCGGATTGGCTGGAGCAGTGTGGACAGGATAACCGGAGAAATTGAAAACGCTGTCAGACGGCAGCGCGCTATTTCATTGTTTTCTTGAATGCAACCTAACAATTTCAGAACAGACGGCAACGAGACTGACGCCAGAAGAGTTAGAAATGTACTCACCGAATACTTTGACCCATACCTTGCTGAATAAATAAGTATACTCACTTTGCCCTGTTTTCTGTCCTTGCTGGTATGAAGGTGGTTTACCTATTTATGCAAGTACTTCTCTGACAATAGAAGTGTAACAGCCTAATGTAACATTGTATGGAAATACAAGATAACACTGATGCAGACATGTTTTATACATTTAACAAGGTGCTTTATTAATGCAACAGAGTTAGTCAGTTTTTCAATATTCGTCTCAGCCGGGTCAGTTTGTCCGTGAACTCCCTGTTGGTTGCCTCCATACACTCCAGTATTTGTTTTTTTTAACTTTTAAGTCCTCCTGCGCAAGAGCCAACAGCTGCCCGTTGTTTAAGTTTTTCTAGTCTGTAACTACACAAACGCGCACTTTCACGGCAAGATTCGACACCAAACATGTCGCTTGTTTTCGGTAGATGTATCCTGCACATGCGCAGTAGGAGGAGATTCGCCGAAATCTCCGTTTCAATGTGGACAGAGATATTTTTAAAGACGCATAGTGTGGACGCCTATCATTTTTACGCGAAACCAGCGTTTTCAAAATTATCCAGTCTAGTGTGGATGTAGCCTCAGAGACTTAAGTCTGATTGTGCAACTGAGAAGATACAGTATGCAGATACTTGACAGAAGCCCCTCACCAAATATTGCCTGGGATCTTTTATATCACCCCTTTGTGAAAGATCCCCTGATGCTTGTGAAGAAGTAAATTGCTGTTCAAAAAGCTGCACACCTTTAAAAATCTTTAGTTGGATAATCACTTTAACGATGTCCAGGTTACTGAAGTCATTATATTAAAAAGTAGTTATTTATAGAGGCCTAATAGAGGCTCAAACCTTGGAGGGGAAAAAATAAGTTTTAAGCAATGCCTTTGAGGTAAAGTGATGCAAGATTTCGGGAGGGGTTTACAATATGTGTGCCTGCATATAAACAAAGGAAGAGATGGATCAATAAAAGTTTGGAAAAGACGCAAGACCTGAATGCAAGAAATGGAGTGAATGCGTTTAACTGCTTAGTTAAATTAATCAATAGATTGTGCTTTTTTTTAAACCACATGGTTTATTCATCCATTGTACATAATCGCTGATACAACAATACCTGAAGAAATTTAGTATATACCTTTCCTCAACAGTTTCCTGCTTTCCAGCTTGATTAGTGAAAGATAATCAGAAGTTTATGACTGATAATGTACAGATTAAAAGGATGGAAATGTTCCTTGTTAAATTCTCATAAACAATGGGATGTTATATTTGTTGTAGAGAAGTACAGCACAGAAACAGGTCCTTTGGTCCATCTAGTCCATGCTGAAACCATTTAAACTGCTACTCCCACTGACCTGCAGTGGGAGCATAGCCCTCTGTGTTTCTGCTATCCATGTATCTATCCAAACTTCTCTTAAGCGTTGAAATTGAGCTTGCATGCACCACTTGTGCTGGCAGCTTGATCCACACTCTCACAACCCTCTGAGTGATGAAGTTTTCCCTCATGTTCCTCTTACACTTCTCACATTTCACCCTTAAACCACGTGTGGTTTAATTCAAGCTAATCATGTTCCCCGGTACTTTATTTCTCCATAGACAAAACTGTACTGAGGTGATGCAGGAATAAAATGTTGCTGCAGAAGTACAAGGGACAGTATCTGCTGCTTGTTTGCTTGCTTTGCAGGAAAAGGAGGAAAGCTGTACACGGCACATTATGTGATTCACTTCCCCTTTTCAGGAAACAAGTCATTTTGCCTGGGGAATCCTACAGTTATTTGCATCTTCCCCACATTCTCAGCCTTCAGTGCAGTTCTGATCAGCAGTGTAGCACTGTTCCAAATGCTTTCTAACCCTCTGGTACATTACCTGTGAGAGTTCCTATTGTATGTATTTGTGAATGCGGTCAGGCCATAAGATGAATGGGTCACATGCCAATACTTTGCAAAGAAAATTACTATTTTGTGATTTGGCATAGGTTCATTGCTCCCTTTAATTTTCTGCCCTGCTGGTTGGACAGAAGGGAGCTCAATCTCAGTCTTTGTGAATCATTGGGTAGTTGATTGTTCACAAAGATGGAATAGAAGCTGAGTGAGGTTTGTATGTTCATCCATTTTATTTTAAAAGTATTGTTTCTGTTAATTGCATTTTTTAGTAACAAATGCAATTGCAGTTTTCAGGTTAGACAATCATTATAGCTCACAGCATCTGTGAAAGGGCTTTCCTGTCAGTCATTTGCTTTTTGTGATGCCAAGAGCAGTTGCATTGGTGAGTCTCAAAATTTTGAACAGGAATTTAATTAAGCTAGAGGTGTTACTAAGTAACACATTAGGGGGTGGGAGATCTCTTTATTCTTCACTCCCCTGAAAGTATTTACCCTACTCGTGTTTTTGGAGTCATAGCTCTTCAGTAATTCTATCCTCATTTTTGAGGTGAAAGCATTTTACTTCTCACAAGCAGCACATGAAGTTCAGTCTTGACTATGAAAATAAACAGGAGATTGGGAATTGACTGTTATGGGAACTCTGCCAGTTGAAAGCATCTTATTGCTGTGCTTAGCTGAGTTGCTTCAGATTGCTTCAGGGTCACAAAGCAGTTGACCTTTAGGCTGCCAATAGTTCTGGAGATCTGCCATCCCATTCTCTTGGCTTGTTTTCATCTCAAGAATGTAGTACAAAATGTAGGTCAACAATAAAACCTGAATATTTGAAGGCTTCCTTGGTACTCTTATTTGTTCATGGGACCTGGGCTTTGCTGCTTTATGATGCTTAATACCATTATTAAATGGCCCTGAACTGTAGAGGTGTTTTGAGTCTCAAATTGGTTAAGGATAGGTTTCCTTCATTGATGGACTTTGATGAAAGGTGTTTATGTAAAAGTCCAGTAATTTTATGCTTACATTTACTGAGACTAGCCTTTTTTAATTTACAGTAATCTTGGTCACTTAAATTTTTAAATTCCAAGCTGCCAGGAGGTGATTCAGATGTCTCTGGATCAGTGGTACAGAGCTCCCGTTGCAGTTATTAATATCTCCATAAGTCTTAAATTTCTCCATATATCTCCATAAAACCCCAAGCCATCCTGTCCCTTTACCATAGCTGGTTTAAAGTCCTACAACACTCTCCCTAACAACAACATAGCCACATCCCAGAAGACAGCACACCACTACTTTCTCAAGGGCTATTGGGGGTGGACAATTATATGCTTGGTCAACCTGTGAAATTCACATCCTAGAATATTTTTTTAAAAATTAGAATTTCCAATACAAGTTTAGGTCACATTTAACCTATGGCATTTTAATTGCAACTCATCTCTGGTTGAAAAGTAGTGAATTTAAATCTCAACACAAACGTATGCACAATGTCAAGGCTGAAGCATCTACTGGAGGAATGCTACATCAGAGGTGATATTTGGTATTGAGGACCCATTTGTTAATTCAAGGTTGATAAAGCCATGCTTGTGCTGGTGAGCCAAGTAACCTTCTAGATGGGGTTCCCAACCTAGGGTCCACGGACCCCTTGTTTAATGGTATTGGTCCATGGCATAAAAAAGGTTGGAAACCCCTACTAGGCGCATGTTCAAGAAAGTAGAGTTCAAATCACACTGAGACAAATTAAGTAAATATAGAATTCTGAAATAAAAAGAGCTTGTAAGCCTAATTAAGCATAGTTGGTGGCAAATATTGGCCTCGTGGTGATGTCAATTTTCCACTTAAGAATAAAAGCTTGCAAAAGATCACAAGGTGCTGTTTTTGAGCAGCAAATCCCATTTGAAACTCAATAATGCTCAAACATAATCTGATCATTATCATATTTTTGTTATTTTTTTCTGTGCAGTGTCCACTGTGTTTTTTACTTTATTCAGTAATGCCACCAAGTATTTTGTTGGCTGTAAAGCATTTGGGCCTCCATAGCATTTTGAAAGGCACCAAGTATGCATATCTTTTTCTTCACTTTATGGATATAATGTTACACTACCCCCATTTTCACTATTTTCAATCAAATGCTTTAGTTTTGTAAATTTCCTTTCTAAACATTGATCCATAATTTCCAACTATTCTCTGCAGTAAAATGGATTTCACTGTTTTCAACCCATCACTCTCCTCCACCTCCCAAGCTTCACTGACCTATCCAGTACATTTCAGTGATGAGCACTGATTTGGAAAAGATGTTATTCCTTTCCTGATGCTGTGCTTGGTGGATAGTTCCAGCTTGTTGACAGATGAGAATTGGGGAAAATCATGGGTCAGTCTGCACTTAAGTGGAGAACAACAGATGTGGTTAATGCGTCGTCAAACATGAGGCTCCAAATCAAGCTCGAGCATGGTGAATCTGGAGTTAATTGAGTTTATGTAAAGAAGAGCTTTGTGGGTTCTTGATTAGTAAGAGTGTTAGTTAGGTAATGGGGAGAAGGCAGGAGAATGGAGTTGAAAGAATAATGGATCAGTTGTGATTGTGGAGCAGATTTGGTGGTCCTAAAGGCCTAATTCTGCTGTAATGTCTTATCATCTCATGATCAGATACTAATACATCTGACCATCCTGTATCAACCAACATTCTCTCCATCAAGTCCAAAGCAGAGCACTGATGTGAAGAGTTGAGCTTGATGCATTTAACATCAGAACTGCGAGGGCTGACCCTTTAAGTTAGCCCAAGTATTTACTTGCTGGTAGTAAGGAGTTTTTCATTAAACATACTTACTTCTAATTAAACCTGTTTGAAGTTTACAAATGCAAATTTTCAAAGGTTATGGCATTCTGGAAGCTGGAGCTTGCTTCCAATACCTGCTGGCTGTGCAGAGGTTATTTTGTTGCAGGATGCATTTCAGCCCTTTCGTGCTAAGTTTTGGTCTATTGTACCTTCAGTAATAAGGAAGGTTGGCAAGTTTAATCAGCAACAGCCAATACCCAGTCCTGATGCTTGAAGTTTAATTCTACAGCATTTGTGTTCTGTGTAGTCCAACAAGTTGATATTTTTTTGGTTGCATGTTTATTTTGTTTAACTTGTGCATCTCAGAAGAAACCCATTTAAACCTGATTTGTACTTCTACGTCGAATCTACACCATAGGTACTGCGCACCCTACGCCGTAGGGTGACATGCACCTCCCCAAGAAAGTAACTTGCATGTCGCAGCAGTGCAGACTGCAACAACTGTGATTGGTCCGCTTGGTAGCTACGCATTTCCGGTTGCTGCTTCTCCACCATGTCTGTAGGCTGTGCATACACCGATGCAATATATATGGTTGGAGACAATGAACCAAATCGTCAAATCTACCTGCCGACATCTGAAAATATTTGAAATGCATTTCTTCTCACGAAGAAACTCAACACAGTGGCATAGAAACCCCACTGCCAACTAGCGTTTTGGCAGTGAATTGCAGAGCGACGCAGGCACACCAATGCATGCTCGCTACGGTGTAGCCCGTATGCAGAAGTATAAATCAGGCTTTAGAATTAAGGTGTTGTACACATACAGCCAATTCTCCAGTGTCTGCTCTTTAAGTGTTGTATGACTTATAATCTACAACCCAGTTCTCTTAATTATTTAAGCGTTTAGACTCTTGCCTGGTTTAGTGCGCATCTGTGATTCTATTCTGGTACTTCTTTTAGTCTGTATCTATTACTGGAAAGTGAATTACTAATCTAGCAACAGTCATCTTGATTGTCATTGTTTCTAGACATAAGCAATTAATAGCCATGACTTTTTACGTTTAATTGATTTGAACTTGCTTTATGCTTATAGATAATTTCATGTTGGTTGCACCACTATTACTGTTGATGGTATTTCATTATGGCATTGTACAGCTGCCATTGTATTTTCTGAGTTTCCCATTATCAGTGTGCTTGCTGTCACAAATTTGGAAATTTGTATACTCTTTACTAATTCCCATTCTTCTTGTTTTTCCAGGAGTACATGGTTTTCAGGCAACATACTTACATGAGGCTGGATGGTTCTTCAAAAATCTCTGAGAGGCGGGATATGGTGGCAGACTTCCAGAGCAGGTTTGTGATTTGTACCCCACAATGTGCTGCTTATCTGTGAGAAACTGAGCATGATTCATTAGAATGCAATATTTTCTACCCTTATTTGTTTCACTTTCACATTGAAAGGTATTCCCATGATCTTGTCTTGCTGTTCTCTATGGAATCTTCTTGCAGGATGTACCCTCTGTTTTTAATCAATTCTGTATGAGATCTTCTTGTTGACCAGACCAGGAAAAGGTCAGAAAGCTGTTGTTGAACACTAAGCTAGGTGGCTGTTATTTAATCTGCTGTAGTACCATGTAGAGAGGTTTGTTTGAGTAGTTAGGTTGTTGTTTTTTTAGCACAGTTCTTTTAGGGTTAATTCATCAAATCCACAACCCAGCTGAATTAGAATCAGGTATGTTTTAAGAGGCACTTAAGACACTTGAATAGGCAAGGCATAAAAGGATGCAGACCTAGTCAAGCACATAAGGTTAGTGTAGAAAGGCAAAGCATCATAGATGTGGTGGACCAAAGGTCCGCCTCCTGTGATGTACAACTCTGACATCTGAATTAGGCAAGTCCTCCATTCAATTATGTATTTTTTGGCTGAACATAGCTGGACCACCAATCTAGGCTACCTTCAGTCAAGGCTAGTATTGACCATTCCAATCTCCAGTGGGCAATCTTCCATTAATTATTAGCCAATCTGTTTCCAACCTAATATAGTCAGACTGCATGGAGGCAGGCACTTTGGCTAATCTCATCCATGCCAATGAGTTGCCCAGCCTGCTAGTCGCATCGCCCTACATTTGAACCCTAGTTCTCTAAATCCCTCCTATCCATATACTTACCTAGATGGCTTTTAAATACTGCTAATGTGCCCCCCTCGGTCACTATTTCTGGCAGCTCATTCCAAATATGCATCTCTCTTTGTGTGAAGAAGCTTTTAAATTTCTCACTTCTGGTGTTAAGACAATGTTTTCACCCTGTCAATGCCCCTCATAATCTTGTATACCTCTATCAGGCCACCTGTCAATTTCCTACATTCCAGGGAATCGAGTCCTAGCCTACACAACCTATCGTCGTAACTCTGCTCAAATGCAGGCAAGATCCTGGTAAACCTTTTCTTCGCTGTCTAATTTAATAACAAAATTCTTGTAACAAGATGATTAAAAACTGTACATAGTATTCCAAGTGAACCTTACCAACATTTTGTGTAATTATCACTTCCCAGTTCCTATACTTAATGCTTCAACCTATGAAGGGCTGCATGCTCTGCTCATGGTGATACCAAAATAGTCAAAGACCTGAAAAGCATCTTGGCCTACTTTGAGGATAATAAGGAACCAGTGATGAGGGCCTTAATATCGGACAGAGGAACTACACCAGCACTGAGCATACACTGTAATGTCAATGCATGCAGAGCAACGGGACCAGGCGGTGTACCCTGACTGCACTGAAGTTCTGACGGGTACTTGTATCCTCTTGCTGTCTCAGGCTATAGTTCCGACATGCTTCAAAACAGCAATCCCCAAGAAGTCAGCGCTAACATGTCTTAATGACTATAGACAGGTGGCAATCACTCCCATAGCTGCTGAGTGCTTGGGAAGATTGGTCATGTCCCACATCAAAACCATGATCCCGGCTACTTTGGACCAGCACCAGTTTGCCTACAAGGCAAATGGATCAACTGAACAGTTACTTCTATTGCCTTTCATACTGTCTTGGAACACCTGGAGCAAAAAGACGCCTACGTCAGGATGCTTTTCATTGATTACAGTTCAGCCTTTGACACCATACTACCGAACAAGCTGTCAAGCTCCACATCACATCAACCTGGTGAAGTAGTGGAAAGGATCTCCAGTTTTGTTCTTTGAGATGAACATCATCAAGGAGCTCTCTTATTCTGTCAACACAACCTCAATAGTAAGGAAGGCACAACAGTGACTGAGATGCTTAAGAAGAGCTAATCTGCCCCAAAAATTACTGGCCAACCTATCAATATGCAATAGAAAGCATACTAGCATACGGACTGACAGTGTGGCACTCTAGCTGCAGTAAGACGGATCCCAAGATACTCCATCAGGTAATTAGGATGGCTCAGTGCATCATTGGGACTCAACCACTGAACCTAGAGTCAACTTACAACTCTCAATGCCTACAGCACACTTGTAACATCATTAAAGACCCATCCCATCCGGGACACTGTTTGTTCAATCTCCTGCTTTCTGATGGGAAGTACAAAAGCATCTCAGCCAAGACAGAAACACTGAAAAACAGCTTCTTCCCAAGGGCTATTGTGCACCTGAATAGTGCTGCACCCTGGCTTGCTAATGACCTTTGAGTGTGGTCAAAGTCACTTGCATGTAAATATGAGAATTTTTAAAATTACTGCATGCATTGTAAATATCTGCTTGGCATTGACTGGAGTAACACTGCAATCTCATTGTCGAGCAATGAATGACCTAGGGCTTTTCTCTTTGATGATGAGAAATGACTCAATAGAGGTGTACAAGATGATGAGATCAGATTGACAGCTAGAGAAATTTTCCCAGGCTGGAAATAGTTAATAAAAGGGGGCATAGCTTTAATGTGATTGAAAGAAAACATGAGTTGTCAGAGGCAAGTTTTTTTTTACACAGCGGTAGGTGTGTGGACTGTGCTGTCAGGCTGGTGGTAGAGTCAGATGTATTAGGGACATGTAAGAGACTTTTACATTGGCACATAAGTCTTTGCTGATCTAGATTGGCCTTAGCAGCTCTTCTGTCTTAATTCTAATCTGCTAATTAAATTTGCAGATGACACTATTGATTGGCCTAATCTCAAACAATAATGAGGTGGTTTACAGGGAAGAAGTCATCTCTCTGACACCGTGGTGTCAATGTTGTAAAAACAAAGGAGCTGGCTGTGGATTACAGGAGGAATGGAGACAGGCTAACCCCTATTGACATCAATGGATCTGGGGATGAGAGGGTAAACAGCTTTAAGTTCCTCGGCATCCACATCACCGAGGACCTCATGGTCTGTACACACCAGCTGTGTGGTGAAAAAGGCACAACAGACAGTTGAGGAAGATTGGTATGGGCCCCCAAATCCTAAGAACTTCCTACAGGGGCACAATTGAGAGTCTCCTGACTGGCTGCATCACTGCCTGGTATGGGAACTGTACCTCTCTTAATCGTAGGATTCTGCAGAGAATGGTGTGGACAGCCCAGTGCATCTGTAGTTGTGAACTTCCCATGATTCAGGACATTTACAAAGACAGGAGTGAGAAAAGGGCCCAAAGGATCATTGGGGACCCAAGTCACCCCAACCACAATCTATTCCAGCAACTACCATCTGGGAAACAGTACCACAGCATAAAAGCCAGGACCAACAGGCTCCAGGACAGCTTCTTCCACCAGGCCATCAGACTGATTAACTCACGCTGATTTGAGTGTATTTCTAGGTTACATTGACTGTTCTATATATTGTAAGTTACTATGATTGCACATTGCACATTTAGAGGGAGACGTAATGTAAAGATTTTTATTCTTCGTGTATGTGAAGGATGTAAGAAATAAAGTCAATTCCATTCAATTCAGTTTTCCAAACCCCTCAGTTCTTTGATTCAGATATTTCAATGTTGAAAAAGGATTTATTTACACTAATGGTCACCAACCTTTTTAAGCCCAAGATCCCCTACCTTGGCCTCAGTGAAAGGCAAGATTGACCCTACTAAATCGGTGCATGTGCATGGCAGAAAAGACCGGAAGTAAAACCCAGCAACCCGAAAGTAGAAATAATGTATAAACACCAGGGATACCCATCCTTTTTTGCACCGCGGACCGGTTTAATATTGACAATATTCTTGTGGACCGGCTGATGGGGTGGGGGGAATTTTTAAACACGACCGGAATACAGTGATACTCGAAGGAGGTTCCTTATGTCCAGTCTATTCCGCAATTTAGTTTACGTGGCTATCAGCACTTAGCTTCTGTCCTGCTTGCTCACAATTTTTCCACTGAAAAAACTCAGCGGGTTTGTCTTTAAGTGCAGGGTGCTTGGACTCAAGGTACCGAAGCAGTTTTGAGGGCTTCATTGCCTCATTAGACAGCCTCCCGCCCGCCCGCCGCCAGATGCTTTGGCCAGGTGCAGCTGGTCGTGGGTGGGGTGAGAGGACAAGGTAAGGGCCAGAGGTCCCCGTGCCAGGGCCGCGGCGGTCGCAGTCTGGAGAGAACAACGACTGAGCAAAGAGTGCAACAGGGTGTGCACCCGCCCCCTTGTAGGATCTATTGGCCGGCAAAAGTTTGGCTGGAGGGATGACTTTCAGTAGATCGCAGCAAGGTAGCTGCTCTGCTACTTATGAAACCCTGAGCCCGAATTAGGTCGTCTGCAAATATTTTAGCACTGGGTCCCCCACGAACATTCAGTGTGCTAAACAGATTTAGAGGCAGCGCCCATCTGTCCGCACTCCAGGCCAGTAGCAATGGCACTTGCCGCTGGCCGCCAAGGCCAACCAGTGATTCTTGGCGTGAAGGTATCACTGCGTTTAGGCAACTGATGACCTCGTGCATTCAAGTTCAACAGTGGGTGTGACGGAATGAGGAAAGGTGCAGCTGACTCATATTGTTTCATATTGCCAAATCATATTGTTTCCCGGTGGTTGGGGACCACTGAAGTACACTGTGTAGTGTGGGGGGACACATGTGCACTGGGCAGAAAGAATGGAACTAAAACCCTGCAACCCGGAAACAATCTCTCAACAATATTTGTGTATTTATTTTTCAATTTTTTCGGGATCTACTGGGAAAGTCTCAAAGATCGACCAGTCGATCGCGATCGATGGGTTGGCGACCACTAATTTACACCCTGTGTATAGCCTGGTCATTAAGCATGTGAAACCCACAATGAAGACTCTTAAGATCTGGCTGGAGGGTGCTGACTCTGCTCTTCAGTGCCAATTCCAGCACACAGACTGGAGCGCGTTTGCTGCCCATGCCACCACAGACTCTCAGATTGACATTGACTTATATACCAACTCTGTCCTTGAGCACATCAATAAGTGTGTAGATAGAGTGACATTAGAAAAACAAATGAAAGTTTTCCCCAATCAGAAACCATGGATGAACAGGGAGGTTCCCCTCCTGCTCAAAGCCAGAGATGCAGCCTTCAGGTCTGCAGACTGGGAGGCTTACAGCTCAGCCAGGGCCAACCTGAGGAGGGGAATCTCTCAGGCTAAACACATATACAAACAGAGAATTGAAGAGCATTTCAACTCCTCAGGCCCCTGGCACATTTGGCATGGCATACAGGTCATTACAGACTTCAAACTACCTAGTACTGTTCCCCCTTCCAGCTCTGCTTCCCTCCCTGATGAGCTCAATTGCTTCTACGCTTGCTTTGATGGATAAAACAAGGAGGTCACCCTCAAAGCGGATCTCCTGCTGGTGAACTGCCTCTCTCACTTTCCACCTCTGACGTTTGTGCCACCCTGAGCAGGGTGAATGTACGGAAGGCAGCTGGTCCAGATGGAATACCTGGCCATGTGCTCAGAGTCTGTGCAGGCCAGTTGGCCGGGGTCTTCACGGACATTTTCAATCTGTCCCTGGCCCAGGCAGTTGCCCCACAAGCTTCAAGATTGCCACCATCATGCCAGTGCCGAAGCATTCCACTGCCACGGGCTTGAATGACTTCCGCTCAGTTGCACTCACCCCCATCATTGCAAAGTGCTTTGAGAGACTGGTTCTATCACATCTGAAATCCTGTCTGCCCACGACCCTGGACCCCCATCAATTTGCCTATCGTGCCAACAGAGGACGCTATCTCCACGACACTTCACTCTGCCCTGACCCACCTGGACAGCCCCAACTCTTAGTCAGAATGCTGTTCATTGGCTTTAGTTCGGCATTCAATACTGTGATCCCCTCCAAGCTGATCGCCAAATTTCGCCAGCTTGGTATCAGCTCATCCCACTGCAATTGGACCGTGGACTTTCTGACTAACAGACCCCAATCTGTTAAGTTAGGCGACCTCTCCTCCGCTCTCACCCTGAACACCGGCGTGCCTCAAGGGTGTGTGCTGAGCCCTTTCCTGTACTCCCTTTTTACCTATGACTGTGTTCCTGTACATGGTTCTAACTCCATAATCAAGTTCGCAGCGGCACCATGGTGGTTGGCCTTATCAGAGGGGATGACGAAATGGCCTACAAGGATGAGGTCCAGCACCTGGCTGCATTGTATGCTAACAAAAACCTGGCCCTTAACACCCAGAAGACCAAGGAGATCATTGAGGACTTCAGGCACACTAGGAGCCACACTCATTTCCCCATTTACATCAACGGAACTGTAGTGGACTGTGTATTAAGCTTCAAATTCCTTGGTGTCCACATTTCTGAGGATCTCACCTGGTCCCTGAACTCCTCCATCCTGATCAAAAAGGTGCAACAGCGCCTTTATTTCCTGAGGAGCATCAAGAAAGCTCACCACTGTCCCAGGATACTGATGGACTTTTACTGCTGTACTATTGAGAGCATACTTACCAACTGCATCTCAGTGTGGTATGGCAGTTGTCCTGTATCGGACCGCAAAGCACTCCAGTGTGTGGTGAAAACTGCCCAGCGGATTATCGGCACCCAATTGCCCACCATTAAGAACATCTACCTTGAACGCTGCCTGGGCAGGACAAAGAGCATTATTAAGGATGCATCTCACCCTAACCATGGACTTTTTACTCTCCTCCCATCTGGTAGGCATTACAGGAGCCTCTGCTCCCGCACCAGCAGGCACAGGAAGAGCTTCTTCCCTGAGGCTGTGACCCTGCCGAACCTCACATCACAGCTTTAAGCAGTATTGCACCCACATTGTACTGTCTCAGTACTTTTATATTTGTGTGCTATAACACTTACTTTTTATTTGCAGTTATTTTGTAAATAACACCATTCTTTGCATTTCTGATTAGATGCTAACTGCATTTCATTGGCTTTGTATCTGTACTTGGCACAATGACAGTAACGTTTAATCTAATCTAAAATTTTCTTGCTGGCATTCACAGTAAATACAAAGAAACATGATAGAAGCAATGAAAAAACACATGACAGAAATGGAGAAACAACCAATATGCAAAGGACAACAAACTGTGTAAATACAAGAAGAAATGAACAAATAAATAAATAAGCAAGCAATAAATATTGAGAGCACAAGTTATAAAGTCCTTAAAAGTGAGTCCATAGGTTGTGGAATCGGTTTCAATCACTCCACCTTAAGTATATCTAAGGATCTTGCCCCAACTTTGCCCCTCGGACAAAGAATTTCAGTAATTCAGTATTCTCTGAGAGAAGTTTGTACATACCTTAGTTTTAAAACACTAGCCCCTTGTTTTGTAGCTACAATAGTAGGCAGCCATCGATCTCAGAGTGTCGTGGGTTTGTGCCTCTGGTGGACTGTGTCCTCTCCAGGGCGCAAGCCTGGGCGGGAAGATTTGAAGTACCGGCTGTTGCCCATGCAGCGGGTTCCCCCTCTCCACGTCACTGATGTAGTCCTAGGGAAGGGCAAACGCAGATACAGCATTGTTGCAGAGGTTGCCAGAGTGAAGTTGTAAACAACATCAAATTGCCTTAGGGACCCTGGTTCCAGATTTTTTCCTTGGGGTTTACTCCCGAAGCATTTCCCATGGATGGGTAAGGCCGCGAGGCAGTGGAGGTTTAAAATTGGAGTTTCTATTCGCCTAGGCAGGCTGCTGTCCAAGGCTGATGAGCCCCACCTGCCTGAAGCAACTGGTTTTGAGGCACCAGCTGTCCGCCTTTGCCCCTTCTCTTGTCAGTAGAAACAGTACTGCTGGGCTAGTAGCTAAGCCACACGTGAAGGCCAACTGGTTACAATAGTTTTTAAGATACATCCTAAAGGTAGAGAGATTTAGAAAAGGAAATCCAAAAGATTAGGAGCCAAGTGGCTGAAAGCACAACTGCTTATCAGTGGGGTGCTCTTCCCTTTCTCTGTAAAAGATATATTAGTGACCGAAGTGGAAGACCACAGTGGTTTATAAACCTGGATGAGTCTGCACATTTTGAAGAGTTAAAAACATTAAGGGATCTGAAAACAAAGATGAGAATTTTAAAATTGAGTTGTTGAGGTAGGAAGTACAAGTCAGTGGGCATCTTAATGAGATGATGATACAACAAAGTCAAGTGAGGATATTAAATAAAAGCAGAAAATGCTGAAAACACAGGTGACATCTATGGAAAGGGAAGAAGTTAGTATTTGGTGTCAAACCCAAACAATAACTGTTTCTGCTTTCACACATGCTGCCTGACCTGTTCCCACCATGTTTATTTCTCAGATTTGCGGAATCTGCAATTCATTTTGCTGAAGCTTTTTGTTGATTTTTTTAAAGAAATATTTGAGTGCTTTCAGACAGAAAACACAATATAAGCACCTGAGTTCAGCAACTGAGTATTGATGTAAGCACATGAACAAAGCAATATTGCTGCAACTCCTATTGGGCTTTGGTGAGACATTATCTGGAATATTGATTATACATTTGTCATGAGTTAGAGGAGCAGAGCTAAAGAGCATAGGATCAGGATAAATTGTTTTCTACCTAGTGGGTCATTAGAATCTGGAATCCCTAAGGAACTGATGGATGTAGTGACTCTATCAACATTTAAGAAGTATCTGGATCGGCACCTGTAATGCCATGGAAAATGGGATTAAATATTGGTAGGAAGTTGACAATTGGCCAATGGTTTTGGGTCTGTGACTCCTTGTGTAAGGAAAGACATACTTGCCTTAAGAGAGTATAGTATAGATTCATCAGATTGGATTCTGAGATGGGTGGATTGTCCATAAAAGGATATTTGAGTAGATCTGGAGTCGGATGGAACAAATGCCACAGGGAAACCTTGAATTAAACTGGAGGAATTTTGTCTCCCTAAGGAGTTTAGTCATTTGAAATCTCTCCTGGCCACCACCTTTGAACTTGACAATATTTGGAACATCTCGGGCAGATAGGTAATTTTTTAAAGTTATTTTGGAGTGTTATGGGAATGAAGGAAGAGAATGGAATTAAAGCCAAGAATTATATCAGTTTTAGTCTTATTTAATGGCATATTGCTCAATCCTGTTCTTGTTATTTTCTTATTATCTTATCTATAATACTTGATACTCAACAGAATATGGACAAAGTTGACAACCAGTACAGTGGAGCATGAGTGCATCTGATAGAAGAAACTGGTTATTGTGATATAAGGGTGTAGAATTTTAAGAATTGTTGGTTAATATTCTAATGGAATGTGTAGAGCATTATAAAATGAGATAAGATGCCTATTCATACCACTAATTTATATAAAATAGGCATAAGCATTGGGACTGTAGGCTAGGTTGGTGCACACTTGAGTATTCTGGATCTCCCGTCAGTCTGGTAACAGTGGGATCACTAATGTTGTAATGCTGTTTACTGTTAGATGTGCTTGTGAAATTAAGAAAATATTCCCGGGCTAATTATATGTTTTGATACTCAAGGGGCTGTGCCACTAATAATATTTCTCAAGAGCCTGCTAAGTAAGTTAATTCATGCCAGCAATTTCCCCCTCGTGGACTTGCTTTTAATATATCTATGTTATCTACCCCCTTTCCCCACTCATCAAACCTCTAAGTGCTGTGGAAAGCTTCACATTCTTGCCACGGTCCAATATTGTGGGGCTGGATATTCTTCACAACTGAACTTAAGACTGTATGACTGTTGGTACTCACTGAGATGCTTGTGTTAGTTTATTTAGGGCAACAGTACAGCCAATTGAAATGGCATTTGTCTGGCATCTGGTTTCAAATTTAAATCCTGCATCAAACCTTTGTACTTAACAGATAGTTTTCAGTGGATATCGACCACCTTCTGTAGTTTATGTTCAGGTTCTTTATCTTCCTTCCAACAGGACGGATATCTTTGTCTTCCTTCTCAGCACCAGAGCTGGTGGCCTTGGCATCAATTTAACAGCTGCTGATACGGTAAGGAATTGAATATTTTATATGCTTGATCGCTGTTGAGTGAGCATGGATGTTGAAATGTGCAGTGATGGAGATTTTGGATTGTAATTCTTGAAATTTCTGAGTACTTTGAAGTATATTGAATCATTGATAGGAACCGCCTCAGGCTTCAATCATCAGTCCTAATTTTCAAATCCTCCTAATACCTCATTTTTTCAATATTGAAAGCTTTGTTCTGCGACTTCTATAATATTGAGCAACCTTAAGCAGCCTTCCAATGTATAAAATTGTTTCTAAGTGATTGTTGAGTTGATGGTCTCTGCTGAGTCTACAGGATGGCTACATGGATGATAACTGAAAATGCTTCTTCAGAGCTTTGTCCCTGGGCATCAAGCTGAACAGTTGTAACTGAGCCAAGGGAACTTGATGTCTAATCTATGCCAGGCTTGTGTTTATGGCACAGTGTAATTTGCTGTGCTGATTTGCCCAGGAAATGTTTGACCATTAGACCAGAAGATATAAGAGCAGTATTAGGCCATTTGACCCATCCTTTTCTGTCTTTTTGTCATGGCTAATGTATTTTTCCTCTGCCCCAATCTCCTGTCTCCACCCTCACCCCCATTCTCCAGATTCACCATTCTCTGGCTAAAGAAACTCCTCCTCATCTCCGTTCTGAAAGGACGCCCCTCTTATTTGAAGCTGTCTCTTCTGGTCTTTGACACTCCCACCATATGAACAGTGTTTGAGAGAACTTTCTGTGTTAAAGCTTTATAGTGCCAGCGAATGGGGTTCATTTCCCTACTGCTGTCTGTAAGGAGTTTGTATGTTCTTGCTGTGACTGCATGAGTTTCCTCTGGGTGCTCCAGTTTCCTCCCATATTCCAAAGATGTACATGATAGGGTTTTAGGCATTCGGTGCTTGTGCTGGAGGCAACACTTTCGGGCTGCCCCCAGCTCATTCTCCGATTGAACTGGTCATTGACACAAATGACGAATTCCACTGATGTTTCTATGTACATGTGACAAAGCTAATCTTTATCTTCTTGAATCTCCATGTGTTGCACTAGGATCTTGTTATTATACAGGATTTTATCAATCAGGATGTTAGAAGCAGTCCATCACTGAGGAAGACAAAATAGTCTTGCCTTAATGATATGGTATATAAGACTTAACATCACATCGTCATGTGGGAAATCACATGCTCAGATCTCATGATATCGTTGAGGATAGGAGGTGGTTGAATAAATTTAAGTAACTGGGAAATTATTGATTAATGCTGATACAACACCTTATTGAATTATAGAACATATGACAGTGCAGCACAAATACTAATTACATTAGTAATCAAACGTCCAACACAACTAATCCCTTCTGCCTACACAATGTCCATAGTCTCTATTTTTGCACATTCATGTGCCTATCTAAGAGCCGCCTTCTCACCTTAAGTGCATGCCTCTCTTATTAGACATTTCAAACCTGGGGAGAAAAGATACTGGCTATCTACTCTACCTCTGTTGTTCATAAACTTCTATCAGATCTCCTCTCAGCCTCCACTGCTCCAGAAAAAACAACTTAAATCTGTTCAATTTCTCCTTATAGCATGTACCCTCTAATCCAGCCAGCATCCTGGTAAATCTGTTCTGCATCCTTGCCAAACCGGCAACATCCTTCCTATAATGTGGTGACAGGACTGAATGCAATGTTCCAGATGCTGCCTAAATAGAGTTTTATAAAGCTGCAGCACAGCTTTTCGACTCTTGCACTCAGTCCCTCATTTAATAAATGCCTTCTTTATCACCTTTTTGACCTGTGAAGCCACTTTCGGGAAGCTTTGGTCTTGGATCCTGAGATCCCGCTGCACACCTTGCCATTAATAGTGTACTTTCTGTTTATAATTTAATATCCCTAAATCCGAAACATCACATTTGCTAGTGTTAAACTCCATCTACCATTCCTCTGCCTATATTTGCAATTGATCTATATCCCACTGTATCCTTTGCCAGACTTCTACACTATTTGCAACACCACCAATCTTCATTTCTCTGCAAACTTCCAAACCCATCCATCTACATTTTCAGAGCAAACACGAGGAAATCTGCAGATGCTGGAAATTCAAACAACACACACAAAATGCCGGTGGAACACAGCAGGCCAGGCAGCATCTATAGGGAGGAGCACTGTTGACGTTTCGGGACGAGATGTCGACAGTGCTCCTCCCTATAGATGCTGCCTGGCCTGCTGTGTTCCATCAGCGTTTTGTGTGTGTCATCTACATTTTCATCCAGGTCATTTATATATATATATATATATATATATATCACAAACTGCAGAGTACTATTAGTCACAGACCACAAGTCAGAATAACTCCCTTCAACCAGTATTGCCCTCTGTCTTTTTGGGGTAAGGCAATACTGAATCCAAACAGCCAATTCATTGTTGATCCCATCCATCTTAATCTTCTGGATGAATATCCCATGAAGGACCTTGTCAAAGGCTTTAGTAAAATACATGCAGTCAACATAATCCATGTAGACAACATTGCAAAAATGAATGCTTCTTCAAGGACTGCAGTTCCTTATTGCAAGGTGACTTTCATTTCAGGTTATATTTTATGACAATGATTGGAATCCGACAGTGGATCAACAGGCTATGGATCGAGCTCATAGACTGGGTCAGACCAAACAAGTAACTGTATATCGACTCATCTGCAAGGGAACGATTGAGGAACGAATCTTGCAGCGTGCCAAGGAAAAGAGTGAGGTACAGTGACATACTAGCATGCACAGAACATATTTATTAAGTGGTTTTGAGTTCTACAGTGTTGAAGTACTTGAAACACATTCATTCTAGAAAGACCGTGGCTAGAAAATATTGCTCTAAATCAGGAGTTCCCAAACTGGGGTCCACCGTCCCCATAATAGTATTGGGCCATGGCATAAAAAAGTTGTGAACCCCTGCTGTAAATAAACAATTGCACTGAACACAAAGTACAACAAGTGTGAGCAATTGACTCCCTCAAGCTTGCTGTGCTATTCAAAATTATTGTAGACCTTTTCACCACAATATTGCATTAAGGTATCCCTATGTATATCTCTTGATTCCTTTAATATCAAAAAGTCTTTCAATGTTTGTTTTAAATACAATCAATGAGTAGCTCCCACAGCATTCTGAATAGAGAATTCCTGAGTGAAGATATTTCTTCATCTCAGAATCAGATGCATGGAGTCAGAGGAAGTGTATTATCATGGATAGTGGATTGGTTAACCGATAGAAGGCAGAGAGTTGGTATAAATGTGTGTTTCTCTGGTTGGCAGTCGGTGGTGAGTGGGGTGCCGCAGGAGTTGGTGCTGGCCCCGTAACTGTTTACCATTTACATTGATGATTTGGAAGAGGGGACTGAGTGTGGCGTGGCAAAATTTGCTGATGACACTAGACTGAGTGGAAAAGCAAATTGTGCAGACGATGTGACGAGTCTGCAGAGGGATATAGATAGGTTAAGTGAGTGGGCCAAGGTCTGGCAGATGGAGTACAATGTTGGTAAATGCGAGATCATCCACTTTGGAAGGAATAATAGAAGAGCAGATTATTATTTAAATAGTGAAAGATTGCAGCATGCTGTTGTGCAGAGGGGCTTGGGAGTGCTCAGGAGGATGTTATGAGAATGCAGGGTGACTTGGACAGGTTGGGTGAGTGGGCAAATGTATGGCAGATGCAGTTTAATGTGGATAAATGTGAGGTTATCCACTTTGGTGGCAAGAACAGGAAGGCAGATTACTATCTAAATGGAGTCAAGTTAGGAAAAGGGGAAGTACAACAAGATCTAGGTGTTCTTGTACATCAGTCAATGAAAGCAAGCATGCAGGTACAGCAGGCGGTGAAGTAAGCTAATGGCATGCTGGCCTTTATAACAAGAGCAATTGAGTATAGGAGTAAAGAGGTCCTTCTGCAGCTGTACAGGGCCCTGGTGAGACCCCACCTGGAGTATTGTGTGCAGTTTTGGTCTCCAAATTTGAGGAAAGACATTCTTGCTATTGAGGGAGTGCAGCGTAGGTTCACAAGGTTAATTCCCGGAATGGCGGGACTGTCATATGTTGAAAGATTGGAGCGACTGGGCTTGTATACACTGGAATTTAGAAGGATGAGAGGGGATCTGATTGAAACATATAAGATTATTAAGGGATTGGACATGCTGGAGGCAGGAAGCATGTTCCCGCTGATGGGTGAGTCCAGAACTAGAGGCCACAGTTTAAGAATAAGGGGTAGGCCATTTAGAACAGAGATGGGGAAAAACTTTTTCACCCAGAGAGTGGTGGATATGTGGAATGCTCTGCCCCAGAAGGCAGTGGAGGCCAAGTCTCTGGATGCATTCAAGAGAGAGTTAGATAGAGCTCATAGATAGCGGGGTCAAGGGATATGGGGAGAGGGCAGGAACGGGGTACTGATTGTGTATGATCAGCCATGATCTCAGTGAATGGCGGTGCTGGCTAGAAGGGCCAAATGGCCTACTCCTGCACCTACTGTCTATTGTCTATTGCCTATTGCTTGTTCATGAATCGCAATAAGTTGGCTTGCAGGTACAACAGGTTATTAAGAAGACAGATGGAATGTTGGCCTTCATTGCTTAGAGCATAGGTGTCAAACACAAGGCCCGCGGGCCATATCCGGCCCGCGAGATCATTTTAGATAGATCTATTATTTTAATTATTAATGGCCCGGCGATATGAAGCGCTGATAACAAACAAACTACAGATCCCATAATGCAGTGCAACAGCTGCCGATAGGCTACCCGGGAACATTCCCGTGTCAAGCGTCTGTTGCTGTATACAACGCTATTCTGAAGTCAAAGCTAACCCCTAACAATGGTGAAGAGAAAAGTTGATTCTGAAAAAAAGAGTTTCAAAACCGATGAGTATATGTTTACTGACATTGCCGGTAAACCCGTGTGTCTTATTTGTGGAGCTAATGTGGCTGACATAACAACACATCTCAGCATCTTAAACCTTCAGCTCCAGGGACGTGACCGCATGATCACTGACATGTATGATGCAGTGAAGGCATTTCAAGTGAAGCTGCTCTTATGGGAGACACAAATGCACCAGTGCAACTTGCCTCATTTTCCCTGTTGCCAAGTAATGTTGAACCAGGTCGGCGCAGTGATGTTCCCAAATGCGCACTTTGCTGATAAACTGAGCGCACTTCGCACTGAGTTCGCACGGCGCTTTGGTGACTTTGAAGCTCAAAAAATTAATTTCGAGCTGCTTCGCAACCCATTTGCCGTCGACGTGGAAACTGCACCTGTACAGGAGCTGGAGCTGATAGAGCTGCAGTGTAATGGGACACTAAAGGTAAAGTACGACACTGTTATTTGCTCCATTCCTGAAGCAATGCCTCAGCTCCGTCTACATGCGGCTCGAACCTTGTGCATGTTTGGTAGCACATATCTGTGTGAGAAGCTTTTCTCGGTGATGAAGATTAACAAAACATCACACAGGAGTTGTCTCACTGATGAACACCTGCAGTCCATCCTGAGAATCTCCACAACACAGAACCTTACACCAAACCTAAACAAACTTATTGCCAAGAAAAGATGCCAAGCATCCAGCTCTGACAAAACGGCATAAGAGCAAAGAAAACTGAGTGTTTTGATTTGTTGTTGTTTTAACTTTTGCTGAAAAGCACAAATTTAATTATATTTTCAGAGTTTTTTTGCAGCATGCTCATATTTCTAACTTGTATAATACTGACAGGAGATATTTTTATGGAGAGCAAAATATTTAAGTTATTTAAAGTTTTAGTTTTTTTTGGAATAATATTCCTGTCTGTTTTTATTCATATTTATGTTCAAAAAATGTTTAGTTTTAGTGTGTTCAATAAATGTTTATCCTGTTTGGCCCGCGACCAAAAGTGTGCTTTGAGTTTTGGCCCCATGTGCAATTGAGTTCGACACCTCTGGCTTAGAGGGATTGAATTCAAGAGCAGGGAGGTCATGCTGTACTGGTCACAGAGTACTGGTGAGGCCGCACCTGGAGTACTGTGTGCAGTTCTGGTCTCCATACTTGAGGAAGGATATACTGGCTTTGGAGGCAGTGCAGAGGAGGTTCACCAGATTGATTCCAGAGATGAAGGGGTTAACCTATGAGGAGAGATTGAGTTGCCTGGGACTATACTGTCTGGAATTCAGAAGAATGAGAGGGGATCTTATGGAGACATACAAAATTTTGAAAGGGATAGATAAGATAGAAGTAGGAAAGTTATTTCCATTGGTAGGTGAGACTAGAACTAGGGGACGTTGCCTCAAGATTCAGGGGAGAAGATTTAGGACGGAGATGAGGAGAAACTGTTTTTCCCAGAGAGTTCTTCACTAAATATATTTAAGATACATTTAGATTTTTACATAGTAAGGGAATTAAGGGTTATGGGGAAAAGGCAGGTAGATGGAGCTTAGTTTACGGACAGATCAGCCATAATCTTATTGAATGGTGGAGCAGGCTCGATGGGCCAGATGGCCTACTCCTGCTCCTATTTCTTATGTTCTTAAGTGATTTTCTTCATTTTGAGAATGTGATGCTTGATTCTAGATTCTTCAGCCGGGGAAACATTGTCCCACATTTACTCTGTAATGTCCTTCTCAAAGCATATTATATGTTTCTAGTGAATAGAGGCCTAGCCTACTAGATCATTCTCAAATGATAGGTGCACCTTCCCAGAATCATATAATTCAGTCATCACTACACTCCCTCCATAACAAATATATCCTTCCTTAATAAAGGAGATCAAATTTGTATATGATATTCAAGGCCATGTATATTGTTATGAGATGAAATTACTCACCTTATCACTTTGAAGGGCAACTTACTTATCTTCCCAATTATCTGTAGCATTAGGATGTTATCTTTTTGTGACATATACAGTACAAACATCAACATTTACCTATCTTTCACTGTGTATGTATTGTTCAGTTTTATTTTTCCCCAACCAAAGTAGATAATCTCACATTTTTCTGCATACTACTCTGTTTGCCATATTGCTGCTGCTCAGTTAGCTTGGTTATACCCTTGAAGCCTGTCTGCATCTACACCATCATGTGCATTTATAACCTCAGTAGACTTAGAAAATATTACATTTGAGTTCCTTGATTAAATCATTGTGAGTAGCTGAGCATTGTACAGAGACAATTTTGCAGAAGTCCATAGATTTGGAAGGTCCTATATTTGTTGACAAGGTCAAGTCCAAGGGTAGCCTATAGTAAATTGAATGGATTTGCTCCAGTGAAGTCTGTAAAGGGCCAAAAGAGAATTTCCATTTGGGTGAAAGTTTATGAAACGAGAAGGTTTGTGCTGATGTGAAGTACTAAGTGAGAAGGATGTTAAATGAATTTCTGGAGTTGTCTATTATTTTCAGACTGTTACAGTTGACATTGGCTCATTCCACCATCCTACTCTCTGTAGCTCTTATACCATTTGAGTCTTTATGAAGACCACAAGTCATAGGAATAGAATTGGGCCATTTTGGCCCATTAAGTCTGCTCCATCATTTGATAATGCTTGATTATTTTCCCTTTTAACACCGTTCTTGTGCCTTCTCCCCATAACCTTTACCTCGCGGTTCTTGAACTCAGCTCCTCTACTAATGAAGGCCAACACACCATAGGATTTCTTAACCACCCCATCAAATTGCATGAGAACTTTGAGGGATCTTTGGATATGGGCACCTTTTTTCTTCTCAAGAAAGGTAATGGGGATAATCCTGGGTATCATGGACCAGTGATTTATCTGTCCTAATGTTTTTCAAAAGTTGCAGCATATTCTCTCTCTTAATGTTGACACTTTTCACCATATCAACCTGTTCTATGCTTGTCTGCACATTCCTCAAGGTCCCTCTCACTGATGAATACTGAAGTTAAAGTATTGATTAAGAACCTCCTTTACCCGCTCTGACTCCAGGCATATTTCCTCTTTTATCCCCAATCAGTCCCACCCTCACTCTAGTCATCCTCCTGTTCTTGTACAGTGTAACTGTCTAGAGTAGTGGTCGCCAACCAGTCGATCTTTGAGACTTTCCCAGTAGATCCCAGAAAAAAATGAAAAATGTGCACCGGGCAGAAAAGACCGAAAGTAAAACCCTGCAACCCGGAAACAACCTCTCCCCACAAACAGCTCTCCGCAGCGGGAGAACCCGCTACATCACCATTATCCTAATCAGCATCAACCTATTTTTATAATGCAGACATTCCACCTCTCCCAGAAGTTCCAGGAGTCTCCCGTATATTGATAGCGGTTCCCTGACACCCGCAAATTATATACAATATCCCGGAAATCGATTTTTTTTTTAGAGAGAGAGAGTGAGAGAATGAACCATGACAGAGTGTTCCAAGAAAAAAGAAAATATAAAACATACTTCACCCCATACTACACTAAAGTTGTACCCCTGCTTAATAGGGGTCAAAAATAATGACAGTATTGCTCGCTGCACTGTTTGCAACAGTGACTTTTCTATTGTCCGTGGTAGGTTAAAATGTAAAAGACATGTTGAGGTGAGCTTAACAGGTGTAATTCATTCATTAGCATAGCTAATGTTATTTAAACTAGCTGGCTAGCTGCTAAGGAGCTACTCTATTGCAGACATCCCACCTCTACTGGGAGTCTCCTGCAAATTGATGGTGCTACCTCCCTGAAATGAGTTTTTGCAGGGTGGGATGTCTGATAATGCTCATATTACAACACTTCTCCCCCTTTAAATTCCAACATTCCCCAAATGTAAAAGAACTGGGAAACAAAATACAATTGTGTCATTAGCTTGTGTACCCCTGAAACTTACACTCGTGTCTCAGTAACAGTTTACCAATACAAAACACCTGAACCTGGCAGGTTCAACATTCAGTCTAACAAAGGAAACTGTCCATTCAAATATTCAGTCTGTCAGGAGGTTTGTGAGGGCACTGTGCTGCAACAGATGAAAATGATTAAATCTAAGTACAGGAGCTGTTTTACTGACTGACACCTCACAGACTGTCTCAGACTGGCTGTCTGTAGTTATGAGCCAAATTTCAGGGAACTAGCAGAAGGTATTCAGCCCCAGTCATCACACTGAGTGCAACAGTCAATTTTTATTCATTTATTTTTCATGTTGAAATAAAATTAAATAATGAAACATAGAATTAAAGGTGTTGTAATGTGAGCTTTATAAAAACAAGTAATACCAATTAAGAAAACACAAAAATGTTGGCAGAACTCAGCAGGCCAGACATCATCTATGGGAGGAGGTAGTGGCGACGTTTCGGGCCGAAACCCTTCATCAGGAGTGAAGAAACGAGATAATGGTAACATAGGAACACATTTGCTACGGAAAGCCGCCTGCAAAGAGAGACTACTTCCGGGGCTGCGGGGCTCCACTTCCGGTCCCTTCTGCATACGTGTGTCTAAACAATTTAGTAGGTCGATCTTGCCTATCACTAAGGCCGAAGTAGGGGATCTTGGGCTTTAAAAGGTTGGCGACCACTACTCTAGAGCCTTGTCTAAGCCTTGCTTCCTAAACCTCAGGTATGCTTCTTTCTTCCTCTTGACCAGATGTTCCACATCTCTTGTCAACAATGGTTCCTTTCCCTGCCTCAGTGGGACAAACATATCCAGAACCACATGCAAGTGCTCCCTAAACAACCTCCATATTTCAGTTGTGTATCTTCCCAAGTACATCTGTTTCAAATTTATGTTCTAAAGTTCCTGTCCAATAGCATCATAATTGGCCCTCCCCTCGTTAAATACTTCCCATACTGTCTGCTCCTGTCCCTGTCCAAGAATATCGTAAAAGTTTGGGAATTGTAGTCACTGTCTCCAAAATGCTCATCCACCAAGAGATCTATCATTTCTCCAGGTTCATTGCCTAGTACTAGATCAGTATGGCCTCTCCTCTAGTCGGCCTGTCTTGTTTACATACTGTGACAGGAATCCTTCCTGGATGCACCTAACAGATTTTGCTCCATCTGAAACTTTTGCACAGTGGAGGTGCCTGTCAATATTAGGGAAGTTGAAGTCACCAATGACAACAACCCTCAGTAAAGTTTCTGCATTAGCTGATCTATAGCGTATTGAAACTAATAATCCGATATCCTCTAAGGTCTTGATGTATAATCATTATGTAAAATGCAACACCAAGTAATGCAATTTCATGGTCTGGTGGAAGCTGAGGGAAAAGGGAACAACTTGCTTTATTGAATCAGCTAGCCTCAGTGAATGAATCCAAAGTGTTTGGGAACATGCACATACACACATTGGTTGTATAGATGCAGCTCAGGATAGTTATCATTAGATAATTGATATTTTAGTTACACCATAGTGCATCCTCATTCCTCATTTGTGCACATTTTAACAATGAACATTACCTCAAAGCAGTCTTCTCTTCTCAGGAAGCAAATGTTCCAAGCTGACAGAGATGGTGCTCAGATTCAAAGCTACAGATTTCCTGGAGTTGAAGTTTGGTCCTGTTGCATAATTATGATGCAAAGCAATTTGAGAATTAG
This sequence comes from Hemitrygon akajei, assembly GCF_048418815.1. NCBI lineage: Eukaryota > Metazoa > Chordata > Chondrichthyes > Myliobatiformes > Dasyatidae > Hemitrygon > Hemitrygon akajei. Next base: position 95,051,611 of record NC_133126.1, read on the forward strand.
CAGGGGTCCCATCAGCTTGTAAAACTAGTCTGTAGTCATTTTAATATTTTCTTTATAAATAGATTCAGCGAATGGTCATTTCTGGAGGAAACTTCAAACCAGACACACTTAAACCAAAGGAGGTGGTCAGCTTGTTGCTGGATGACGAGGAACTGGAGAAGAAATGTAAGAACTGATTTGAATGCGTGTCTTTTTTTTAACCCATCACAGTTGTACTAGTTTCCCTTTCAGGTGGCACTGCTATTTACTATCATTATGTTCCTGGGACAGTAAGCATCTTTTGTATCATATCCAAGTGGCATTCAAGCATAAGCATTGGAAATAAGTGCTTACAGGTTGTTTGATTATACATCTCACGGCTAAATATAGGTATATGTATACAGTATCTCACATTTAGACAATAATACACAAGCTCACATGGACCTCCTCTAACCATGTTGCAAGCACAGAATACAATAAATGTGGCCCCTCTACAACAGCGAGACCAAGTGTAGAAATACTTTCCAGAGCATCAGCATTCTGCCTGTGATGACCACCCTAACTCCCAGTCACATATCATTTCAATTTCCCTTTCCATTTCCATACTGACCTTTTCCACTGGCAGGGTGATGCCAAATGCTAGCTAGAGAAAGAGCATCTCGTATTCTGCCTGTGTGATCTACAACCTAAAATCTTCTCTACCTAGGAGGGTTGTGGAGATTTGGTTGCTTAGATCACTTAAAATACAGGCAACCCCCCACGTTACAAGGGTTGTGTTCCTAGAAAACAGCCTGTATCACCTGTATCCTGATTTTCTCTTAACAGGGAGATATATCATCTATGTATAAAGAAATGCTGGTTGAAAATTTTTGTGTTGATCTATTAAATCAATGTAAATTCTGTGAGTGAATTCTATTCTCTATCTCATTTGTGGATAGTGATTTGTGACTTCTATAAGGGCAGAATTCCACCACCCTTACACACAGGATTGTCTCTATATTCTTTGATGTTAAGGGGTGGGGTTATTGCAGGAAGACTGAGGGAAAAGATCAGCTTCAATCTTATTGAAAGGCTGTGTTTGCATGAAGGGCCAAATGGCCTATTCCTACTTCCTTCTGTTGGTTCTAAATGACTGATCATTTTTTTCCCAAGGCCTACTAGTTTTAAAAATTCTAGCTTTTCAAAATCTTTCTTTGTTTTCTTGAGAACACTTCAAAGGTTCATTTATTATCAAAGTATACAACTCTGAAATTTTTCTTCTGGGCAGCCATGAAACTAAGAAAGGAAAGAAAGGCAGCACAATCATCAACCCCAAAAGCCCCCTCCCCGCACAAAAAAACAAGAAAGATCAGGCAAATAACATAATATTAAAAACCTTTAAGACTGGAAGAAAAAGTCTATAGTCAAAGTCCATATCCAGAAAACCTGGGTAACATTCTCCGGGCACAGCAGCATGCTCTCCCCTCTCTGGTAGCAGAGCAAAAGACAGACAGCTGGCGCTCACCTTCTGCATTCACTTTGATGTTACAATCTCCCTCGTCACTTTATTCGATGAAATGAAGTCAAATGCCCACCACAAGCTTCAACAGTTCCAGAATCACATACATGAATACATGTAAAATACATAAAAGAAGTGAAATACATAGTTTCATGATTTATCCAGAAGATCTCGGCCAAAGGAGCATTATACACAGGTACCATCTTGCCCATAACCCAATAACTTTACCCATTATTCTCAACTCGAGTGAGCTAGTCTTCCTTCAACTCTATTGGGCAATTTCCTTTCCTCAGACATGTAATTATATGACTCTTGGTCATTTGAGTCAGCTACATTTGAAGGACAGGAATTAGATTGAGTAAGATTTTCATGCAGGTGTGATTTTGTGTACCTGTGTAATCCTTTATATGCAACATGCATTTTTCACTCTACTCTAGTCGCTCTACATGACTAAGTGGCAAAGTGAAAAGTTGTTACTAAAAGTACTAGTTTAATCAGATATCAGGACAAGGGTCCCAAGCGTCAGATTATTCCATTTTCAGCAGGATGTCTGGTCATTCTATCACACAGTCTTTCTCATATACACTTGTGTGTTATTTGCACAGATGTACTGCATTGTACTCCACACAATTTACATCCACGTGCAATTAGAAATGACCTTGTCTCTTCAGAGTTGGTGGCTGGTGAACAAACAAAATTGAATGTGGAGAGAATAAAATGGGATTAGTGTAAATCAGTGCTCAATGGCACCAACTTGGTGAGCTGAAGGGTCTCTTTCCATGTATCAATCTATGAAATGTAGTGTCTTACATTCGACTGCCTTTAAGATTGCTGGGTAACAGGTTGGGTTAGTTGGTTAATTGGTTCTTTCTGTTTATCTTTCTGGTAAGTGCGTCTGCGACAAGAGGAAAAGCGGATACAAGAAGAATCAAATAAAGTGAAAGATCGAAAGAGAAAACGAGAGAAGTATGCAGAAAAGGTAAAATTATAAACCCAACTGATGATGCAGCTTTACCATTAGATTTTTTTATTTTTGTAGTTTTTATTATTACTGGTGAGAAAGTGGTACTTTAATATGTCAGTTTCCCACATAATAAGGTACCAAGAAGAAATGGTTAACTGAAGTTGCTATCAACTGGCCTAGAACTTGTGCCTCATATGTCTCAATCACTTTTTCTCAAGCACAGCATGGAAAAGCTACTGTGCAGTGTCCACTGGCACCTTTTGTAACATGTGGATTTTGATTGGGCAAGATGCATGGTGTAGTTTTGTACTTAAAGAATTAATTATTTTCAATTAATGAAGTACAATAGATTCCAGATAATTGGGCCATTGGTTAATCAGAGCCATCGCTTATTTGTGACAACTCTTAAAGAACAAAAACAAATCAAGTAAAATGTTTCTTAGGGATACTGTACTGTTTGATTAGGGTAGGAGACTGTTGCCAAACAGTTTCTAACTAGCATCAAATGTGTGCACTTGTGTGGCCGTTAGACACTACACCATGCTTAGAATGAACAGTTCTTAAATAGCATCAGTTGCGTACGCTTGTGTTCAAAAAGCAGTGACTTTGTCACTGATAGTTGGCGAGAAATAATCAGACAATTCAAAAGTGTTTGGCTCACTGCAGTTTTTAAGCATTTGAGATGGCAAAAATGGCTGGGAATGAAAATGAAATTATTTCACTACAAGTTAGGAACTACGAAGAATTGGAAGGTATCAACAGCCATCTTGAATATTGCAATGAAAATGAGGATTTGGAGGATGCAATCGTCGATAGCATTGTATGAAGTCAGTGCATTATCTGTGTCTGTGATTTTGTTCATTTACAGTCAATCAAAAGAACGCAGCAGCATAAACTGGATGAATTCCTCCATTGATAAATATTAGGAACTAAAACACAGTAGTACTGCAGTAGTATTATAGTGTTCTAATTTGTTCTGCATTTCATTTAAATACCTAATTTGTTACTCATTAATCTGATGCTTTGTCCGTTTTAATACCTTTTGTAAACTAATGAAATGTTGGCTAATTGGTGCAGCTGCTTATTTAGGCCTAAATGTACTTTGTCTCAATTAACCAGAATCTACTGTATATATAAATTTTAACATGGGAATGGTGATATGTTGCTATTGTAGTTTGTGAGAATTGATGCAGTCTACATCTGCACCATTTGGCTGTATCTTGGGGAAATTCAGCTGAGTTGAAGAGCTGGAGTCTAATGTTCTGGGGTTGTGGTGGTGGGGTGGGGCTGCGATGAAGAGACAATTAGAAGCTGAGAGCTTGAGGCAGTAAGTGCAGGGTAACAATGTGCAGAACACCTAATCAGAGCTGAAAGAATAAAAGTACAAACAAAATTAATGAGAATAAAAGCTGATAAATGGTTAGAACCTGATGACCTGAATTCCAAGGTTTTGATGGAAATATCAATTGAGAATCGCAGGTTGCTGTGTTCCAAAATTCTACAGATTCCTGAATGATTCCTATAGATTGCAAGATAACAAATGTAATCCTCCTTTTTAATGAAGGGGTTGGTGGAGGGGTGAGAAAGCAGGGAGCTGTGGACCTGTTAAAATGATAAGATTTTTTATTTGGTAATATTTGTAATTTAGTAATGTTGCACTACCATGGTGCCCAAAATGGCCAACCTTGAGAGAGATTAAAGCCTTGTAAAACACTCTCACAACAGGCCACTTTTGAGGGTAGGGTGGATTTTTGCCCATCTCACTTAGGTCTTGGAGAAGATTGAAGATGTAGTGTTCCATTTGGCTAATGGAATCCCCTCAGCAGTTCAGGAATTGAGCACCAGATGGAGCACACAACCTTAGATGAGAAATACAGGTGGTCCCCGGGTTACAAATGTCTGACTTACAGACAACTCATACTTAAGAATGGACTGCCATAAAGCCTATATTACATTAAAAATTTGGAAACATTGCATGGCTTCAGCTGTTCGTCGGCTCGAGGAAGGAGAATGCTGTCGGCCATTTTAAGCCGGATCACGTTGGCGTTAACACTGTTGAGTGTGTAACTTTGTATTTGGCTTAAATTTTTCTCTTATTTACCCTTGTAACCATGCCTCCAAAGTGTAAATTTAATGCAAGTGCTGGTGATGGATCAAAGAAAAGGAAAACGATCATGATTGAAAATAAAGTGGAAATAATAAAGCGATCGGAAAGAGGTGAAACGCCATCTGTCATTGGAAAAGCGTTAGGTTATAGTCAGTCAGCGATCGGAATAATTTTAAAGGATAAAGTGAGAATAATGGAGCATATGAAAGGTCCTGCCCCAATGAAAGCTACAATTATTACTAAGCAATACAGTGGTTTAATTATTGAAATGGAAAAGCTATTGATAATTTGGTTAGATGAACAAAATCAGAGTAATATGCCTATTAGCCTTACAAGGAAAGGCTTGAAAACTTTTCAATGATTTAAAAGCTGCACGTTCAGCAAGTGAAGCTGATTGTAATGAAGAATTTGTTGCAAGTAGGGGTTGGTTCGATCGTTTCAAAGTGAGGGCAAATGTACATAATATTAAAGTGTAAGATGAAGCAGCGAGTGCCGATGTAAGTGCTGCGAGTGGTTTTCCTGAAATAGTGAAAAAAATTATTGAGGAAGGGGGTTATTTGCCAGACCAAATATTTAATGAAGACAAGTTTGGCTTATTTTGGGAAAAAATGCCTGAAAGGACCTACATTTCGAAAGAGGAAAAAAGTGCACCAGGGCATAAGGCATCAAAGGATAGGCTCATGTTATTACTTGGGGATAGCGCACCTGGGGATTTCAAGCTCAAGCCTTTGCTTGTGTATTGCTCCCTAAATCCGAGGGCACTTCGCCGTATCATTAAGGAATCTCTTCCCATTATTTGGAACATTTGACTAACTGACGCTAAATAAAAACCGTATGTACCTGTTCCGACTTGCCTACAAATTCGACTTAAAGACAGACTTAGGAACGGATCTCATTTGTAAACAGGGAACTGCCTGTATCCAAAGTACTGGAATGTGGTTTAAATACCAAAAGCTGTCAGCTGGTATTTAAAACAAAAAGTTGATTAGTTATACAACATGGAAACAGGCCCTTCAGCTCAAACCAGCCATTGACCACCCGCTAGTTCCATTTGCCTGCTTTTGCCTGTCTATATCCCTCTAAACCTTTCCTATCCATGTACCTGTCCAAGTGTTTTTTTTTTAAACATTGCAGTTATCCCCACCCTTGCCACTTCCTCTGGCAGTTCATGCCATATACCCACCACCTTCTCTGTGGAAAAGGTCACCCTCAGGTCCTTTTTATGTTTTTCCCCTTTGACCTTTAAGTCTGTGCTCGCTACTTTAAAACCCCTCCCCGGGGATAAAGATGACCTCTACGAAGTCACCCCTTGGCCTCTGTCCCATGATGGAAAAGAGGCAGTGGTGAATGTTTTGGTTTATTTATATTTTGCGTTTCTTCTGCAAACCTACTTCCCAACTGTAAGTGGGTCCACATTAGATTTTAATGTAGAATTCTAATCCTGGCTTACCCCACAGCTGGAAGTTTTCAGATTAGTGGTTAGTTTTGTGGAAAGTTTAGAACCACTGTACAGAATGGTCTGTGATTTGCTTTTGCTGTAATTTTAAGCATTTGCATGCCTTTAATCAACATCCCAGTTAAATAACAGTTGTCTATTTGCCAAGTCAGTGAATGAGGTCTGGTGAGTGTGTACTTACTTATTTCCTTTATCATGGGAAGTGGAAATATTTCCTCTATTTATGACCATGAGAGACAAACTATGTTGATTAGTTCTCTAGTCAAACGGATTAAACACTTCCCCTCTACCTCCATGTGAAGCTAAGGTAGTACAGTATCCTTAATTGCTGTCATTTGAACAGGAAGTTAGCGTGTTCAGGTGCTTGCTAAGGATGGGAATGTTGCGTTCTGTCATTTACATCTTAACTAGCTACCTATTTGTAAAACAACTTACCAGAAATTCTCCATAGGATGTGAAGTATACTGAGTTAAGATCAGGGAGTACAATATGTCAGTACATAGTCATTTTTGTTTCATGTCTTCTTTTAAAATTGTAGGAAAATTGGTGCTTTTGGTGAGGTTATTAAGAATTTCTTGGGAAATTGCCCAGTAATTTCAAAGAGGCTATCATTAATGTCACTGTGTAGCCTCAAGTGCTGCTCCTACCAGGAATAGTTCCCCTACTCCCTTATCTCATCTGTTCAGCAGTGAGGTTCAGCCCAGTTTCTCTCCATGGTAATTCAGTTCAACGTGTCTATAGAAGCTTATTGTTCAAGCAATCCACTCTCTCTCCTTGGCTTTCCAGCTTCCTCTGTTTGATAAATGCATCTGTCCACCCTTCATAATCTCCAATAGTTTTGAATTCAGTAACGGAGCAAGTTTTCTGAAACCTGGGAACTTGTGCAGTTTTGTGTGTAGTTAACATGGTCATTTAATTGTGTCTTTGCTGAGACTGTACAAGTCATAATTAGTCTTCAACACTTCCCCTCTAGAACAGTTGGTTCTGTCTTTAACCTGATTTTTTTTTACTATAATCACTCCTCCTACCCCACACAGTCAATATATTTGCTGTCTTCTCTTGCCAGTACTGCACAGGTTCCTTTCTGGGGCACTGGTGTTTATCCTGAGCTTGGTTTATAACCTGTGCAGCTGTATGTTCAGTAATGATGTCTGTAATCTCCTGACAATGATTTATTCATCACTGCTACTGATCAGATTGCCAGCATTAATAAAACTGAGTGTCACATCCATGCCAGCTCACTTTAGCACAAGTTAATTTCATGGATATGTACTGAAAGAGAAAACAATTTAACAGATCTATTATTCAACACATGTTCACACATTCATTGCCTCAGATGTGCACTTCAAAATATGTATACATGGAATGCACAAGCCTTTAGAACTAACCATCATAAGATCAGTCGTGCAAATCATAATTTCACATTTGCAATCATATTGGACCACAACCATGTACATACACACAATTTGGCACTCATTGTTACACATGTTCATGCATGTTAATAGGCATTTTTCTCCCTCATGCTCTCAGTCACAGCAATATTTGTGTAAATGACTAAGAAAAGATACTTCTCCAGGTCTCCCTACTTCATTATGTGTATCATGTAAATATTATTTAATCAAGAATAAATCGAAGTTTCCTCATTTGGATATAGTAATATAGTGGTTAATTGTTGATCCAGGGATGTGCTTAAATTCCATCAAACACACCTTTACTTCTTTCACACCCTCCCACCACCACACACTCTCTGCTTTCCACAGGGATCACTCATTCTGTGATTCCCATGTCAATTCACCACTCTCCACTAATCTCCCTCCTGTGCTACACCTCTGCTCATTCACCTCCATTCATGGCCCCAAAAATCCTTCAAAGTGAGGCATCATCTACTGTATCCAGTGCTCCTGATGCAGCTTCCTCTAAATTGGTGAAACGCGATGTAGAGGCCACTCTACAATGAGGCCATTCTTGGGTTGGAGGATCAACACCTCATATTACATCTGTGTAATCTCCATCCTGGTGGCATGAACATCAATTTCTCCAACTTCTGGTAAATTTTCCCCCTCTCCCTTTCTCTTCAATTCCCCCTTAACTCTTCTCCTTGCCGGCCTATTACCTCCCCCTAATGCCCCTCCTCTTTTCCCTTACCTTTCTCCCATGGTCCATTCTCCTCTCCTATCAGATTCCTCCTTCTCCAGCCCTTTACCTTTTCCACCTATCACTTCCCAACTTCTTACTTGATTTACCCCCCCGCCCCACCCATCTGGTTTCATCTATTGCCTCTAGGTTGCATTCCTTCCCCTCCCCTCACTTTTCTATTCTAGCTTCTTCCCTATTCCTTTCCAGTCCTCATGAAGGGTCTCTGCCCAAAATGTTGACTGTATTTATTTCCATATATGCTGCCTGACCTGAGTTCCTCTAGCATTTTGTGTGTTGCGTAGTACCTGGGAGATGGTAATCAGTAAACATGACTGGCTAATTGCCAGATGATGTAAAAGCCTATCTATACATTAACACCCTTCTGGATAGGAAATCTGCTATTTCTACCCAGCCTCATCCCATAAATGTATAATTAACTCTTCACTAAAATGTCATTCAGTCCAAGGGATAGTTAAAGATTGACAATGAATGCTGACTTTGCCAAAAAGATTTGGATCATTTGTGATTTAACAATCTTGTCATTATCTGAGAGAGTATCAGCACCACAGAATTTCAAATACCAGGCATCAGCATCAAGATGAAGTCAAGTGCCATGCAGTTGTACTTTAGAGAGGTTGGACCTCCTATTGCTGTCCTACTGAACACACCTGAGGCAGATAAGGTGCAAAATAATATTTGGAGAAGCTCATAGATAGTGAATTTCCTGCCAACATTTTCAGTATATTCTCTTGTACAGTATAGTCAGTAATAATAATGTTTACCTTGCTATGATTTCATTTTTTGTGCATATTTTACTATAGAACAATAAAGCACTGACCATGACATAAATCTAAACTATACCCACCTGTCTGCACAAGATCCATATCACTCCATTCCCTGCCTGATTGTGTGTCTGGCTAAATGCTTCTTGAATGTTGCTATCATATCTGCTTCTCTCACTTTCCTTGGCCACACGTTCCAGGTGCTTATTGCTCTGTGGGGGAGGAAAAATTGCCTTGTGCTTCCCCTTTAAACATTCTCTTTCTCACCTTTAAACTTCTGTCCTCTTGTATTTAATGATTACACCTTTGGGGGAAAAAGTTTCTGACAACCTCCTCAAACTAAGCATTCTCATTATATACCTCTCAGATCACCCCTCACTCTGACACTCTCTCCTTATAGCTTGTGCTCTTTAGTCCTGCAGCAATCTGGTGAACCTATTCTGTACCTTCTCCAAAACCTCCATCTTTCCTGTAATGCATTGACCAGAACAATATGCAATACTCCAAATGTGGCCAAACTGAAATCTTATACGTAAACATGAAAAATTCTGCAGATACTTGAAATCCAAATCAACACACACAAAATGCTGGAAGAACTCAGCAGGTCATGCAGCATCTATGGAAATGAATAAATAGTCAATGTTTCAGGCCCAGACCCTCCATCAGGAAAGCTTTATACATCTGCAACATGACTAGCCAGCTTCTATACTCAGTGTCTTGATTGATGAAAGCGAGCATGCCTTTACTACCCCCTCAGCTGATGTTGCAGTTTCATGGAACTATGAACTTGCACTCCAAGATCATTCTGTAATCATTGTTCCTATCAGTCCTGCAGTTTGCATTTGACCTCCCAAAATGTATTACCTCACCTTGACCTGATTACATTCCATCTGTCATTTCTCTATCCAAATTTCCAACTGATCTGTATCCTGTTGTGTTCTGTAACAATCTTCATTATCTGTAAAACATGCTAATCAGACCACATCCTACCCTCTCCAATCATCTATCACCTCCTCAAAAATAACTCAAATTTGTGGCACATGACCTTTCCCACACAAAGCCTACTGACTGTTCCTAATGTCCTTACCTTTCCATGTGCAAGTAAATTTTGCCCCTAAGAATCTCCAATAATTTGATGTAAATCTTACCAGTCTGTAATTTCCTGGATTATTTTGATAGCCATTCAACAAAAAAAGCACACACATGAACAAAACATGAGGAAATCTGCAGATACTGGAAATTCAAGCAACACATATAAAATGCTGGTGGAACGCAGCAGGCCAGGCAGCACCTATAGGAAGAAGTACAGTCGATGTTTCGGGCTGAGACCCTTCGAAGGGTCTCGGCCCGAAACGTTGACTGTACTTCTTCCTATAGCTGCTGCGTGGCCTGCTGCGTTCCACCAGCATTTTGTGTGTGACACATGGACAAACTTATCTATTGATAAGTTCCAAAAACTGAGGATGGCCAATAGCTAAGGAGGATACAAAGATTTCTGTCAAAGCTAAGCGATCTCCTACCTGTCCTCCAGTATCCTGGGATAGATTCTGTTGCCACTGCTGTCAGAAGGCAACTTCAGCAATAGTTGGGTGGATGGTGGGCAGGTTTACTATTGTGGTTCCAGTAACAAGTGTGGGATCCAGGGATGAAGTTAATGACTCGAGTGTTGGCTGAAATGCATCTGATCATCTTGCTCAAGTATATCCTCCACTTCACCTGCAGATGCCTGGCCTTCAGGCCATATGATATTGGTTTGTTAGCAGCCACTTCAGTTCAGGTAAAGTTGGAATAGATATTCTGGATAAAAATTGTATTTGCAGCTGTGTCCAGAGCTGAATCTTTCATTGGTAAACTTGGCTTTACTCCTATTCTGTACCTGCTAAGGTCTTGGAATTTGTGATAATCCGGGTGAAGGGAATCAACCCATAATGTCAACTGTTTGCCTCGACAGATGCTGCCTGACCTGCTGAGTTTCTCCAGAACACTGTTTTACATTCTTGTAATTTTAATTTGTCATGGAGTGTTTAACTGACTCAGATATGGTATAACTACTATAATAACTAGGTGTGGCTGGTCAACAAAGTTTTGATACATTCTGTTTGTTTTCAACAGAAGAAGAAGGAGGATAGTGAGAATGCAGTGAAGAGGAGGAAAGATGGCTGGAATATGTTAACACCTTCGTTAGCATCTGCTGATAACTCCAACATGTCCTCAGGAAACATGTCAGCAGACGGAGAGGAATCTTTCATTAGTGTGGACTCAGCTATGCCCAGCCCTTACAGTGAGGTATTGAAGGACCTATAACTAGGCTTTGCAAAGTTGGAGCATACCTCCACCACAAAATTAACTTTTATCGTATCTTAAACAATACCAAACCTGTCTCAAGGTGTTTTACAAGCATGTTATGAAATGAAGTTTAAATAGACCACAATATGTAGTAGAGCTAATAGGACTTGATGTTTCAATCCCTATGATAAGTCGGCACTCTCAATGTTGGCATTGGGCATGGAGTGGTGCCAAGGAGGTTAGGTACTTCATCTGGGTCATCAGGTGGGCACCCACCTTCTTTGACGTTTCGTTGATAAGCCCACGACGTCTCCAGGGGGCTCAATGGTGCTACCTGGTGTCCCAGATACACCCCCCTCAGTTCCATACCTCCTGTCTTCATCTTGCAGTCCAGTTGTTGTCTTTCCTTTTAATCCAAATCCAATTACTGCTTTCTTCTGCTGCATTTGACAAAGACTTGATACCTTGTTGGAGTGAGTAACCCCTCACCCCCATCTTCTTTAATAGACTGGTCGTAAATGCATCAGTCTAAACAATACTAATGATGTACTCATTATTCTGATAACTTATCAGTTGCTAAATTGGATAACTAAATAACGTGCACGGTGTCATTATTTAACAAGTATCAACTGCAATTAAGCATTTTACAGGTGTTTAAAATAGACTGTTCTAGTGTTGTCTACAAGTTTTAGAAGCCATTTCTTTTAGTTTCTGGGAATAATCCACCAATATTAACAATGAAGAGCCCACTTTGACATCTCCTGAGGGCTCAGTGGTGCTACCTGGCGTCCCAGGTACAACCCCCTTAGTTCCATACCCTCCTGTCTTTATCTTGCAGCCCAGTTGTTATCTTTCCTTTAAATCCAAATCCAATTACTGCTTTCTTCTGCTGCATTTGACAAAGACTTGATTGCTTGTTGGAGTGAGTAACCCCTCACCCCCATCTTCTTCAATAGACTAATCGTAGATGTAGCCACAAATCCCCTGCATCCCACTTCTACAGGGAAAATCTTGGTCTTCCAGCCATTCTCGGCAGCTTCTGTTGGCAGTTCAGAGTACTTGGTCTTTTTCCTCTCGTAAGCTTCTTCAACACCATTCCACAACATATGCCAGCTTGGCTGTTGTGGACTATAGGACCATGTCTGGCCGCAGTGTTGTACCCACAATGTCCTGGGGGGAAACACAAGCTTTTTTTTCCCAAGTCCACATCCATTTTCCAATCCCAAGAAACCTGCAGAATGCTTACCTCTTTTGATGTTATATAGTGCTCTGGAGGTTGGCCTGCTGGTACAAACTGTGTGCTGTGAACGTTTCTTGCCGATGTTTGTGGTTATTTGCCTCTGATTGATGCCAGCTGACTGAGAGCTTCGTTATGCCACCAAGTATACGACCCCTGGCTGAGGCTCGTCATCCTGTTAAAACGTGCCTTAGTGATCCTGCAGAATTCATTGCTTCACATGTTTACTCAGATCAGGTCTGTATTGTATGTCATAGCTTTATGATTGGCATTGCCACTTTCTGTAGGTTTTTTCAGATTTTCACTGGAGAAGCAATCCATTTAATCATGGAACACGGGGTGAGCAAGCTGTAAATACAGGGTTCATTGCTGCTGGTAAAGAAGTGAAATTCTTTCACCACAATTTCACCTGGCTTCTACAACCTTTTATTGGAAACAGTCTTGCATAAGGTGTCTCAGGCTGATGCATTGTGGCAGAAAGTTGAGAACTTAGAAGACCCACTTGGATAAATATTTTTGACCCAACTATAAAGGGCCCCTGTATGTTTTATCAGAATGAAATTTGACAATCAATTGACTGTTATTTTCTCTGTACTTTTTCCATTATTAGTTGACTTTATGAATTCTTTGCAACAGATGCACATATTTCTATCCTATTGGCACAATATATATATATCCCTATTTGGCTGTTCAGTATAAATGATGTGCGGGAACTCTGGCATGGATAAGGCATGGTTTGTTATTTACATGTGGTAGTTATTTACAAGTGGATTTAATTGTGCACATGCATTGTTCCAAAACCACAGGTTTCCAGTGTAATCTATGATCTCCATTCCCATAGATATCAATGAGTAGTGAACAGCACACGGGATCTATTGCACCCGATGAAAGCAGCAGTGACCTTGTGATTGTGGATGACCCAACATCAGCCTCTCAATCCAGAGCAACCAATTCTCCAGTCTCCATTGCAGGCTCAACTTCAGATCACATGAACGGTATGGCTCTGAGGCATCTTTCACAGTGTGTTATAATCTTTCCTACTAAATGTAACCGGCCATAACGGTGGTAATTTTGTAACCTTGAACTGAAACCTGGTGGTGTTGCGTGAGTTTGAGTCACCCACGATGGTGATTGTCACCCTTTCTGTTTAATTGTGCAGTTTCCTGTTTGTTTTGTTGTTCCACTCAAGCTTGTGATTATAAATAGAATTAGCAGCTGGGGATTAGTGGGAGGCAGGAGAACAATTCAGCTGTGATATCAGTCCAAAGTGTCAATTTGTAATCTTCCCCTCAACCCTTGGTGAATTGTTTTCTCATATCCTGCTGGTAATTCTTGACAAATGCCTGTGTATATGTGCCAATGTATCTGCTCAGAGAGACTGGGTGAGCGGGGCAGTCACTACCATTGAATACGTGTAGGATGGGTTAATGTGGGAAAGCCAAAAGCAAGAGCCTTTTCCATTATCCATTGTATACTGAAATTAGCTTCTGACTCTGCACAGCATTAGATGCCTTGTGACCAGTTCTGATTCTTCTTGATTTAGGTATTCAGCAAAGCAACATGTTAAAATCATGGACTAAATTCACTTCTGTAACTACTGATGAATTGAAAGTCATAGAACACTACACTGATCAGCTGAAAGTCATAAAACACAACAGGACAGAAACCAGCCCTTTGGCTCATGTAGTCCATGTTGAACTATTATTCTGCACCTGAACCATACCCCTCCCATCCATGTACCTGTCCAAACTTCTCTCAAACATTGAAATCAACATTGCATCTACCACTTGCACTGGCAGCTCATTCTACACTCTGGATGAAGTTTCCCCTCATTTCCCCTTAAACATTTCACCTTTCATACTTAAGCCAGATCTTTAGTTGTAGCCTCGTGCAACCTCATGGGGAGGGAGGGAGAAAGTCTGCTTGCCTTTACTCTATCTGTATCTTTCATAATTTTGTATACCTCTGTTAAATCTCCCCTCAATCTTCAATGTTCTGGGGAATAAAGTCTTAACCTTTTCAGCCTTTCCCTATAAGTCAAGTCCTCACGTCCTTGCAACATCCTTGTAATTTTTTTCTGCACTCTTTCAATCATATTGATATTTTTCCTGTACTTAGGTGACCAAAACTCCAAAATACTCCAGATTAGGCCTCACCAACATCTTATACAACTTCAACATAACATCCCAGCTCCTCTATACATATTTTGATTTATGATAGCCAATGTGCTAAAAGTTTTTTTTATGACCCTATCTGCATGTGACACCATTTTCAAGGAATTGTGGATCTGTATTCTCAGATCCCTCTGTTCTACCACACTCCTCGGTGCCCTACCGCTCACTGTGCAAGTCCAACCTGGGTTTGTCCTCCCAAAGAACAACACCTCACACTTGTCAATAAATTCCATCTTTCATTTTTCAACCTATTTTTCCAGCTGGTCCAGATCCCGCTGCAAGTTTAGATAGTCTTCCTCACTGTCCACTACACCCGCCCCCCCCCGCCCCCAAATCTTGGTGTCACTGCAAATTTGCTGATCCAGTTCACCACATTATCATTCAGATCATTGATATCAATGACAAGCAGCAAAAGACCCAGCACCAATCCCTTTGGCACACCACTAGTCATAGACCTCCAGTCAGAGAGGTAACCATCTGCTATCACTTTGGCTTCTCCCGTGAAGCCAATTTCTGATCTAATTTACTACCTCAACTTGAATGCCACGAGACTGAACCTTCTTGACCAACTTCCCTTGTGAGACCTTGTAAAAGGCCTGGCTGAAGTCCATGCAGACAACGTCTTGAAACTACCTTGAAAAACTATAAGATTGGTTGGACGTGACCTACTACACACAAAGCTACACTGACTGTTCTTAATTAATCCCTGTCTATCCAAATATTTGTATATACAGTGCCTTAGAATATCTTCCATTAGCTTTCCCACACTGATGTCAGGCTCACGGCCTACCGTTTCCTGGTTTAATTTTAGAGCCTTTCTTATACAACAGGATAACATTATCTACCTTACAGTTGTCTAATACCTCACCCATGGCTGAGGGCATTTAAATATCTCTGCTAGAACTCCGGCAATTTCTGCACACGCTTCCCACAGGGTCCAAGGGAACACTTTGTCAGGCCTTAGGGATTTATTCACCCTAATTTCTTGATTGGTCAGGGCATAAAGGGATATGGGGAGAAGGCAGGAAATTGGGGCTGAGAGGAAAATTGGATCAGCCATAATGAAATGGTGGAGCAGACTCGATAGGCCAAATGGTCACGAGGTTAATTCCTGGGATGTCTGGACTGTCTTACGCAGAGAGGTTAGAGAGACTGGGCTTGTACACGCTGGAATTAAGGAGATTGAGAGGGGATCTGATTGAAACATATAAGATTATTAAGGGATTGGACAAGATAGAAGCAGGAAATACGTTCCGGATGCTAGGAGAGTCAAGTACCAGAGGGCATGGTTTGAGAATAAGGGGTAGGTCATTTAGGACAGAGTTAAGGAAAAACAACTTCTCCCAGAGAGTTGTGGGGGTCTGGAATGCACTGCCTCGGAAGGTAGTGGAGACCAATTCTCTGGATGCTTTCAAAAAGAAGCTAGATAGGTATCTTATGGATAGGGGAATCAAGGGATATGGGGACAAGGCAGGAACTGGGTATTGATAGTAGTTGCTCAGCCATGATCTCAAAATGGTGGTGCAGGCTCGAAGGGCCAAATGGTCTACTTCTGCACCTTTTGTCTATTGTCTAATTCTGCTCCTATGTCTTATGGTCTAATTTGTCTCAAGACAGTAAACACCTCCTTTGTAATCTGTATGCAGTCCACAACCTAAGTGCTGTTTTGTCTCACTTCTAGAGACTCTGTGTCCATCTCCAGAGTAAATACAGACGGAAAAATCCATTTAACATCTCCCCCGTGTCTTTTGGCTCCATGCATAGGTGATGACTCTGATATCCCAGAGAATCAATTTTGTGCCGTACTATTTACTGTACTGAAGTACTTCATTTGCTCCCATTTGTTATACATCTTTCTTTTTCCTAATTAGGGCCTTAGTATCCCTCAAAAAAACAAAGTCTCTCAACCTGTCAGCGTTGTCTGTTATTCTAAAAGAAACATACAAACTCTATACTCTGAATTTCACTTTTGAAGGCCTTCCACTTGACCAAGCACACTTTTGCCAGAAAACGGACTGTCCCACATTTGCCAGATCCTTTCACCATAATTATCTTGAAGCTAATGGCATTATGACCTTCAGATCCAAAGTGTTCCATTAAGCAAACTTCTGTCACTTGCCCTTTCTCATTCCCTAATAGGAGATCTGGTATCACACTCTCTCTAGTTGGGATCTAATTAAAGAAACTTTCTGACAAACACTATCCTATCCAGCGTTTTTCAATATGTAGAAAAAGATTAACTATTATCACAACCTTACTTTGCAGGTGTTTCGCAAGACAAGTCTGGTTCCAGCATGGGCCCTTCAGGCAGGGGCAGGGGACGTCCAAAAGGATCTGGGACTACATCAAAGAGTTCAGGAAAGAATCGAGGGAGAAAGTCCACTGCTGGTAGTGCAGCAGCAATGGCAGGAGCCAGGGCAGGGGCCGCAGCCGCTTCAGCTGCTGCATATGCAGCATATGGGTACAGTGTGTCCAAAGGTGAGGAACTTATTAGGAGCATCGTGCATGTCAGCCTGGGCTTAGTGTGACCATACTTGCCCTTTTAATATCTTTTTTGCTTTATTGAGATAACAGCTCAATATAGGCCCTTTCGGCCCTTCAAGCTACGCCACCCAGCAACCCCTGATTTAACCCTAGTCTAATTACAGGACAATTTAACCCTACTAACTGGTACATCTCTGGACTGTGGGAGGAAGCCAGAGCTCTCAGTGAAAACGCATGCATTCCACAGGGAGGATGTACAGACTCCTTGCAGATGATATCAGAATTGAACTTTCAACTCCAGTACCCCAGTTGTAATAGCAGTGCACAAGCAGCTATGCTATATCAGCCTTGAACCAGTGAGAGCAAGTTCATTTCTAATGGCTCATCACAGTGTTGGGTTAGTCAACAAGTTGATCCAATAGTATACATGCATACTCTGATAATAATTGTACTTTTAACTTTGAACTTGATACTGATTTCACATCCTGGGATTAAATTATTTTCTGGAGTTGACACTGTTACATGGAGTGCACTGTTTTTGTGCTACGTTTACTACAATTGTGAAAAACTGGCAGCACTAACTCATAAAAGGATAATTGTCATATTTGTTTTCTGAAATCAAGGACACTCCCAACATTTGATCTTATTCCCTGATGATCCCTTTGCTGCCCGATATCAAGGTATACAGAAGGACTAAAGAATCCCTACAAAGATCCCTTGCTCAGTGGAATTCATCACATGGTTCTTTCTTCAAAAACAGGATTAATATTCTTATAAAACTGATTCAGACTCAGCAAATCTTCATGAGATAGGTGAATGAACTGCAAAACAGTTTCAACTTAATGCAACTTTGTACAAAAATAATAAAACTAGCAGACTTTAATCTAAATATTATAGGCAATAACTTATTATCTGTTCTATCTTCCATCGCTGATTCAAAGCCAACACATAACCTTTGGGTGAAATAACATTAAGGTTAAGTGGATAATATTATAGTTGTCAACAAGCCTGCACAGCAACCTTTGGTGCACTGTAGACAGTAGCATTGAGGTACTGAACAGCACTGGAACTTGTGTTAGTGTGTACTATAAACATAGAATTAAATCACCAATAAAACTGCTGAAGCTATTGCATGCTCTTCTCTACTATGAACTTGTGGTGTTTGTTTCATTCTTTGACATCTTGGTTTATGGGTTAGCATATTCCCTTTCTGAGCCATTCTTTCCATTATTGACAAATGGATTCCCATTGGCTGAATTCTAGCCAATCTAGGTCTCCCAATGGCAGTCAGTTCTATCCTCTATTCTTTAATTACCTGAAGTAAAACAAATGCACTCAGTGGCTATTTTAGTACATCTGTAATGCAAATATCCCATCAGCCAATCATGTGGCAGCAACTTATTGCAAAAAACCATACAAACATGGTCAAGAGGTGCAGTTGTTGTACAGGCCAAACATCAGAATGGGGAGAAATCTGATCTACTAAGTAACTTTGACTGTGGAATGATTGTTGGTGCCAGAGAGGGTGGTTTGAGTATTGCTGGCCTCCTGGGATTTTCACAGACTGCAGTCTCTAGGGATTACAGACATATTTATACATGTTTAAAGACAGAAGACTGAATCAAGGTGGCTTATGTTCATAATAGTGTTCATTAAGTATCTCCTTTCTTGAAGGTGAGGTTGAATGCAGTGTGTTAATGCCTGATCCAAAATTAAACACTTGCTATTTTATTCTGTGTGACTGTAACAACTAATAGAAATTCAAACAGGAGACTGCCTGTAGGAGATAGGTCATTGTCTTATCTAGATTCAAGTTCGCTCTAAATTTGCAGCACAATATTTCTTAATTCTGCCTGTATAGGTTCTATTTCAAATTAGCTAGATTGCTGAAATATATACAAAGCATTTATAGTACTCAAGATGATTCAGAAGATGAGATCTATTTGAATGTTTCTCCACCCAACCTATCAGCATTTATTTCTACTCCTTTTTCCATCGTATTTGAGACACTCTATAGAGGAAACTGTATCACAAACCTGTGTTGAGCCCATGCTGAATCTGCTTAATGGAAGAGCACACAGGGAGCATCAGTTGAAGTATAATCTGTTTTGCACCTACCCTGGGAGTGATTGAGCAGTGTAGAAGGAACTTTACTCTGTAATTGGCCTGTGCTGTAATGGATAGTGCAAAGGAAATTTCAATCTGAACCTGCCCTGGTGATGGAGATTTACTGTCACCCATTGGTGCCACACCTGCAAGCATTGGCATTTACTCATTTTGGTGAGTGAAATGTTGAGATTGAAGATCTGCATTTTAATTCTGGTTGTTTTGTCAGTGTTGAACGTTCCCATGTTTCCTCTTTACTCTCCAGGTATGGCAAATAGCGGCCCAGGACAGTCTCCTCTTTCCCGGCCAACTAGCAGCAGCACATTTGGAATGATGAGCACCTCCCCAATGGGCTCACCGCACAGCCTGTCAAACAGTGTGCCAGGAACACCACAAACCCCAGCCGACACTAGCACACCTGCTCTATCACCTGGCAAGAAAGGCAGCAGGGGTCTGGTTCAGCCTCCTTCAGCTGGGGGCCGGTAACCACCAACATTAATGTAGTTGGTGGTGGGGGTGCCGGGCGGGAGGGAGGGGTGGTGGGGGTGTCACAAATTTCACATGTAAGGGTTTAAAATTTAAAAAGCCTAATAAGCAAAATCATGGAAAAAGCCTTTTCCTCTGAATGATGTGTACATAATGTTTACCATGAGAGCACAGATTCTTTGTTTGTTTTTTTTGAATGTGCTATTTTTTTATCGATGAACTTGTAAATATGTACAAAAAAATGGAAAAAATCAAACAGAAACTGCTATCTTTTACTAACCCAACAGAGGCTTGTGAGAATCCAGCTGAGTGATGAATAGTAATTTTATGAAGAGATTGTATGTGTGTGAATTTTTACTAGTTTCCAGTGCTGAAAGGTAAACATTCTGATGTCCATGTGTTTAATTTGCAGAGGTATTAGCCAGTTGCCCTTGAGAACAGAAGCATCATTTGCCCTGTGTCACCCTCCATGCTGCCTCCTTTCCACAACTACGTGTTACCGTTCAGTGGTGGCGCTGTTCCCTCCAACTGCTAAGAGAGGCTTCCAAATGCATCTCACTGAGCATTTATTGCTGTCTGATGTGCTAGTGGTCTCTCCTTTTCACAGACTTTACTGCTTTGATTGTAACTCCCAGGCTGTTCACAAGTATTTGTAAATTGCTAGGACAGGCAGAACTTGGCAACTATCAATTCATGTAGGGATGTTCCCTGACATAGTGCTGCTGCCTGGTGTTTCAATATACTTTAATACGTGTTGATTCCTGCAAATTACCCCTCAGGTTTCTGACCTTTCCTGCATGCCATCAAGAAGAGCCCAATTGTGCACAGATAGCACTGTGACACAGCTTTAGCTCTGGTTGTGTACAGGAGTTTCTCTACCTGTTGTTTTTCCCTCTCTCCCTCTGTGAGTACCCATTCCTGGACCCTCTGGCACTCAATCCACTTTCTCTGGCATTCTGTCTACTCTCCACTCTTTGTTCTCTGTCTCATTTTGACCCACTTCAAAGGTCTTGCTGTTTGTTCTCCTTTTTGTTTCCGATTTGGCTTCTTTTCCTTGTTATGAGCAAAAGAAAAATATGCAATATTTTAAATGACGTGTTTTTATGAATGTTAAAATCTGGAGCATGTGCAGTGAATGCTGCTGCTCATTTGAATCTGTTGTCCTCTCAGTTGCCACCCTTGGTGTTGCCTTTCATCCCTGGTAGAACGCCAGGCTAGTTTTTCCATCCAGTGGAATGGATCTGTTGAAAGATTTAATGTATAATTTAGAAGACATCGTTCTGCTTGTACGGGCAGCTCTGTGAGATATGCTGCAACAGCCCTCATCACCACCCCTCCCCCATACAGTAGCTCTCCATTTGTTTAAAGATAGAGTAGAACCTGAACAGAATTAATCCTTGGAAGGCGCTTGTCTTTTAAAACATCCAGAGGACAATTGACAACAGAGGACACTAAAATTATGACTCTTGTCCCATACTTCAGGTTACATTCCACTTCCACTCGCAGTACATGTCAAGTACAGAATCTTCACTGTAAGGCATCACTGCTTTCTCATGGGCAAGCACATGCTTTTTCCTTTTCCTTTGGCCAAGTATTGAACGGTGCCTGTTGAGGTGGGATGTTTAACAGGGATCCTGGAACCCTGTTCCAAATGGCCATGCTCTGTTTATTCTGGTCTGCTGATAATACACACATTATATCTCTGTATTCCAACACTTGCATGTTCTGTTTAAGACTTGGTCTACTCGCTTAAAACTGGGTATTGAGTCAGGGAAATAGTTCTTAACTCTGTATTGGCCTGTGCAGAGATTCAGCTTGTGGCCCAGAGAACAAAGTGGGGAAGTTTTGAGGAGGATGCATGGAGGAGGGGGCCTGAAGGGTTATATGTGCAATGTATGCAGTACTAGTTCTCGGAATCAGTTCTTCCCTGCCCACCTCCACATTGTGGGTTGGTTGACTGATTTGTTTTACTGCACCCCCATAACTTAACACAATCAGTTAATGAAATCACACATGATTTGTGTTTGACTTTAGCAAGACTGATTCAGGTACAAACTGTGTCACAATAAAATCAGTGTCTAATGAATTGCTGGTGTTTGTGCTTCTTGACGTAAGCTTGGCTGTGAAATAGAGTGTTTTTTGGCAAATCCACTTAGACTTAGACAATGCATTCCCCCCAACTTTGATTCTTGGACCAAGCACAACACCTGGGCTCAACCAGGACAACAGAGGGACTGGAACAGTCAGACTGCACTGAGATAAGGTTTCAGGTGGTTTCCAATCTAATTCCTTTCTGAGTGACCCTTGCTAGAAAGAGCCTGAAAACAGGTGTGAATTGAAAGTCAAATCTAATTCCTTGTTCCCACAGTTGAACAGACAGCCAGCATTTAATTTTGAAATTTTTCATAAAGAATGGCCCCTGGGCTGAAGACTGACTCATTCTGATTCCTGTGGTGTACCTCACCAATGATGATGTGTGGGAGCTGTAAAGTCCAGTCTGTACTGTCCATATGTTATGGAGGAAGGCGACGAGACCACAGCAGCAAAATAATAGGAGGAAATGAATATGTAATTGGGAGCGATAGTGTAAGAGCTCTGCAATGTGAGGGAGGATATGCATGTAAAGACTACATACTGAAAGGGGAGGTTGAGTAGCAACTGAATAATGTGAGGGAGCTGACAAATTTGGAAATCACTTGAAGGACGTGCGCCTGCAGCATATAAACAAACAAGCCATTTGCCTCTTGTGCCTGTTCCACCTCTCAGTAATGTGCCTAATCTTTTTTCCCTTGGCTCCACTTTCCTGCAATTAACCTCATTCCCATATGATCCACAAATCTCTCTGTCTTGAACATAGTGAGTAACTCATTCATAGAGCAGAGAGTTCCAAAGTTTAAATACCCACTGGATGAAGATTTCCCTTCTTGGTTCCAAATGACTAGCCCCTTATTTTGAAACTAGGACTCATAGATCTAGGTTAGAGATACCCAGCCATAGAAAAAATACCTGCATCTATTCTCTGAAATCCCAGAAGAATTTTGTATGTTTCCATCAAGTCATATCTCAATTTAAAGAGTGCAAGTCCAGTCTTCTTAATCTACAGACACTCACTTAGAATAATCTCCCAGCCCATTTCCTTAACCAATACTCAATCTTTGTTGTACTTCTGCTACCCCTTTGGATAGAGAGACAAGACCTATACATAATATTACAATCTGAAGTCTCAGCAAGGCTCTATATAATTGCAATAAGATGTCAGACTCTAACCCTCCACACAGAATACCTGTGTCCAGTTGTATCAAATGACAAGAGGCAGAATGTAAGTGTATAACAATAGGTTTGTACTGTATTAATTCTTTATAGCTATGTGTGTAGGTGGATGTAATTTGAGGAGTGGTGATATCATAAATGACTGAATGACATGACTAGTCTATAATGTGAGAGCTAATGACTGTCATGAAATTTTTTTAAACCGCTGATGCTGGATATCTGAAATTAAACAAAATGCTGGAGACATGCAGTAGGTCAGTGAACATCACAATTCAATAGATTTATACAAAAACTGAATTAGTTCAAAGAAAATTAACTAATGTTTCAGGTCAGAGACCCATTGTGGATGTGAAGAAATGTTTTGTCAGATGCAATCTTGGCCTCACATTATTGCTATTGATGGAATGCTGTAGGTAAGCTTCAGTGGAACAGCTAAGGGCAAGCATACCTGTAACTTGTCAATGAATCTGTAACCATTGCATGTACAATGAGAAGTTTGTGCTGTGAGATAGAAATGGAAATCAGGTAACAGTTGGTCTTCGGCTTCCTGTTATAGAAGAAATAACTTTGTTCCGTGATGTCAGTTGTCAAATACACTGTTAGTGAAGAAGTAAGAGGTATGGAAGGTTTCTGTGACTAGAAGTGGAGTTGGGATTAACAGGCGGATACAAACGACCCCTACATTACATTTACTGATACTGGAAATCTAAGCAACACACCCAAATGGAGGAACTCAGCAGGCCTGATGAAGGCTCTTGCCTGTTTACTCATTTTCACAGATGCTGCCTGGCCTGCTGAGTTCCTCCAGCTTTTTGTATGTGTTGTCTGAATTACAGTTGTTGCAGTTCTGGAAATTTGCCCATATGGAATTCATAAATCATTACTCAACAATTCAACATGGAGAATAAATATTTCTTGCAGAATTTAGCTGGAGAAAAATTCAAAAGATTTATACAAAATGCAAAAGAAGTAAACCTTTTTAAACTCCTTTCTTGATTCATACAAAATAATGTAGCTTTTTTAAAGAATTAATTAACTTTGCTGTCTAGAACATTTTTATCCTCTCCCCCCCCCCCCCACTGCACACCCCGAGTTTTTCCACATTAAACACTCTCAAAGTATCTATAATGAGGCCAATAAGTTTAGTTGCAAATTGTAGACCTACACAACCATATTTATTGCAAGTTATATCATTAAACTTAATTAGATTTCATTTAACCATGGCTTTCCTGCCTTTTACAGCTTGTTCGAATTTAAAACCATGTTTCACATTGAACTTGATAGCTTTCAAGTATAACAAAGTTGCACTGGATTGTGATCACTCTTCCTTAAAGGCCTTTAACTCCTAGTTAACCTGTTTTCATTGCACAAATTGACTGGGACTTCCATACTGTAAAATGACTAGATGGGATAGTTTGTCATATCTGTCCAGGAAAATTTTCTTAATTAGTATATAGAAGTCCCAACGAGGAAGTGTGCAGTACTTGATCTCTCGTTAAGGAATGAGACAGGGTAGGTGACAGAAGTTTGTGTAGGGGAACACATTGCATGTAGTGATCATAATGCCATTAGTTTCAAGGTATTTATGGAAGAGGATAGGTCTGGCCCTTGGGTTGAGATTGTAAATTGGAGAAAGGCCAATTTTGATGGCATCAGAAAAGATCTGGCAAGTGTGGGTTGGGACAGGTTATTTTCAGGCAGAGATGTGTTTGGTAAGTGGGAGACCTCAAAAGTAAAAGGTGTGTATGTGCCTGTCAGAATAAAAGATGAGAATAACAGGTTTAGGAAGCCTTAGTTTTCCAGAGATATTGAGGCCCTTGTTAAGAAAAAAAAAGGTGCATAGCAGGTATGGACAGGTAGGAACAAATGAGGTATAAGACATGCAAGAGAGCACTTAAAGAGAGAAATCAGGAGAGGAAAAAGAGGGCTTGAGGTTGTTTTAGCAGCTGAGGTGAAGGAGAATCCTAAGGGTTTCTGCAGATATGTTAAGAGTAAAAGGATTGCAAGGGACAAAATTGATCCTCTGGAAGATTGAAATGATGATCTGTGTTGAGCCAAAAAAGATGGTGGAGATCTTAAACAGATGTTTACATCTTTACTTTCTTGGGAGGCAAGTGGAGAGTTGCCTCTTTGACTGGAGGCTTATGACGTGGAGTGCTGCAGGGATCGGTGGTGGGTCAGTGTTGTTTGTCATCTATATCAGCACCATGAGTGATGATGTAGTTAACTGGATCAGTAAACTTGTGGATGACACCAAGATTGGGGGTGTAGTGAACATTGAGGAAGACTATTAAGCTTGCAGTAGGATCTGGACCAGCTGGAAAAATGGTGGATGGAATTTAATATAGGCAAGTGTAAGGTGTTGTACTTTAGGAGGACCAACCAGGGTAGGTCTTGCACCGTAAATGATAGGGCACTGAGGAGAGCGGTAGAACAATGGGATCTGAAGGTCCATACTTCATTGAAAGTGGTGTCACAGATAGATAGGGTTGTAAAGGAAGCTTTTGCACATTGGCTTTTATAGATCAAAGTACTGAGTACAGTAGTTGGGATGCTATGTTGAAGTTGTATAAGACATTGGTGAGGCCTAATTTGGAGTATTGTGTGCAGTTTTGATCACTGACCTACAGGAAAGATGTAAATAAGATTGGAAAAAATACAAAGAAAATTTCAAAGGTAAGGTTTATGAGGATGATTCCGAGGATGAATATGAGGAGTGTTTGGCAGCTTGAACAGAGGTAAGGAGGTTTTTTTTAGCCAGAGAGTAGCAAATCTGTGAAATGCTCTGCCACAGATTGCAATGGAGGCCAAGTCTGTGTGTATATTTAAGGTGGAAGTTGATAGTTTCCTGATCAGTCAGGGTATCAAAGGATGTAGTGAGAAGGCAGGTGTATGGGGTTGAGCTGGATCCAGGATTGACCATGATGGAATGGCAGAGCAGACATAATGAACTGAATGGCCTAATTCTGCTCCTATTGTCTTATGGATGTTGCTGGGACTGCAGGACCTAAGTGATGAGGAAAGATTGAATAGGTTGGCACTTTATTCCCTAGGACATTGAAGATTGGGTAAATGCAAGCAAGCTTTTTCTGTTATTTGTTGAGGCCACAACTAGAGGTCTGAGTTAAGTGTGAAAAGTGAGATGTTTAATGGGAACATGAGGGGAAGCTTCAGCCAGAAAGTGGTGAGAGAGTGGAATGAGCTGGCAGTGCAAGAGGTGGATGAGATTTCAATTTAGTTTGGACAGGTCTGAAGGGATATGATCCCAGTGCTGGTTGATGGGAGTAGGAAATTTAAATTGTTAGACACGGACTGGGAGGACTGAAGGCCTGTTTCAGTGCTATAGTTTTTTTATGAATCTAAATACTAGATCCAAAATAGACACTTTCTTTGTTGGTTGCCCAACATACCAATCTAGAAAATTGTGTAGTACCCACTCCCAACACACATTAATTATTCAACATATTATTACTGCTAATTTGGTTTGCTAAGTTTGTGCAGTATGTAGGTTAAAGTTTTCCATTTTTATTGCATTGTGCTTGTTACATGCATTTCACATCTCCTAATTTATGCTATGCATTCTGAAATCCATTATGCCCTCCATTCCAGAGAGACTGGTTGTCATTGTATTGCACCATCATTCTCTAGCTTTCTAAATTCTACAATTTCAGTTTCTTCTTTAAATGTCTATAGATGCATGATGGAGCATCCTAATTTGGTGCATCAGGGCCTGGTATAATAATAAGTGCTTTATTGATCCCAAGTGGGAATTTGTTTGTTACAGCAGCAACATTTAAAAACACACTTAGCAATAATAATAAATAATACTAATAATAAAGTACAGAATAATATGCATAATAATTTACCAATGTGCAATACAGTGCAATATTAATGTAGGAAATAAAATAGAGACTATTGTACTATGATGTGTGTTCTCTTGTCACACAGATGAACTGTTGTAGGTACTTAATGCATTTGATAGGAAAGATTTTCTGTATTGATCCTCGTGACAGCAAAGCTAAATGAGTCTGTTGGAAAGGGTGCTCTGCAGCTTATTCAGTAGGTCATGGAGAGGATGTGCCTGGTTGTCCATAATGGATAACAGTTTGTTAAGTGACCTCCTCTTCACCACTAATTCAAAGATGGATCCAGCCTTTTTGAGTTATTTAGTCTTTTTGCATCTGCAGCACCAATGCTGCTCCCCCAACATAAAGCTGCAAAGAAAACTGTACTTGCTACAACAGACTGGTAAAAGATCACCCACATCCTATTGCACACGTTGAAGGATCTCAGCTTCCATAGGAAATAGTCTGCTCATCCCCTTGTACAACAGCCTTGGTGTTGATTTTCTAGTCAAGTTTGTTGTCGATGTGAACACCCAAGTATTTGTACACCACCACAACTTCTCCTCCCAGAATGTATACGGGAGTCATCACAGTCCTTTTCCTCCTAAAATCAATCACCATCTCCCTGGTTTTGGCCACATTCAAGAGTAAGTGATTCCTCCCTCACTACTCCACAAACTTGTCTAGCAGTCCTCTATACTTAGACTCCTGCCCATCTCTGATACAGCCAATCACTGCAGAGTCATCAGAGGACTTCTGCAAGTGACAAGACTCAGATTTGTATTGAATGTCGGAGCTGTACAGTGTGAACAGAAACAGAGACAGGACAGTCCCTTATGGAGGTCAGATGCCACTCATCACCATCTCAGACAGCTGTACAAACTGGGGTGTCTATCAGGTAGTCTAATCCAGGAGATAGTGAATTTGTCTACACCCATCCTTTGTGGCTTCTCAGTCAGAAGAAGTGGACGGATTGTATTGAAGACACTAGAGAAATCGAAAAAATATGAAACACTATGGAAACACTAGTGGCCAGAAAAGAAAAAAAAATAAAGTGGTGGATAAAGCCCAGTCTATCATAGGCAAAGCCCTTCCTACCATTGAGGATTCCCACAAGAAAGCAACATCCATCATCATAGTTCCCCACCATCCAGGCCGTGCTATATTCTTGCTATTACCAATGGGCAGAAGGTACAGAAGCCTTAGGTCCTACGCCACTAGGTTCAAGAACAGTTATTACCCTACAACCATCAAGCTCCTGAATTAGTGTGGGAAAACTTCATTCACCTCAACACTGAACTGATTTCATGACCAACAGACTTGCTTTCAAGGACTCAATAACTTGTATTCTCAGTATTATTTGTTTTTATAATATGCACAATCTTCTTTTGAACATTGGTTGTTTATCTGTCTTTGTTGCACCATTTTTAAGTTCCACAGTATTTATTTTCCCATAAATGCCTGCAAGGAAATGAATCTTATGGTGGTATATTGTAACATATACGCAGTTCTTTAATAAATTTTACTTTGAAATGTCACCTCTCCCAAATCCCACTTCCGCAACCAGTATATGGTTTGAAGCCATAGTTATGGCTCAAGTTGCTCAGTTTGGATGAAACCTGTTCCACTGGAGCAATGCTTTTTCCCCACTACAAGGGCCATTAATGTTTGAAATATGAATTCAACTTATCTCACCATTTGCACGTGGCTCAAGTACTAATCCAAAGTTGTTACATTTGTGGTTCTGCATGTTAATGTGGAGCTCAGCTGTTCATACTGCCTCATTATAACCTCCTTTGACTTGCCTAGTGCGTTTTGTTGATTCTCACAATCCTAGCTCTGAACAACAGCTCTTAGTTGTAAAGAACAATATTTTCACCCAACTATACTGTCCCTATCACTATATTCCTGTTCAGTCCCCAGAAATATGAAGGGTATTATTTTGTCCATCATCTTTCTGTTGTATAAAATGTTGACGAGGCTGCTCTTTGAATACTGTGTGCAGTTCTGACATTGCAGGAAGAATGTGTTTAAGCTAGAGAGGAACAGAAAAGAATCACAATGATATCTGAAATGGAGGTCTTTAGTTATCGGGAGAGATAGGATAGGCTGGGTCTCCTCCCTGAATCAAAGGAGGCTGAGAGTTGATGTGATATGGGCATTCAAAATTAAGAGGCATAGAAGGCAGTTCCGCGTGGTAGGGGTGTCTAAAACTAGAGGGCATGGGTTTAAGGTGAGCAGGAGGAATTTAAAGGGAATCTAAAAGGTAGAATAGTTGATTAGAATAGTTCTCAGTTAGAATAGTTGGTATCTATTGAGATGCAAGAGGAGACTGGAACAAAAACAACATTTATAAGCATCTGGACAGGTACTGGAACGGGTAAAGGAATATGGAATTAATGCAGGCAAGTGGGATTAGTATAGACATGATGGCCAAAAGACCTGTTTCTCTTCTATACAACTCTTTAGGAACTGAGTATCCTTTAAAAATTGAGGGTAACTGGAATGTAGTACTCAGAATGACTGGCTTCCCTTATGCATGAAATTCAGAAAATTAATGTGAAGGCAGTAAGAGCACACAAAGTAATGTCTTACTGAAATTAAATAGGGTCCGGTTGAAAGCACACCTGAAGTTTGCCAAACAACAATGGTCTCCTTACTCGAAGAAATATATGCATGCTGAGAGGGAGGAGGATGGATTGTTCCAAGAGGAATCATACATCATACTCAGCATACACATAGCTTTAGAGAACCAACACCAAAATAGGCCCTTCAGCCCAACTCGCCCATGCTGACTGTAGTTCCTGCCTGAGCTAGTCCTATCCAATGTATCCTATAGGTCCTATTTGGCATGAACATCGAATTCTCCAACTTCCAGTAATTCCCTCTTCTCCCTTCCCCCTTCCCAGTTTCACTCTGCCTCCTCCAGCTGCCTATCACCTCTCTCATGATTCTGCCTTCTGCTACTACACATAGTGCTTTCCCTTTACATTCCTTCTTCACCTTTCCTGCCTATCCCCTCCCTGCTTCCCCTTCCCCACCCCTTGATCTTTCCCCTTACTGGCGTTTCACCTGGCACCTACCAGCCTTCTCCTTCCCACCCTCCCCCGACCTTATTTAAGGGGCCCCTGCCCCCTCCCTCTTCAGTCCTGATGAAGGGTCTCAGCCTGAAACGTTGACTGCTTGTTTCCACAGATGATGCCCAACCTGCTGAGTTCCTCCAGCGTGTTGTATGTGTTGCTTTGACCACAGCATCTGCAGTATACTTTGTGTGTTTCCGATCCTAAATGCTTTTAAAGATTATAATTGTATCTGTCTCTATCCACCATCCGACGTGTGGAAAAACACCCCTAGGTCCCCTTAAAATCTTGGCTCTCTCAAATTAAACCAATATTCTTTAATTTTGGACTCTCCTACCCTGAAATAAAGACTGTAAATACCCTATCCTATTTTATGTCCTTCACAGTGTTCTGACCTTCCCTCAGGTCAGGTCACTCCTCAGCCTCTTTAACTCCAGGGAAAACTGTCCCAGCCTATCCAGTCTCTCCTTGAGCCTCAAGCCCAACAGTCCAGGTAATCTTTTCTGATCCCTCTAGCTTGGTGAAGATGTGTAACTTTGAAGATATTCTCGATCTGTATAGGACTTGGCCATCCACAAGCCAAGAGTCCATACTGCTTTATCCAGTGGTTAAACTTTCCAACCTCCGCTGTAATGTCTCTCACCTTCATGGTTGGGGAGGAGGTTCTGTAGCAGTGTAGTGGTTATTGTTATGTTTTGTAACTTCAGAAACTAATCAAAAGAAAAACACAGGAGACAGGAGAGGCATGTATACTTAATTTTATCTTGAGTAAGGCGTGCACATATGACGTGTTGTAATGATGTATACCATTCATGTTCTTTTACATATATCCCATAATGAATTGTGTAAACAAAGAATGCTTAATCAAACAATATATTTACAATATTATTGAATATTACTGAAATATTAAATGCATTACAGTTATGGGGCTAATAATCTAGTGAAGTATTAGTTGAGGTTCCAGCACAGCCATTCAGGAATCTGAATTCAGCTTTAACATAACTAGTAAGTAGCCACTGTCAATAAAATCACAAGCGTATTAGGTTGTTACTGAATCTTGTATGGCAGTTCAATGTGCCGATCAGGTAGGAAAGCTGTGGGCTTCTTGTGTGACTCCTGTCCCGCAGCAGCAATGATGTGGCCTAGGAAGTCATTCAGTTGGATTACATAATTAAAGCTATACTTTATATTCATAAAATTATTTACCAATTTCTCGTGATCCCATTCTATCTCTTTTCTGCCCCACTCCAGTGGAATTTTCCACCTTATCCCAAGAACTCCACCTTCTCTGCATTCAGTTGGAACATCTGCAGTCTACACTCTAAGCATCTCCTGAATGTATTTGGTATTGACCTATTGACTATGTTATCTGAGATTAGTTCTTTTCTATTCAGAGTGTTTCATTGTTCACTAATCTCACCCGCATGGAATTGTTTTACTGACACAGGCGCCATTGCTTTTCACCTTCCAGATGCCTTGCAGTTAATGACTGCATGTATGTATTCAAGACAAGCTTTTCACTGTATCTCAGTATATTTACTTAGTGATACAGCACAGAGTAGACCCCTCCCCTCTGGCTCTTCAAGCCTTGACACTCCAGCAACCCCTCACCTAATCACAGGACAACTCACAATGACCAATTAACCTACCCAGTAGGTCTTTGGACTGTGGGAGAAAACCAGAGCGGCTGGGGGAAAGCCACGCATTCCATGGGGAAGACATACAGCGACTCCTACCAGAATGGCACCAGAATTGAACTCTGAACTCCAGAATGTCCCAAGCTGTAATAGCATCATGCTGACCACTACATGACCACGGCACCCCCAATATGTGACAATAATAAACCAATTCCAATGTTCTGTTATTCCCTTACAGGCTTAGAGTTCCAGAAATCAATAAATATCCTCAATACCAATATTCCAAAGTACCATGAATATCCATCTCTAGGATGGAAAATCCCTGCTGTGAGTAGAATTTCTGCCCTGGGTCCTTGAGCTACAATATCTACAAGTGGGAGAACATTGCCCTGTACTTCCTAATCCTGTGTCATTGGCCTCTTATACCTCCCCTCGCCCTTCTTTGCTCCTAAGTGAAAACCCAGCTTCTCCACCAGTTGAAATATATCTTCCCAGGATCCATTGTAGTAAACCTCTTCTGCACTCTGTGGTTCTGTCTATAAAACATTTGGACAAGTACATGGATATGAAAGGTTTAGAAAGAGACCCAAAAGACTGCAGATGGTGGAATCTGGAACAACAAACAATCTACTTGACAAATTAAGGAAGCTGAACAGCATCTATAGGAGAAAAGGAATTGTTGATGTTTCAGGTTGAAAATCTGCACCAGGAGAGAGGGACAGATGGAACCATCTTGGATGGGCATTTTGATCAGCAAGGACATGTTGGACTGGAGGGCCTGTTTCCATGCTGTATTATTCAATGGCTCTATAAAGACTTCATCCCTAAAGTTGCTACCAGAACTCCTAATCACCAGCTTCAACCTCTCTGTGTACTCTCATATGCTTTACTAAGCACTTTATCAATAAGTTCTATCATTTTAAAATATTTCTATTTCTACAGATCCATATTCTTCCTTGTCAGACTGTTATCATTCAGTAATATTTTACTTCATGTGGCTCTGTATTAAATTTCACCTGCCACCTGTCTACCCTCTCTTCCAGCCTGTTGATGTCCTCCTGTAAACTATTCTTTATTGTCCCACCAGGTTTGATGACCTTCAGAAATTTGACCCTGCACAAATATATCTGAAAAATTAAAAGGCCTGTGGTCATAGCTCTGAAATTCTAGGGATTACTACTGTCAAACATCCTGCAGTCTGAAAATTTATTGTTCTTGAGTTAATTGTTTTATTCACATTGTACTAACCCTTTATTCCAAGGGTCCAAACCAGCTTTTTTATGTGGGACTTTGTCAAATGCCTTCTGAAAACAGCAAAGTATAGTATCCACCATATTCCATCAACCTTCGCTACATTTTCAAAAATCCAATCAAGTTAGTCAAATATAACTTACTTTTAACAACTAGTGTGAAGGTTAATTTCTGTGTTGAATCTAATGAGAATGCCATTTTAAACTCCCACTTGCTGTATAGATCTTTTGAATAATGTAAAGCACTTATTCCTGTCCAAACATAGTAAAGGACAACACTTCCAGAAAACATACTATCAAAAGTTTTCCCCTTCTTTCAATACTCTGTACTCCATCACCTCGTCATGCTTCGCTGGTTTGTCTCCAGACCTTACCTCCTGGTTTTTCTGCCCCATACCCTACCATGGAGTCAATTGGTTCAGTTTCTGCTCTACACTGCGCTGATGAAATTGCTAATTGCTGCTCTCTCCTTTCTTTTCATCAGCCACTGCTGCCCACCAGCCAGCCCTGAGAAATGTTCAGCTCCATGTTATGTTCCACATAAGCTATGATTTTGAAGGATACTGTTTTATCAGACTCTACCCCTCATGGCCATTCCATTCCTTAATTTGTGGGTTCCTACTAATCTACTAGAGCCTTCCTCATTATCTGACATTCTCACACATCCTCTCTCTGCGATATATTCTCCTTACCCATCTTTATCTTCTGTTTTGGTTCACAGAGCTATTGGTTCTTGACTTGCAGTCCCAGCATGGAATTTCCTAGTCTCGCAGTTTGTTGCGTTGTTCATCCTCCCCTTTAGCAGCTCCTCACATTTTGTTCAATTCCCCTCAGATGTGACATTAATGTTTTCTCATAATGCTGTGAATTTTTCCCCTCTCAATAAATGTTTGTTCAGTTCCTGGATCCTTTGAATCTAATCACCTCACTGATCTGGCTCCTATTGTTTCTCCTGGGTTTGGCCTCATTGATGGATTTTGTTTCCCAGAGGAGCAGGACTGAGGGAGAAAGTTCCCATTGTGAGTCTTGCATTCAACATACAGGAAGTTCTGCATCATTCTGATAAACCTAGGGTTGCTATCATGGCAATACTTGTCACAGTTTGACCCCTTTTCAAAAGTATTTATTATTTCGTAGGTCACAATTTTTATTTTACAATTATTTACGATTCTCAATGGCCTCCAACCCTCCTGAGGCAGCGGTCAGCCCCCAGACACTGACTCCCTTCATTGAGGCAGCATAATGCCAGTGCCTGGACTGTCCCGAGCCCCAAACAACTCCTCCCCAAGTCTCTGACACAGCTCCTTCTACTGGGCTACGCGTATTCCCAGGCTCTAGTTGCTTCTGCACAGATGGGGGTTGGACAGGGCGAGGTCCTGAGTGAGGGTGAGACTAGGAAACAAGTCATTCCCAGTCACAGAGTTGGCAGAGGGATCTATGGAGCTGAAAGAAAAACACACACTGATACAGATATATCCCCACTCACACACACTGATACAGATACGTCCTCACCCTCACACACACACAGACATACACCGATACAGATATATCCCCACTCACACACACTGATACAGATACGTCCTCACCCTCACACACACACAGACATACACCGATACAGATATATCCCCACTCACACACACTGATACAGATACGTCCTCACCCTCACACACACACAGACATACACTGATACAGATACTTCTCCACTTACACACAGACACACACCGATACAGATATGGCCCCAGTCACACACACACACGCTGATACAGATAAGTCCTCACTCTCACACTGACAAGTAAAAGAGTATGGGCATTAGTTTTGAGTTTCCAAAGAACAACAACATTAAAGTGTTATTCAATGGTTTGCTCCATGATTCCTTCAGGATAGGGACACCCAGAAGAAAGACCTCCTGCACTCTCCAACCCCGCACCTCGGCTATAATTGAAGGAAACATCTTGTTGGTGACCACCCACCTTATTCTGACTCCTGGATTGGGACAGGAAGAGAAATCATTGTAATATTGATTTATGCTGGAAGGTGAATATTTTATTTGGATGTGTTCTGTGACTTATTGTTGATTTGATCCCAAGGTTCTTTGGATCATTATCACCTTCTCATAAATAAAGTAATGCATGCTTGAGATATGACCTGTGATAGTCCTGTTTCCGCATGTAGCAGCCAACAGTAAACTTCCCCACACCTCCTTCAGTTATGGACCTATGCTTTTAATAGAGACAACCTGACTTTGAGGACGTCCTCCACTGAACAATGTAGGTCTGCGTTAGGAACTCCAGCTCCTTATTTTTCCTCAGGGTTTACTCCCGAAGCTCTCCCCATGAACCATATCGCTGCAAGGCAACGAAGGTTGATCAGTTTTCCTTCTGCTAGATGAGCTGCCAACTATGGCTGATTAGCCCCATCTGCCCAAAGCGACTGGTTTTAAGTTGCCAGTAACCTGTCTTTTCCCTTTCTCCTGGTCAGCAGAAATGGTTCCGCCAGACTTTATAGCTAAGCCACACACGAAGGCCAGGAGCTGGACTTGGTTTTCAGAGGCTATTTGAGGAGGATGCCATTGGGAGCTTATTCTACTGCCACTCTGGCTATGAAACCTTATAAGGAACCAACAATCTGGCTAGTCAATTCATGTCAGCAGCAAAACCCTCCTCCTGCCACAAACAGGATTACTGTAATTGTGGTCTGTGCTGTTATATAATGGTGGAATGCAACCTTGTAGTTCTGGTGTAACATATTGTAATGGTGACCTGGAATGTTGATGGGGTGTTATATGTTGACAGAATGACTGGGATGTGAAAGGGAGGTTGGGAAGTGATGTGGGTGGTAATGGGAAAGGGGTATGAGCACCAAACCCATCACTCAGGAATCTCAGATTCCCATTCCTTCAGTGAGAGAATCTGGTAGACTGACCTCCTTCCACCCACCCCACTACTATAACTGTGGACAGGACCATTCCATTTTTAGACACAGCCCCGTGTGTCCAAAGACTGGGGTGGAGGGACGTGTTCAATACCCTGTGTGGGAGATACAGCCCCGCATCATAAGCCCTTCTGGCCCTTTGAGCCATCTGGCCCAGTAATCCCCCAATTTAATCCTAGCTTGAACAGAGGACAATTTACAGTGATCTTTAGATTGTGGGAAGAAACCCACACAGTCATGGGAGAGAATGCGGAGGGAATTAAACCCAAGTTGTTTGCTCTATAAAGAGTTGTGCTAAGCACCACACTACTGTACAGCCCTAAATGTTGAAGGGGCACCTGGATATATTTTGTAAATATCTGGGGTCCAGGCACTGATCCGTGGTATCTCATAGAGTCGTGGAGTTATACAGAACAGAAACAGCCCTTCAGCCCGTCACATCCGTACCATCTGCAAATTCCATTTGCCCACTTTTGCCCATCCCTCTGAGTCTTGCTTGCTTATATAAATGTCATTTAAACACATCTAATTCCCCAACTCCTCTGATAATGAGTTCAAAATATCAACCACTCTCAATGTAAAACAGAACTTACCCTTCAGATCCCCTTTAAAACTCTTTGCTTTTGATACAACGCCAAAGGTTCTGACTAACTACCAACCTGTGCCTCTCAAAAGCTTACATACTTTATTTCTCCCCGTAGCTTCCTTCACTCCAGAGGAAACAAGCCCAGACTATCCACTCTTTCTCCATTACTAAAGTGCTCAAGCAACCCCCCCCCCCCCCCCCGCACTCCTTTCCCAAAACTCTCTCCTGCTCGTTACAGTGTTAGAGAATCGGAAACCCCTGCTTCATCACTATGAAAATCATATAAACCTGATGAAGGGACAGTGAGAAAATATCAACAGGATTAGACACAGTCAGCATGGGTGCCTTTTGGTTTGACAAAACTGCCTTGAGTTTTTTTTTGAGGATGTAAGCTGGTAGATGGGAGAAATGGTCTGGTTGGAATTAAAGGAAACATTTTATAAGGTCTGTGTAATTGAAACACCAGTGGTTGGTGGGTTGGAGGAGATGTTATATTCCAGCATACTGTAATTTAAGAATGTTGACGGGAAAACAGAACATAAATAAATGGTTCTCTTTTCATGTGATGGGCAGTGACCTGTGAAGTATCACAGACATCAATGCTCAGGGGTGGTGGCACCTGCTGATAGTTTGATATTTCTAAAACTGCTGGTGTTTTGAGAAGCAAATAGATAATGAAATGTATGATTGAGAGCATCTACAGTACTTTGGTGGGAAAAGCAGAGAGGCAAACTATTATTTAACTGGCAAAACTTTGGTCTGGGTAACCTTGCTCACCAGTCACTGAAAGCAAACAGGCAGCTGCAGCAGACAATGAGGGAGGCAAGTCGTATGAGGTTTTGAGTAGAAGAGCAAGCTGATGTTCAGGGACTTCGCTGCGACCTCCCCGGAGTATTTTATGGTCTTCTTATCTCGGAGATTTACTTGCCAATAATGGGAGTGCAGCCACCCGATAGGTTTTTGGCATGGCAGGGAAACACTGGGCTCTCTCAAGCCTGTACTCACTGGGATTGAGAGGTTTGAGAGTAGATCTCATTGAAATGTACAAAATCTGGACAGAGCTCAGCTAGAGGGTCACAATCTCAGGATGGGGGTAAGTCTATGGCGGTTTTTACCCAGGAGGATGTTACTGAATATGGTTAAGAATGAGATGGGGGATGTGGAGAGAATGGGTACATGGTATTAAGGTAGAGTCTGGAAGGAACAAGTAGCCCAATGGTGGCACTGGCAGCAGAGCCACCACCTCAGGTTGTCTGTGTGGAGTTTGCTCGCTCTCCCTGAAAATGTGTGGGCCTTCGCATGTCTCAGTAAGGTGAGTTGGTGACTGTAAACTGGCCCTAGTGTGTGTAAATGAGTAGTAAACTGTGTGTGGAGTTAATGAGAATAAAAAATGTAATTGGTGTAGGGTTAGTATTGGTAGATGACTGGTCATAATTGGTGTAGGGTTAGTGTCAGTAGGTGACTAGTGGTTGCAGTTGGTGGAGGATTAGTGTCAGTAGGTGACTAGTGGTTGCAGTTGGTGGAGGATTGGTATCAGTAGGTGACTAGTTGTAATTGGTGTAGGGTTAATGTGATTGCAATTAGTGTAGGGTTATTGTCAGTAGGTGACTGGTGATTGCATGGACTGCCGGATCTCTATAAACCCACTTCTGCATTTATATCCATTGACACACTGACTTGGTGTTGTGAGGCTACACCAGTGTTGTTTTCTATTACACTCTGTTTCCTTGGAGCAATGTTTTGTTCAAATATGGACGTCAGTCAGCTATTTTCCTGCAGCATCCATCGGCTTGCAACTCCAATCTAAGACCTAGATGAGGCATTGCTCTCTTTCCATGGTGGATGCACAAGTTATTTTGAAGAGTTGTCCCTGTGTCCTTCACTCTGCAGACTTTACAAGAGTGATCATGCTTCGAGTCCTTTATTGCACTTCGGACACTTGTGAATTATTACAGAAAGAGAACTAGAAAAATTACAATATCGTAAAAAGATGTCTGCATGTAATATTTTCAAGCACATTATCATCACATCAGTATGAGAAAGCCCGTGACTGCTAATGAACTTTGGTTGCCAGTTTGGCCTAGAGCTTTGGTTGGTGAGAATGCACAACTCCTGTATTGCTTCCACACATGAACACAGAGAAAGCAGAACCCTCTGCAGTCAACAGCAGTCTGAGCTTGACTCCGAAGGGCGTTGTCCTGTGATGGTGAGCTGTGTGTGGCTAGGGGCAGGGAGGAAACCCAGCTGCTAGTAAGGGAAAGGTGGTGGCTTCAATTGATGGGCTCAGGTTAAAGGCTGCGGTCTCAATTGCAAACTGGTGCAGGTCCTCAATGTGTGGGCAGCAGTGGCAAGATGCAGGAAGTAGTCCGGGTGGCCGCTGCAGCCCACGATCTGTGCAGGCTCGGCTGGGTCCAGGTACAGCGGGCTGTCTGCGTGGCTGTGCACATTGACGCTGGTGTGACGGCAACCTCCCCCCGCTAACTGTACCGAGCAGCAGACGTAGCCACCCAGTGGACACTCCCGCCACCACATCCACTCCAGTGAGCTCCTCACCACCTCCTATGTCACACCCCAAGTGTCAGCTGTGGAGACAGGAAGAGACCGCCACTGGAGGCTTGACCAGCTGGGGTGGGGGGAAGTCACCTCACTTTTCCCTTCACACACACTGTCCAGTTGGACAGACACTGCTTTATACTCCAGAGCCTCAGATTCACTGCCCCACTTGCACACAACTACGACATTGTGTGTGTATATTTTTGAACTAGTTTTATTTTGCAGCTGTTTGTCTCTTTACTCTTTTGTATAATTTATATTTTGTTGTCTGTATCAGAGTCTCCATTATTTCCGAAAGCAAGTTTTTCATTGTACCTGTACCTCACCGTACTTGTGCAGATGGCAGTAAACGTGATTAGACTTCACCTGAGTAAGGGTCTCCAAGCCGAGTCATTAACCCCACCCACCTCACCACAGATGCTGCTCGACCTCACTTAGTTCAAGGCAGGTACACTGAACCAGAGACACCAGAATCTGGAGCCACACACTGCAGGGAGAGGGAAACTCAGTGGGCTGGACAACATCAGTGGAGGAAACTGGGTTGTCAACATTTCAGATTAAGACTTGAGTCCAGATGAAAATTCTCGATCTGAAACATTGATTATCCATTTGTATCTAGACGTTTATTAGACCAGTCTGACAAAGGTCTCAGAACTGAAAAGTTAATCGTGATTCCTCTCCCCTACTCCCCCCCCCATTCTGCCCAATCTGCAGAGTATTTCCAGCATTTGCAGTTTTGTTTTTAGTTTTTGACCAAACTAGTACCTGAATGAGTGGATTTTCTGATGCGAGAAGATGCAAAGTTCTTTCACCCATGCACCAGGGACAATTTACGGTGCCCAGTTCTGCTGCTCTGTATGGCCAAGAAACCTGCACATCTTTAGGATGTAGGAAGAAACTAAAATAGTGGGAGCTATTAGTTGTTGTGGTAGTTAATAGTGTCATTCCTATGTCACTCAGTTAGCCACTCCCATGTGGATGGATTTCACATACTGTACAAGCTGGTTATCCATAAAGTTCAGTTGAGTATCCTGCATGTTGACGTCCGGGTGTGCTCAAACACAACATGGTGTCAGAAGTGGTTGATCATCGATAAATTTGGGCTACAGCCCAGAGGAGATCCCCAACAAGAAAGAAATTACAGTTAGTTCTTATTTGCAAACATCTATGAAAAATATCAACCCAAACTGCTAATGCTAGTTGCTGACTGTATGCATCATGCAGCATGAGCCGAGGGCTGGCCAGGTTACCAGACAATGCCTTCACGCTGCACCCAAAAGTGGATATGTTGTAATACTCTGTGGGCCACTGGCCTGGGGAAGTGCACAGAGACATAGACACAGCAGGGAAGGCAGTCAGACTCTCAGGGAGAGAA
Source organism: Hemitrygon akajei (assembly GCF_048418815.1). Taxonomy (NCBI): domain Eukaryota; kingdom Metazoa; phylum Chordata; class Chondrichthyes; order Myliobatiformes; family Dasyatidae; genus Hemitrygon; species Hemitrygon akajei. The sequence continues at coordinate 95,091,833 of NC_133126.1, forward strand.
AAGAAGACTTTTGTAGTCCAAATAAATAAAATAACATAAATAAGCAAACAAGCAGGGAAATGGAGCAACTACTTGCAGTACCTACATTTATTTACCTAATAAAGCCCCCCAAGACATTTGATTTCTCTAAACCAGAGAACTTTGAGAGATGGCTCAGACACTTGGAGAGATTTAGAATTACAAGTGATCTCACTCAGGCTTCAAAAAAGCATCAAGTAAACACATTGATATACTGAATGGATGACAAAGCAGATGACATCACAGGTGGATTAGGACTGACAGATGCTCAGAAAAAGGAGTACAAAACAGTGCAGGACAAATTCAAGGAATATTTCACAGGAAAGGGAAATGTGATATATGAGGGGCAAAATTCAACTCCAGAAAACAGAATCCAGATGAAAGTGTAAGTGACTGAATCACAGCATTGTTTATCCTGTCAGACAGCTATGCATGTGCAAATCTGTGGGCTGAGCCCATTGGAGACTGGATTGTTGTTGGGCTACTAGGCAGCAAATTGTCAGAGAGATTTGAGTGGCAGGTAAATCTGACTAGAGAAACTATTATTATGGTCAGAGTGAGAACGTTCGTCAGCAACAGGCAGAACTCAGGCACAAAAATGTTGCTGAGCAAACCTAGAAGCTAGGCAGAAAGATGGGTACGGACAAAGTGCAGTCAAAAAGACTACAGACAGAAGTGACAGTAGAGCTCAGCTCAAACAAATCAGACAAGCGAAACAAAGAGCAGGTAAATTGGAGATGCGGCAAGTCTCCATTCCACGTCAAAGAGCTCTGGCCAGCAAAAGAAGTGAAATCCAGCAATACAGTAGAGTCGGCTTTTATAAAAGCTGGTGTCACTCAAAAACAGTTCTTCAGGAGTCAAAGAAGACCATGATTCAGGCAAAGAACTTTCCTTGGGGCTGTAGATTCACATAGAGAAGGCTGGTGTACTATGGTTCAGTTGCAAAATGAGGCAGTGATATTCAAAATAGACACTGGAGCAAACGTCACAGCTATCTCCAAGTGTCTGATCACAAAACTGGTGAAGAAAATAGCCATTACACTATACCCAACAAAGAAAGTGCTCATGGGGCCAGGGACACAAACTCAGTGTGAAAGGAATGTTTACTACTTCCATCCATAAAAATGAGAAACAGTTAAAAGAGGATGTCTATGTTCATCAGAATCTCTTCTCACCACTACTGGGATGCCATGCCATCGAGAAGCTGAACCTCAATGCCAGGTTGGTTTTGCTAAACAATGGCAGGAGAAGTACAGTAACTGGAGTTGTTCACAGGCCTGGGGTACTGTAAGGAGAGTACCTTATCCATCTGAAGCCAGGAGTGACACCCTACTCTCTGACCACAACAAAACCTATACCAGTACCATTGGTGAACAAAGTCAAAGCTGAAGTTGAGAGAATGGAGACACTTGACATCATAACTAGAGTGAATGGCCCTGTTGACTGGAGTGGGGACATTGTTCCTGTTCCCAAGCCAGATGGCAGAGTGAGGGTCTGAGTTGATCTAACAGGGATATCGAGGAGCAGATAGGGAAACAGATCCTGGAAATGTGTTAATTTCCCAAATAACGATTGGCATCTCCCTAGAGCAAGGGGTTTAGATGGGGTGGAGTTTGTTAGGTGTGTTCAGGAAGGTTTCTTGACACAATATGTGGATAAGCTTACAAGAGGAGAGTCTGTACTTGATCTGGTATTGGGAAATGAACCTGGTCAGGTGTCAGATCTCTCAGTGGGAGAGCATTTTGGAGATAGTGATCATAATTCTATCTCCTTTATGATAGCATTGGAGAGAGGTAGGAACAGACAAGTTAGAAAAGTGTTTATTTGGAGTAAGGGGAATTATAAGGCTATCAGGCAGGAACTTGGAAGCTTAAATTGGGAACAGATGTTCTCAGAGAAAGGTACGGAAGAAATGTGACAAATATTCAGGGGATATTGGTGTGGAGTTCTGCGTAGGTACATTCCAATGAGACAGGGAAGTTATGGTAGGGTACAGGAATGGTAGTGTACAAAAGCTGTAGTAAATCTAGTCAAGAAAAGCTTACCAAAGGTTCAGAGAGCTAGGTAATGTTAGAGATTCAGAAGATAAGGGTAACAGGAAGGAGCTTAAGGAGGAAATTAGGAGAGGCAGAAGGGGCCATGGGAAGGCAGGATTAAGGAAAACCCCAAGGCATTTTACAAGTACGTGAAGAGCAAAAGGATACATGTCCCTACCTTAGAAATTACTAGGCTTACCTATAGCCCTGTATTTTACTAAGCTCCATGTATCTATCTGAAAGCCTCTTAAAAGACCTAATCATATCCGCCTCCACCACGCACTCACCACTCTGAGTAAAAAACGTAACCCTGACATCTCCTCTGTACCTACTCCCTAGCACCTTAAACCTGTGTCCTCTTGTGGCAACCATTTCAGCCCTGGGAAAAAGCCTCTGACTATCCACACAATCAATGCCTCTCATCATCTTGTACACCTCTAACAGGTCACCTCTCATCCTCCTTTGCTCCAAGGAGAAAAGGCCGAGTTCACTCAACCTATTCTCATAAGGCATGCTCCCCAATCTAGGCAACAACCTTGTAAATCTCCTCTGCACCCTTTCTATGTCTTCCACATTCTTCCTGTAGTGAGGCGACTAGAACTGAGCACAGTACTCCAAGTGGGGTCTGACTAGGGTCCCATACAGTTGCAGCATTACCTCTTGGCTCCTAAATTCAATTCCATGATAGATGAAGGCCAATAAACCACAGAGTCAACCTGCGCAGCTGCTTTGAGCGTCCTATGGACTTGGACCCCAAGATCCCTCTGATCCTCCACACTGCCAAGAATCTTACCATTAATACTATATTCTGCCATCATATTTAACCTACCAAAATGAACCACCTCACACTTATCTGGGTTGAACTCCATCGGCCACTTCTCAGACCAGTTTTGGATCCTATCAATGTCCCGTTCTAACCTCTGACAGTCCTCCACACTATCCACAACACCTCCAACCTTTGTGTCATCAGCAAACGTACTAACCCATCCCTCCACTTCCTCATCCAGGTCATTTATAAACATCACAAAGAGTAAGGGTTCCACAACAGATCCCTGAGGCACCCCACTGGTCACTGACCTCCATGCAGAATATGACCTGTCTACAACCACTCTTTGCCTTCTGTGGCAAGCCAGTTCTGGATCCTCAAAGCAATGTCCCCTTGGATCCCATGCCTCCTTACGTTCTCAGTAAGCCTTGCATGGGGTACCTTATCAAATGCCTTGCTGAAATCCATATACACTACATCTACTGCTCTTCCTTCATTAATGTGTTTAGTCACATCCTCAAAAATAAATTCTATCAGGCTCGTAAGGCACGACCTGCCCTTGACAAAGCCATGCTGACTACTCCTAATCATATTATACCTCTCCAAATGTTCATAAATCCTGCCTCTCAGGATCTTCTCCATAAACTTACCAACTACTGAGGTAAGACTCACTGGTCTATAATTTCCTGGGCTACCTCGAAATCCCTTCCTTGAATAAAGAAACAACATCTGCAACCCTCCAATCCTCCGGAACCTCTCCTGTCCCCATGATGATGCAAAGATCATCACCAGAGGCTTAGCAAACTTCTCCCTCGCCTCCCACAGTAGCCTGGGGTACATTTTGTTCGGTCCTGGCAACTTATCCAACTTGATGTTTTCCAAAAGCTCCAGCCCATCCTCTTTCTTAATATCTACATGCTCAAGCTTTTCAGTCTGCTGCAAGTCATCACTACAATCACTAAGATCCTTTTCCATAGTGAATACTGAAGTATTCATTAAGTACCTCTGCTATTTCCTCCAGTTCCATACACACTTTCCCACTGTCACACTTGATAGGTCCTATTCTTTCACGTCTCTGCAACTCTTTCACAACACCAGACACTCATGAGGATGTCATGCAAAAGTGAGTGAATGGAGGTCAACTCTGCCTTCATGGAAGGTGCCAGCATCTTTTTAGCTCAGGAATGTGAAAGCCTTCTTGCATCATAAAATTATTGCTGAGTTGTAAAAGGACCAAATCTGCAGCAAAGTCATGCAATACTGTGAGTCTGTGAGCTCCTTTTGGAACAGCTGGCCATCCATGCTCAGACCTCACTGGCTTGAAAGAGACACATTCACCTTTCTAGATGGTTTGCTGGTAAAGGACTCCAGACTAGTCATTCCTGTCTCTATGCAGCCAAAATCATCAGTTAAATCCACCAAGGACATCATGACATCGAAAAATGTTACTCAAGAGCAAGGCAGTTTGTGTGGTGGCCTGATCTGTGCACACAGCTAGGAAACGTGAAATATGCAGAAAACAGCACAACAATCGAGTTGAGCCTCTCTGTCCCACAGAATTACCAGATTCTGCCAATTTCCACAGCAAATTGCAGGTATAGACATTTTCAAGCTGAAAAGAGACAAATATCTTCTTGCAACAACACACACAAAATGCTGGTAGAACACAGCAGGCTAGGCAGCATCTATAGGGAGAAGCGATGTCGACGTCTTGGCCCAAAACGTCGACAGCGCTTCTCCCTATAGACGCTGCCTAGCCTGCTGTGTTCTACCAGCATTTTGTGTGTGTTGTTGTTTGAATTTCCAGCATCTGCAGATTTCCTTGTGTTTGCTCTTTAAATATCTTCTTGCTATGGATTACCACTCGGGGACTGTTGAGGTGTCCAAGCTGTCCTCTACATCCTCAGCAGCAGTTATACAGCACCTGAAAGCTGTATTCACTCACCATGGAATACCAGAGACATTTGTGTCAGACAACTGTAATTCAACTGCTCAGAATTCAAAACCTTTACTAAGGACTATGAGTTCAAACACCAGACAAGCAGTCCACAGTACCCACAGGCAAATGGAGAAGTGGAAAGAGCAGTGCAAACCGTTAAGTGTCTCCTACTAATGGCAAAAGACTCCCACAAAGCACTGTTAGCTTGTTCCTCCACACCTCTTGTGAATGTCTACAGTCCATCAGAGCTGTCAATGGGCCAGAAATAGAGAACAAGCCTGCCCGTTCTTCTTTCTCTTCTCCAACCTCACTGGACTTAGACAAAGAGACATTTTGAGACACTGTATTCTGAGGCAACACAGCATGAGAAAATGAAGAGCATGCATGATCTCAGACACAGAAAAATCTCTGTCACCGCTCAGGAGTGGTGAAGCTGTTTGGGGTACAAACTAATTCACCAAAGGAACAACAGTCCGGCAGCACTCGTTTAGTTTGTGATCAGAACATCACAAGGTGAAATCAGTTGGAACAGGCGTGTGCTCGTGTGAAAGGTAGAGAAAGCAATAGACAAGGACTACTTACCTGAAGTGAATGCACCTGTGATCTCCATCCGCTCCAACACTTCCAGATCGGTTCATTTATCTGTCCCACCACAGAGATATACTCCATAGCCTAATAGCTTAGGGCAAGTGACTAAAGAGGCAGAATAGTCCTTTCACTTTACTGGAGTGTTCGGGTAGTCTATCCTGACCTCCATTAGAGTTAATTGGTTTTTAAAAAGAGTTCTAATGTTGAAAATGTTTCACAAAATTAGACTGTTCTTAAAAAAAAAAAGAATTGGTGGAAAAAAAGTAGGAAAGCAAAGGAAGGAAGAGCAAGAGAGGCCAATAGACACAAGGAGAAAGACAGTTATAAAGTTGGCAATTTTTATGTAAGGAGCTATGGGTAAAGTGAATTGAATCGCTCAATTTCAGTTGCTATAATTTCAATGCAGTTCTCTGGACAAGAGGTATATACCTAGTTTTTAGTTTTTATTTCCCCAAAAAGGGGAGATGTAGTGGTAGTTGATAGTGTTATTCCTATGTCACTCAGTTAGCTACTCTCGCATGGGAGGAGTTCACCTGCTGTTCAATGAAGTTCAGTTAAATATCCCGCATGCAGGTGTACTGGTGTTCTCTGCACTCTCCCTTAGTATCAAATACAATAGTCACAGGGAGAACATGCAACTCCACACAGACAGCACCAAGGTCAGAATTGAATTTGGTTCTCCAGCAGTTCCAAAGTCTACACTACAGGGGAGGATTTGCCCATCTTAAATGGACCACCCTTAATATTTAATCCCACCTTTTTCATGTTCACCTTCTCAAGGCTACCCAAGATGTCATTATGTTCCTCTCTATCCCAGGTCGATGGAACTGCCCACTTCTGGCAACACCACCAGTCTCACCAGCCCTTTTACATCCCCTAGATCTTTGAATATTAAAGCAAAAAGGGAAATCGCAAGAGTGAGGAGCCCAGATGAAAGGTTAGCCCTGTTCTGGTTGACTAGCAGAGCAGATATAGCCTACTCCGTCTGCTTCTAAATTTCTCCACTGCGCCTAGCCATCTGCAGATTTTAGAAATGGCCGAATTTGTGTAGATCTGGTTGGCTTCAAAATCCTCTTCCAGTTGCCTCAACTGGCAGAGTGAATGAGGCAAAAGTTGAAACTAGGACGTGGGAGGGGAGACCAGGAATGGCTGGTGGGAATAGGACCCTGAGGAAGATGGGTCAGAGAGTCAGGACAGTGTGTTCGGGGGGTGGGGGGGATGGGGATTGAAGATGGTGTGTGTTATGGCCTAATTCTGCTCTTGTGTGTTATGGAATAAGGAATAGTGAAACCACATAGCAGACTCTAGGAGTCAATGGACCTCTTAAGCTTTGGGAGAAATTCCTTACATGACAGCAGACAGGTCAGACACAGAATGAAGCTCCCTCTGTACTATCCCATCACACTCTCCCATAGGAGCAGAATTAGGCCACTCAGCCCATTGAGTTGCTCTGCGATTCCATCATGTGTGAACTATAAGCCCATCCTCTCAATCCCATTTTCCAATGTTCTCTCCATAACCTTTAATGCCCTGACTAATCAAAAAGCTATCAACCTCCACTTTAAATTTATATAATGAATTGGCCTCCACAGCTATCCATGACAATTAATTCCATAGATCTTCACCCTCTGGCTAAAGAAATTCCTCCTCAACTCTCTTCTACAGGAATATCATTCTACTTGGAGGCTGTGCCTTCACATCACAGACTCTCTCACTATGTGAAACATTCTCTCCTTGTGCACACTATCTGGGCCTTTCAATATTTTGTTAGGTTTAATAAGAACCTGAACTCCCCACCCCTACACACACACCAATGCTCTAAACTCCAGCGAGTACAGGCCCAGAGCTATCAAACTCCCTTCATACGTTAACACTTTTATTCCTGTGAATCTGTTATGGGCCTTCTCCAATGCCAGCACATTTTTTCATATATAATGGGTCCAAAAGCAGTCACAATACTTGAAGTGCAGTCTGACCAGTGCTTTATAAAGCTTCAGCATTACATCCGTGTTTTTATATTGTAGTCCTCTCAAAATAAATGTTAACATTGCACTTTCCTTCTCAACTTGCAAGCTAACCTTTAGGGAGTCCTGCACAAGGTCTCCCAGGTCCCTTTGCACTTCAGATTTTTGAATTTTCTCCCCATTTAGAAAATAATCTCTGCCTTTATTCATTCCACCAAAGTGCATGACCATACACTTCCCTACACTTTATTCTCCTAATCTGTCCAAGTCCTTCTGCAGACTCCTTGCATCCTCAGCACTACCTGCCCCTCCACCTATCTTTGTATCATCCACAAACTTGGCCTCTGTCATCCAAGTCATTGACATCTAACGTGAAAAGAAGTGGTCCCATCACCAACTACTGCAGAACACTGCATCACTGGCAGCCAATCAGAGAAGGCCCCCTTTGCCCCCTGCCAGCCAGCCAATGCTCTATCCATGCTAGTATCTTTACCATGGGCTCTTATCATGTTTAGCAGCCTAATGTGTGGCACCTTGTCAAAGGCCTTCAGAAAATCCAAGTTCACAACATCAACCAATTCTCCTTTGTCTATCCTGCTTGTAATTTTCTCTAAGAACCCTAACAGATTTAGCAGGTAATTTTTTCCCCTTGAGGAAACTATGCAGAATTTGGCCTATTTTATCATGTGCCTTCAATTACCCTGAAACTTCATCCTTAATAATGGACTCCAACATCTTACCAACTGCTGAAGTCAGGCTAACTGGTCTATGATTTCCTTTCTTCTGCCTTTTTCCTTTCTTATAGAGTAGAGCGACATTTGCAATTTTCCAGTCCTACAGAGCCATACCAGAACCCAGTCCTTCACAATCTCTTCAGCCACCTCTGTCAGATTGCTGGGGTGTACACCATCTGGTCCAGGTGACCTACCTACCTTCAGACCTTTCAGTTTTCCAAACACCTTCAATGACACTCACTTCTGCCCCTTGATGCTCCAATTTCTGGCATACTGCTGGTGTCTTGTACAATGAAGACTGGCGCAAGATATTTATTCAGTTCATACACCATTTCTTTGACCCCCCATAACTAACTTTCCAGCATCATTTTCCAGCAGTCTGTTATCCACTCTTGCCTCTCTTTTACTCTTTATATATCCAGGAAAAAAAAGATTTTGGTATGCACTTTTATATTATTGGCTTGCTTACCTTCAAATTTCATCTTTTCTTTCCTTATTGCTTTTCGTAGTTACCTTCTGTTGGTTTTTAACAGTTTCCCAATCCTCTCTCTGCTCACTAACTGTTTTGATATTAGACATAAGATCTGGGAACAGAACTAGGCCGTTCAACTCATTGAGTTGTTCTGCCATTTGATCATGGCTGATCCATTTCCCTCTCAAACTGATTCTCCTGCCTTCTCCCTAAACCTTTCACACCCTGACATATCAAGAATCCATCAACCTCCTCCTTGAATACACCCAGTGACATGGTCTCCACAGCCACCTGTGACAATGAATTCCACAGTCACCCCACCCTCTAGCTAAAGAAATTCCTCCTCATTTCCATTCTCAATGGATGCCCTTCTGGTCCTAGATTTCTTCACTATAAGAAACATCCTCTCCACATTCACTCTTTCCAGGCCTTTCAACATCCCCCACCCTACCACCCATTCTTCTAAATTTCACATTTCACATAATTTCACATCCATCAAATGCTCCTCATAACAGCTCACAATACTTTAAGTGAGTCCTCCCCAATGCTTTATAAAGCCTCAGCATTACATCCTTGTTTTTATATTTTAGTCCTCTCGAAATGAATGCTAACATTGCATTTACTTAACTCACCACCAGCCCAACCTGCAAATTAACTTTCGGGGAATCCTGCACAAGGACTCCCAATTTTCTTTGCACCTCAGATTTTTGAATTTTCTCCCCATTTAGAAAATATTTTCTGTCAAAGTGCATGACCATACACTTCCAGACACTGTATTCCATTGGCCACTCCTTTGTCCATTCTCCTAATCTGTCCTTCTGTAGCCTCTCTATTTCCTCCAAACGTTATGTCCCTCCACCTATCTTCATATCATCTGTAAACTTGGCCAGAAAGCCATCAATTCCATCATCCAAAACATTGAGATACAACATATATATATTTTTTAAATGGTCCCAACATAGACCCCTGTGGAACACCACTAGCCACCAGCAGCCAGTCAGAAAAGGCTCCCATTACTTGTTATTTACTCTTTGCTTCCTGCCCTCACTTTTACTTTTATGCTGCTTTGACTTTCTGTGTCAGGCAGATTTGCCTTAACCTCCCTTTAGAATCCTTCTTTAGGACGAATCCATAGTGCACCTTCAGAATTTCTCCCAGAAACTATAGTCATTGCTGCTCTGCCATTATTCCTGCTAGTATCTCATTCTAATCAACTCTGACCAGCTCCTTTCTCATCTCTCTAAATTCCTTTTACTCCACTGTAATACTGACATATCTGATATTAACCTCTCCCTCAAACTGTAGGGTTAATTCTAACATATTATAATCACTGTCTCCTAATCCAGTTTATTACTCAACACCCGATCTGGAATTGCTTTTATCCCTAGTGGGTTTAGTGACAAGCTACTCGAAAAAGCCATCTTGAAAGCAGTCTACAAATTCCTTCTCTTGGGAGCCAGCACCAACCTGATTTTTTGAGTTAAGCTATTTCTATTTAGAACAGTCCCACCACACACTCCAGGGCTGGACAACAGTGGGCAGGCCCTGGACATCTTTGAACAACATACACAAAATGCTGGGCTGAGAAGGAAAATAAATAGCTGCCACTTTGGCCTAAGAACTTTCATCATCATTTTGTGTGTTGCTCAAGATTTCCAGCTTCTGCAGAATCTTTCACATCTCCAGACATACTTTGTAGGTGGGAATATTTCAGCTGGGCTTGTGGAGAGTGGGAAAGAATCTCAGGGCAATGTGATGATGTAGCCCTGAAGAGGTGTGGGTCAGACCCTCAGTTTCATGAAGTGAATGCTCCCTGTGCATCTGCCCTTCAGACAGGAATGTGAAATGGGTTCCTTCCCAGAACAAACTACCAAATGTTGCAAAACTCATGTGGGCAGATTGAAGACGACAACTAGTAATGTAGCAGGAATTATTTCATTGTTTGAAAAAAATAAATTCAAACTTTGCCATTGAAGTTAAAACCATTGGTGAACTGATTGTTTCTTTTACACACATCAAGACATTTATAAATATACATTATATACAAAATAATTTTATAAAAGTATAAAGTTCAGTGCTTTACATTTAAATTAATTATGAAATACCAACCTTAAAAAAATATTGATTGTCTTGCTGCTCATTTGCCAGTGATTTGAAGGAATCTGCTCAGTCTGTACATTAGAGTCTGTCCCATCTTTTGTCCAGACCATCCTCTGCCTGTGCAGTCACAGGGAAGTGCTCAGACAGTGAATGAGGCATAGTCTGTTGTTGATCTCCAGCTCACTGCCAGTTGCTCCCTCAGGAAGGTCCACCCCAGCTCCTCTTCTTCACAACGAGAGTCAGCTTGCCCAGCGCTCGGTGACGGGCAGTTGTTGTCAGTCTCCAAGATTCAGCCGTCGGAGAAGGGTCTAAAAACTCCTAATCCTCCGCCTCCGCTCGACAACTGATGCCTTTCACAAACAGATAAAATAGCGTTGCAGAGCCGCTGGCAACCTGTGCAGTGTGCAGCCTCTCCTCATCAGTCTTACACCTACAGAGAGGAAAAGGAGGCCAATCACAATCAGAAACACCTTTGTCTTCTTTTGCACACTAACTTGTCAGCCTTTGTTCATGTATAAATTTTCATAAATTCTATTTGTATATCTTTATTTCTCGGTAAATGTTCACGAATATTAATCTCAGGTAGTATTTGGTAACACTTATTACTTTGACTTTGCACTGTCCCTGATGACGGGCTGTGAAGAGCTAAACGTTTACCAGCAGCACAGATCTGGGATTCGTCAACCTTGGAATGACCCAGCTCATAGTCAGCTCCGTGGGCCAAACTGGGAGTCATAGAACCCTGGCCAAACTGCAATCACTGCGCTCTTCTAAAGCAGACCCACAGGTTAGCGCTGTGGTCACCGCTGAAGAAGTGGTGCCTTGATCCGAGTAGCTGAGAGCCCGGCTCAGGGAGTTAACCGGCTGGTTGTCTCGTTGCTTCAGTAAAACACATAGGAGGGCTAATCCCCCAACGTCCTGAAGTCTCTCCAGACTGACATCATTTCAACAGGTCACGTCAATTTTGTCTGTGCATTCTCTCAGTGCAAATAATCCATGTTACAATGGTGAATGTAGTTCACTGGTTAGGCAGACTCTTGGCACACCTCATGAGGGGCAAATGTAAATTTGTTCTTTTCTATTCCCCACGGGAGACTACTCATAATTAATTTAAATGTGCCAGTGTGAGTGGAGCTCCCACCCAGCACTGGGTCCTTTGCCCTGCAGATCACTGTTCCTCTGATACTACTGCTTAAACATGTCCAACACAGCCAATTCCAAATCCCACCACCCTCATCCCCCCTCTAATCCTTCTGCCAGTCACTTTAAATCTCTGCTCCATGTGCCTGACCTGTTGCTGAGGTAAGTGGGCCTTTCCCAGTAACTCTGCCTGGGGTCGCCTCAGCTCCTCCATGCCTACATTTCCCAGTGGTGACAATGCCTTTGTAGTTGCAGTCCAATGGACTGAACAGCACCTTGTACTCCACTTGGGTAATCAACAACCCAGAGGTTATAAACACTGAATTTTCCCATTTCAAGTAACCCACATCTCCATGAACCATTCCTATTCCCACCAGCCCATCCATAATCTCTTGCCTGCTCTGTTCACCTTTCCACCCTCCCCCTTGGCGTTACCTAAACTTGTTACCTTCCCCTTCCTGGTCCCATCTGCCCATCACCCAAACTCCTATCCCCTGGGTCTTTTCCATTGGTTTATAATTGTTATCCCCCCACCTGGTCCAATCTGCCCATCATTCCTCCTCATGTGGACCCACCTATCCCTTCCAGTTCCTACCTCCCCTCCTCCCTCCTCTTTAAACCAACTATCTCCCCTCTACACTCACAGTCCTAATGCAGGTTTTCAATTGTCCGTCTAGTCCCACAGTTGCTGCCTAGCCACTGAGTTTGTTTTCTCTTCCCCCTACTTTTAACATTGTCCATTTCTTCTGCACTCTCTCCTGTGCTTCCCAGTAATGTGGTGACTGAACCCATACACACTACTCAAGATGTGGCCAATGCTACGTACTGGCAGTTGTAGCTATCCTCCCCTGTTCCTGTATCCCAGCCAACAAAGGAAAACATCCCTTGTGCCTTTTCATTCACCTCACTGACAAACCCTTGCTTCATTATGCCATATCTGATTATCACCTCCACCACAGTGCCCTGTGGCTGCTTCTCTTTTTCCTTCCCACCTTCATTCTCTAAAACTAAATCTGCAATTACACCCATCAGGTTTCTGCAGATGTACTGCGGGGAGCATTCTGACTGGCCACATAACCATCTGGTATGGAGCCTCCACTATGTAGGACTGAAAGAGGCTGCAGAGGGTCGTAGACTCAGCCAGCTCCATCACAGGCTCAAACCTCCCCACCATCAAGGACATCTTCAAAACCTAGTGCCTCAAGGAGGCAACATTCATCATTGAGGACCCTCACTATCTGGGACATGGTCTCCTCCCACTACTACCATAGGGGAGGAGGTACAGGAGCTTGAAGACGCATGCTCGGTGTTTTAGGAACAGCTTCTTGCCTTCACCATCAGATTCCTGAATGGACAATGAACCCATGAACACTATTCTTCTTTTGCACTTTTCTTGTAGTGATTTTTATGTATTGCAGTGTTGCTTCTGCAAAACAGCAAACTTGGCTCGATACAGTATGGTCTGTCAGTGATAATAACCTGATTGTAATTCCCATCCTGCAGACTGGTTTGAAATTCTATGCCACTTGTACCTTTCCCACTGACAGTGTCCCAGTTTACATGGAAATCTCCAACATCCACATTTCTCTGGCATTTGATTGTGGGCTTGGTGCACCTCAAACTGCCTGCAGGGCTACAACTTCCATTATTATGATGCAAGCTTCTCTGTTGTTCAGTGAAAGAATCACAATCTTGGGGATGCTCAGCCCTCCAAATGCATGTCCATCCACCCATTTACACCAATCTCATTTTATTCTCTTCACATTCTCATCAGCCTCTGCCACTCTGCACCCCCCCCCCCCCCAAGTTTCTATCCTTCACCTGCACTCTAGGGGCAGTTTGCAGTTTACAGTGGCTGGTTAACCTATTGCCTTGCACATCTTTGGGATGTGGGAGGAAACCGGATCACCAGGACGAAATGCACATGGTCTCAGGCAGAATGTGTAGTTCCACTGTTTCCACGTGAGAGGATTGAACCCACGTCTCTAGTGCAGTGAAGAAGCAATTCTATCAGCTGTGCCACTGCACCACCAACCTTGGTGGTAAATCTTTCAATGCATTGTTCCTTCTCTCAGCTGTCGTCTGTTCTGGTGCATTGAGAGTGGAGTCTGATCTTGGCGGACCAGCCCTATGCCCAAGCAGATATTTCTCTCCAGGTACCTGTCCTCATCCAGCTGACAACTGGCTCCATTACAGAGTTCCCTCTTAGCTCGTTCCCCTCTGCGTACCTCAGTGGTGATGTCGTTCTGCCAGCTCTCTCCAATGCGAGACATGCTCTGGTACTTCAGGTCACAGGCACAGGCTATCGTGGATATTCTGCATGACAGCTTTTCACTGCTAAACAAAGAGACAAGGACAGGTGAGAACACAGCTGGCCAGATGGAGCACCAACACTAAAGTCATGGGAGACAGTCCCATGGAACAGTGCTGCTGCAGCCCTTGTTCATCTACAGGAAATACAAAACACCTTCCTTGACATCTGTACTGCTGACCAGCCTATAGCTCCACACTGTCACCCAACCTGCACGTCCAGTCTTCACATCCAAGAGGTTGTCAGTGTCGAGCTAATGCATCCCATTAGAGAGCACGTTTACAGGAAATATTGAGCAAGCCAAGGATTTTCTATTTGGAACCAAGGAGGATGAGAGGTGACTTGATAGAGGTGTATAAGATGAGAGGCATTGATAGAGTAGACACCCAGACCTTTTTCCCAGGATGGAAATGGCTAATAATTTTTAAGGTGATTGGTGTAAAGTCTAGGCAAGATGTCAGAGCTAGGTTTTCTTTTAAACACAGACAGTGGTGGGAGCATGGGATTTGGGGTGGTAGTAGAGGCGGATACATTAGGAACATTTAAGAAACTCTTGGGCACATGGACAAAAGTAAAATGGTGGGCTGTGTGGGAGGAATGGGTTTGACTGATCTTGGAGCAGGTTAAAAGGTCGGCAGAACATCATGGACCAAAGGGCCGAAGGGCCGTACTGTTCTATGTTCTGTTCACAAAGCACCAGTGCTGCTCATGAACAATATGCCTTCTGGTGTTTGCAGGGCTGTTACACACTGAGTAAGGACTACAGAGGGGCTGTGCTCATCGAGCCTTAGCAATTGACTGCACCGAATTTGTACATCTCTCTGCACACATTCTTACAGCCTAGACTTCCCAGTCAATGGCACTCCTCTGTGGACATGTCATTGTACAGGAACTCCAACAAGTTTTGGGCAAGCCAAAGAGCATCTTTCACTGAATATCTTCCAGCAGTACTCAGTGGTGACCCTGGGAACACCGCATAGATCAGAGAGGCCTCCATTGCATTTGATGAGGACCCTGCATTCTTTTTCAGAGCCTCTGTGCAAATGCACGGTTGGCAGGTAATCGTCTCATTCTCCAGGCAGCTATGCATCAGGAGTGAGACTGACCACACAGGAAGGATCCGATAGGGGGTACCCCACTCACCACCAGCCAAGTGAGGCCCTGGTGCTTGCTGAGATAACAGTGTGCTCAGGGAACTCTACCACAGAATCTATTGTGTCCTTCTCCTGTGGTATGGTATCTGTTCTGTGCTCACCACTGCCTGATGTACTTGTGCTCAAAGGTGTTTTCCTGAAGGAAGCTTTCCTCAAGGATGTTGTGTGGCAACATCTATCAGAGTGGACCACTATGTGCCAACAAGCCCAGACCAGGACAGATAGAACCCCACAGGTGGAGAGATGTGGTGCCTGTGTCTATGCATGGCTTGCAGTTCCACACCAAAGGATGAGGATGAATTTGGTTAGACTTCCTCCCCCAGTCTCTGGGGATATCCATCTTCACCTGTTGGACACATTCCATGGTAGAGGATTGGTTGTTTGAGCCAAGGTGGATGAACAGACTATAGGGCAGCATTCACGCCAAGCTGGGCAACACCAAGAGCAACTCGCACCTGATGACCAGTTTCATTCCTTCCCATCGAGAGGAAGCACCACTCTCACCACCCCAGTTTCCTTTTGACCTTCCCCAATTGCTCCACCCATTTCTTGTGACATGCCTTGGGGCTTCTGAACCAGATCACCAGCACACTCAGGTAGTCAGACTTGGTGATGGACCCAGCTGCCAAAGAGCATGGCTTTACTCTTCCTGCAATTACTTCACTCTGGCCCCTGACACCAGAGCGAACTGGTGGCAGATGCTGATCGTTCTGCCTCCAGCAGAAGACACTGACCTCATCCATGTACAGGAAGGCTTTGATCTGCGTGCTCCCACTGCCCAACAGGCTTATGCCCATGTCTTTCTGAATGGATTGGGCACAGGGTTGCAATGGCATGTTCCTCCTGTGGGAGATTGAGTGTCCCTGAGAACTATGTCTACAGGGCGTACGTCCAATTGCAGCTCCTCTCAGACCATGTGGATCAGTAGCTGGACTCAGGGAGGAGCATTTGGGGGGGGCAGGGGATCATAGACAGGAGTTTCAGGGAAGTGGTCAAACCAGATGTTCAACTAGCTAGGTGAGTGACCGCCGGGAGGAACAGGCAGGTAATACAGAGAACTACTCCTCTCCAACAAGGATACTGTTTTGGATACCAATTGCACCTCAGGCCAAGTCAGTGGCACCACACTGGCTCCGTTGCACAGGAGCGCGAGTCGAAGACTAGGCAAGCAATAGTGAAGGTGGATTCTACAGTCAGGGGCACAGTTTCTGTGACCCCAGGATTGTGTGTCACCTCCCTTGTGACACGGTCAAAAATGTTTGAGTGGGAACAGGGCATCCTGAGGGGGAAGAGTGAGCAGCCAGAGATCACGGTCCATACTGGTACTAACAACATCAGCTGGAAGGGAGGTGAGGGAGTCACCTAGAAAGATTTAAAAAAAAAACAGAACATTCTTCTAGGGTGATCATCTCAGAGTTATTCTCTGTGTCACGTGCTAGTGAGGCAAGAAATAAGAAAATAGCGCAGTGGCAAGGAGCTGGTGCAGGGAAGACAGCTTCAGCTGTCTGGAACATTGGGATCTCTTCCAGGCCCAAAGCGGGTTATACCCAAACAGGAACGGCACCAATAATCCCACAGGTAGGTTTGCTAGTACTACTCAGAAGGGTTATATCAGTGTGGCGGAGGGTTTGGAACTGGAGAAATTGGTCAACAGGTGGGGCAATTGAGAAGTTAGAGGTTAAGTCAAGTGAGTATAAAGGGGTAAACAGGCAGGGACAGACAATGAATGGCAGGAATGTTGATCTGATGTGTATTTACTTTAATGAAAGGGGTTTAAATAGGCATTGTAGATTATTCTAAAGTCTGGATTGATGCATGGAACGTAAATTTGCAGCCATTCCAGAGAGTTGGTTGAGAGCAGGTAGGACTGGAAGCTGAGCATTACAGGACATTGATATTTTAGATGCAACAGAGTGGGAGAGTTGCAATACTGATCAGGGAGAATGTCACTGCTCAGTTGAGAAAGGATATCTTTGAGAGCCAACCAAGTGAGACTGGAGTTCAGGAATAAGAAAGGTGAAATCATTATGGGACTATACTATAGGCCTCGTAAAAGCTAGAAGGAACAGATATGCAGGCAGGTCATTAGAAGATACAAAATCAACAAGGGGGCGGTTCAACACTTAATATTGACTGCAGCTCCCTTAGTGCCAGGGCTTAAAGAGAGCAAAATTGGTTAAGTCAAGGAAGGAGCAATACAAGACCTTGGGAATGAGCCTGCCTAGGTGTTCAGAGTCTCAGCAGGTGGGCATTTTGGACTATAATTCCATAGTCATGGATTTGGTTAAGACTAGACCTCAGGAGAAAGTGCTAAATTGGGGGTAGTCTAATTAACACAGTATTAGGCAGCAGGAGCTGGATAGAGTGATTAGGAAGAGCTGTTTCAGGGTAAAAACCACATCTGACCCTGGGCAGATCATTAGAGTACATGACAATTACAAAGGAAAATGAAGCACAAGTAAGGTTTAGGAAGCTGAAATTGGACCGGCTCTTGTCCAATTAAGATTGGAGATTTAGGAGAAATCTTGTCCAGTAAAGGAAGCAAGAAAGAATGTAAACAAATTAGGAGGGCTAAAAGGGATCACAATATCCTTGGCTACTAGGATTATGGAGAACGCTAAAGCGCTTTAAAATAGGTTAGCTAGGGAAAGGGTAGATGCAGGCAAAAAACTAAGGAGAGAAGTTATGCTGCAGTCAGAGGGAATTGGGCAAAGTCCTTAATCACTGAGGAAAAGGACATGAATGATGGTGAGTTTAGGGGGATATTTACTGTTATTTAGAAGGTGGTGGTGTTGGGGGTCTTGAAAAACATTAAGCCTCCATGGCCTAATAGGATCTATCCCAAGATAGAAACATAGAAATCCTACAGCACAATACAGGCCCTTCGGCCCATAAAGCCGTGCTGAACATGTCCTTACCCTAGAAATTACCTAGGGTTACCCATAACCCTCTGTTTTTCAAAGCTCCATGCACCTATCAAGGAATCTCTTAAAAGATCATAGCTGCCTCCACCATTGTTGCCAGCAGCCCATTCCACGCACTCACCACTCTCTGCATAAAAAACTTACCCCTGACATCCACTCTCTACCTACTTCCAAGCACCTTAAAACTGTGCCCTCTCGTGTTAGCCATTTCAGCCCTGAGAAAAAGCGTCTGACTATCCACACAATCAATGCCTCTCATCATCTTGTACACCTCTATCAGGCCACCTCTCATCCTCCGTCACTCCAAGGAGAAAAGGCCAAGTTCACTCAACCTA
The DNA here is from genome assembly GCF_048418815.1 of Hemitrygon akajei. NCBI lineage: Eukaryota > Metazoa > Chordata > Chondrichthyes > Myliobatiformes > Dasyatidae > Hemitrygon > Hemitrygon akajei. Next base: position 95,110,314 of record NC_133126.1, read on the forward strand.
TTCTCATAAGGCATTCTCGCCAATCCAGGCAACATCCTTGTAAATCTCCTCTGCATCCTTTCTATGGTTTCCTCATCCTTCCTATAGTGAGGCAACCAGAACTGAGCACAGTACTCCAAGTGGGGTCTGACCAGGCTCCTATATAGCTGCAACGTTACCTCTCGGCTCCTAAACTCAATCCCACGATTGATGAAGGCCAATGCATCGTATGCCTTCTTAACCACAGAGTCAACCTGCACAGCAGCTTTGAGTGTCCTATGGACTCAGACCCCAAGATCCTTCTGATCCTCCACACTGCCAAGAGTCTTACCGTTAATACCATATTCTGCCATCATATTTGACCTACCAAAATGAACCACCTCACACTTATCTGGATTGAACTCCATCTGCCACTTCTCAGCCCAGTTTTGCATCCTATCAATGTCCCGTTCTAACCTTTGACAGCCCTCCACACTATCCACAACACCCCCAACCTTTGTGTCATCAGCAAATTTACTAACCCATCCCTCCACTTCCTTGTCCAGATACTGAGGAAAGCAAAGCAGGAGATTGCTGGAACTTAGAGAGATTTATGTATCATCTTTAAGCATGGTGCTAGAAGACTGGAGAAGAGCCCATATTGTTCTATTGTTTAAGAAGGGCAACAGGAGAATTAATGACTGATTAACTTTACACCAATTATAGTTAAATTACTACAGAAGATTCCTAGGAACAGAACTTGCTTACGTTTGGAAAATCATGGACTTATGTGGGACAGTCAGCTTGGCTTTGTGCAGGGACAGTTCTGCCTCATGAGTATGATTCAGTTTTTTTTATAACAAAGAACACGATGAAAATGATTGACAAGATTAGGGAGGTGTATGTTCTCTACATCCACTTCAGTAAAACATTTGACAAATTCCTTCACAGTAGTCTGGTCCAGAAGGATTTGTCAAATGGGATCCATGATACGTTGGTAAATTGGATCCAAAATTGGCTTGGTTGTAGAAGATAGAGGGTAGTGATGGAGGGCTGTTCTCCTGCCTGCACGTCTATGACCAGTGACGTTCCAGAAGGATCAGCGCCAGGACCCCAGTTTGTGATATACATTAATGATCTAGATGAAATTGCAAGATACCTGATCAGTAAGTTTGTAGACTTCATGAAAATTGGCAGAGTTATGGATACTGAAGAAGTTGTCAAAGGATTCAATAGGATATAGATCAGCTGGAAATATGAGCAGGAAAATGGGAGGCAAGGTGATGCATTTTGGGAGGTCAAATGTGAAAGGATAGAGTAAATGACAGGAGCCTTAGAGCATTGATTCACTTGGGATTCAAGTTCATAGCTCCCTCAAAATGGCAACACAAGTGGTAGGGTGGTAAAGATGGCCTATACCATGCTCAAGGTTAAAAGTTGTCAAGCAAAGTTTCACTAGCGTAAAACTTTGGTCCGGCCACTTTTGGAGTTCTGGTGGCTGTATCACGAGAGAGAGTGAAGGCTTTGTTGAGGTTCATTATGCTGCTGCTAAGATGAACTGTAACAGCTATAAGGAGAGGTTGGACAAACTTGGCTTGTTTTCTTGGAAAACAAGTACATAAAATTATGAGTGACATAGACCGGGTAGATAGAGTCTTTTCCCCAAGGATGGAAATGGGCGTTGATTTCAGGTGAGATGGTGCAAGTTTAAAGGAGATTTATAAAGCAAGTTTTCTTCCCCCCACACAAAGAATGGTAGTTCCCTGGACACAATGTTAGGGGAGTTGGTAGAAGCAGAAATGATAGTAGTGTCTGAAGAGACATATAGACAGGCATACGAGCAGGCAGGGGATAGAGGGGTACAGACCAAATGATGGAGAGGTCTGTTTCATATTGTTGTCTATTGATTTGGACTGCAAGATTGATGTGTGTATAGAGCAAATGAGATCTAATTCCCTCCCTAAGCACATCCCTCATATACACAAATGATATTCAATCGAAGGTATTTCCTTGGTCCAAATTGCCCATGGCTCTTCACAGTTTTATGTGAACTATGTCCCCAGCAGAAACACATCCCCATTTTGTAGCCCAGCCCACAATTTGAACATGAATGTAGGTGTGATGAGCTCCACACAGAAGCTGGTGACGTGAATGGTGAGGATGACTGTCTAAGGCTACTATAGATCAGACGTAAAGACTTGGGAAGTATTGGCAGATGGAATTTAATCCCCACTCGTGCAAGGCGATGCAGTTTTGGAGAGGAAGTGTACAGTTAAATGGTATGGCACTAAGGAGTGTTCATGGACAAAGAGCCTTGGGGTTAAGATCCACAGCTCCTGAAAATGGCAGTGGTGAAGAAGGCAACTAGCCTGTTTGCCTTCTCAGTCGAGGCATAGATTATAAATGTTGGGACATTATGGTGTGACTTTACAAAATACTGGTTAGGCTGCACTTGAGGTCAGAGGTGGAAGACAAGAGGGAGGTGCTTTAATGAGACTGACTGGAAGGATTTTTTTAAAAACAGAAAGTGGTTGATATCTGAATGCATTGCCAGAGGGGGTGGTGCAATTAGATACAATCACTACATTTAGGAGCCATTTAGACAAGCACATAAACAGACATGGATGTCCTAAAGTGGGCAAATGGTTAGTGAAGACAGGCAAAAGAGTCGGCAGGAACACTGGACCTCAGAAAATGGGATAATTTGTTATTAAGTACAAGAGTCAACTGGACAGCAGGCCCTCTACAATCCCCAGAAACTCTCCTCCCACAGCACAGTTCTCCCTCGATACCGCCCCTCCCACAGTGTGAAGCTCCCTCAGCATGGCTCCTCCCATGGTGCAATGCTCCCTCTGTATTGTCCTTCTCAATGTTACGCTCCCCTAGTATTCCCCTGCCACATTGCGTGGTGCTCCCTTACTCCTTTCCCATGCCACTGTGTACACATCTCGTGTTGCTGCCCCTGCCACATTGCGTGACTGGCTCACTGCTCCAGTGTATTCAGTAGTATCTTCCCAGATGGCAGTGCTCATCACTGCACCTCCCACTCGTGGAGATAAAAGAACGGGATGATTACTTTGATAGGATTGGATTACGGGCAGCCCATTTGTTGGCAGGATTTAGAACAACAAATGTAGGGAGATTGCAAATAGTTGTAATAATAAGATTTGTACTAGTAAGTGATTTAAATTTCTCTCACATTGTCTGGGACTGACATACTGTAAACTGCTTAGAATGGATAGAATTTGTTAAATGTGGCCAGGAAATTTTTATTTTCAAATACTGTGTCGATGGCCGACTAAATAGAGGGCAACACCGGATCTCCTGTTGGACAATGAAGCTGGGCATTCTATTAGTTTTAAAGTAGTCAAGGAAAAAGATAGGACTGATCACGAGTTAAAAAAATCCTAAATTGAGGCAAAGCAAATTTTGATGGCATTAGTCAGGAACTTGTAAAAGTTGATTGGGAGAGGCAGTTCATGGGTAAAGGGACATCTAGCAAATGGGAGGCTTTAAAAGTAAGACAGGGAGAATTGGGACATTATGTTCTTGCTAGAGTAAAGGGCAAGGCTGACAGGATTGGGGAGCTTGGTTGACAAGGGATATTGAGGCATTGGTCAGAAAAAAGGATGAGGCTTGTGACAGGAATAGGCAGCTGGATTCAAGTGAATACTTTGAGGAGTACAAGAGATGTAGGTGTTCACTTTGGGAAGTAGGAGGGTAAAAAGGCAAGTGGATCTGGTTGGCAAGGTTAAGAAAAATCCTAAAAGATTCTACAAGCAAATTAAGAGCAAAAGTTTAATTAAAGAATAGATCCCCTTAACATGAATGTAGAAATCTTTGTGCAGAGCCAAAATGAGCCTACTTGTCCATCTGCTTGTCATGAAAGATACAGAATTAAGGGGAATGACTGGTGATGTACTAGAACATATCCACATTACAACAGAGGAGATGCTGGTGGTCTTAAAGTGTATTAAGGTGGAGAAATCCCTAGGGTGTGATCATTTGCATCCTGGGACATCGTGGGAAGCCGTGGAAGAATCTGCAGAGATATTTGCATCATTTTTAGCCATGGATGAGGTTCTTAAAGACTGGGGATGGCTAATGCTGCACCTTTATTTAAGAAGGGCTGCAAGGACAAACCACAAGATGGCAAGTCTCACATCAGTTGGTCTTTGGCTCACAGTGCTGTGTCAACCTTTCAGCCTAATCCAAGATCATTCTAACCCTTTCCTCCCACAGAGCTCTGCATTTTTCTTTGATCCATTTGCCAATCCAGAAGTTAAATGTCCCTAATGTATCTGCCTCTACCACCACCCTGGCAGGGAATTCCACACACTAACACTGTAAAAACTGCCTCTGACATCCCTATACATTCCTCCAATCAATTTAAAGTTATGTCCCTTTCATAAAAACTATTTCTGCATGGGAAAAATTGTTTACTTGATCCATGTCTCTTATTATTTTATACACCTCTATCACATCACCTCTCATCTTCCTTCGCTCCATAGACAAAAATCTAGCCCACTCAACCTTTCCTTATAAAACATGCTCTCTAATCTGGGCAGCATTCTGGTAAATCTCTTCTGCACCCTCTAAAGCTTCCACATCCTTCTTACAGGGAGACAACCAGAAATAAAAATACTCCAAGTGCAGTCCAACCAGGGTTTTATAAAACTGCAACATTACCATACGGTTCTTGAACTCAGTTCCCTCGACGACTGAAGGCCAACACACTACATGCCTTCTTAACAACCCTATCAACTTGTGTGGCAACTTTGAGGGATCTATGGACATGGACCTCAAGATCTCTCTGTTCCTCCACACTGCTAAGAAATCTGCCACTAACCCAGTACTTTGCCGTCATGTTTGACCTTCTAAAGTGAATGACTTCATACCTTTCTAAATTGAACTCCAGCTGCCACTTCTCAACACAACTGTGCAACCTATCAATGTCCCGTTGTAACCTACGACAATCTTGTACACTTTCCACAACACCACCCAATCTTCATGTCATCTGCAGACTTGCTGACCCAGCCTTCCGCTTTCAAGTCATCTGTATATATATATATAGCAAATTCTGAATCCACACATCCAAGTTTCCCTGGATTCCATGCCTCCCGACTTTGAGTGAGCCTACCTTGGGGAACCTTGTCAAATGCCTTACTAAAATCAATATACACCACACCTTCTGCTCTACCTTCATTGATACATTTGTCACTTCTTCAAAGAATTCAGTTAGGCTCATCAGACCTGACCTGCTCCATACAAAGTCACAATGACTGTCCCTATTCAGATGATCTCCAAATGCTCGTAAATCCTGCCTCTAAGAATCCTCTCCAATAATTTACCCACCATGGACCAAGACTCATTGGTCTACAATTCCAGGATTATCCCTATTACCTTTCGTGAACAAAGGAATATCACTTGCCACCCCCCACTGCTTCAGCATTACTACTGAGCCGAGTGCGGACAAAAAGATCACTGTCAAAGGTGTAGCAATCTTTTCCCTCACTTCCCATAGTAACCTATCCTGTCCAGCCCCAAGGACGTTCCTATCCAGAAGTTCCAGCACATCCTCTTTCTGAACTTTGAATGTTTCAGCATATCAGCCAGTTCTATGCTGACCTTACATTCGTCAGGATCCCTCTCACTGGTCAATACTGAGGCAAAGTATTCATTAAGGACCTCCCCTAGTGGGGTCCATAGAATTCTCCCGATAAAGTGATTGCTCCCTTCCCATTTCATACTCCTACCCTCACTGACACAGTAGACAATCTCTCCAGGATCGTGCCTCACAAATCTTACTGACTTCTCTTGAAGAAGTAACAAAGAAGATTACAGGGAACGCGAGATAGATGTTGTGAACATGAACTTTACCATGGTGTTTAACAATGTCTGTTATGGTTGGATAGTTCAGAAGTTTAGTTCACATGGGATCCAAGGTGAGCTAGCCAATTTAATAATAATAACTATTTAAGAGCACTTTTCATACAAACAATGTATTTCATAGTGCTTTACAATGAGATAAAGTGCACACATGAAATAAAAGACAAAATGATGTTAGTTAAAAGCAAGATTAAATAAATAGGTTCTGAGCTAGCAGTTAAAAGTGCCTACCAAATCTGCATCCCTTATAGTTTTAATTAGCTTGGCAGAAGGAATCAGAGGAGGCATGTGACCAGTGATATGCTACTGTTGTGTGTCACTGATGTTAACGATTTAGATGACAAGTTAGAGAGTTGGTGTAGTGAACAGCGAAAGAAGTTTGTCTAAGATTACAACAGGACCTGAACGAACTGGGCAGATGAACTTTAATTCTGATAAGTAGAAGGTGTTGCACTTTAGCAAGTTCAACTAGACCTTGTACGTTAAATGCTAGGGCCCAGGAATGTGTTGTAGAACAGAGACCTAGGGGTACACTACATAGCTTCCTGAAAATGAAGACAGGTAGACAGGCTGGTGTAGATGGCACTTGGCACACGTATCTTCATCAGTCAGAGCTCTAAATACAAGTGTTTGAATGCTATGTCCCATGTTGTTGATGACACTGCATTTAGAGTGTTGTGTACAGGTCTGGTCATGGGAAGGATGTCATTAAACTGGAAAGGGTACAGAAAAGATTCACCAGGATGCTACCTGGACTGGATATGCTGGGACCGTTTTCTTAGAGTGAAGGGGACTGCAGGGTGACCTTATGGAAGTAAATACAATCATGAATGGCATAGATAAGAGGGTAGAACTGCCTTTTATCCTGGGTTGGAGAGTCTAAAACTAAAAGGCATAGACATAATGTGAGTGGGAAAAGATTTACAAGGGACCTGAGGGGCATTTTAAAAAAATGAAATGTGGTGGGTACTTAGATCCTTAAGAAGGGGTCTGTGCCTGAACTGTTGACTATTTATTCCCCTCCATAGATGCTGCCTGACCTGCTGAGTTCCTCCAGCATTTTGTATCTTTCTCTAGGTATTTGGATGTAGTTGCTGAGAAAGTGGTGGAGGCGGGAAGAATTACAATGCTAAAAAGGCATTTGGACAAGTACATGGATGGGAAAGGTTTAGAGGGATATGGGTTGAGCACAGTCAGACACTAGCTGAGAAAGACACCTTGGTCACTATGAGCTAGTTGGGTTGACAGGCATGTTTCCTTACTATGAGTCTATAAGTTGTGCCACCCCTCCCACAATGCAGCACTCCCACTGCGCCACCCCCTCCTCTCCAATGGCCTTCCAACATGTGGCAATTCCTCAGTACAGCACAACCACACTGTGGAGCTCCTTCAGTGCTGTCCTTCCACCATGTGCTCATCCCTCACTATCTTCTCCAGAGATGATAGAGACTACTAGACAGGTATATGGAGGAATTTAAGGTGGAGGGTTATATCGGAGGCAGGGTTTAAGGGTCGGCACAACATTGTGGGCTGAAGGGCCTATACTGTGCTGTATTGTTCTATGTTCTCACAGTGAGATAATGCATCAGTATTGACCCTCACACAATGCATTACTTCCCAGTGACACTGTACCCTCACACAGTACAGTACTCCCCAGTGACACTGTACCCTCACACAATGCATTACTCTCCAGTGACACTGTACCCTCACACAGTACAGTACTCCCCAGTGACACTGTACCCTCACACAGTAAAGTACTCCCCAGTGACACTGTACCCTCACACAGTAAAGTACTCCCCAGTGACACTGTACCCTCACACAATGCATTACTCTCCAGTGACACTGTACCCTCACACAGTACAGTACTCCCCAGTGACACTGTACCCTCACACAGTACAGTACTCCCCAGTGACACTGTACCCTCACACAATGCATTACTCCCCAGTGACACTGTACCCTCGCACAATACAGTATTCCCCAGTGACACTGTACCCTCACACAGTACAGTACTCCCCAGTGACACTGTACCCTCACACAGTACAGTACTCCCCAGTGACACTGTACCCTCACACAATGCATTACTCCCCAGTGACACTGTACCCTCGCACAATACAGTATTCCCCAGTGACACTGTACCCTCACACAATACAGTATTCCCCAGTGACACTGTACCCTCACACAGTACAGTATTCCCCAGTGACACTGTACCCTCACACAATACAGTACTCCCCAGTGACACTGTACCCTCGCACAATACAGTATTCCCCAGTGACACTGTACCCTCGCACAATACAGTATTCCCCAGTGACACTGTACCCTCACACAATACAGTACTCCCCAGTGACACTGTACCCTCACACAGTACAGTATTCCCCAGTGACACTGTACCCTCACACAATACAGTACTCCCCAGTGACACTGTACCCTCACACAATACATTACTCCCCAGTGACACTGTACCCTCGCACAATACAGTATTCCCCAGTGACACTGTACCCTCACACAATACAGTATTCCCCAGTGACACTGTACCATCACACAATGCATTACTCCCCAGTGACACTGTACCCTCACACAATACAGTATTCCCCAGTGACACTGTACCCTCACACAATGCATTACTCCCCAGTGACACTGTACCCTCGCACAATACAGTATTCCCCAGTGACACTGTACCCTCACACAGTACAGTACTCCCCAGTGACACTGTACCCTCACACAGTACAGTACTCCCCAGTGACACTGTACTCTCACACAGTACAGTACTCCCCAGTGACACTGTACCCTCACACAATACAGTACTCCCCAGTGACACTGTACCCTCACACAGTACAGTATTCCCCAGTGACACTGTACCCTCGCACAATACAGTATTCCCCAGTGACACTGTACCCTCACACAATACAGTATTCCCCAGTGACACTGTACCCTCACACAATACAGTACTCCCCAGTGACACTGTACCCTCGCACAATACAGTATTCCCCAGTGACACTGTACCCTCACACAGTACAGTACTCCCCAGTGACACTGTACCCTCACACAGTACAGTACTCCCCAGTGACACTGTACCCTCACACAGTACAGTACTCCCCAGTGACACTGTACCCTCACACAGTACAGTACTCCCCAGTGACACTGTACCCTCACACAATGCATTACTCCCCAGTGACACTGTACCCTCACACAGTACAGTACTCCCCAGTGACACTGTACCCTCACACAATGCATTACTCTCCAGTGACACTGTACCCTCACACAGTACAGTACTCCCCAGTGACACTGTACCCTCACACAGTAAAGTACTCCCCAGTGACACTGTACCCTCACACAGTAAAGTACTCCCCAGTGACACTGTACCCTCACACAATGCATTACTCTCCAGTGACACTGTACCCTCACACAGTACAGTACTCCCCAGTGACACTGTACCCTCACACAGTACAGTACTCCCCAGTGACACTGTACCCTCACACAATGCATTACTCCCCAGTGACACTGTACCCTCACACAGTACAGTACTCCCCAGTGACACTGTACCCTCACACAGTACAGTACTCCCCAGTGACACTGTACCCTCACACAATGCATTACTCCCCAGTGACACTGTACCCTCGCACAATACAGTATTCCCCAGTGACACTGTACCCTCACACAGTACAGTACTCCCCAGTGACACTGTACCCTCACACAGTACAGTACTCCCCAGTGACACTGTACCCTCACACAATGCATTACTCCCCAGTGACACTGTACCCTCGCACAATACAGTATTCCCCAGTGACACTGTACCCTCACACAATACAGTATTCCCCAGTGACACTGTACCCTCACACAGTACAGTATTCCCCAGTGACACTGTACCCTCACACAATACAGTACTCCCCAGTGACACTGTACCCTCACACAGTACAGTATTCCCCAGTGACACTGTACCCTCGCACAATACAGTATTCCCCAGTGACACTGTACCCTCACACAATACAGTATTCCCCAGTGACACTGTACCCTCACACAATACAGTACTCCCCAGTGACACTGTACCCTCACACAGTACAGTATTCCCCAGTGACACTGTACCCTCACACGATACAGTACTCCCCAGTGACACTGTACCCTCACACAATACATTACTCCCCAGTGACACTGTACCCTCGCACAATACAGTATTCCCCAGTGACACTGTACCCTCACACAATACAGTATTCCCCAGTGACACTGTACCCTCACACAATGCATTACTCCCCAGTGACACTGTACCCTCACACAATACAGTATTCCCCAGTGACACTGTACCCTCACACAATGCATTACTCCCCAGTGACACTGTACCCTCGCACAATACAGTATTCCCCAGTGACACTGTACCCTCACAGAGTACAGTACTCCCCAGTGACACTGTACCCTCACACAGTACAGTACTCCCCAGTGACACTGTACCCTCACACAGTACAGTACTCCCCAGTGACACTTTACCCTCACACAGTACAGTACTCCCCAGTGACACTGTACCCTCGCACAAAACAGTACTCCCCAGTGACACTGTACCCTCGCACAATACAGTATTCCCCAGTGACACTGTACCCTCACACAATGCATTACTCCCCAGTGACACTGTACCCTCGCACAAAACAGTACTCCCCAGTGACACTGTACCCTCACACAATGCATTACTCCCCAGTGACACTGTACCCTCACACAATGCATTACTCCCCAGTGACACTGTACCCTCACACAATGCATTACTCCCCAGTGACACTGTACCCTCACACAATGCATTACTCCCCAGTGACACTGTACCCTCACACAATACAGTATTCCCCAGTGACACTGTACCCTCGCACAATACAGTACTCCCCAGTGACACTGTACCCTCACACAATGCATTACTCCCCAGTGACACTGTACCCTCACACAGTACAGTACTCCCCAGTGACACTGTACCCTCACACAATACAGTACTCCCCAGTGACACTGTACCCTCACACAATACAGGATTCCCCAGTGACACTGTACCCTCGCACAATACAGTACTCCCCAGTGACACTGTACCCTCACACAATGCATTACTCCCCAGTGACACTGTACCCTCACACAGTACAGTACTCCGCAGTGACACTGTACCCTCACACAGTACAGTACTCTCCAGTGACACTGTACCCTCACACAGTACAGTACTCCCCAGTGACACTGTACCCTCACACAGTACAGTATTCCCCAGTGACAGTGTACCCTCACACAATGCATTACTCCCCAGTGACACTGTACCCTCACACAATGCATTACTCCCCAGCGACACTGTACCCTCACACAGTACAGTACTCCCCAGTGACACTGTACCCTCACACAATGCATTACTCCCCAGTGACACTGTACCCTCACACAGTACAGTACTCCCCAGTGACACTGTACCCTCACACAGTACAGTACTCCCCAGTGACACTGTACCCTCACACAATACAGTACTCCCCAGTGACACTGTACCCTCACACAGTACAGTACTCCCCAGTGACACTGTACCCTCACACAGTACAGTACTCCCCAGTGACACTGTACCCTCACACAATGCATTACTCCCCAGTGACACTGTACACTCACACAGTACAGTACTCCCCAGTGACACTGTACCCTCACACAATGCATTACTCCCCAGTGACACTGTACCCTCACACAATACAGTATTCCCCAGTGACACTGTACCCTCACACAATGCATTTCTCCCCAGTGACACTGTACCCTCACACAATGCATTACTCCCCAGTGACACTGTACCCTCACACAATACAGTATTCCCCAGTGACACTGTACCCTCACACAGTACAGTACTCCCCAGTGACACTGTACCCTCACACAATACAGTACTCCCCAGTGACACTGTACCCTCACATAATACAGTACTCCCCAGTGACACTGTACCCTCACACAGTACAGTACTCCCCAGTGACACTGTACCCTCACACAATGCATTACTCCCCAGTGACACTGTACCCTCACACAGTACAGTACTCCCCAGTGACACTGTACCCTCACACAATGCATTACTCCCCAGTGACACTGTACCCTCACACAATGCATTACTCCCCAGTGACACTGTACCCTCGCACAATACAGTATTCCCCAGTGACACTGTACCCTCACACAGTACAGTACTCCCCAGTGACACTGTACCCTCACACAGTACAGTACTCCCCAGTGACACTGTACCCTCACACAATACAGTACTCCCCAGTGACACTGTACCCTCGCACAATACAGTACTCCCCAGTGACACTGTACCCTCACACAATGCATTACTCCCCAGTGACACTGTACCCTCACACAGTACAGTAATCCCCAGTGACACTGTACCCTCACACAGTACAGTACTCCCCAGTGACACTGTACCCTCACACAGTACAGTATTCCCCAGTGACACTGTACCCTCACACAATGCATTACTCCCCAGTGACACTGTACCCTCGCACAATACAGTATTCCCCAGTGACACTGTACCCTCACACAGTACAGTACTCCCCAGTGACACTGTACCCTCACACAGTACAGTACTCCCCAGTGACACTGTACCCTCACACAATGCATTACTCCCCAGTGACACTGTACCCTCACACAGTACAGTACTCCCCAGTGACACTGTACCCTCACACAATGCATTACTCCCCAGTGACACTGTACCCTCACACAATGCATTACTCCCCAGTGACACTGTACCCTCGCACAATACAGTATTCCCCAGTGACACTGTACCCTCACACAGTACAATACTCCCCAGTGACACTGTACCCTCACACAGTACAGTACTCCCCAATGACACTGTACCCTCACACAATGCATTACTCCCCAGTGACACTGTACCCTCACACAATGCATTACTCCCCAGTGACACTGTACCCTCACACAATACAGTACTCCCCAGTGACACTGTACCCTCACACAATACAGTACTCCCCAGTGACACTGTACCCTCACACAGTACAGTATTCCCCAGTGACACTGTACCCTCACACAGTACAGTACTCCCCAATGACACTGTACCCTCACACAATGCATTACTCCCCAGTGACACTGTACCCTCACACAATACAGTACTCCCCAGTGACACTGTACCCTCGCACAATACAGTATTCCCCAATGACACTGTACCCTCACACAGTACAGTACTCCCCAGTGACACTGTACCCTCACACAGTACAGTACTCCCCAGTGACACTGTACCCTCACACAATGCATTACTCCCCAGTGACACTGTACCCTCACACAGTACAGTACTCCCCAGTGACACTGTACCCTCACACAATACAGTACTCCCCAGTGACACTGTACCCTCACACAATGCATTACTCCCCAGTGACACTGTACCCTCACACAATGCATTACTCCCCAGTGACACTGTACCCTCGCACAATACAGTATTCCCCAGTGACACTGTACCCTCACACAGTACAGTACTCCCCAGTGACACTGTACCCTCACACAGTACAGTACTCCCCAGTGACACTGTACCCTCACACAATACAGTACTCCCCAGTGACACTGTACCCTCGCACAATACAGTACTCCCCAGTGACACTGTACCCTCACACAATGCATTACTCCCCAGTGACACTGTACCCTCACACAGTACAGTAATCCCCAGTGACACTGTACCCTCACACAGTACAGTATTCCCCAGTGACACTGTACCCTCACACAGTACAGTACTCCCCAGTGACACTGTACCCTCGCACAATACAGTATTCCCCAGTGACACTGTACCCTCACACAGTACAGTACTCCCCAGTGACACTGTACCCTCACACAGTACAGTACTCCCCAGTGACACTGTACCCTCACACAATGCATTACTCCCCAGTGACACTGTACCCTCACACAGTACAGTACTCCCCAGTGACACTGTACCCTCACACAATGCATTACTCCCCAGTGACACTGTACCCTCACACAATGCATTACTCCCCAGTGACACTGTACCCTCGCACAATACAGTATTCCCCAGTGACACTGTACCCTCACACAGTACAATACTCCCCAGTGACACTGTACCCTCACACAGTACAGTACTCCCCAGTGACACTGTACCCTCACACAATGCATTACTCCCCAGTGACACTGTACCCTCACACAATGCATTACTCCCCAGTGACACTGTACCCTCACACAATACAGTACTCCCCAGTGACACTGTACCCTCACACAATACAGTACTCCCCAGTGACACTGTACCCTCACACAGTACAGTATTCCCCAGTGACACTGTACCCTCACACAGTACAGTACTCCCCAATGACACTGTACCCTCACACAATGCATTACTCCCCAGTGACACTGTACCCTCACACAATACAGTACTCCCCAGTGACACTGTACCCTCACACAATACAGTACTCCCCAATGACACTGTACCCTCACACAATGCATTACTCCCCAGTGACACTGTACCCTCACACAATACAGTACTCCCCAGTGACACTGTACCCTCACACAATACAGTATTCCCCAGTGACACTGTACCCTCGCACAATACAGTATTCCCCAGTGACACTGTACCCTCACACAATACAGTATTCCCCAGTGACACTGTACCCTCGCACAATACAGTATTCCCCAGTGACACTGTACCCTCACACAGTACAATACTCCCCAGTGACACTGTACCCTCACACAGTACAGTACTCCCCAATGACACTGTACCCTCACACAATGCATTACTCCCCAGTGACACTGTACCCTCACACAATGCATTACTCCCCAGTGACACTGTACCCTCACACAATACAGTACTCCCCAGTGACACTGTACCCTCACACGATACAGTACTCCCCAGTGACACTGTACCCTCACACAATACAGTATTCCCCAGTGACACTGTACCCTCACACAATGCATTACTCCCCAGTGACACTGTACCCTCGCACAATACAGTATTCCCCAGTGACACTGTACCCTCACACAGTACAGTACTCCCCAGTGACACTGTACTCTCACACAGTACAGTACTCCCCAGTGACACTGTACCCTCACACAGTACAGTACTCCCCAGTGACACTGTACCCTCACACAATGCATTACTCCCCAGTGACACTGTACCCTCACACAGTACAGTACTCCCCAGTGACACTGTACCCTCACACAGTACAGTACTCCCCAGTGACACTGTACCCTCACACAATGCATTACTCCCCAGTGACACTGTACCCTCGCACAATACAGTATTCCCCAGTGACACTGTACCCTCACACAGTACAGTACTCCCCAGTGACACTGTACCCTCACACAGTACAGTACTCCCCAGTGACACTGTACCCTCACACAATGCATTACTCCCCAGTGACACTGTACCCTCGCACAATACAGTATTCCCCAGTGACACTGTACCCTCACACAATACAGTATTCCCCAGTGACACTGTACCCTCACACAGTACAGTATTCCCCAGTGACACTGTACCCTCACACAATACAGTACTCCCCAGTGACACTGTACCCTCACACAGTACAGTATTCCCCAGTGACACTGTACCCTCGCACAATACAGTATTCCCCAGTGACACTGTACCCTCACACAATACAGTATTCCCCAGTGACACTGTACCCTCACACAATACAGTACTCCCCAGTGACACTGTACCCTCACACAGTACAGTATTCCCCAGTGACACTGTACCCTCACACGATACAGTACTCCCCAGTGACACTGTACCCTCACACAATACATTACTCCCCAGTGACACTGTACCCTCGCACAATACAGTATTCCCCAGTGACACTGTACCCTCACACAATACAGTATTCCCCAGTGACACTGTACCCTCACACAATGCATTACTCCCCAGTGACACTGTACCCTCACACAATACAGTATTCCCCAGTGACACTGTACCCTCACACAATGCATTACTCCCCAGTGACACTGTACCCTCGCACAATACAGTATTCCCCAGTGACACTGTACCCTCACACAGTACAGTACTCCCCAGTGACACTGTACCCTCACACAGTACAGTACTCCCCAGTGACACTGTACCCTCACACAGTACAGTACTCCCCAGTGACACTTTACCCTCACACAGTACAGTACTCCCCAGTGACACTGTACCCTCGCACAAAACAGTACTCCCCAGTGACACTGTACCCTCGCACAATACAGTATTCCCCAGTGACACTGTACCCTCACACAATGCATTACTCCCCAGTGACACTGTACCCTCGCACAAAACAGTACTCCCCAGTGACACTGTACCCTCACACAATGCATTACTCCCCAGTGACACTGTACCCTCACACAATGCATTACTCCCCAGTGACACTGTACCCTCACACAATGCATTACTCCCCAGTGACACTGTACCCTCACACAATGCATTACTCCCCAGTGACACTGTACCCTCACACAATACAGTATTCCCCAGTGACACTGTACCCTCGCACAATACAGTACTCCCCAGTGACACTGTACCCTCACACAATGCATTACTCCCCAGTGACACTGTACCCTCACACAGTACAGTACTCCCCAGTGACACTGTACCCTCACACAATACAGTACTCCCCAGTGACACTGTACCCTCACACAATACAGGATTCCCCAGTGACACTGTACCCTCGCACAATACAGTACTCCCCAGTGACACTGTACCCTCACACAATGCATTACTCCCCAGTGACACTGTACCCTCACACAGTACAGTACTCCGCAGTGACACTGTACCCTCACACAGTACAGTACTCTCCAGTGACACTGTACCCTCACACAGTACAGTACTCCCCAGTGACACTGTACCCTCACACAGTACAGTATTCCCCAGTGACAGTGTACCCTCACACAATGCATTACTCCCCAGTGACACTGTACCCTCACACAATGCATTACTCCCCAGCGACACTGTACCCTCACACAGTACAGTACTCCCCAGTGACACTGTACCCTCACACAATGCATTACTCCCCAGTGACACTGTACCCTCACACAGTACAGTACTCCCCAGTGACACTGTACCCTCACACAGTACAGTACTCCCCAGTGACACTGTACCCTCACACAATACAGTACTCCCCAGTGACACTGTACCCTCACACAGTACAGTACTCCCCAGTGACACTGTACCCTCACACAGTACAGTACTCCCCAGTGACACTGTACCCTCACACAATGCATTACTCCCCAGTGACACTGTACACTCACACAGTACAGTACTCCCCAGTGACACTGTACCCTCACACAATGCATTACTCCCCAGTGACACTGTACCCTCACACAATACAGTATTCCCCAGTGACACTGTACCCTCACACAATGCATTTCTCCCCAGTGACACTGTACCCTCACACAATGCATTACTCCCCAGTGACACTGTACCCTCACACAATACAGTATTCCCCAGTGACACTGTACCCTCACACAGTACAGTACTCCCCAGTGACACTGTACCCTCACACAATACAGTACTCCCCAGTGACACTGTACCCTCACATAATACAGTACTCCCCAGTGACACTGTACCCTCACACAGTACAGTACTCCCCAGTGACACTGTACCCTCACACAATGCATTACTCCCCAGTGACACTGTACCCTCACACAGTACAGTACTCCCCAGTGACACTGTACCCTCACACAATGCATTACTCCCCAGTGACACTGTACCCTCACACAATGCATTACTCCCCAGTGACACTGTACCCTCGCACAATACAGTATTCCCCAGTGACACTGTACCCTCACACAGTAGAGTACTCCCCAGTGACACTGTACCCTCACACAGTACAGTACTCCCCAGTGACACTGTACCCTCACACAATACAGTACTCCCCAGTGACACTGTACCCTCGCACAATACAGTACTCCCCAGTGACACTGTACCCTCACACAATGCATTACTCCCCAGTGACACTGTACCCTCACACAGTACAGTAATCCCCAGTGACACTGTACCCTCACACAGTACAGTACTCCCCAGTGACACTGTACCCTCACACAGTACAGTATTCCCCAGTGACACTGTACCCTCACACAATGCATTACTCCCCAGTGACACTGTACCCTCGCACAATACAGTATTCCCCAGTGACACTGTACCCTCACACAGTACAGTACTCCCCAGTGACACTGTACCCTCACACAGTACAGTACTCCCCAGTGACACTGTACCCTCACACAATGCATTACTCCCCAGTGACACTGTACCCTCACACAGTACAGTACTCCCCAGTGACACTGTACCCTCACACAATGCATTACTCCCCAGTGACACTGTACCCTCACACAATGCATTACTCCCCAGTGACACTGTACCCTCGCACAATACAGTATTCCCCAGTGACACTGTACCCTCACACAGTACAATACTCCCCAGTGACACTGTACCCTCACACAGTACAGTACTCCCCAATGACACTGTACCCTCACACAATGCATTACTCCCCAGTGACACTGTACCCTCACACAATGCATTACTCCCCAGTGACACTGTACCCTCACACAATACAGTACTCCCCAGTGACACTGTACCCTCACACAATACAGTACTCCCCAGTGACACTGTACCCTCACACAGTACAGTATTCCCCAGTGACACTGTACCCTCACACAGTACAGTACTCCCCAATGACACTGTACCCTCACACAATGCATTACTCCCCAGTGACACTGTACCCTCACACAATACAGTACTCCCCAGTGACACTGTACCCTCGCACAATACAGTATTCCCCAATGACACTGTACCCTCACACAGTACAGTACTCCCCAGTGACACTGTACCCTCACACAGTACAGTACTCCCCAGTGACACTGTACCCTCACACAATGCATTACTCCCCAGTGACACTGTACCCTCACACAGTACAGTACTCCCCAGTGACACTGTACCCTCACACAATACAGTACTCCCCAGTGACACTGTACCCTCACACAATGCATTACTCCCCAGTGACACTGTACCCTCACACAATGCATTACTCCCCAGTGACACTGTACCCTCGCACAATACAGTATTCCCCAGTGACACTGTACCCTCACACAGTACAGTACTCCCCAGTGACACTGTACCCTCACACAGTACAGTACTCCCCAGTGACACTGTACCCTCACACAATACAGTACTCCCCAGTGACACTGTACCCTCGCACAATACAGTACTCCCCAGTGACACTGTACCCTCACACAATGCATTACTCCCCAGTGACACTGTACCCTCACACAGTACAGTAATCCCCAGTGACACTGTACCCTCACACAGTACAGTACTCCCCAGTGACACTGTACCCTCACACAGTACAGTATTCCCCAGTGACACTGTACCCTCACACAGTACAGTACTCCCCAGTGACACTGTACCCTCGCACAATACAGTATTCCCCAGTGACACTGTACCCTCACACAGTACAGTACTCCCCAGTGACACTGTACCCTCACACAGTACAGTACTCCCCAGTGACACTGTACCCTCACACAATGCATTACTCCCCAGTGACACTGTACCCTCACACAGTACAGTACTCCCCAGTGACACTGTACCCTCACACAATGCATTACTCCCCAGTGACACTGTACCCTCACACAATGCATTACTCCCCAGTGACACTGTACCCTCGCACAATACAGTATTCCCCAGTGACACTGTACCCTCACACAGTACAATACTCCCCAGTGACACTGTACCCTCACACAGTACAGTACTCCCCAGTGACACTGTACCCTCACACAATGCATTACTCCCCAGTGACACTGTACCCTCACACAATGCATTACTCCCCAGTGACACTGTACCCTCACACAATACAGTACTCCCCAGTGACACTGTACCCTCACACAATACAGTACTCCCCAGTGACACTGTACCCTCACACAGTACAGTATTCCCCAGTGACACTGTACCCTCACACAGTACAGTACTCCCCAATGACACTGTACCCTCACACAATGCATTACTCCCCAGTGACACTGTACCCTCACACAATACAGTACTCCCCAGTGACACTGTACCCTCACACAATACAGTACTCCCCAATGACACTGTACCCTCACACAATGCATTACTCCCCAGTGACACTGTACCCTCACACAATACAGTACTCCCCAGTGACACTGTACCCTCACACAATACAGTATTCCCCAGTGACACTGTACCCTCGCACAATACAGTATTCCCCAGTGACACTGTACCCTCACACAGTACAATACTCCCCAGTGACACTGTACCCTCACACAGTACAGTACTCCCCAATGACACTGTACCCTCACACAATGCATTACTCCCCAGTGACACTGTACCCTCACACAATGCATTACTCCCCAGTGACACTGTACCCTCACACAATACAGTACTCCCCAGTGACACTGTACCCTCACACAATACAGTACTCCCCAGTGACACTGTACCCTCACACAGTACAGTATTCCCCAGTGACACTGTACCCTCACACAGTACAGTACTCCCCAATGACACTGTACCCTCACACAATGCATTACTCCCCAGTGACACTGTACCCTCACACAATACAGTACTCCCCAGTGACACTGTACCCTCGCACAATACAGTATTCCCCAGTGACACTGTACCCTCACACAGTACAGTACTCCCCAGTGACACTGTACCCTCACACAGTACAGTACTCCCCAGTGACACTGTACCCTCACACAATGCATTACTCCCCAGTGACACTGTACCCTCACACAGTACAGTACTCCCCAGTGACACTGTACCCTCACACAATACAGTACTCCCCAGTGACACTGTACCCTCACACAATGCATTACTCCCCAGTGACACTGTACCCTCACACAATGCATTACTCCCCAGTGACACTGTACCCTCGCACAATACAGTATTCCCCAGTGACACTGTACCCTCACACAGTACAGTACTCCCCAGTGACACTGTACCCTCACACAGTACAGTACTCCCCAGTGACACTGTACCCTCACACAATACAGTACTCCCCAGTGACACTGTACCCTCGCACAATACAGTACTCCCCAGTGACACTGTACCCTCACACAATGCATTACTCCCCAGTGACACTGTACCCTCACACAGTACAGTAATCCCCAGTGACACTGTACCCTCACACAGTACAGTACTCCCCAGTGACACTGTACCCTCACACAGTACAGTATTCCCCAGTGACACTGTACCCTCACACAGTACAGTACTCCCCAGTGACACTGTACCCTCGCACAATACAGTATTCCCCAGTGACACTGTACCCTCACACAGTACAGTACTCCCCAGTGACACTGTACCCTCACACAGTACAGTACTCCCCAGTGACACTGTACCCTCACACAATGCATTACTCCCCAGTGACACTGTACCCTCACACAGTACAGTACTCCCCAGTGACACTGTACCCTCACACAATGCATTACTCCCCAGTGACACTGTACCCTCACACAATGCATTACTCCCCAGTGACACTGTACCCTCGCACAATACAGTATTCCCCAGTGACACTATACCCTCACACAGTACAATACTCCCCAGTGACACTGTACCCTCACACAGTACAGTACTCCCCAGTGACACTGTACCCTCACACAATGCATTACTCCCCAGTGACACTGTACCCTCACACAATGCATTACTCCCCAGTGACACTGTACCCTCACACAATACAGTACTCCCCAGTGACACTGTACCCTCACACAATACAGTACTCCCCAGTGACACTGTACCCTCACACAGTACAGTATTCCCCAGTGACACTGTACCCTCACACAGTACAGTACTCCCCAATGACACTGTACCCTCACACAATGCATTACTCCCCAGTGACACTGTACCCTCACACAATACAGTACTCCCCAGTGACACTGTACCCTCACACAATACAGTACTCCCCAATGACACTGTACCCTCACACAATGCATTACTCCCCAGTGACACTGTACCCTCACACAATACAGTACTCCCCAGTGACACTGTACCCTCACACAATACAGTATTCCCCAGTGACACTGTACCCTCGCACAATACAGTATTCCCCAGTGACACTGTACCCTCACACAATACAGTATTCCCCAGTGACACTGTACCCTCGCACAATACAGTATTCCCCAGTGACACTGTACCCTCACACAATGCATTACTCCCCAGTGACACTGTACCCTCACACAGTACAGTATTCCCCAGTGACACTGTACCCTCACACAATGCATTACTCCCCAGTGACACTGTACCCTCGCACAATACAGTATTCCCCAGTGACACTGTACCCTCACACAATGCATTACTCCCCAGTGACACTGTACCCTCACACAGTACAGTACTCCCCAGTGACACTGTACCCTCACACAATGCATTACTCCCCAGTGACACTGTACCCTCACACAATACAGTACTCCCCAATGACACTGTACCCTCACACAATGCATTACTCCCCAGTGACACTGTACCCTCACACAATACAGTACTCCCCAGTGACACTGTACCCTCACACAATACAGTATTCCCCAGTGACACTGTACCCTCGCACAATACAGTATTCCCCAGTGACACTGTACCCTCACACAATACAGTATTCCCCAGTGACACTGTACCCTCGCACAATACAGTATTCCCCAGTGACACTGTACCCTCACACAATGCATTACTCCCCAGTGACACTGTACCCTCACACAGTACAGTATTCCCCAGTGACACTGTACCCTCACACAATGCATTACTCCCCAGTGACACTGTACCCTCGCACAATACAGTATTCCCCAGTGACACTGTACCCTCACACAATGCATTACTCCCCAGTGACACTGTACCCTCACACAGTACAGTACTCCCCAGTGACACTGTACCCTCACACAATGCATTACTCCCCAGTGACACTGTACCCTCACACAATGCATTACTCCCCAGTGACACTGTACCCTCGCACAATACAGTATTCCCCAGTGACACTGTACCCTCACACAGTACAATACTCCCCAGTGACACTGTACCCTCACACAGTACAGTACTCCCCAGTGACACTGTACCCTCACACAATGCATTACTCCCCAGTGACACTGTACCCTCACACAATGCATTACTCCCCAGTGACACTGTACCCTCACACAATACAGTACTCCCCAGTGACACTGTACCCTCACACAATACAGTACTCCCCAGTGACACTGTACCCTCACACAGTACAGTATTCCCCAGTGACACTGTACCCTCACACAGTACAGTACTCCCCAATGACACTGTACCCTCACACAATGCATTACTCCCCAGTGACACTGTACCCTCACACAATACAGTACTCCCCAGTGACACTGTACCCTCACACAATACAGTACTCCCCAATGACACTGTACCCTCACACAATGCATTACTCCCCAGTGACACTGTACCCTCACACAATACAGTACTCCCCAGTGACACTGTACCCTCACACAATACAGTATTCCCCAGTGACACTGTACCCTCGCACAATACAGTATTCCCCAGTGACACTGTACCCTCACACAATACAGTATTCCCCAGTGACACTGTACCCTCGCACAATACAGTATTCCCCAGTGACACTGTACCCTCACACAATGCATTACTCCCCAGTGACACTGTACCCTCACACAATACAGTACTCCCCAGTGACACTGTACCCTCACACAATACAGTATTCCCCAGTGACACTGTACCCTCGCACAATACAGTATTCCCCAGTGACACTGTACCCTCGCACAATACAGTATTCCCCAGTGACACTGTACCCTCACACAATGCATTACTCCCCAGTGACACTGTACCCTCACACAATGCATTACTCCCCAGTGACGCTGTACCCTCACACAATGCATTACTCCCCAGTGACGCTGTACCCTCACACAATGCATTACTCCCCAGTGACACTGTACCCTCACACAATACAGTAATCCCCAGTGACACTGTACCCTCACACAATACAGTATTCCCCAGTGACACTGTACCCTCGCACAATACAGTATTCCCCAGTGACACTGTACCCTCACACAATGCATTACTCCCCAGTGACACTGTACCCTCACACAATACAGTATTCCCCAGTGACACTGTACCCTCGCACAATACAGTATTCCCCAGTGACACTGTACCCTCGCACAATGCATTACTCCCCAGTGACGCTGTACTCTCACACAATGCTTTACTCTCCAGTGACGCTGTACCCTCGCACAATACAGTATTCCCCAGTGACACTGTACCCTCACACAATACAGTACTCCCCAGTGACACTGTACCCTCACACAATACAGTATTCCCCAGTGACACTGTACCCTCACACAATACAGTACTCCCCAGTGACACTGTACCCTCACACAATGCATTACTCCCCAGTGACACTGTACCCTCACACTATACAGTATTCCCCAGTGACACTGTACCCTCACACAATACAGTACTCCCCAGTGACGCTGTACCCTCGCACAATGCATTACTCCCCAGTGACACTGTACCCTCACACATTATAGTACTCCCCAGTGACACTGTACCCTCACACAGTACAGTATTCCCCAGTGACGCTGTACCCTCACACAGTACAGTACTCCCCAGTGACACTGTACCGTCACACAGTACCGTACTCCCCAGTGACACTGTACCCTCACACAATGCATTACTCCCCAGTGACACTGTACCCTCACACAGTACAGTATTCCCCAGTGACACTGTACCCTCACACAGTACAGTATTCCCCAGTGACACTGTACCCTCACACAATGCATTACTCCCCAGTGACACTGTACCCTCACACAATGCATTACTCCCCAGTGACACTGTACCCTCACACAATACAGTATTCCCCAGTGACACTGTACCCTCACACAGTACAGTACTCCCCAGTGACACTGTACCCTCACACAGTACAGTACTCCCCAGTGACACTGTACCCTCACACAGTACAGTACTCCCCAGTGACACTGTACCCTCACACAGTAAAGTACTCCCCAGTGACACTGTACCCTCACACAATGCATTACTCCCCAGTGACACTGTACCCTCACACAATACAGTATTCCCCAGTGACACTGTACCCTCACACAGTACAGTACTCCCCAGTGACACTGTACCCTCACACAGTACAGTACTCCCCAGTGACACTGTACCCTCACACAATGCATTACTCCCCAGTGACACTGTACCCTCACACAGTACAGTACTCCCCAGTGACACTGTACCCTCACACAATGCATTACTCCCCAGTGACACTGTACCCTCACACAGTACAGTATTCCCCAGTGACACTGTACCCTCACACAATGCATTACTCCCCAGTGACACTGTACCCTCACACAATGCATTACTCCCCAGTGACACTGTACCCTCACACAATGCATTACTCCCCAGTGACACTGTACCCTCACACAGTACAGTACTCCCCAGTGACACTGTACCCTCACACAGTACAGTACTCCCCAGTGACACTGTACCCTCACACAATGCATTACTCCCCAGTGACACTGTACCCTCACACAATACAGTATTCCCCAGTGACACTGTACCCTCACACAGTACAGTACTCCCCAGTGACACTGTACCCTCACACAATGCATTACTCCCCAGTGACACTGTACCCTCACACAATACAGTATTCCCCAGTGACACTGTACCCTCGCACAATACAGTACTCCCCAGTGACACTGTACCCTCACACAGTACAGTACTCCCCAGTGACACTGTACCCTCACACAGTACAGTACTCCCCAGTGACACTGTACCCTCACACAGTAAAGTACTCCCCAGTGACACTGTACCCTCACACAATGCATTACTCCCCAGTGACACTGTACCCTCACACAATGCATTACTCCCCAGTGACACTGTACCCTCACACAATACAGTATTCCCCAGTGACACTGTACCCTCACACAGTACAGTACTCTCCAGTGACACTGTACCCTCACACAGTACAGTACTCCCCAGTGACACTGTACCCTCACACAATGCATTACTCCCCAGTGACACTGTACCCTCACACAGTACAGTACTCCCCAGTGACACTGTACCCTCACACAATACAGTACTCCCCAGTGACACTGTACCCTCACACAGTACAGTACTCCCCAGTGACACTGTACCCTCACACAATACAGTACTCCCCAGTGACACTGTACCCTCACACAGTACAGTACTCCCCAGTGACACTGTACCCTCACACAATACAGTACTCCCCAGTGACACTGTACCCTCACACAGTACAGTATTCCCCAGTGACACTGTACCCTCACACAATGCATTACTCCCCAGTGACACTGTACCCTCACACAATGCATTACTCCCCAGTGACACTGTACCCTCACACAATACAGTACTCCCCAGTGACACTGTACCCTCACACAATACAGTACTCCCCAGTGACTGTACCCTCACACAGTACAGTACTCCCCAGTGACACTGTACCCTCACACAATACAGTACTCCCCAGTGACACTGTACCCTCACACAGTACAGTACTCCCCAGTGACACTGTACCCTCACACAATACAGTACTCCCCAGTGACACTGTACCCTCACACAGTACAGTATTCCCCAGTGACACTGTACCCTCGCACAATACAGTATTCCCCAGTGACACTGTACCCTCGCACAATACAGTATTCCCCAGTGACACTGTACCCTCACACAATGCATTACTCCCCAGTGACACTGTACCCTCACACAATACAGTACTCCCCAGTGACACTGTACCCTCACACAGTACAGTACTCCCCAGTGACACTGTACCCTCGCACAATGCATTACTCCCCAGTGACACTGTACCCTCGCACAATGCATTACTCTCCAGTGACACTGTACTGCCTAGCTGATGGTGCAGAGTTCCTTCAGAGTCTCCCAACTGTGTGATGTTCCCTCAGCAATATCCCTCCCACAGTACTCCAGTTCCTCAGTACTGCTCCACCCACAGTACTCCGGTTCCTCAGTACTGCCCCTCCCACAGCACTACGGTTCCTCAGTACTGCCCCTCCCACAGCACTCCGGTTCCTCAGTACTGCCCCTCCCACAGCACTACGGTTCCTCAGTACTCGTTCAGTTACTCACCCTCCTACAGAATGTCCTCCCCAAAAGTGCAGAAATCCTTCAGTACCACCCACCCACAGCTCTGACCCTCCCATTGGAGAGAACTCCCTCCCTGTTGCTCAGTCAGTCCCCTCATCCCCACCCTCCCTCAGTAGAGCTGCTTCCACCGTGTAGTGACGTGACACTGGCAGGATGCAATGTGGTGAGTCAGTTAGGGATGGAGGAGGGTGTACCGAGGGGGGAGAACACAAGGACAGCGAGAGAGAGGAGTGGAATGGGAAGCTGGGGAAAGTGGATGATGGGTAGGGGGTGGCGTATGAAAGGTAAAGTGTCTGTCAAAGGGGAAAGAACTGAGAGCAAAGGAGTGAGGTGGTGTCGAGGTGAGGGTAGGGAGGGAGAGGAGAGGGGAAAGGTATGGAGGGAGAGGTTGAACAAGATGGGAGTCAGGAGGTGGGAATCTAGATCCCTCATTCCATACTCCGACGGGGGAGATACCTGCCCCCAGACCTACCGGGGCCCAGTCAGGGGCAAGCTTTCCTCCAGCTGGCTCCCCTCGCTCCTGTGGCCCTTCAGCTCTGGCGACGTCTCCCCCTTGCGGCCCAGCTCAGCGGCGCAGTTGGTCAGTTTGCAATGCGAGCGGCCCCACTCGGGCCCACAGTTCACCTCCAGGCCGGCCAGCTTCAGCTGCGATGCTGCGATCAAGTTGTCCCTCTGCGGGTCCGTGCGGTTGTTCATGGCGTTGGCGAGCCGGGGCTGGGGCTGGTGCCCGCCCGAGGATCGTAGATGTCGGACGGCCATCGCCACGGCGAGCAGCAAGAGCACGAATGCAGCCAGTCCACAGCCCAGGGACACCAGCTGCCAGTGCACGGGGCTGGGCAGCTGCTGGTGCTTCTGCGACGGGCTGGGCTCCCGGACCGAGATCTCACACCACCGGCCCACAAAGTCATAGGGACACTGACAGACGGGGCCACGACTGGAGAGCCCAGCGTGGCAGGTGCCACCGTGCTGGCAGGGCGCCGAGTCGCAGTCGCTGGGCAGCCGCTGGCCGCAGTTCTGGCCCGCGTAGCCGGCGGTGCACAGGCAGTGGTAGCCGTTCACCTGATCCAGGCAGCTGCCGCCGTGAAGGCATGGGTTGCGGGCGCAGTCGTTGACGTTGATCTCACAGCTCTGGCCGGCGAATCCTGGGGAGCAGCGGCACATCCGGGTCAGTCCCAGACCCAGGCACTGGCCTCCTGCAAGAGGGCAGAGGCGGGTCAGAAGGTGTGGATCAGGCAGCAGCAGAGCTCAACCTCCCCTTTCACCAGTCCTGTCATGCCAACCTACCCCAACCCCTCCACCTCCAAACCCCCACCTGCTCAAACTCCCTCCCCTCCCCTCCCCCTTTCCTCCTGCACTCCTCCGCTATCCATCCTTCCAATTCACCTCACAGTGACAGTAGATATCAGTGACCTCCGACCATGGTCAAGTGGTCTGTAATCTCCAAAATCTCACCAAACAGGCAGGGGAGGTGGGAAAACTGCCATGCAGGGAAACATTCGATTAACTAGAGAGTAGAGCAGGGGATCCCAACCTTTTTCATACCATGAAACAAGGGGCGTGTGGACCCCAGGTTGGGAAGCCCTGGTGCAGAGGTCTGAGAGTAAATTTTAGTGAAATATGAAAGATTCTGAAGAGGCAAAACAGGTTAGATGTGAGGGTGATGATTTTCCTGGTTTGGAGGGGGTGGGGTAGTGTGATTATAGTCTTGGTATAGGGGATAGGACATTTACAACAGACACGAAGAGATTTTTACGCTGAGGGAATTTTTTTACTCTGGAGGGCAAGTCACTGAACACTTTTGTTCTAGATTCAAGTGGCATCAAAGGGTGTGGAGGAGAAAGCTGGGAACAGCATTGAAATGAGGGATGAGGTAGCATCGCAGAGTAAGGTGAGGCAGACTCAAGACTGAATGGCCTTTACTTATATTCTCTGACTCTACATGTGGGTGGTGGGGGGGGGGGGGGTTTAAGGGCAGGATTCCAAATTTGGTGCAAGCTCTTGAGATGGCCCTTCACTTGGGATCAGCTCCCTGGCTACGTTTGCAATCAGCCCCCTGCTGATGAGGTAGTTGTTTCTGAGTATCGTCCCCATGACGGCTGAGGGGTCAGAGCCGGGGAGTCTCAGTCACTGGGAAGCTGTTGGGCAGGTGAGAGCGATGGCCTCTGAATGAGGCTGAGACGGTGCCAGCACTCGCTTCCTCTGTCCACCACTTCACTGCAAAATGAAAACATATGCTCAGAACTTGGGGGTGGGGGTGGTGTGGGATTAAAATCTCTATCCACAGCAACCACGGCGTTATATCCCAGATTTGTCCCTTTCTGTAGCAGGGACATTTCTATTCCACCGCCCCCACCCCCAACCTTAGTTGCCTTAGGGATCTGAATTATCCTAATGTGTTACTCTACACAGCCTACCACGCTTTGTGACTATACCCAAAGTTGAACCTTTGTGGTGGAGACAAACCTTCAAAACTTACAACTTACAATCCCCTACAGCCACAGTCTCATACCTGATCTTTCAGGAATCACTAGATTCTGGAATGGTTCCAGAAGACTGGAAAATTGCAAATGTCACTCCACTCTTAAGAAGAGGGAAGCAAAAGAAAGAAAACTTTCTTTTGTAGCCAGAGGCCGTGGTACATATTGGTGCCAGTGACATAGGCAGGAGAGGGGTAGAGGTCCTGCGCAGTAAGTTTAGGGAGTTAGGCAGGAGGCGAAGAGCAGGACCTCCAAGGAGATAATCTCCAGATTACTCCCAATGCCACAGGCTAGGGAAGGTCAGAACAGGAGGATAGTGCAGGTGATAGTCCCGCAGCATCCACATCACTGAGGATCTCACGTGGTCTGTACACACCAGCTGTGTGGTGAAAAAGGCACAACAGTGTCTCTCTCACCTCAGACGGTTGAGGAAGTTTGGTACGGGCCCCCAGAGCCTAAGAACTTTCTACAGGGGCACAATTGAGAGCATCCTGACTGGCTGCATCAGTCATGATGAGTGGAGAATGGGATTTATCACAGATTAGCGCAGCATGGACTTACTAATGACACAGTGATCTTGTTGACCACGTGTCACAACAGTTCCCTGTTGAGGATACAGTTACAAGCAGAAACACAGTACTACGTTACCATTTGCACAGGGGCTCCTGGAGCATCGATCCACCTTCTGCTCACAGTTGGTGCCAGAAAAGCCTGGTCTGCAGCTACAGATGTAAGAGACTCCCTGTGATGTCTCATAGCAGGAGCCACCGTTGAAGCAGGGGAGGTCTGCACAGGTCAGGGCTTTGTTCTCACACTGCTGCCCATCGTAGCCAGGTAGGCAAGAGCAGTGGTAGCCTTCCTCTGACTCCTGCAACAACAGGGCCACGGTGTTAGAACAACCAGCGCAGTTCACTGACTCTCCATGCCGCCATGATTTCACCTACACTCTCAGGTAAGCTGGCAAAGCGGAGAGAGGCAGGGCAGGGGGACAGAGCCAAGAGAAGAGGCAGTAGCCCAGCCTACATGATGAACTCCCCTGGAAAACACAGCTGTCGGGAACTGCAAGTGGCCTGAGCAGATTAATCATATAGTCTGGTTGATGAAAGAGCTCCAACATTTCCTCTCCCCGGAGCCCGTGTGTACTGATTAAAATGGGGGTATTCTTTATCCATACTGATTAAGCCCAAACTCTGGCCTTGCCTCTTTATGAAGAGCTTCTCTTCATTTTGTACCCCCCTCCCGATGAAGGAATATTCCCTCCCTCCTAACTCCCTGGTGGGATCATCCTTGCCCTGTGTGAATTCACCCTCTCCTTGGGACTGTGTTTCCACGAGGGAATCACCCCAGTTCTCTGAATCAAGAGACACAGGAGACAGCAGATACTGGAATCTGGAGCAAAAAGCAACCTGCTGGGAGAACTCCTGAGGTCTGGCAGCATCTGTGGAGCGAAACGAGGACAAACATCTTGAGTTGAGACCCTTCACCTAGACCGGACAACATTCAGCCAGAAACATCAACCTCCATAGAGGATGCTTGTGACTGGCTGAGCTCCTCCACCAGTTTGTTCCTTCCTCTGTGGATCTACTCTCGTTGTGGGACAGTGTCTCTCTCTGAAGTGATCCTTCTCTCCCCAGCCCAATTGTGTGTGAATCCACCCTTGCTGTGGGACAGCATCCTCCCCAGGGTTGGACAGATCTTTCCGCACTGGCCTGTCGTGCTGGAGAATGGCCGGGATAGCGAGCTGATTGAAGTGAGCAAAGCGATGTCCCTTACCGTGCAGGTCCCTCCATTCCTGCAAGGGCTGCTGCCACACTGGGGCACAGGAGACTGGCAGTGGACACCGGTGAAGCCAGGCTGGCAGGTGCAGGTAAAACTGCCTTGCCCCGTGTTGGTGCAGGTGGCGTTGTTCAGGCAGGGCTTGTTGTGGGTGCAGTAGTTGAGATCTGTTACCCACACAGAAAGGGAAGAGGAGCAACATCAGTCACAATTCACAAGCAATACAAGTCAACACTGGCAACAGCTTCCTCACTGTTCGCCCCTTGCCTTTCAAATATCCCAAAGGAAGCGAGGTGGGACTACGGGAAAATGCGGCAGGATTGGGATGATGTTCTTTCTTGTTCCCTCAGAAGGGTGGTGGTGAGACGAGAGTTGCCCCTTATGCCTTTCTCCACATTCAGTAGGTCACTCAGGGGTAGACACTCAGTATCTCTGGCTGGATTTGACATCTGCTCCTCCTTCATTCACTAGTAAAACCAAGTAACCAGCAGTTGTTCAATATCAGAATGGTTGTTTCAGTTACTCTGGGAGGGTGTTTATAGGGCGAGGCTCTACAATTTAACCTGGCTCAATTTAATCAACATCACACAGTGTCTCTGTCTCACAGAGGGACATACTTTATTGATCCCGAGGGAAATTGGGTCACAGTGCCAGAATCCTGACTTCCGGTGTGGAGTCTGGATGTTCCTGTCTGGGTTTCTCCTGGGCACTCCTTTTCCATGCCACATCATGAAGACATGTGGGTTGGCAGGTTTACTGGCCATTGTAAATTGCCCCAGTATGCAGGTGAGTATGAGCAATCTGGGGGCAGTTCACGTGAATGAAGTGGGATTAGTGCAAGGTGCATGCTGCTTGGGACTGAGGCAGACGGGTTTGCTTCTATGAATGGTTCATATAACCCAGATCTAGATGGGCCTCGTGCTGGACTGGAGGTTGCCGGGCTGGTGAAATGGAGGTGGGGGCTATCTCAGATCGGACTTCACTCACCCTGGTTACAGAAGAGTCCGCCCCAGCCCTCTCTGCAGTTGCACTGGAAGGGTTGTTCGCAGGTCCCGTGTAGACAGCCCGGGTGCTGCATGCACTCAGTACATGAATCTCCCTGCCATCCATAATGGCACCTCAAGAGAGAGTGAGAGAGAAAAATACAGTTAGTTGTCCTGAGAACCACGTGGAAGAACGCCAAGCACGGACGCGGCTGGCGCTGCCAGCTCACGCCTCCTGCCCACCAGTAACTTACTTGCACTCACCCGGTCGGTTGCAGTATCCACGCTGTGTGCTGCACCCACTTCGGCAGATTGCTGCAAGGACAGACAGGAAGGTCGGTGTTAAATCACATCTCGATCTGTGATGGCGTTACGCCTTAATATCTTCTAGAGCCTGCAACAGACCCTCAGTGATAGCTACACGTGGTATAGTCCCAGTACCAGCCTCTAGGAACACCCCACCCTGCCCCAGCTCTGATAAACACAGCTGGCAACGACGTCTTCCTCATGCCCAATCCCGAAACAGCGCCAGTGAAAAGCTGCGAGACAAATAACAAACTACAGCCAAGGCCGATCCTGTACCCCACTAATACTGAATGAAAACAGAAGATTCTGGAAACACTCTGCAGGTCAGAGTTTGTGGAGATTGAAATAGAGTTTATGTTTCATGTGGCATACTCGTCACTGGAACTGATGAAGTTCTATTGGAGATCTTTCACCTGAAATGTTAATCCTGTTATTTTTTCTCTCTCCACAGATGCTGCCTGGCCTGCTCAGTGTTTCTGGCATTATCTGTTCTTGTTTCAGATTTCTAGCTTCTGCTGTTTATAATTTGTTTTTAAATATGTACTTGCTGGTAATAAACTTCACTAAAAGGTAGTTTTAAGGATATCAGTGAAACTGTAATAACCTGTGGTTACACAGTGTCTGTAACAAATCCCATCACAATGCCAGTAATACCCGCTGCCACAAATGGATCCGAGTGAGAGTACAGCCCGCGAGCAAGCGGCAAAAATGCTTTGCTGTAAGCTGGAGAACACATGCAAAGCTGGAGCAGCTCGATAGGTCAGGCAGCAACTACAGAGGGAATGGAACAATCAACATTTCAGCTCGAGTCTCCATCTGGACTGAAGGAGTAGTGATATCTGGTGGAGCAGAGTTGGCAGGTGATAGGTGGATCCGGGTGAGGGAGGGTGATAGGCAGATGGAGGAGGGGAGAGGATGGGAGGTGATGAAGGGCTGAAAGTGATGCAATATGATGGGTAAGGAATGAGGAGGTGGCATTGAGTAACGGAGGTGGGAGGAACAGTGACGATGAAAAATGACCCCCGCCCCCCAGTGTCAGTAACAGCTCGCAATCACACCTAGTGTCCTGCCCCGCTCCTCTCTCGCACATCCACTCCACCTCCAGTCTGAGTAATAATCCTGTAGTTCCACATCGGCAAAGGACAATATCGTTAACCAGTGCTGTGTCAGGAATACATCTGTACACACCCTCTCTGACTGTATATTCTGTACACACCCTCTCTGACTGTATATTCTGTACACACCCTCTCTGACTGAATATTCTGTACACACCCTCTCTGACTGTATATTCTGTACACACCCTCTCTGACTGTATATTCTGTACACAGCCACACTCGTATCACTCCACAGTCAGCATTGGCTTCTACTGCTAGTGCATTGTGGAGAGAGATAATCACAGGGGTGTAGGCAGTCGCATAGCCCCCAAGTACAAAGACAGCCCCCTCCCTCTCCCTCTCCCTCTCCCTAGTGTTGGTCACACACGGGAAATTGCTAGCGACTGTACCCAGCGCCAATTCAACACAGCCGGCATGTACTCGGGGACAGGGACAGGAACGAAGTCTGAAGATGTCCAGCACAAATACAGGCACAGAGAGGGAGGCGCTCTGGACTCTGGCATCATTTCTGCTTAGGAGACCCGAGCAAAGAAATGCACGCTGACTGGTCCGTGGGGGAACAGGCCGAGGTGATGCCTTTTAACCAGAAGTCCAGTACTTCCAAGGTCCCAACAAACAACCTACTGGGAAAAACTCAGCAGGTGGGGGAGCAGCATTCCGGATGGAAAATGGACTGTCCATGTTTTGGGTGGATATCCTCTCCAGATTTCAGCGACTGCAGTCTCCCGTGTTTCCATGAGAAGCGGTACAATCTACCCCGAAGAAGCAGTAACCCTCCTGTGCCAGTCTCCGGCGACAGGGCGTCATCACTGCTAACAAGATGCCCTGTCACTGGGGACTAGTTGCTTGGACAGTGCCAGTATCAACACTCCAGTGATAAGCCTCTGGGCCGCTCCAATACAATGAACAGTGCAGTCACACCTGAGTGAGGAGTTTGAAATCGCCCGTGCCGGAGTAACAGCGCTCAGCACCCGGGCCAGTAAGAGCCGCTAGTTTCAGTATGGCCTCTACCCTCATTCCCTCTTGGTCCCCTTCACTGCAGCGGCCTTTCCTGAGTGGCCGCAATAATAACCCGCTCTGGCGATGTTGTGTGACCCCGTTCCCTCTCCCTCTCACCCCGTCCCCGTTCCCCGTTCCCCCAGCCTTACGCTGTGTGCAGTACTCATTTTCCCATCCGGCCATACAGATCCGCTGCCCCTCCTGTCCACAGGTGTAATGCCCAAAGGTGTCGTTCCTGGGCCGGCAGTAATGGGAGCAGCCCTCGCCGTAGTAGTGGTGGGTGCAGACCACACGGTACGAGTAGTGCAGCTGGGTATGGCCCATTCGCTGGACGTCCCGGGACCAGACCGTGTCCACAGGCTGGTGTCTCTGGATAGCAAAACGGCTGATCAGCATCTCAGGGCTGGTTACATCTGCGCGTAGAAACAAGCGGGTTAACTCAGGACAAGCGTGCTAGCAGTTCCCGGAAAGACCAGAATAAAACACACCGTCCTGTCCCTCAACTCGGCCAGCGCCCGGATCCCCAGCTAAACCTCTGCACCTACAATGATCAAAATTCAACCCTAATGCGGGGGGTATCGAGCTCGGTGGGCAGGCCCGACTCGGCACAATGACATGGGAATGAGAAACCCGCCAGGCCGCAGTAAACAGAAAGGACATTCAGACCAGAGAGCCAGAGACGCCAGTCCGAGAGAGGGTCAGAGACGCTGGTGATGATTTACCTACAAGTATTTAGGATACCGCGTCCATTCGGCCCCTCGAACCATGCCGCCCCGATTTAACCCTAACCTAATCACGGGACAATTTACAGTGGCCCGGCATGTCACCGGACTCTGGGAGGAAACCGAAGCACCCTGGGACAACCCACGCATTCCACGGGGAGACTCGTTGGAGAGGACGCCGGAATTCGCTCCGGTCTGCGGGAGCACGATGTTGACATTGTCTGCGTGCCAGGAAACAGGTCGGGGCAGCTGTCAGCCAGCAAGACGTGTGCTGTGCTGATACTGTTCGCATTTTCTGATTTTATCTGTGCTTTATTTTGGAAACTGAAATATCACTGTATCTCCTCAAAATTAGATACTGGGTTAGAATTCTACTCAACCCGCAGATTTCGTAACCAGGGTCAAAGGACGGGCTATATACAAATAATGGCGGTGACGCGGTCACATCCCAACCAGGGGCATAGAAGAATGAACTCAGCCTCGTACTGAACTGCTGAGTAGAAACATAGAAAATAGGTGCAGGAGTAGGCCATTCGGCCCTTCGAGCCTGCACCGCCATTCAGTATGATCATGGCTGATCATCCAACTCAGAACCCTGTACCTGCTTTCTCTCCATACCCCCTGATCCCTATAGAAAATTATTTATAAGAACCCTTCCAAACCTGGGAAATACTGGACTAATAACTAATTTTCATTTTATTGGGGATGGATTTTGTGTTACGTGGAGATCAGCCTTGACACAGTAGGAGAACGGACGTCCTGGACTTGTTTTCGGGAAGAGTTTCCAAGTGCTGAACTCTGCGGAATGAAATGTTCAGATCCGAGTTCGGGGGAAAGGGTTTTCTCCTGATGTGATCCTGGAGCGATGGGGAGACACGCAGGCCGAGGGAGAGTGACTGCGCGTAGATGTCGCGGTGGTTGTGGGTCCGGTGAAACACACGCAGATCCCGGAGCGATGGGGTCCTAGGGCGACGAAGCCAGTCTGTATCCGGATTCATCTATCAGCTCAAGGTGTTGGAAGTGCGTTAATCCTGGAGTGATAAGGATCCCGGAGTGATAGGGAGATAAGGCCCCAGAGCATGTAGATCCCAGCATGGTGAACCCTGCAGATCCGGAGTGAAGCGGGATGACGAGCAGGCCTGGAACCGGCGTGAACGGGGACAGTGGGGGTGGGGGGGGGTGGGTGCAGCAATGGATCCTGAACTCAAGGTGCAAGGGCATCTTGAAGAGACGGATATACTGACGGGATGGAGGATGAAGACCCGCGAGACAGAAAGTTCCCCTCTGGCGAAGTGATCATGCGATTCAGTCACCAGCAGACCCTGGACTGATCAAGTCAGGAGATTGCGGAGACAACGACTGCAGGTCCCGGTGATGGAGACAAGACATCAGAATCCAGTAATCCCGGAATGATGGAGACTTGGTTTTCACCGACAATTGATCCGAGCAAACGAAGTGCCGGCCTCTGTAACCCAACCTCTCTCTCTCTCTCTCTCTCACCAGAACAATCGAAGTCGCTTTTCCAATAAAGGCGGCGTCGATTGCCGGAGGTGTTAAGCGCAGGAAAAAGCCGAGCGGAAGGCTTGGCAAGATTTCGCCTTTCTCACCAACATCCAGCTCAGTTTCCCACGCCAAAAATAAACGATAGGAAGTCGATTGTGTTGAAGAGTCAGGACTGTGGGTCGGCGAGCTCGAACCGCAAACCTGCACAACTAGAACCTAACAGTGTTGTATTTAAACTAACGGGGAACCTCTCTACAACGCTATTTATCAATTGAACTGATTAACGGCGCGCACCTCAGTCTCGCCCCGTCTCAAACCACTCGACTTACTGGGGCTCAGCTGGCTGGAGGGAGAGTTCCAAGCTTCAACGATGAGGGAGAAAGTTCCCTGTCAAACAGAAGAGGGGGGAGAGTTAGAGAAGCTACCGTATCTCTACAGTTTTCCTTTTAACGTTAACAGCGCTAATGCCGCTCGGTCACGGCAACGAGCCGCCGCTGCTGCCCCTTAGCATCTCCAAACGCCCACCTGGTTCTCCTCTCTCCCCGGGTTAAGTTAACAAATTTCACAACACATGCCGGGGATAATAAACCCGATTCTAATATTCTCTTTTTGTTTCTGCTAGCTGCTGAAAATCGGTCCCTTTTATACAGCGTGTTTTCAGTAAGAGTTTAAACATCACTCTGTGCCTGCCTGTGTTTTTTTTCCTGCCTGCTTCCGGTATTTGTTCCTGTTTTTGTGTCGGTGTGAAGGTGTTTGTGCATCGGAGGGCATTTCCCTGAATCCGATTCTATATTTGCACGTTATTTCTGTTTCTGTGTGCGTGTAGGTGCCTCTATGGTCGTTCTTGTGGGTATGTAGGTGCATATATGTGTGCCTGCGTACAGATGTGTATAGGTGTGTGTATGTGTGTGCCTGCGTACAGATGTGTATAGGTGTGTGTATGTGTGTGCCTGCGTACAGATGTGTATAGGTGTGTGTATGTGTGTGCCTGCGTACAGATGTGTATAGGTGTGTGTATGTGTACGTAGCTGTGTGTATGTGTGTGCCTGCGTACAGATGTGTATAGGTGTGTGTATGTGTGTGCCTGCGTACAGATGTGTATAGGTGTGTGTATGTGTACGTAGCTGTGTGTATGTGTGTGCCTGCGTACAGATGTGTATAGGTGTGTGTATGTGTGTGCCTGCGTACAGGTGTGTATAGGTGTGTGTATGTGTACGTAGCTGTGTGTATGTGTGTGCCTGCGTACAGATGTGTATAGGTGTGTGTATGTGTGTGCCTGCGTACAGATGTGTATGTGTGTGCCCTTGAGGTGGAATCAAGGGTGGGAGGGCAGCCTCTCCCCTACCATTCTCTCCCTGACGTTTCCAGCACCGAGCTATTACTCCGGTATCCTCCCTGTACTCCCTTCTCTCCGGTCTGCCCCGACTAGCCGGCCGGCCGGGCGTTCCTTTCTCCGCTCTGCCCAGCCCAACCCTGCCCTGCCCTGCCCTGGCCCGCCGTTCATTTGAACCAGGGATTGCCCCTCACCGGCCACTTGAAGGTGAAGTTCAGCCTGAGTGGGACCTGAGTGGCCGCCACCCTGAATGAGCTGCTGTCGCCCAGGAGCGGGGAGAGGACGCTTCCGTAGGTGCACGGTTCCGGGGACACCACCACTTGGAAATGCTTCAAACACACCCGAAAGAAAGTGCGGCAGTCGGGCACGCAGCGACCGCCAGACGCCAACAAGCCCCCGCCGTTCACAAATTGGTGGATCTTCAGTTCGAACGTACCGCGGCAAGAGACCTTTAAAAAAGACAAGGCCAGGGTGAGAGGCGGAGTGCAGGGAGCTGGAGTGAGAATGGTAGGAGGGGAGGGAGAGGGGCACAGGGCAGAGAAGTGAGGGGCGGGGGCAAGGGAGGAGAGAGAGAGAGGGAGGGAGGGTGGCAAGGGCCGAGAGAGAGAGAGAGAGAGGGGCAGGAAATGCAGGCGAGGATGGACCGGTTTACCTGGGGAAGGAGTGAGAAAAAGAGCGCAGCGTGGACAGTGCGTAAAGCTGCCATCCCCCGTCTCTTCAAACCCTGGCTGCTTTCCTCTAGGAGTGTCCCAAAGGCAGTTAGTCCTGTACTCCTTCTGCGTTGTACCCCGGTCTGTAAAGGCTTCGGACGATCCGGACCGCACACTATAGGGGTCCGCACTCTGTAGGAACCTGCAAAGCAGGTGGCAATCCGCATACACCCGTTAGATCCCAGCAGCCCGTGTGTGTGGGTGGGGGTGGTGCTGTAATTGGTATGCGCGCTGGACCAGCTCCTCGAACGCACTAGCCTTGGTCACTCTTCCGACCAGCTGCACAGTTTGAGCGCTGAGGCTCCTTTAAATATACAGACTCTGTGACCCAGGCTGTCAATCACAGGGGTGAGGCGTTCCGCCCCCTTCACGTGCTAGACAGATTGTCAATCATGGGATGAAGGCGGAGCCTCTCCTTTACACTAGGTTACCCAGTCTGTCCATCAAAGGGACGGGACCTTCCCTTTCACAATGGCTGTTAACCAGAGGGATGGTACTCGTCCTGTGTTACATGTTGTCAATCACAGGTCTGAAGGACTCTCGCCTTCTTATGGGTTACCTAGGCTGTCAATCAGAAGAATGGAGCTGGGAACGCCCCTTTTCCATAGGTCGCCCACACTTTTGTTGCAGGAATGCTGGAAATGCCCCCTTCCTTTGGGTTGCACACACCCTCAATCCCAAGGATGGAGCAGGTCCCCTCCCCTTTTTAATGGGTTCCCTAGGTTGTCCATCGCTATAATAGAACAGAGAAGCACATTTTCCTTTGGTTTACATGGTTGTCAATAACTAGGATGTAATAATAGATGTCCTCTTTCTCGAGGTGGCTAAAGGCCTTCCTCTTTGCATGATTTACCCTACCTGTCAATCATTAGGATGAAGCTGAGAACCTCCCCCTTTGCAGAGATTACTTTGGTAGCCATGGAGCTGAGACTCTTCTCTTCCTGTTGGACTTTCATCATAAATCAGTGGCCAAACCTACAAGTGAGTCAGAATTGATTTTTTCCCTCTGTTCAGATTGCAGGAGCCTGTACCCACACCTGTTGGGCATAGGCCAGTAGCTTCATATCCTTCATTAACTGAAGCATGGAGAACTGAATTCAAGCCACAACTAACCTATAACCGAGGCTCCTAATTTGCACCCTACTGTTTCATATTTTCTCGTAGAGCGACTGAAGTTCTATTGTTACTAATGACTTCTGCTGGGCCGGTTATTGTTTCGCAAACAACTGTTATTCTTTTGCCAGATGTCAACTCTTATCCTAAAGATCCAATAACCTTTTTTTGTTGATATTGCTGTTTAAAGTCTTGATCTAGCAGACACATTTGATCACTCAGAGATGTGAAACTTGGGCACATTAAAACACGAAACAACGACACATCAGATTGCTGACTATTGCAGTGTGCTCTCACACAGTTCCATCGTGGTTATGGCTCTCCCCTCCATCGAGAGCTCTGCAAGAGGCAATAGCTCAGGAAGGAAGCATCCATCATTAAGGACTCCCACCATTAGTGCCAGGTCCTCTTCCTGTTGCTACCCTTAGGCAGGAGGTAGAGGAGCCTGAAAACCTGCTCACCCACAGCTTCTTCGCCAGTGCTATTGGCTTCCTGACTGACCTCAACACTACCTAAGACTGTTTTCCTTTTATTCTCTCTCTCAATATGCATTACTGCTATGTTTATTTTGTTCTGTAAGTTCTGTATAATTTATGCTATAGTCATAGAATCATAGATAAATACAGCACAGAAACAGGCCCTTTGTCCACGCTGAACCACTTAACCTGTCTGCTCCCATCAGCTTGTGCAGTGACTATAACCTTCCATACCCCTACTGTCCACGTACCGATCCAAACCATAACCTTCCATACCCCTACTATCCACGTACCGATCCAAACTATAACCTTCCGTACCCCTACTATCCACGTACCGATCCAAACTATAACCTTCCATACCCCTACTATCCACGTACCAATCCAAACTATAACCTTCCATACCCCTACTATACACGTACCGATCCAAACCATAACCTTCCATACCCCTACTATCCACGTACCGATCCAAACCATAACCTTCCATACCCCTACTATCCACGTACCGATCCAAACTATAACCTTCCATACCCCTACTATCCACGTACCGATCCAAACTATAACCTTCCATACCCCTACTATCCACGTACCGATCCAAACTATAACCTTCCGTACCCCTACTATCCACGTACCGATCCAAACTATAACCTTCCGTACCCCTACTATCCACGTACCGATCCAAACTATAACCTTCCATACCCCTACTATCCACGTACCGATCCAAACTATAACCTTCCATACCCCTACTATCCACGTACCGATCCAAACTATAACCTTCCATACCCCTACTATCCACGTACCGATCCAAACTATAACCTTCCGTACCCCTACTATCCACGTACCGATCCAAACTATAACCTTCCGTACCCCTACTATCCACGTACCGATCCAAACCATAACCTTCCGTACCCCTACTATCCACGTACCGATCCAAACTATAACCTTCCATACCCCTACTATCCACGTACCGATCCAAACCATAACCTTCCATACCCCTACTATCCACGTACCGATCCAAACTATAACCTTCCGTACCCCTACTATCCACGTACCGATCCAAACTATAACCTTCCATACCCCTACTATCCACGTACCGATCCAAACTGTAACCTTCCGTACCCCTACTATCCACGTACCGATCCAAACTGTAACCTTCCATACCTCTACTATCCACGTACCAATCCAAACTATAACCTTCCGTACCCCTACTATCCACGTACCGATCCAAACTATAACCTTCCATACCCCTACTATCCACGTACCGATCCAAACTATAACCTTCCATACCCCTACTATCCACGTACCGATCCAAACTATAACCTTCCATACCCCTACTATCCACGTACCGATCCAAACCATAACCTTCCGTACCCCTACTATCCACGTACCGATCCAAACTATAACCTTCCATACCCCTACTATCCACGTACAGATCCAAACTATAACCTTCCGTACCCCTACTATCCACGTACCGATCCAAACTGTAACCTTCCGTACCCCTACTATCCACGTACCGATCCAAACTATAACCTTCCATACCTCTACTATCCACGTACCGATCCAAACTGTAACCTTCCGTACCCCTACTATCCACGTACCGATCCAAACTGTAACCTTCCGTACCCCTACTATCCACGTACCGATCCAAACTATAACCTTCCATACCCCTACTATCCACGTACCAATCCAAACTATAACATTCCATACCCCTACTATCCACGTACCGATCCAAACTATAACCTTCCATACCCCTACTATCCACGTACCGATCCAAACTATAACCTTCCATACCCCTACTATCCACGTACCGATCCAAACTATTACCTTCCGTACCCCTACTATCCACGTACCAATCCAAACTATAACATTCCATACCCCTACTATCCACGTACAGATCCAAACTATAACCTTCCGTACCCCTACTATCCACGTACCGATCCAAACTATAACCTTCCGTACCCCTACTATCCACGTACAGATCCAAACTATAACCTTCCGTACCCCTACTATCCACGTACCTATCCAAACTATAACCTTCCATACCCCTACTATCCACGTACCGATCCAAACTATAACCTTCCATACCCCTACTATCCACGTACCGATCCAAACTATAACCTTCCATACCCCTACTATCCACGTACCAATCCAAACTATAACC
This sequence comes from Hemitrygon akajei, assembly GCF_048418815.1. Classification (NCBI taxonomy): domain Eukaryota; kingdom Metazoa; phylum Chordata; class Chondrichthyes; order Myliobatiformes; family Dasyatidae; genus Hemitrygon; species Hemitrygon akajei. Next base: position 95,152,839 of record NC_133126.1, read on the forward strand.
TTCCATACCCCTACTATCCACGTACCGATCCAAACTATAACCTTCCGTACCCCTACTATCCACGTACCGATCCAAACCATAACCTTCCATACCCCTACTATCCACGTACCGATCCAAACCATAACCTTCCATACCCCTACTATCCACGTACCGATCCAAACTATAACCTTCCATACCCCTACTATCCACGTACCGATCCAAACTATAACCTTCCATACCCCTACTATCCACGTACCGATCCAAACTATAACCTTCCATACCCCTACTATCCACGTACCGATCCAAACTGTAACCTTCCATACCCCTACTATCCACGTACCGATCCAAACTTCTCTTAAATGCTGAAACAGAGCTCATATCCACTACTTGTGCTGGAAGCTCATTCCACTCTCTCACAACCCTCTGAGTGAAGAAGTTTCCCTTCACGTTCCCCTTAAAGTTTTCACCTTTCATCCTTAACCCATGACCTCTGGTTGTGGTCTCATCCAACCTCAGTGGAAAATGTCTGCTTGTATTTACCCTATCTATACCCCTCAAAATTTTGTATACGTCTGTCAAATCACCCTCAATTTTCTGAATTCCAAAGAATAAAGTCCTGATCTATTCAATCTTTCTTTATAACTCAGGTCCTCCAGACCCGGCAACATCTTTTTAAAATTTCTCTACTCTTTCGACCCTATTTACATCTTTCCTGTGTGTAGGTGAACAGAACTGCACACAGTACTCCAAGTTAGGCTGCACCAATGTCTTATACAACTTCAACATAACATCCCATCTCCTGCACTCAATATGAAGGCCAATGTGCCAAAACTTTCTTTACAACTCTTTCTACTGTGACACCACTTTCATTGAATTATGGACCTGTATTCCCAGACCCCTTTGTTCTACCACACTCCTCAGTGGCTTACCGTTCACTCCGCAGGAACTACTCTGGTAGGTGCCGAAGTGTGACACCTCGCACTTGTCTGCATTAGATTCAATCTGCTACTTTGTAGCCCATTTTTCCAACTGGTCCAGATCCCACTGCAAGCCACAACAGGCTTCCTCACTGTCCACCATGCTCCCAACTTCGGTGTCACACGCAAATTTGCTGATCCAGTTAACAATATTGTCATCCAGGTCGTTGATATAGATGACAAACAACAACAGACCCAGCACCGATCCCTGTGGCACTCCACTGGTCACAGGCCTCCAGACAGACAGCAACACCCTACTACCTCTCTCTGGTTTCTCCCAGAAAGTCAATTTCCTACCTCATTTTGAATACCGAGTGATTGAAACTTCTTACCCAGCCTCCCATGTTGGACCTTGTCAAATGCCTGACCATATAGACAACATCCACCACATTGCCTTCATCAGCTTTCCTGGTAACTTCCTTGAAAATCTCTCTCGGATCGGTTAGCCATGACCTACCAGGCACGAAGCCATGCTGACTATCCCTAACCAGTCCATGTCTATCCAAATCCCGATATATTCAGTCCCTTGGAATACCTTCCAATAACTTTCCCACGATTGATGTCAGGTGCACCAACCTGTCATTTCCTGGTTTATTTTCAGAGCCTTTCTGAAACAGAGGAACACACTGGCTGTCCTCCAATCCTCCAGTACCTCACCTGTCACTGAGGATGATTTAAATATCTCTGTCAGGGCCCTGGCAATTTTTGCACTTGCTTCCCACAGCGTCTGAGGTTAATTGAAGTCTGTCATGTTTCTAAAAAAAACTAATTGTGCTGGCATTTATATCCTGGGTATGTATGCCTATGGCAATAAATTTGAACTTTCCTCAGACTATCTATGTGTCTCTGAGTCTTGGTTTCCCCAAATGACCCAGTTCTTCCCAGATTCTACCCCCTCTCCTACACACTAGGGGCAATTTACAGCAGCACTGAACCTATCAGCCCATACACCTTTGAGATGTGGGAGAAAACTAGAACACCCAGAGCTCACAGGGAGAACATGCAAACTCCACACAGACAGCAGCCAAGGTGAGGACGGTGTCCAGATCCCGGAAGCTATGAGATAGCAGCCACTCCTGGTCATTCACCCCCCAGGATAATCTCCTTTCCCTTCAGCTTGTCCTCTGGCCTTTATTACAGTCTGTACCCCCACACTGACACTTTCCCACAAACTGCCTTGGTTGCATTATCTGAGTCCCCACCTTCCCACCCTCTTCCCCTCTAGTGATCTCCTTGTACAATGGTCCTACTATTCCAGGAAACTGTTCCACACCCTGTCATCTCTCCATGCCTCCTTTGACCCTCTTTCCTTTTCTCTATTCCCCTCACCACCCCTCCCCCAAACTGTTTCCTCTTTTCATCCTTTTGCCTCCTTGTATTCCTATTCCCCTGCCTCTCCTCTTCCTATTCCAACCTTCTGTCCTTCTACCTCACTTCACTCTGGCCACTTCCTTCCCCTCCTCTCCCCCCCTTCTCCAGATGGGTGGGGTGGTGTGGGGGTGAGTGCTTCCCCAGCCGTGGTCTTTGGCCCCGTGTGATACCCGCACTTTCAGCAGGAGAAGTCAGTGACAGGTGGTGTTAGGGTAGGTGGACAGGTTTGAGAATGCTCGGCTGAACCAGCATCTTAAATCACTGAGGAAGCATGGAGACAGGCCCTTTGAGCCAACTCGCTATTTACAATGATTCAGCTTATTCTTCTCGCATTCCCGTCAACTTCCCCCCCACCCCAGACCTACCCCTCATCCACTCACTGAGGGCAATCTTCAGTGGCCCATTAGTGTGCACTGGAGCAGCTGGGGGAAACCCACGTGATGACAGGGCGAAGATGCAAATTCCACACAGACAGCTCCCGAAGCTGATTCTCTGATGTTATGAGGCAGTGTCTCAACTTCCTGTGCCCCTGCGCTACCTGTGAAAGCAGACAGCAGGCTGGCCTTCGTTTAATTCTCCCCATGGAACAGGGTCATGCACGTGGTATCCTGCAGCTTTTTATGGCTGACGCCTCATTTATACCGGGTACCCAGGGTGGGCTGCGGCTGCTGACATCCCATGTGAGCACTGAGATGGATGATTGGATGTCTAAGCTGGCAACATGTGACTGGTTGTGCAGTTAAAAGTGTCACTTTATTCCTAAAATAGCAGAAAAAAACAAATCTTATGGCTGAAACTCACAATTCCTCCTATTCCCAGCAGGGAAGTAATGGAGAGAGATAAATGGCTTATTCTCAGTCACAGCGGGTTTGAATGACAGGGGAAGCTAGCCAATGAATTGTTTCCATTCCAGTTGCAAACTGAGGTCCCAGTGTGAAGCTCTAAATCATCCCTCAGATGCCCGAGTGCTGGGGCATCCGTCAGATGCCCGAGTGCTGGGGCATCCGTCAGATGCCCGAGTGCTGGGGCATCCGTCAGATGCCCGAGTGCTGGGGCATCCGTCAGATGCCCGAGTGCTGGGGCATCCAGCAGGGAAATGGGAGGCAGCCACAGCCTGTTGGAGAAGGTAGGCGCTGTTCCTTTACGGACCAGAGGAACCAGGAATGCTGCTCCTCCCTTCGTTCCCAACCCACCCCAGCCTTTCCATTGTCCTTGCCTGTCTGTACCCAGTTACCCCGAATGCCATTCTCTCCAACCCTCCCAGGTACTGACTGACCTTCCCCTCCGTGTCAAGTCCTTGCCAGCCGTTCCCCAGACTACCCAACCAAGAGAGTCTACACTGATGATGATGTCCTCTGCTAATTCCACCGAGGATCTTCCTGTGCTCTGCTGCACATCACTGCACACTTTTGTCTTCCCCTCCCCGCCCTTCTTGTCCTTTGGAATTTTTGCTCCATTATATTCCCGTCCTTGCCCCACAAGGTAACACCTTCCCCTTTCCATACCCAGTCAGCTGAAATCCCAGTAACTTCTTACTAATTTACTTTCTGTCCTTGATTTCAGACAGTGTGTCTATTACCTGTACTCAACCTCCCCTATCCACGACCCTTCTATTACCATTACCCACCCCTCCCTTCTTCATGACCCTTCTATTACCCCTTCACCCCTCCCTATCCATGACCCTTCCATTACCCCTTCACCCCTCCCCTATCCACGACCCTTCTATTACCCCTTCACCCCTCCCCTATCCACGACCCTTCTATTACCCCTTCACCCCTCCCCTATCCACGACCCTTCTATTACCCCTTCACCCCTCCCCTATCCACGACCCTTCTATTACCTGTACTCACCCCTCCCCTATCCACGACCCTTCTATTACCCCCTCACCACTCCCCTATCTATGACCCTTCTATTACCCCTCTTACCCCTCCCCTATCCACGACCCTTCTATTATCCCCTCACCACTCCCCTATCCATGACCCTTCTATTACCCCTCTTACCCCTCCCCTATCCACGACCCTTCTATTACCCCTTCACTCCTCCCCAATCCACAACCCTTCTATTACCCCCCTCACCAGTCCCCTATCCATGACCCTTCTATTAACCCTTTACCCCTCCTCTATCCAAGACCCTTCTATTACTGTACTCACCCCTCCCCTCTCCACGATCTTTCTCATTTTAAAATCTTTTAAAATTATTATTGAAGATCAACAAAAAAGATACATTAAGTCAATATGTCATTATGTACAATGAAGAATTTAAATTAGCAAATAACTAATTAACAAAACTAAGCAATATATCAATAATAAGAAGAAAATATAAAGTGTGAAGTGTATTGTTTTGAAAGAAAAAAGGAAAAAAAGAACCCCTACTAACTGAAAAAAACCCCCAAAAAACCCCATTGGGAGCACAACCCCGAGCTACACATCATACAAGCTTCCATAAAGAAAAACATCAATCTACCAACTCAAATCCACTTAAAGAAAATCGGAAGGAAATCATATTAATTAACTCAAATCAGATGATAGTAGCGGGCGAATGAACCCCACCTTTTCTCAAAATCAAATCAAGAATCGAAAGTTCAACCTGATTTTCTCCAAACTAAGGCATAACATCACCTGAGAGAGCCATTGGATCAAAGTAGGAGCAGAAACATCTTTCCATTTCAACAAAATAGCCTTTCTGGTCAATAATGTAACAAATACAATTACATGTTGGTCTGATGGAGAAATACCATGAATATATTGAGGGACTGTAGCAAATAAAACTGTCAATTTATTAGGTTGTAAATTATTTTAAAAACTTTAGAAATTGTAGAGAAAATAGACTTCCAAAAATGTTTCCGTACAGAACACGACCAAAACGTATGTGTCAATGTGGCCGTCTCGGTTTTACATCTGTCACAGAGACTATCAACATTAGGAATCATTTTAGACAATCTCTCCTTTGTCAAATAGTAACGATGCACAATATTAAATTGAATTAAAGAGTGACTGGCACAGATCGAAGAAGAATTGACCAACTTCAAAATCCGCAACCAATCTTAGTATTTAAATTAGTTATTTTGGTCAGTTTTACAGGTAGAGAATTTCCTAATAATGAGGTTAAGTGAAACTATTTCACAGCATTCAATTCCAAATCAGTCCAAGGTGGTTGTTCATTTTTATCAGCCCAAAATAACTAAAAACACATATAACATATATTAACAGCCCAATAATACAATCTTAAATTAGGCAGAGCAAGGCCTCCATCTTTTTTTTAATTTTTGTAAATGATACTTACCAATTCTTGGTCTTTTGCCATCTTGGACAATGACTCCCATCCACTCCATAATGTACTGATTAGGCACAGGAGTACATTCAGCCAGAGACTCATTCCACCAAGATGCAACACTGAGCGTCATAGGAAGTCATTCCTGCCTGTGGCCATCAAACTTTACAACTCCTCCCTCAGAGTGTCAGACACCCTGAGCCAATAGGCTGGTCCTGGACTTATTTCCACTTGGCATGATTAACTTATTATTATTTAATTATTTATGGTTTTATATTGCTATGTTTCTTCTCTATTCTTGGTGCAGCTGTAATGAAACCCAATTTCCCTCGGGATCAATAAAGTATGTCTGTCTGTCTGTCTGTTTTATTATTCCAAACAAAAGATGAAATAATAGAGTCAACCTGATCGAAAAACTTCTTAGTTAAAAAAATAGGGATATTTTGAAATACATATAAAAATTTTGGTAAAATCATCATTTTACTTGCATGAATTCGGCCGGCTAACGAAAGTGTAAGTGGATTCCATCTACAAAATAATTGCTTCAGAAAATCCACTAAAGGAACCAAATTAGCTTTATAAAGGTCTTATGATTTTTGGTAATAATAATATCTAAATATTTAAACGAGTCTGTAACCCTAAAAGGAGTGTCATCATATAGAGAAGCAGAATTGTTTAGGGGAAATAATTCACTTTTATGAAGGTTTAGTTTATATCCCGAAAACTTTCCAAAATCATTTGATAGTTTCAATAAACTAGGAATGGATTCTTCAGGATTTGAAATATAAACTAAGAGATCATCAGCATAAAGAGAGATCTTATGAGCAGTCCCATTTATGATAATTCCATGAATATCTTTAGCTTCACGAAGTGCAATGGCCAAGGGTTCCAGAACCAAATTAAATAACAAAGGACTTAACGGACATCCTTGTCTCGTACCTTGTGAAAGCCAAAAAGAAAGATCTGCAATTGTTAGTAATAACAGTAGCAATAGGGCTTTTATATATCATTCTGATCCACTTATTAAAATTAATACCAAATCTGAATTTCTCTAAAACATTAAGTAAGTATTTCCATTCAACTCTGTCAAATGCCTTTTCAGCATCAAGAGAGACGACACATTGGGGAGACTTAGAAAAGGATGAATATATAACATATAGCAGTCTTTGAACATTAGAGAAGGAATAACGGCCCTTTAGAAACCTGTTTGGCCTTGAGAGATAATTTTAGCTAGTATATTCTCCAGCCGATTAGCCATTATTTTTGAAAGAATTTCAGCATCCACATTTAATAATGAAATAGGTCTATATTTAGCACTGTCAGTAGGGTCTTTATCTTTCTTAAGAATTAAAGAAATAGAAGCTTCATAAAATGTGACAGGTAACTCTCCTATCAAAAAAGAATCTTTAAGCATTTCCAACATATATGAAGAGAGCAATTTTTCTGATTTTTTATAAAATCCTACAGAATAACCATCCAGTCCAGGAGCTTTACCAGATTGCATTGAAAAAATAGCTTTCTGAATTTCACTTTCAGTAATAGGAGCGTCAAGAGTTTGTTGATCTTCAACAGAAATTTGAGGAAAATCAATGTTTTGTAAAAAGGCATTCATCTTAGAAGAATCAACTGGAAACTGAGATTTATAAAGTTCAATATAAAAGTCTTAAAATTTTTTTATTAATATCTTCATAATTACATGCTAAACTACCATCTCCCTTATGAATTTTTTAGATTTGTCGTTTAGCTCTAGCTGCTTTTAATTGAGATGCCAATAGCTTATTATTTTTTATCTCCAAACACGTAAAATTGACTTTTCAATTTAAACAAATTTCTTTCAATAGGATAAGTTAATAATAAATTATATTGTGATTGGAGTTCAACTCATTGTTTGAATAAATCAATGTTAGGAGAGACTGCATAAATATTATCCAAGTCTTTAATTTGTTTGGAAATCTTATCTAACTCTGTTTTTGTCTGTTTCTTAAGCTTAGCTGAATAGGAGATTATCTGACCTTGCAAATGTGTTTTAAATGTATCCCATATAATCAATTTTGACACATCTCCCGTATTATTAAAAAGAAAAAAATCTTTTATCTGAGTCTCAGTAAATTTGACAAAGTCCAAACTTTGTAATAAATTTTCTGGAAAACACCAAGACAAATTTGCAATAACAACATCATTCATTCAAAAGCTAAGCTTAAAGGTGCATGATCCAAGAGAGCTACAGCATCATAGTCACATTTCTGGACTTTGGACAAAAATCGGGGATCAGCTATAAAGTAATCGATTCTCGAATATTTTTGGTGAACATGTGAAAGAAAGAATAATCTCTATCATTAAGATGTAAATGTCTCCAAACTTCAACCAGGCTAAAATCAATTTAAAAAGAGTTAATAAGTGATGCAGAATAACTCGGAAACCGCTGATTGGTTGAACTCTTGTCAATCAAAGGACTTAAATAACAGTTGAAATCACCACCCATTAACAACATATATTCATTTAAATCCGGCAATAAAGCAAATACATTTTTAAAGAAAGAAGGATCATCTACATTAGGTCCATATAGGTTAACCAGAACAAATTTTCTATTTCAAATTGTTCCTTTAACAATTAAAAATCTACCATTAATATCTGACACAATGTCTTCCTGGATGAATAAAATATTAGATTTAATAAAAATAGATACTCCCTTTGTTTTATTTTGACAAGTAGCATGAAATTGAAGGCCCTTCCACATTTTAAAAAATCTATTTTGTTCTCCGTTTCTGATATGCATTTCTTGAGCAAAAATTATATCGTGTTGGAAACGATTAATGATTTTAAAAGTCTTCTTTTGCTTAATAGGATGATTCCAACCATGTACTTTCCAACTTATAACGTTTATCTGTTTAGTCACCATAAAATTTTTTTCTTATTTAACACATAAATATATGCAGGCTAATCAAAACTGGCGGTGATAAGTACAACCATATACAAAACATGCATGCTCCAGAACTCCGCAATGGGGAAAAAAAATACAAAAAAGAAAACTAAAATTAATCCTAAAACTCAAAACTAACCCCAATCCTCCCACCGCTCCAAAAAGCCGGAAATTCGGCAAAAAAAGCCAAAACGTGTCCCCATAGAGTAAAAAAGAGAGAGACTCCGCAAGCTGCCTATTTTATAACAGTGGTTTTAAAAAGCTTTCCTTAATTCCTCCCCCCAGTTACCAAAAAAAACATACAGCCCTAAAATAAAAAAAGCCCTGCAGAGGAAAAAAAATGTTTTGCTAAATATAAAAAGCCAAACACTACAGAACAACACACCACCATATCGAGTCATGTTAACTGGTTCTTCTGCCCACTTACAGGCCTTGCTTCTAACTAATATATATGTAATTTAAATATCAATTTACTTTGATGCCTTCCATTGCTTTACAGAGTATTACTGTTGTGGAACAATGGACTGAGGCTGAGTAATCATTAAAACATGAAATGGCTAATACAAGAGGGCACAATTTTACGGTGATTAGAGGAAAGTACAGGGATCTCAGAGATGTATTTTTTTAGTCATAGACCAGTGGGTGCATGGAAAGATCTGCCATGGGTAATCATAGAGGCTGGCACATTTGAGAGACTCCTACACAGGTTCATAATGAAAGATGAATGTAATTCTCTACAGGACGGAAGCATTAGATTGATCACGGAGTAGATTGAAAGGTGAGCAGAACATCCTGGGCCAAAGGGGCCTGAACTGTGCAGTATTGCTCTACAACATCCGGATCCCCATATCCAGAATAAAAGTTCAGAGAAAAAATGTTTATACTTAATCCTTAAAAACAAGCTGGGGAATGCAGACACAATCTCCAAAAATGCCAAAACAATAAAATTAAACAAAGAGGAAAATGTCTATGTAATCTCTAATGAAGAAAAATCCATTTAACGTACACGCCCAATGATAAACTGTTTTTAAAAAAAAAACTAAGCTTCTATCTACTAAACCCTCCCAACTATCTATCTATATAGACAATAGACAATAGGTGCAGAAGTAGACCATTCGGCCCTTCGAGCCTGCACCGCCATTTTGAGATCATGGCTGATCAACTACTATCAATACCCGGTTCCTGCCTTGTCCCCATATCCCTTGATTCCCCTAACCATAAGATACCTATCTAGCTCCTTCTTGAAAGCATCCAGAGAATTGGCCTCCACTACCTTCCGAGGCAGTGCATTCCAGACCCCCACAACTCTCTGGGAGAAGAAGTTTTTCCTTAACTCTGTCCTAAATGACCTACCCCTTATTCTCAAACCATGCCCTCTGGTACTGGACTCTCCCAGCATCTGGAACATATTTCCTGCCTCTATCTTGTCCAATCCCTTAATAATCTTATATGTTTCAATCAGATCCCCTCTCAATCTCCTTAATTCCAGTGTGTACAAGCCCAGTCTCTCTAACCTCTCTGCGTAAGACAGTCCAGACATCCCAGGAATTAACCTCGTGAATCTACGCCGTACTTCCTCTACAGCCAGGATGTCCTTCCTTAACCCTGGAGACCAAAACTGTACACAATACTCCAGGTGTGGTCTCACCAGGGCTCTGTACAAATGCAAGAGGATTTCCTTGCTCTTGTACTCAATTCCCTTTGTAATAAAGGTCAACATTCCATTAGCCTTCTTCACTGCCTGCTGTACTTGCTCATTCACCTTCAGTGACTGATGAACAAGGACTCCGAGATCTCTTTGTATTTCTCCCTTACCCAACTCTACACCGTTCAGATAATAATCTGCCTTCCTGTTCTTACTCCCAAAGTGGATAACCTCACACTTATTCACATTAAACATCATCTGCCAAGTATCTGCCCACTCACCCAGCCTATCCAAGTCACCCTGAATTCTCCTAACATCCTCATCACATGTCACACTGCCACCCAGCTTAGTATCATCAGCAAATTTGCTGATGTTATTTTCAATGCCTTCATCCAAATCGTTGACGTAAATTGTAAACATTCTTGTAATGTTTCTTGAAATTGTAAAATTCTTCTTGTATACAAGAAGTCCTTATGAACTCTGAAAACTATCAATTAATGAAAAAAAGGATAAAAAAACAAATAATCAAACAATCTGTCCGTTGTGTTAATTCGCTCAGTAGACCAAACAGATTTCGGAAAAGTCGTTCATCATTCACATCAAAATGTTCACATCTTCTTTAAATGGTTGATCGATCAAAGGACATCTTAAGCAAATGAGAAATCTTCGAAGCTTATCTTCTTTCCGAAATAACAATTATTCAGCAGACTTAAAACCATTGAAACCTCGGCTACAACCGAAATACAGTTAACATAGTCCAATGCCTCTTTGGGGTCCAGAAAAACACATGGAGTCGAATCTTTGGGAAATAATTTTAATCGGGCTGGATATTAAAGTGATGGGAATAATCCCCTTATCATAGGCTATCTTCATGATTGGAACGAATTTAGTTCGCAGATCCATAACTTCCCATGGATAATCTTCAAATGAATCTTGGAACCCTTAAATTTAAAAACTCTGTGTTTCCTTCCATATTTTATTATTTGGTCTTTAACTTTGAAACGAAGGAAGCAGACCAAAAGTGACCTTGGCTTATTCGGATCCTGAGATTTTGAAGTGAAAATTCTACGCGCTCTTTCGATGTCGGGAGGTTGAGGCAAGATATCTGGAAACAGAGATTGAAACAAGTTAGCAAAACAGTCCAATAAATCTCCACTCTCAGATCCTTCCTTCAGTCCAGCAATTCGAATATTATTCTAGCGAGATCTTGCTTCCAAATCGATAATCTAAATGTTGAGGCTTCTCCGAGCGGGCTGAGACATCCACGATTTGACACTTTGTCTCTTTAAGTTCAGAATTCAGGGAAATAATATTATCCGGCACAAATGGAAAACTCTCGTAATGACTTCATCTCAGAAGAGGTCGCACCAAGTTTTACCGTGTTGTTGTCCATTTACCTGTCGAGAACCATCAGTGAACATTCTAGACACTCAGCCCAAGCCGGCATATCCACTGATTTTTTTTCCCCTTTCCATTGCTGGGTTCAGGAAACTGCTTTCCACTTCTTAAAGATTGTGACATAAAAATGAATATTCCCCTCTAAGATCCGACAAATAAAAGTTAAAAATTCAAAGTTTAAACTGGGGAAAAGGAAGAATTAATTGCAACAATACGAACTGTGACAGCAGGCGGAGTTTCTGACTCTTCTATTCCCTGTACTCACCCCTCCCCAATGCATGACCCTTCTATTACCTCTCTTACCCCTCCCCTATCCATGACCCTTCTATTACCCCCCTCACCCCTCCCCTATCCACGACCCTTCTATTA